>NC_134204.1:45585542-46785542 GCF_964188355.1 Buteo buteo | reverse complement strand
CTACCCTATAGTTAACAGTTATTGCATTACATAGGGCTATCTTTATCACCTATTAGTAGAATCAGTGTGCTATGCTTCACATGTCTATATATATGTGTGTGTGTGTGTAAGAATAAAACACAGGGTATGTAAACAGTACTATTAATATTTCAGAAGTATTTTTTTAATATTAGTAAAATAATTTTGACAACAGCATGTAATCTCTTCTGTTTCTAACAGTATACATGACCTGTCCCTTAGTCAAGCAATATATATGTTCGTATGGTACTACCCCATATGTTGCTATTATGTCGGTGTCTGTCTCTCTTTGCAAATAGACACTGAACCATACTACACATATACATTTGAGGTGATTTTATGAAATCACTGTTAATGTGTGCTGAAGCGGGAGGTAAGTCCATGTATTATTTTTATAAGTGCAAGTGCATGCACGCACACACATACATGCACTTCCTGACACACAGCAGAATCTGTGTAATCCTGTTTACATACATATCCACATATGGAGATCATACCTCTTTTTCTTTCATTAATTTTTTCAGTTCAGTATAAATGTTCATCAGAAAACTGGTGTTAAGGTTCTCGTGGCATGGCAGCGTGTATTTGGTAGAAGAACATTTGCATCAAGCATTAATGATTAAAAGTGTTTAACGCTAACTGAATGTTACTGAATGCATTGTCATTATCAGGTTTCTCCATCCAATGGACGAAACAGATTGCCCACACCGTCTCCTGAGCCGCCCCCCAGCATCGTGAGGTTTGCACTGCCACCCGGGCACACAAATAATGGGTCAGATTCCTCTGATTCAGAGTACAGCTCTCAAACCACAGTGTCTGGCATCAGTGAAGAGCTTCATCAGTATGAGGCCACCCAAGGCCCTGGGGCACCAGTCCATCAAGTAATAGTGGAAGCCACTGAGAATCCTGTCTTTGCGAGATCCTCTGTAAGTAGCTCCCATATTGACTGGCAGGAGGGCAAGAAGAGCGTTTGGGGTATTTTTATTTAAATCTATTTATTTTTGTGGAAAGTTCTTTCATATTTCTGGCTGATAGTGCTTTGTGACTATGCCAAAACTTGGAAGTATAGAGTGAAAGCTTTCCTTGTCCTCTCCTTTAGAATCAAGTTGGGGGTAAAATGATGATACTAAAACAGAGGTCTTTGACATGCGTAATTGCTGTTACATCATATTGGCACCAGCCACAAGAGAGAGCTCTCAGTCTGTTTGTTTTCAGAGAGAGAAAGGGGAGAGATTAAAAGATCCAGACCTCTTCCACACAGCTCCTTGTGGATCACCATCTCATATACCTCTCTCTGACAGCACATTTTGGGGAGAAAGATTGATAGAGCCAGAAGAAAACAGTTTCAGAGTTGTACCAAATCTTGGGCCCGTTGCATCTTGCTTCTGGGCTGGCATAACTGCAATTTCAAAGGAAAGTGAAAAAGCTCTGTCTCCTACCCCTGCTGATGCTGCATGCTGAGCTGCAATGCGGATCTGTTTTTGTTCAGCAGAGGCCTAGAAATAGGTACAAGCACAGCCACATTTGAAGTTGGTCACGGTTTATTGACTGATGTGGCCGCTGCACTTCACGCTTTTTACGGAAATCAGAAAACAGATTCCTACAGCCTATACAAACTACCCTACTAGCATCCTCTGTATGTACCCTGCATGGAATAGAGCCTTTTCCAAATGCCTGCAGTTCTGCTTGTTGAGCGAGTTAAGATCAAGTGCTTGTCACTCATCCCTTTGAAAAGATGGAACAGTATGTAGGAAGCTTACAGTAGTGTTTTCAGCTGTCATCCTGTGTTTTTCTGAAGGTGTGCTTTCCAAGTTTTAATAACTTCAGACAAAAACTGTCTGGAAGAATCAAAAATTATCAGACTCCAGAGCATTACCTTTGTAGAGTTAAAGCCAGCACAGCGTTATTATAATTGTTCTCAGCATAAAATACAAGCGAGCGTAGTATTTGTTTGCCACGGTCTGTCAGAGGCATACCCATGCATCTCTCTTTCAGGTGGTTCAGCCAGAGACAAGGCACCAGTTGAGTCCCAGATCACAGTCGAATCCAGAGTCCGGCACGCAGCAGTCGTGGCGTCAGGGCAGACAGCCCAAACGGGAAGCGAGGGAAGGGCTGCGACCACCTCCTTACCGCCCTCGCAGGGACGCTTTTGAAATTTCTACTGAAGGGCATTCAGGACCTAGCAATAGGGATCGCTTGGGCCACAGGGCTCGTTCTCATAACTTGAGAAGCCCGGCGTTCGGCACCGTGGGCGCCGCAGGACCAGCGTACTGCCAGCCCATCACTACTGTGACTGCCTCGGCTTCAGTGACTGTCGCTGTCCACCCCGCGGTGCACAGCCACAGCTCTCGGGGAGGGAGCTTTCCGTCCTACGAGGGGTGCCATGAAGCTGACCATGGGCCATTTGAGGACCCTCATGTGCCTTTTAATGTGCGGTGTGAAAGAAGAGATTCTAAAGTAGAAGTTGTAGAACTGCAAGATGTTGAATGTGAGGAAAGGATACCTGGCAACAGCTCACAGTAAGGTAAGTCCGTCTCCTGTAGCTGCAGGCTTTGCCTGTGTCAGGCCGTGGTATGGTCGAAAGAAAGGGGAAAGATAAAATTTCTCCGAGGTACCTCTCCTTCAGGTAGGTTTACTTACTGGTCCCTGATAATCTTAAATCTGCTGACTGTGAATGCCGTACATTTTGCGCTAGAAATCAGGTTGGATAAAGTAGTACTTTCCGACACTGAGAAGCTGTAGCGGGTTCACACATGAACTGCTTCCAAGAGCCTTGCAAAGTGAGTTAAGTACATCATACAATCCCAGCTTACCAGATGAGGAGAATGCAGCAGAGAGGTTGCGTGATGTCTTCAAAGCTGCGTGACTGCATTTACTGTTGATAGGTCCTGTCTTCTGATCCCTGAATCGGGCGCGTTCTAAAACATCATACAGAGTTGCATTGCCTAAGAGAGTGTAGAATTGCCAGCTACTTTAGGAGTTGTCCTCTCTTGAATAAAACCCCATGAAGGAATTTGAAGTCCATAGTGAGGACTGAACCCCTCTGGAAGAAGGGCCGCGTGAGAGGTGGGAAGGCCCCACCATGCCTAGTGCACTGCTGTGTGGCGGGGTGTCCCCTGCGCTTTGGGGGGCATTCAGAGAGCCAGCCAGCAAACTCACACCTCCAAGGAGGAGTCCTTGGGCCAATCTCTCCCTTTCCAGGGGCAGCTGCAGTGGCTGTGGAAGATTGGCGTAGGGTAGAGCCGACCTAGCAGGGCATTTAATGTGTTCCTGTGAAACAATAGATAAACCCAAGAACTTGTGAGCCTTGATACCTAAATCATTGTCTGTCTTTGGGCTGGCAAGAGAATGTTACAGGAAACAGTGCTGTTTAGAACAGGCAGGATATTTTAGCAGATGTTTGGGGAAGATAAAGCTGTTGATTCTCTTGAGAATTTTCCATTAATTTTATAGGGAATACTTTGAAGGGGAGAAACCAACTGAGTTTTTACCCTGAAAGCTTTCTGGGGCTTGTGCCTGAAAAACCATTTCTCACTATTTTAGCTCTGTTCTTCTCTTTTGGGGGAAAGAAGAAGTGTTAAAATAGTTACTTAGCCATGTATCCCTGTTTTCTCTCTTTGCTTTTCAGTGACAGTCACTAGTTTGACCAGAGCAAGCCATTTTATTTTGGTGCAGAACTATTTTACATGTACGCATATGCGTGTGCGCGCGCACACACACAGAGAGTTTTGATGGAAATTTTTTGATGACTTGAAATAAAATCGCCTTCTCCTTTATAAAACGTCTCCAAACATCTCAAAGTGCAAATAAGCGTGAATGCCTTTAGCCTCGCAGTCTAGAAATACGGCAAGCAATAGCATCCTCAGAATAAGGAAATAGTTGGGGTCACCTTGTTCAAGCTGAACTGCATGGTAACATGATTCTTAACTGCGCAATATTTGGATTACTGTATTTCTCCTTGAAGTGTTCATTGGTTTTGACTGAATTTGTTGCAGGTATGTAAAGCTGGGAACTCAGAAATTAAAGCACCTGCATTTTTTTTAATTGGCATCAGTATATCTTACCTGGAAATTCATGACTGAGATGAAAGCAGAGCCCACATTTCCTGACTGCTAACTGTAACCACAAAAATCATGAAATGAGTTTTGGATTAGCATGATTGGTTTGTTTTTCTTGAACTTTAATGAATGTTTGTTTCTCTTCTCTCTTTATTTGTAAAGGGTAATAACTGAAGCAAAGAAGAGGCCAAAGATGGAAAACTGTATTTCCAGAACTGCTTGAAGAGAAGAACTGCTTGAAGTTGTAGAAAAGGACATGCTGCATCAGGACAACAGTTCACTGTTACTGTAACCTATTGTATTATTTTGTTAAATATTTCTTTAAGTATTTAAAAGATGTACACATATGTAATATACAAAAGAACAATGTAAAGTAGTATAATCTGGAGTCATTTGCCGCTGGGCAATAGAATGGGGACAATATTGTGTGCGCTTTGTACTTTTCGTACATTGATCTCTGTGCCACAACTAAGCTTAATCTAGTTCTAAATTTCAGCATAAGTTGCTGCTGCTTAAATATGTATAATTTACTTGTATAATTCTATGCAAATATTGCTTATGTAATAGGATTTTTTTCTTTTTTTAAAAGGTACATGTCTGTTTAAAATATTTTAAATTTGCGTATCACAACCCTGTGGTAGTATGAAATGTTACTGTTAACTTTCAAACACGCTATGCGTGGTAAGTTTTAAAATAAGCAGATATGAAGAAAAGCAAGTTAATCTGGGAGGCTTAAATAGATTTAGCTATGTGCAGGTTTTGTTTTGCTGTGTGTATCCATGCGTGCATCTGGACGTGTGCATGCTTTTGTGTGTATGTTCCTGGTGTACTGTAGTTTCTCTTTTACTGTAAGGTAACACTTAGTGGGCTTATAAACCCACTGATGCTGATGTGAGTCTGGCTTTCCCTGTTAGTAGGCACTAGTGAAAAATGTGTTGGTGATTACCAACATACACCATAGACTGCCAATCATCAAAGGCCCAACTAAAATAGAAGACAGGGAGTTGAGGTTTGGGGTTGTGGTTCAGTTTTCCACACTCTTAATGACTTGGTTCATACGACTTTGGTCAAGTCACTTAACTGCCCCATGCCTCAGTTTCTCATTCTGTAAAATGGGTATAATTACACTTACCTACCTCCCAGGAATGTTGTGAGGCTTAATTACTGTTCGTGTAGTGCTTTGATTTTTTTTTTTTTTTTTTTTTGCAAAAGGTGCCAGGTAAGTGCAAACACTATAACCATTGTTTTTTCACTTCCAAAGGTGCTGGATATTGAGAGGTGCTGGTGGTTATAGAGATTCAATGAGTATATGCCTTATTTTGATATTGATACTGTTAACTATGAGTGGCATTAGAAGATGGATAATTGAGTTTTTTGACGGTGAGCCACAGCTCAGCTGTGTCCTTACAGCATTGAAAGCAATATCTTGGTCACCTTATTTTCATGGCAGGAAGGAAGTTAATAGTAACTGATAAAAATCAAATGGAAGGATAAAAAAAAAAAATCTATTTTCACTTTCTGATGGGTCCAGGACTGTAATGACACGTAAAGCCTGGGGTGTTCTTTTCTCTATTGTTTGTGTTTTCCCATGCTGCATTGGCACTTTTAATTAAAACAGCTAAACTGGGATCTCTTTGCGAAACTAATTTAGCTTTTTGTATTACTATTTTTAAACTAAAGGGGGATTGCTGCAGGTGAAGGGTCTGAAAAAACACTACAGTCTGTGTTCCAGTTGGAAATAAACCCTAAGAATGGAGAACCTAAATTTAAAATAATACAACAGAAGTTTTCATTATCTCTGTCTTACTCTTTCTTCATCTTTTTTCTGCCCTTCTCCAAGCTGTTTCTTAGACCAGGTAGATGTTCAGGTGTGTATTCAGAGCCAAACACACACAACCAATGTTCAGTTTCTAAACACAGCAGTGGTGGGGCTTTTCTTTAAGTACAATGCCTGAACAGCAGTGGCCAATTCTTTGATGGGAAAGTGTTTTTCTCCAGTGGCTTCAGGGAGTCTATCTTTGCCCACAGACCTTGCCAGCATAACTAATGGGGATAATTAGAATGCACAAATTTCCATGCCTTTTTTGCTCACTTGAAAACACTTTGATATGAGGCACTTGTTTACAGATTTCCAATGTGAACGCTCGAAGAGCAGGTGGCGAGAGCCTGGTGTCATTCCCGTGATACATAAGCTACTGTTTCAATGCACACTAAGGGTTAATGTTGCAACTGCCTATTGGTCCAGTTCACTGTCTAACATGAAAACTCTTAATGACAAAAAGACGAGGGGCCCCAATTTAGCATTAGCCGCATAGCGACCTCAGATCATACAAACTCTGCAACAAAACTGTATGATACTAATTGGAAGCTGCCTTCAACCGCCAAGCGTGTGCGCTCCGTGTCAGAGGTCGGCAGGGCTCCCACTGACACCGACACCACCACCGCGGGCTGCCTCGCTCCCTCCTCTTTCTCGGGAGGGAAGGGGGCCAGGGTGAGCCGCCGTGTCTCCCACCTACCCCTGCCCGAGTCCTCCTGCGTGCCTGTGTGTGGGTGAGCTGCCTGCTGCTTCGTGCACAATGTAGACTTTCTTCTCTGATAGTCGCATTGGCAAGGGGAGAACTCAGTGGCTGGCAACATTTACTTTGTTTTGGTTTTGTTTTTTAACTTTTTTAATCATGGGTGATATTTATATTTTTGTATCATAAGAATGTTTTCTTACAGTATTTGTCATGCCAGTTTATAACAAACAAGATGCAGGGATTTTATTTCTATTGGAAACACTATTACAGCTATGTTTTTACTGTTTAATGGATTTTTATTTGTATAGAGTGCTTACTAATGTTAAATAGGAAAGAGTATATAACATTTACATTAAGGACTCGTCGTAGCTTTTAGCATAAGGAGTTAAAAGGAAAAAAAATACTCAAACTGGGTCTCATTGCCTGCCTGTTTCGGTAGGAGTGGGTTTGTGTCATTTCAGTTACAAAGATAAAATTATGCCATATAATTTATTTATATGAAAATTTATTTTTGTAGTGTACATAGTAGCCATCAAGTCTTTTGACAGAAGTATATTTTTAAAGAGTTTATATGTAATGATGATACCATAATGTTTTGGAACACTGCTGAGATACAATTACGGTGCACACTTTTCCTTGTAAACCCCCTGGCAGAAAAGAAAGTGTTTAACAGTGTTAAGAGAGAAAGAGAGTGTGAATACTCATCCGATTCTGAACTGTGTTTTAGTTGCCATTTGTGATCTAGTGTGGTTCTCATTTTAAACTTTGAATGGAAATTGTACAAACTCTCCAAATATTAATGTTTAAACACTGATAGAAATTCTAACATGAATAAAAAATATTATAACTTATTGATTATGGATTTGGTTGTTTATAGAATGCTTCTTTATGTACTACTGGTCAGCTGTGCAGGTACAACCATGCAATCATTCTGATTTGGAGCACGAATTGGGGTGTTTCAGTATTTGGGATGTTTGGGAAATTGAGATTTGCCCATTTTGGAGCAGGAGCCAATTCTAAAATCCTGTCTAAATTGTAACACGCTGGTCCTTGTCTGTTGGTTCCATTACCCTGGTTTCATCTCAGGGGATGGGTTTAGGCCTGGATTATACCCTTCATTCTCACCCTGAACAAAGCATTTTGTGTAGACTTTGAACCCTTGGGTAACAGTTTATGTACAGGTTATTTCTGCTTAGAAGCGGGAGGAAATTCTTTATCTTTTTCCGTCTCTGTGGTTGCTCCCTAAATTGGATTAGAGAAATAGTCGATTTTTCCCACTTTGTGGAACAAAAAACAAATATACGTGGAGTTCTGAAAACTGCAGTGCTCCATAAGAAGGGAGACTTTTGACAAAACTCCTTCCAGGAAGTGTGCTAGCAACTGCAAGCCAGGGTGCAGGTCTCCGTGCCCCGTGCAAGCGCTGCTTGGGAAGGAGAGGCTACTGCAGGCAGCAGGGTGAAGACTGCAAGCAGCAACATCTGTCTGAAGTCACTTGTGTCATAAACCTCGGTGTGGTTTTTCCTGTGCAAACATAGTCTGATGAGCATCCACCGAAGTGCCACAGAGCCAGCAATCTTTTACTTTATCCTAGAAACCTTCGGTGATTTTTTTAATGAGTCTTCTAAATTTCTCATAAACAGAAAAGACAAACATGTCTTGAGATAATTTATAATTCAGCCTCTGCTTTTCACAGTCTGAGGAAATACAAATACAACTTCTTACTTTATGTTTTCTGTAAGTTTAACCAGAAAAGAGGAAAATACAGCTAAAGGACTTGAACTGCAAAACTCCTGCACGTGTTTTTTTGCTACTCAAAATACTCTTCTTCAGATCCTCAGGACCAGCCAGACTGAGTCAGGTTGCAGATTGGGCCTTAGTGGGTTACAGCCTGTGAGAAGAGTGGCCACTAAAGTCTTGCATTAGCTCAACTCACTGACTGCCTTTTGTGTCCCAGCCATTCATGGGAGCAGCTCCATTCATAGGACTGGAAACCATATGAATAAATCAATACATTCTACTAGTCAGAACACAGGATTTTTCTTTAAAAATTCCATTTTGCATCAATGATAGCTATTTACCTTACATTACTTGTTAGGTTTAGATTTCTTGTAAATGGCTCTTCTTGCTGTCAGTCCTGTTAACCCCAGGTAAGACCTTAATCAGATTTTTGTCAGAGATTGGCCATATTTATTCAGGCCTTAAGTAAACATGTGGCCAAATTTTTTTTGGCATAACGCATATATTTAACAGCTTCAGGAATGCTGCATGCTGCTAAACTGCAGCAGCACTGATGTATGAACAGGTGTTTCATTTTTGTTAACTTTCACTCCCAATGAGCATCTGAGACACCGACTGTTTATATCTGAAAACCACTATTGCCAAATTGTAATTACTTTTAATGGCTGCTGCAAGTAATGAGAACAATTACTACTTCCCTACTCTGTTCAATCATTCTTGTCCTTTTTGTTGCAGACATGCTGAACCTTACTGCTAGAACAGGATGCATGCCAGGAAACTGCACTACCCAGCCTGAGTTGCTTAAAAAAAATACATGCCCAGTTTAACTCTACATGGTTAATTGCAGCTAATTAAACACAAACATGAAGCAGTACTACTGCTTTGACAAATTTTAACATCTATCCTGACATATTTGGTACTGCAGAAACCATTCTGCCTCTGTGGATGCTACATAAGCAAAGGAAATCTCTACCTTAGATTTTCACTTATCTGCAGCAGCATCCAGGCCGCTTACCACCCTACAACAGCTTTTCTTAAGAATAATTCCACCTTCATTTTAACAGCTGTGACCGCATGTGTCACTAGTGTTTCTGCTGCCAGGGCAGCTATACCTGCTTGCCACTGATGTAGGGTAGGGCTGCAATGGAGACAATTGTATCTCACTTGGGTTAGTGAAGGTGTTGTAACACGCCCTAAGAAGAACCCGACACAGGGCAGTGTGCATTTTAATTTGTTTTGCTAAGCAGAGCATCCTGCCAGGCTTTTCTCCATGCTTAACTCAAGCTGCCAGTTAGGAGTTGCTGGACCTTTGAGTCAGCAAATTTGAATTAGGACCTCACGTTCACATGGTGGAGATAGCTTTGGCACAAGGGAGCACAAAACCCCGTGGCTTTTCTGTCTGGTCTTTCCACCCCTTGAGTTCAAACCTTTGCAGTGGGGCTGACTTTGCAGGTCCCCAGCTGCCTACGGACACCACAGCCTTGTGAAACCTGCTGGGGAGTGAAGCTGTAAGCCAGGGCAGCTGGGAAGGGGGAGGGTTGGAAGCTGGAGATTGGAAACTGCTTCCCAAGCAAGGCAGGGCTTTGCCTGGGTTGAAGAGGAAGGGCTGGGAAGCAGTGGCCAGGCTTCATTCACGGATGAGTGAATTAGGTGGGTTTCTCCATCTGGTGAGGGGGAAGAACCACTGAAGTGTTTGAAAAGTGATTTATGGCAGAATTGAGAGACCCTGGGTGCTCTGGAAGAGAGGCGGCTCCACCATCTGATTTAGGAGACCCAAAAAGGTATTGCAAATGTATTTCAAAGCGTACATAAGACTGATTTTTCTGTTCCAAGTTGTGTTCAGTTTAGCAACCCTGGATTTTTTGTTCTGAGGTTTGCATTGGGCAACAGAATTGTAGGGGGGAATGTCTGCCTAGTCTTTTGAAAGAGAGGGGAAGGGAAAGGAATTAAACAAGAATTATTTGGTAAGTAGAAAGGAGTCAAAGGAAGAGTATTATCATCATTATTATTATGCTTCTTTTTTTCGAGCTTTTGTTACTTTGACAAAGGGAAATCTTTCCTCTTTCTCTCCCTCATGACAGATGTTGTGTCTTGCCCAGAAGACAAGAGGTTGCACCTCTGTGATCTGCCAGATCTTGGCAGGGCTTTTAAGTGGGGAGCTTCCTTTAGGAGAGCCTGTCACCATGGAGTGCTGCTCCTGCACTAAGGTAGCTTTATTGAAAGTATATGTGACACCAACCATGGGTGATGAATGACCTTTGAGATGGCTAGATTTAAACTAATAATCTTCAGGTTAAAATGCCAATTTACCCTTTCCTAGTTACCAAACATATAGCCCATCTGTAATCAGAGTTTACCTCTCTGAGCAAAGGGTGCTATTTCTTCTCATTAAACAAGGGACCAGATATTTTATTAGTTGTTAAGACTAGTAAAGGTAAAAGATTTGAGTACCTTATTTCAGCAGAATAACTAGGGTAAATAGGAAACTCACAGCTTCCACCACAAATAACTAGCATTTGCTGTAAGGGAATTCAAACCCTCTTTCACTTTATTGCTTCCCTATTATGCAATCATTTTAAGTAGGCTATTTATTTTAACTTAAGAGCATTTACTTTGGTAGCCAATATCATATGCTTCTGTACCATTTCACAACATTTTAGAAGACTAACACGTTCAACTTTAAATGGCTGTGAAGACTAAAGGAGGGTGTTATTGTACAGCATCACACACCTTAGTGTAGCACTTACAAAAATTGTCAGATGACATCTAAAAGACAACTAAAACTTTTCATTTTGGAGTCAGTAGTATAGAACTTTCTACCTGGCAAAAGGGCAAAGGGAGCCTCCTTTTGTTCACTTTTAGCTTCCCAAAATTTGCAAAAAATTGTCAATGAAGTTCTTGTGAAACTAAATGAATAGAACAAAAGTATCCAAGACATGAGCTCTGTGAATGCCATGCATTTATAGCTTGCGTTCAGTCTGCCCCATATTGAGTCAAGAGAGGAAACAGAACTATAAATTGAGTTATTTTTAGACCCTAAAAAGATCTGTGTATGAATATAACTAATTATTAAGCATATAACTGGTGAAAATACTGACCAATATGTAAGCTGTGGTGTCCAGCTCCTCTGTTTAAGTTACTTAACACTGCTCCATTTAGTTAATTTAACTTTTCACTCTGCATCTCTATGCTTTTGTCAGGCATTTCAGCATAATTTTGAGGAAAAGTGTAAGTATGGGGGCAAAAAGTGCTTTTAAGCACATTGTTTGTGAAAGTTTCATCTCATTCAGGTTTCCCAATTAGTTAGATAGTACACGGATTTAAACCAATTTCAATGGATGTTCTCTAATGCAATAGACTAATACTCCAAAGTAACGGTTACAGTCCATTGAATCAGTAGCCCATGAACTAATGAGGATTTACACATTAGTTGGTTATGGTTCCTTAGGAACTCCACGGTTTAAGAGGGATGTTAATGTCCTTGAATGCATCCAGAGGAGGGCAACAAAGCCGGTAAAGGGGCTGGAAGGCATGTTCTGTGAGGAGGGGCTGAGGACTCTGGGTTTGTCTAGTTTGGAGAGAAGGTGGCTGAGGGGCAACCTCGTTGCTCTCTGCAGCTTCCTGAGGAGGGGAAGTCCAGAGGGAGCTGCTGAGCTCTTCTCCCTGGGATCCAGTAACAGCATCCATGGGAATGGCTCACAGCTGCGCCAGGGGAGGCTTAGACTGGACATTAGGAAGCATTTCTTTACCGAGAGCGTGGTCAAACACTGGAACAGGCTTCCTAGAGAGGTGGTCGGTGCCCCATGCCTGCCAGTGCCTTAAAAAGAGGCATTTGGACAGTGCCCTTAATACCAGGCTTTAACTTTTGGTCAGCCCTGGAGTGGTCAGGCAGTTGGACTAGATGGTGTTTGTATGTCCCTTCCAAACAAAAATATTCTAGTCTAGTCTAATCTAGCCTAGTCTATTAAGAACATTTAAACATTTTGTTATTGAGATAAGCATACATGGAGCATAGAAATTCCTGCCAAATCTGATGGGAATAAGCCATGAGTCAGCAAGGGTGTTTAAAAGCCGTAAGCAAATATTGCTTTTAAGTTGTCTTCGGTGGGATTACTCATAGGTAAATCTGCATTTTTATTAACCTTTGCATGGTTTGGTCTGTATAGTATACAGTGAAAAGTGTGGTCTTGGTTATGCTATTCAAACCCTTCCTTTAATACACAGTATGCAACTCAGGCACAGTGAATCATCCCTTTGGAGGAGTGCCTCTGCTGTCATTGACTACAAAAGGTACACAGATTTCTGACTGTAGAGGCTCCCACTCATACTTGAGCTAGATGCCCATAGCTGAGGGTGAGAATCAAGTAAAATAAAAATCAGGGTTTTTTCCCCCTGAGACTGTAAATCATAATTTAGTCAATGGTACTCTGGGACTTCTTGAATGGATTCGCATACTTCAGGAGCCTCTGAAACAGAAAGTTGCACAAGGAAGACCAACAAGCAGAGGGTTTTGTTTGTGGAATTGACCTGTCTTACACTTATCTGAGATGTTCAGAAGAGCTATGCTGGAATATACTTGTGAACCTTAATCCTAGGCCTCCAGATCACTGCCGTCACATCCAGTCTTTCTCTCATCATTGTGATATTTTATAATTGTGTTCTGTTTTGGCCATTCTATATTAAATTATCACCTTTTAATTTTCTTTTTGTTTAAATCTTACAAAACCTTTTAGGTCAAGAAAATTGCTGTAACCTAAGTGCAATGACCTAGATTGCACCTTTTACCTCTGTGGAACTGGATCTCTGCAGGGAAATAGCTCCCTCCCCCCCCCCCCCTTTAAATATGATATTACTCACAACTACATTTCTTCTCTTTTTGCCCTTCCCCTTCCTTGCTTTCCCCCTTGCACATCCTCATGGGGATGTCAGTGTGGCATCCAGCGTGGCTCATGGTTAGCTGGTGAATGCAGCTATGCCCAGAGACACCTGTAGTATGCATTTTGACTGGAGTTGTTCCAAAAAGCCAATGAAAAGAGCTGGTGCAGAAGTACAAGATCTCTTGTGCACCTGTAAGATAGTATAAATTTGGGGCTGGGCAGGCCTGAGGAATCCCAAAAAAGAAATCTCTCTAAGAAGCCTCTCAGAGTACGTTCCCTGGGAAATTATTACCTGTGTTTCTTTTGCTTTGTTTTCTTTCTCTGCTTTGTGCATGTGTCACAAATTGTTTTATGATTCATTTTTTGCATGAGTCTAACGGAGAGTTTTAAATTTTTGAAAGCCAAGTCATTTATATCAGACATGTTTAGCAGAAAAAATACTATTACAGAAAACTCAAGATTCTCCTAACAAAAAGTGACAGGGGCTCTGATCCTTTGAACATTTAAGTAAGTAAGTCCTTTGTTTCACAATCACAGTGAGTAGCTGGGACTATTCAAACCTGAGAGATAAAGTAAGTACTAAAGTAGTTGCAGAAATGGGATGTGAGTGCTGCAATTGATAAAAATACATGTGAGAAAGTTCGAGTTTTACTACTAATGATGATGAGACTTGGCTTAGCTTGGCAAGATGGGACTTGGCTATTCTGCAGGCAGCAGCACACACAGACATGCTGTGGTGCTTGTTTGCTTGCCTTCATAGATGCAGGGTGAAGGGATGCTGAGACACAGAGAAGCAAAAAAGCCAGTGAGACGTACAGTAGAAAGTGAAAGGAAGCAGCAGAAAAAGAAATGAGAACTATGAGCCCTGAGCCCATATGGGAGGACTCACAAAAGTTTCTTTAAAAGGTGCATTTGAAGTTTGTGTAAAGTGACTAGGGGTATCATTCTGCTGCACAAGGGAGGCTTGGCTGTGCCTGGACCCTGAGCATAAGAGCTCAGTGTTCCTACTCATAGGGGAGGTGATAACTTGCTTTGGGGGATATTTTTTATAATGTTGATGCTGGCTTTTTGAATGTTTTTCTATACAACGTGTGTGTGTCTATGTGTGTGTGAGTGTGTATGATGGGAAACACACGAGCATATAGTAAGAACTGTGGTTTCAGTGTGTGGAATTTGCTACTGGCAAGTTATTCTAGCACTGAGTCCAAGATAAATATCAGGTAGGCTTATATTTTTGCATGTGCTTTTTTGTCCTGAAATGTTTTAAAAGTCTTCCAAAATGCAGGAAGTTGCACCTGGGGTTTCACAATTTTCTTGGGGCTGATGGTCCCGGTGCACATAGCTTCATTTTCTGTTTCTGCTTTAATTTGTGTTGTTTGGCAAAGTCCTGAAGGGAAGCTCAGATGAAGAGGCTCCAGACAAGTGTTTTTTCTTGGTCTGGGGGCTGGCTTCATTGACTCTTCCTAAAAAAAATTTTCTGCACTGTCCTACACAGTATGGGAGTTCCCAGACCTCCTTTCCACACTCCTGTTGTTTTGATTCATTTCTTCAGAGTACAAGTAGGATTAAGCAGAATGGAAGGGTACTGACTTACTGGAAATGGTCTTTTTAGGTTCCTTAACGTACATGTAACAGAAGAAAAAGGCTTTGAATTGAAGACACTCCACTGTGTCATTTTAAATTATTTTCTCTGGCCTCAGAGTACCTTTCCCTTTAAGGTCTTCTTGCATGGATACTTGGACTAATGCTTAATTTTTCCCATTGAAATTGTGTGTCAGACCCAGAAGTGGGCTGTTGCCCAGCAGACACTTTTTTCCTGTTCCAGAGAACACACATTCCCCTAATAACCACCATACTATTCCTCACATGCCACCTAATGGGCTAAGTATGTGAAAAAGCAAAGACTCTGGAAGCCCTGGTGAAGAAGCATTGCAGTAGGGGTGTATAGGAAGCCATCGCTTATGGGACAGCTGGGAGTCTCGCTGTTGTGCTGGCTTTTCCTGCCTCTTTTGTGGGGATTTGTCTTGGTGTGCATTTTTCAATCCCTGCATTCTGGTCAAAAAGAAATGAAACAGCAAATGGACGTGGCTAGCCATGAAAGCCAATACGAGGGTGACAGATGGGGAGAAAAGTACCAGAAAGGGCATTGTCTGGGTCTGAATTGGGGACAGCAGCAGCAGTATTCCCTTGAACAGCCATGGGAGCTGGGGAAGAAAGCCCATCTTGTGTTCAGGCAGTGACAAGGAAGATTTGGGAAGCATTGGGAAGCTGGGGTTTTGGCTGGGGAAGGGTAAAAGGGGCTTGAGCCAGGAAAGGATGGGTTAGAAGGAGCAAGGGACTTCTGAGACGGGTGCATGGGCTGGTGGGCTGGTGGCTTGGAGAGAGCAAGAAGTTGGGATCAGTACAGAAAAGTGAATGAAACCCACAGAGCAGAGGAATAAATTCAGCTTCTGCACTTAAAATAGTAAAAAACTTAAAATACTCGTAGAGCTTTGTGACAGACCAATGAAGTACTGCACAAAACAGTCAGAAAACAACGCATCTGTAATTAAAATATAATACAACATCATCAAATTTGTTATCTTCTCATCACAAGAAATCAGCCCTTGTAAAATACTCATTAAATGCATGGAATAGTTATTATCTGTTCAGTCAAAATATTACATTTAAGAGTCCTACCTTACAATAATAATAATAAATACTACACAAGTTTAAGACATTGTTTGGAGGCACCACCATCACAGGGGTTAAGTAATACACTTGCAGTTCATAGAACTGGGAGGAGTGTTGTGTTGGCAAACTGGAGGCTATATCTTCTTATAAACGTGCTTAGGTTGACACTTTGCCCATTTGGCTGTCATTTTTTTCATAATTCTCAATGACACAAAAAAAAACCCAAAATATAAGAGGGGTCAGTGTTGTCCTAGATACTTTTCTTTCAAAATTCTGCTACACTAAAATCACCAGCACGGAAGAATGCATTTTATATATTCCTGTTTTGGCTACAAGCAGGTTCTTTTTTCAAGATCAAATTCATAATTTTTAGCTTTTTTATAAAGAAGGACTTAAAAGGCAAGTGGGATTTTGTGATAGGCTGTCAGTAAGAGTATAACCTTGCCAAGAATACGCAGACAATTAAAGATGTTCTTTAACTTCAGAAATTCTGCTTGCTAATTCATAGATGCACATCTCCAGTCAAAGAACACTTCTCACTGAGTTAGCATCTTGAACATTTCTCTAAAGCTTTGAGGACAAAACACAACTTAAAAACAAGCAGGAAAGCCATGACAGAAATAAGTTACACTGTGGAACTGTGACAAGTGGATAGGGAATTCTGCCTTCCTCCAAGTCCCTTCTGGTTTTTGTTTATCCTGTGGCCCTCTCTGGGATCATACAGTTTTATTTCAGCACCAAAACTGGTCACCAAATTTTCAGGAGCACTGAGAACTCAGCTATGGTTTCTCTGTTGGATGCTGGCCCCTTTGTTCCACCCTACAGAGGTAGGAAAGAACTATCAAAGCTTTTTTCTCTTTTTTTTTTTCTTGCTATACTTTGTTCCAAAGGAAGTGGGTTCTGGAAACATTCACCATTGTAAATCATGGCTTAAATTCGATACTTGTTCATCTGTTTAACTGCTGCTCTGTGTTTTCAGACTCTCACCCAGTGCTGTGTTGTCGGGAGAACAGAGGTAGCTGTACTGTCACTTGAAAATATATGAAAACCATAATGGATAGTAGTAATTTACATAAAATACTGATATTGAAGAGTTCTTTAATCTCTGTTTTAAAATTAAAAGTGACTACACATCTTATTTATTGTGTGCCATGAATCCTTTCCCATTCTTTTATGATTGTATCTTACAATAACTGATAAAATCTAAGCCTTTCATCCACCACAGATGCTCCATATCCCAGTGGGCCTTTGATCCAATATGATCTTCTTAAACAGCACTATAGGGTCAGAGCATTTTCTCCAGAGAGTTTTGAGCTGAAGCATATTTCATAATGAGCCCCTTTTATTAAGATCTGCTCTGCCACTCTAATGGAAACATAGATTTCTGATCTGTCCCTTACACGATATTAAAGAAAAAAATATTTTTTCATTATTGGATTAGTTACCTCAGTGCTTTCAGAGATTAACTCGTTATCATTACATTTTTCTAAATGTCTTATTCCTTGTTTAATACAAATGGATTTTGAGTGGTCCTGTAAGTAGAAATTTGATAAATGGACCAGCAGTGTAATCTTTTAGACTAATAAAAAAATGTGTGACTCCCAGCTTCATACAATTAAACATGATTTAAACTTTCTTCCGTATCTTTATCAGGGTTTTAATTCTCTTACACTTTTCCATGGAAGACAAGTTCCATGTTTAGTAGCTCAGAAGGAGCCACAGAGAAAGGATTTTTCTGTAACTAGTTGAGATGAGATGAGCTGGAGTAAATGTGGAAATCTGATAGCAGGATTTATGCTAATGCAAAGTCTTTAGGTCATGTAGTTTGGTCATGTATTTACTTATTAAGCTTCATATGTGTTGCAAAACATGTCGCTGAAAAAGGGTGTTCACTGGGTTAGCAGAAACATAGCCACAATACTGGTCCTCCTTCCCACACCCCTTTGATGAAAATGGTATGTCTAGGCACATGCCCATTTAAGCAGTTTATTGTCGTAGCCAGGGGACAATGATGTACAATGCTCCAGAGCATAGGAAATTTGAAATTGCATGTTGTTTTTCAAGCTGCTGAAAGAAGACATTGCCTCTATGAAATGTACAACTTTGTATGCTGCTATATAGAACAATGTATACACATTCAAGGAGTCCATGCAAAAGCACCTCTGTTAGCTTCTCTCTAAGATCTTTACAGTACATGAGATCAAGCAAAGATGGATCTGAGGAAGACCATGGGAATAAATAAAAGTATATGTGGAATCCTATTATAGAGGATGCGCTGCTTCCCTCATGAAATGCTGTGACTCCAAGATATGTATACTACCTTCAATAACTCATCTTTCTAGTAGGCATGCGTCCAAATTGTTATTCTGGGCATCATCATTAGTGGTTCTGGCATTGCAGTAAAACCTAGGAACTTTGGGCATAGATTAGGTTAATCCTGTATGGAATCTAACCACATTATCATGTGAACATCCACCATTTTGATTGGCTTGACTTCAGAATTGTGAATTGAATTCGGTGGATGTTGCTTGCTAAGGTCCATGACTTCTGAAAGTTGCTACAGTAGCTCTATCTCTTTTATCAAAATACAGAAATTTCTGTTTGCTTCTGGTTTCCAGCATTCTGTTTTGGACCTCCATATTGCTTATATATGTTCATTTATGTTTTTCACTTGGCTTTTTACTTGCATTTGCCCCGATTTCCCCCTTCTGTCCACATAAAAAACTGAGACACTTGAGTTTGGCCCTCTAAACAGGTGTCAGGTAACACAGAAATAATAAATGATAAGGTGTAGTGCTGCAAGAAGGTTTCCTGTTATTTTGATGCAACCTGTTCACTTCAGGAAAAATGCACTTTCTACCCAGCTGACTGACATCTAGCTGTCCTCACAAGGAAAGAAGTCTGCCTAAAACCTGATGAATATGAAGAAGTGTTAAATCTTGGAATACCCCAGTGAAAACAAAAATAATTTCAAAGTTTTTTTTTCAAGTATTTGTCTACAGAAAGATAAGCTGCAGTTTAAAACCTAGAGGCATTTAAATCTTTTGCCAGTATACCTCCTGAACGTCTGATACGGGTTTCAGGATTGAAGCTATCCATTTGGTGAGAAATTTTTGTTCAGAGCAATGTGCAACATGTTGGACAATCAGATACTGACTGCTAAACTGGGGTATATATCTGGGGTGGTAAATTGTGTTTTTGAATGGTGGTTTTATTATTAATCATCTGGTTGAGAGACTTAAACCATTTGGTGCTAGGACAAATTGGAATCCTTTAAGTAAATAGTTTAGTCTTGGCATCCTTTCACTCTAACTGCTGCAACTTATCCAGTTCATGTCGGAGGGGTGGATGTTTCAACTCGAAAGCACATTTAGGACAAAATTTGGTTTTATACACACTGTCTTTTACACTAAAAGCACAGATTTTCAAACAGTGTATAAAAGTCCATAATTCATGCTCAGCCACAGGCAGCATTTGCAACTATTTCAGCCTAAACTGGGAAAGCACCTTTTCTTTTTTGAGAAACCTGCACTTCTTAGACTGCCTTGAATGCAGGTTGGGACTCTGACTTCGTGGATTGCATTTGACTATTGCTATCAGAAGTTGGTGGCTGAGAGGGAAAATTTGTATTTGAACAGATAGTGCAGTCATGGGATATAAGCATACTCCTACATGCATAATAATATACTACAATAAAAAATACTTAAGCTTCAATCCTGCAAATATTTACTAAGTGCTTAACTCTCAGAGGACTCCTAAGTTTGTAAAATTAAGCAGATGTGTAACTGTTTGCAGGATTTGTGCCTTAGGACTTGCTCTGTATCCTACCAAGCTCAATGGAGATTTGGTTTGGGATATTTAGAAGTCTTAAGGTAACATGTATGCACATTGTTGAGATGTTGAAATATTTTTTAAAGGAAAATAGAAGAAACCCATATGCCAGCAGAAATAATCTTAAAATAGGATGAAACAGCTATTGAGGTGTGTATGTGTGTATATGTATATGGAAAGCAAGCAAATAGCTACAAGAGTATTTCAGCAAAAAAGGATACAATATTTTGTACTGTAACAGGACATTGACAGGATTGCTGGAATCATCCTTTGCTCTACAGCTCTGAATACCTTAAGAAAATAATTACTTCCACTGCTGAAACATAGTTTGCCCAGCAGGATGCCTGCCTTTAGAAACTTCCCCATTTACTGATAGTGATTCTAGCAGCAGCTGAGAGGGATGTGTTGATATTTAGCTTCATTTTACTAAAAGTGGTGAAGTCAAATCCCAAAGCCCTGCCACCTGTGCCTAAAGGTAATCACCCAGGGATTTAAATTCTGGTCAAATCAAAATTTGTCATTTGAGATGAGCAGAATGGGTTTTATGGACCGATCAAGCTCAGAAGCTTCAGGTAAGTCATCTGACTTTTAGTCTGAAAATCAGTAGCAGGATAAAAGACTCAGATATTAGAGAATTGGCAGCGTGAGAGGCTTCAGCTTTATCCGTACCTGGGCTTATTTGTGTTATCACAGTACAAACACATAAAACAGTAAAACCCAATGTTTTCTACTAAACTTGCAGAATTTCCTTTTTGCCCTAGCAGTAATAGCAATATTTCAATGACAATGTTTTACTGTGTTTTGTTTTTGTTTTTTGAAATCAGAATATCAAAAAATAGAAAGCCATGTGTGAATGGCTCTTCTGAAAGATGACTGACCTATTAGACACATAAGTTTCAAGATTGATTCAGTAGTTTGTAGAGCTTAAATCAATTTCTGTTTTATTCTGAACTGTGCCCATCTCCACTTATGAGCAGGAATACTTCCACTGAATGCTACTCTTCTGTTCCAGCAAATTGCTTCCAAATGTATTTTCTCGAATTCTTCTTTTGCTACTACACTGTCTCCCCAGAAGATGTTTTAAATGGAATTATTTATTATTTATAGGCTCTTGTTAAAGCCTATAAAATCCTGCCTGTGTTAAATTTTCATTTTGGCCTGTTGGCCAGCTGGTATTCTGAATGATCATGTCTTTGTGCAAACATACTAGATAATGAGGAGAAGATGGAGTACTTACTTCTTGGTGAGTATGTGCACATTTCAGGGGTTTTGTTTCTTTGTTTGGTAGGCAAAACCCATCCCATGTCTGCCAGCAGATCTGAAATGATAATCAGACAAACTGATCTGAAAGTTGTCGGAGTGCTCTGCTTCCATTTTTCATAAGTATAATTAAAACTGTATGACTGGAATGCTGAGAGGTGACTCAAGTAATTGGCTGGTTAATGTTAAGAAGGTGTAAATTCTCCAGAAAAGCCCTGTGCATACCAACTGAAAATGCAACCCATGAAATAAATCCATCTGCCTACATTTGTTTTAACAGTAATACTGACCTTAGAGCAAGGTATTTCCGAAGGATTTTTAATGACCAGCTGGAGTTAATAGCCTCTGGCTGTACCTCAGGCTTTAAACTCTGCCCAGCCAGCCATTAATTCCTAGGAAATGCTCTGTTCCTTGATTGTTACTGCTTAACGGCATGACAACCTAGACTGTAAATAGCTGTTAGAAAAAATATTATTATTGTTAAATGCACATAGTACCTTCCTTCAGAAAAGACTCCGAAATATTTACAAGCCAAGGGTTCTGGAAAAAAGTAAGCAAAGATGATTTTTGTTGCTGTGAAAATAGCCTATTTCATGACAGACAGGGCTAAGAAGATACATATTCTCAGTACGTACCTGAGAAATTAGACACCCTTAGGGTTGTCTCATTGCCCATTGCTAGTGTTTCTAGTGTTAGGCTAGAGAAGCATTAACATTACCCTCTTCTAGCCCTGGCTGTTGGCCAAGAGGATCTGAATTTTGTGGACATTTACCAGTCTTCTGGGAAACATGTCAAAAGTCTGCAAATGTCTGCCACCAGAGCCCCAACTTGCAAAAAAAAAATAAAAATTACATTCATACAAGTAGTTTGTGGTTAAGTCTTATGGCTAGACTGCCTTAGTGTTTTACCTATACAGTATCTGTGATGGCTGCATGCTGCAGGGGACTTAAGAGAACGTTTGATTACTGAAAGGGATGAGCCAGACCAAAGAAGTCTTGATTTCTGCCATGTCTTCAAGAACATCCACAGAGGCATTAGTAACCAGAAGGATGAAGAGACAGACCCAGTGACCAATAAACCAGAGGAATTACGTGGCTGAAAGCCAGATTTTCTGGCTTACTCTGTGCCACCGATGTGCTCAAAGGGTGCGCATTTGGGCCATCATTTCCCATTCAACCACAAGCATTAGTGAGGTTTAAGGAAGTTAGCCCTGATGCTGAGAAACTGTGTAAGCTTGTGTTTAACAGCATGCACGTCAGTTGCACTGTCACTTGCCACAGTACTCTGCCTAACCCTAAGCACAGGACCAAAGGTTTTGCCAGGCTATCAGCAAATGCTGTACAGGAAGCTTTGCTAGGCATGCAGCTGCACTATACAGAAAGACAGAGTTTCTGGAGCCTGAAATGAATTCGTAACAAGCCACTGTTAAAGCTGCCTGTTTTAAAACTGTGAATGAGAGGAGACTAATACTACAGGTTTGTAACAGTGCTAAATAAAGTATGATAAATTACTTTTGACACATATTGGTTAAGGAATTTTATCATGTGGATATGAATGAAAATTGGTGATGAGCATAAAGCTACTAGAGATTTCACAACCTCAAATCCACAACTGACAGAAAAAATAGTGTTTTTCTGGTAGAGAATATTTCACAGCAGTGACCTTTTTAATTGTATCATTATTTGTAACTGGCCTACTATGACTTCTCTAGATCTAACATGGTTACAAGTTCTCTGAACAAGTTTCAATAGAGTGCTGCTGAAGCTATCAAAATGACATTTTAAAACCTTTTTTTTTTCAGTGGTTGCAGACTTTCTTAAAAGAACAGACCTCTTGTGTTTTCTCCCTGCTGTTTCTTAATTAGGCTTTCTTTATTCCATGACAAATGGGTATCACACCATTATCCAGTTACAGATCAGTCTTCACTTGTCTTTCCCGTTCCCATTAATGCACTGGCACAACTCGGAGCAGCATTTAGTCACGTTGCATTTTTGATTCCTCTCTACAGGGCAGCCATCAGTGAACAGACTGCCTGGCAAAGTGTGAATCATCAAGATGTCAGCAGCAGCACAAGGGCAGCTCCAACAACAGAGGCACAAGGTCTTGGCGGTGGAGTTTTTGGTCCACCCTTGTTACAGTCTGAGAAAAATTCCAGACAGGGGTCAAGCTCCCAGTCTCCTCATCCTTTTGGCCATCTGTTCCCACTGACAGCGTGGCGCTCACCCTGTGGCATGGAGACAGGTTTTTGGGATGTGACAAGTAATGCTGCAGCCCCTACATAGATTTTGAATATTGAGGAAGTTGGAACCGCTGAAGATGGATAATGCCTCCATAACTAACTTAGTTACTTGTTTGCAGCATTTCATATGCTGTAATGTACAGCTATGTATTATCACATTTAGAACATTTCACTGCTGTATCCCACATGTTTCCCGTAAATATGCTCACTGGGAAACCACTCGGAAGCCTTTTTGCATTCTAGATACTTTCCCAGTGATGCTTTAATTTTCCTACTCAGTTACTAAAGCTACCAATGCTTTAATTTTTTTTACTTTTAATTATGGCCTTACAGTATTTAGTTAGTGCACGGAAAAGGCAAAGGCTAATGGCTTCTTGGAAATCACAAAGCCAGTTAATGAAGACTTTGAGGAACCAGTCTTCTTGACTCCTATGATTTGAATGTCTTTTTTCCTCTACAATAATTATTAAATTTATTTTCTGCATTGCGTTCCTTAGTCCTCATTCCTAGAGCATTTTACAATCCCAGTATCATTTTGCTCATTTACCAGATGGGGAAAAATTGCCACTTGGAGGAAGGAAATAAAAAGCTTTCAGCCACCCAGCTACTTTGTCACACTCCACAGAATTCATTGCCCACTAGGTGCATTTTGAATATAATTTCACTACCTATGATGTGCTTGTACACAAGGCACTGTGACTTCAAGGAGAAAGAGTAACATTTCTAGATAGGATAGAAATGGATGCTCAGGTCATTAGCTTTTTGGTGAGGTGAGGCTGGACACGTTTTGCATTCAGGCATAGGTGGAGCTCATAGGGGAATGGGGTACAACCTGTTCTTTTACAGTCACATATCACCTGTTTCTTGAGTTTCTCTAAATGCTGGTGGCCATTTGGTCAATTTGTACAATCTGATCATCTGAAGTAAGAGTGTAGTTACTGAGAAATTTTTAGGACAGTTGATATTTAGGGAATTGAGTATAGCTAGTATTTCTAAGTAGTTAAATTTTAAGATTGGAAATATTAATTATTCTTCTGTTCTCAGTTGTATGAACTGTAGTTTAGGAGCAAAGAAATTAGCATAGCGCATCAGGCCACTGGTATAGCAAGCTGGGTTATCTGTCTGCAGCAGTAGTCCATAGATATCTCTGAGCTGTTATTCATGGATGCAGAATTGCTTATACTAGCTTTATTGCTCACTGCAGATTCTGTGGTTTTATGCCAGCTCAGGTATCAGTAACGGAAAGGCTCCCTTGTATAGTCCTGCCCTCACAGCTTCACAGACTGGCACAAGAGAACTGATGACCAGCTAAAACATGGACATATCAGAGCTTAATATACAGGGCTCCCTGCACAATTTCTTTATTTGATGCTTCATCCAGACCAGTGAATTTCAGATAAGAATTTAGTAGACAAGAAGGTTACTTGCATTTATTTTCAGGTCACTATGAGCCCCACATGGTAGCACTTAGTAGGGAGGGGATTCAGCTTCATATTCTTATTTGATATCATATTATTTCATGACAAAAACTATTTTATAAGAGCAAATATGAAAGAACCTCTAATTACATTGTAGCTGCCCCCATAATTATTTTATGTCCTATGAAATGAGAGAAGTACACAAACGTAAAGAAATGCATAGTTAAATTCTAGGTTTGAGCTAAAGTTCTTGAGCAAGCTTCCAGGGACATCACTGAGAAAAAACAAGGGGTGTGACATTGTGGGTATAAGAGAAGCAGGGGGCAGGCAACTGTTTCCAAAATTAATAAAATCTTGTATGGAGCAACAAACTCTATGCCTTAAACTTGTGATTATTGCACAAATAACCTTATGAGATTTTTGGCTTTTACTTTTGTTTCTTAATACATTTAGATTTATTTTACATGTGATCTTAATAACTTGGCATTGTGATGGTCAGATTTGGGTTAATTCAACATGATGTATGTTGAATTTATTTATTTGTAATTTACAGATACATATTCTCAACCTTATTTCCATCGTAATACAATATTTGTCTTTGCTATTTTATTATGTATCATGTATTTGCATATATATCTTTCATTTATAGAGATATCCAAAACAATGCCTTTAAACCAGGCTTTACATGGTCTGTACGAAGCTGTATAAGGCACTTTTGAGCTGTATGCATTATATGCATGTAAATGATTATCAGTTGTGAATCAGATTCACCATATTAAATTATAGACCATTTAAAGGTGATCCAATGTAAATATTCAGTTAATGCAGCAAGGAAATTAAGGGGGGAAAAAGAACACTGTTTTAATGAGAGAATGATGGAAAACAAATTGATATTTTGTCTGGGATGTCACGAGGAAGGGACTAAATCTGAAGATAGACAAGGTTAAAGAAAGGTTAATACCAATAAAGGAAGAAGGATTGCTAAAACAACTGAGAGGAGATTTATGAAAGAGTGCATTCCACAGATTTGCAACTCTGAGTATTGCAGGCAAAGGAGTGTGGATGACAAACTGTTTAAAGAAGCAGCGAAGGCACTGGAATATTGGAGTTATATTTCCTTTGGGAGGTCAAAGAAGCACCATATTGTAGCGTCCAATAAACTAAATGAAGGAATGAGAAATATGAGGTTTTCGGTTAATGTATAGAGAATGTGAGGGCAAAGTTGGCAATCCACGAATTGCAGTTCTTGTTTTCTGCCACAGAGCTGTATTGTTTCAGCCTTGTTTTGGCTAACACTGGAATGACTGTGATTCTACAGACTTGCTATATACTATTTTGGTAGCTACTTTAATACTCAGCAAGTGGAGATCTTTTCCATTTTGAATGGAATCCCTACTTAGGGACTTTTCTGTGAGGCAGGGGTCTGCAACACTGAAAAAATAAGTAATTTGCAAAGGCATGATGGCTACACTAGCAGACTGGCCTATCTTGCTGTAAACAAAGAATCATATACAACATTCAGCAGACGTTGAAAAATTAAGACCATGGAGACAATTTCTCAAACTGATTAGCTAAAGATGCCTGCATGAGACTGGTTAAAACCAAAAAGAGGTATCTTCTCACTGTCTCTCCATCCAGTCTTCTCCTGTGTTCTATGCCCTTTAATGTTTTATTAATCCTTTTTTTTTTTTTTAATATGCACCATAGAAGTCACCTTTATGAATACTATTGTTAAATAGGTGGAAATTCCTGCACTGAGTAAATAAGGGTCATTTCTTCATTTTTCATCTGATGTATATAATTTGTGTTTACAGTTTGGATCTGTTTGGTTTTGATGGAGACATATGCTTGGGAAGGCTTACAGATGAAAAGGCAGTCTCATGTTTCAAGCAAAACTGTGTCAGTTTGGCAACTGTGCTGCCATTTTTAATAAAAGCATTTCATCCAGATGATAAAAGGCAGTTATAGGAGAAATTTATCCACTTAAATACTTATGTTTTCTCCTTGTATTCTCCCGTTTGTCATCTTCTCTGTGGACAGTGACTCTGTTTTGCTGCATTTTTAGTACAGTGGGATGTTATACAGCAACATTCTGGTTTTACCTCAGTTTATGACTTCCATCATGCCATGAAAAGTTGATGCATACCTTTTCCGTGTGTGAATTTTGCTTTTTGTTTTATTTCAAAATTTCTGTATTTAATGGAGTAAGAACTTATAAACTGTTTTACTTGCAACATTTTACAGTGTGGTGGGCTTGTTGGAAATTTCAGTTTCAAGTAGTGATCAGCTTTCTCATACTTTTAAACTGTGAAGAAAAAGGAATTTATTGATATTTAATTTCTTAATTTGACAATCTCACTTGTAATAATCAAGTTCGCAAAGGAAAAAAACTAAAGACTTTCAGTGTGTGATGTCTTTGAGTTCACTGATGTACTTTAAATTATGATGGTAACTTCATTTTCTAAGATTTAATGCTTCATAACTTGACACGAGTTTGAATAATGATGTAAAAGTCATGAAAGAATATAAAGGTTTGTAGCTGCACTCTGATTCTCAACAGGCAGTTTCCCACACCTCCAAACCTCTGTAAATTGGTTCAAGCACGATCTTTATCGCACTTTGTTGATCTGTTATTTTGGCTCCTGCTTGCTGCCAGTAAAATCAGCATTTCCCTTTTTATTATCTTAAATTTTGCTAAAACTTTTCAGGTTCTAGGAGGTGTAAATACCTCTTCTAGTTAGGACAGTATTTTACATAAACCAAGAAGAAATACAGTCACACACATGAAACTGAAATTCTCACTAAAGTATTTCATATTGTTAACAGCTGTCAGTAACAGAACAGGTTAAGGTGAAGTCATTAACTTTCCATTCCATAGCAAGTATTTTATGCTCCTTCTGTATATGCCATAGAAACTTTTCAGAGTATCAGCAGGGAATACCATAGAAATGAGCAAGCTCTCTGCTTCTATGCACTGTGCTTAGTTCCTGCCGACCAAGCCTTGAAAATGCTGTCCAGTATTTATTAAGTGTCCAACCATGACACAACAGCAGCAGGGACATCACGGAAGATTTTTGTATCTTTCTCATCTCAGTGTCTTGGGAATGATTGACTTCACTCATGTTTTTTTCTACAGCACCTGCTGAGACTGCAGATAGGTACGGGGAAAGGAATTATTTTCAGGATTATTTTCCACAAGGAAGTTTGTAAATTATAGATAGAAACATAATCAATCACCAAGCTGAATACTTCAGCTTCTCTAATAATGCACATATTGGAAAGATAGGCAATAAGACAAATTATGAAAATATTGACTGTGTCAAGATTGGCTAATTGATTGATATATGGTGTAATTTCAAAATTTTATCCTTATGTCCATATGTTTTATACAAGACTGAGAAATACCAAGGGCACAGCTTTAACAGGTACTAGCAGAACTCCTAAGGTCTGGTTTAAGGAGCATTAAATACCATTGGCCTATCCAGGGCCAATTTTTTAGAACCTGCAGAGGCTCCCCAGCTGAAGACTTCATAGTATATGCGTTAGGAAGAAACCAAACATACTCATCTATCACTTGGGACACCGAACACAGCAAATGTTCCTGCCCTTCTTGGGAGCAAGTAAACCTCCCCAGGGTGTCAAATCAAAAGGAACAACAAGCAAATCGGCAAGCAAAGGGAGAGGAAAAATTATTCCAGTGTCAACATAAAGACTGTGTGACACGCACTGCTCACAAAGACCATCAACCAGATTTGCAGAGCCTGGTACCTCCAAGAAGCAACTCCACTTCTCCTTACTGAAGATGGTTATTTGTTTCTTTCATAGAACAGCACAGAAAGCATAAGCAATGCTGAACCATGAAATTACACTGGAAAGTGAATGAGAGATATAGGAAAGAATGAACACCTGGAAATCTAGGATGTTAGTATGCCTAGCTATTACACTAACAGTTGACCAAAACACAGTATTTTAGTGGGGAAGTTTTCAGATATAATCACCAGCTAGAAATTATACATCTGCCTATTCAGAAACCCCCTAATGTGGCTAGCAAACAGCAGTAAACTGAAATGTACTGGTGGCTTGTTACACACTGTGGTTTTCTCTGGAAGGACGGGAAATCTCTCAAGTATTACTGATGCTTTGCTTGCCACTCTAATACTTGGGCAGTTCCAATTCCATCCATAAAGGACAACAATATGTACACAGTGGCTACAGTAGCTCCTTGTTGTCTTGTAGCAACCATTTTGAACTAGCCACAGACTACCTATATGAAGGTACCTTTGTTCACTTCAGCTAAGGGATCTGAGGGCATTTTGCTTGGTACTGTGTGTGTGTTTGTTTAAGCAGAAGCTCTTGTGTTGCTTAAAGCAGTATGTGCTCTTTAGCTAATCACTATAATGTGCATAAAATATATTACATATGTGGTGGTCATGTGCACTGATAAATTATGTTTACCATGCACCTTTGTGTGCCTCACCTGCAGTTCGTCCCATCAATCTATCTCCTCCAGTATTTATTCTAACATTCCAAACCTCTGAGCAGCTTCAAACAGCTGGGACTTCTCCTCCCCGCCCCTCATCAAAGATATATTTCCTTCTTTTTCCCTAACAGGGGATTTTTTTCCTACCAAATTAATACTGGCCAAAAGACAAAATGCAAAATGGTGATATTTTGCCCTGAACCAAAGTGTAGTATCCGCTGTATCTCATCAAAGTGCAAAGCTTAACAAGGGACTTTTGAACCATACCTTGGGGAAGAGGAGGTTGCTAGGGTTCTCAGGGAGCAGCCAGTAATTCTCTGGTATTTGGAAAATCCTCTCCTAAATATTCAGGTTTTGAAGTAATGGCATTCTTATCTATAGTAGTACTATTTCTGGTGACTTTTAACAGCTTCAAATATTTTTGGAAGTTTCAAAGATTTACTATTAGTAATTCTCTGTTTGAGACTAGGCAGCTGGATTAGCTCTATGTGTAACATTACCTGCTATTAAAGATCAAGGCTACACAAAAAAAGTCCCAATAACATTTTTTTAACACTCAAATGTTTTGCATTTATGAAATGTAGGAGAGTGGCAAACTGCATACAGAATGTCTGAAGTAACATAACATTTGTATTGGCATTCACTTGATTTATACTACCTAATTCATTATTCATATCATTGCCACTTATTTTGTGACTATTTAAAATGAGGGTCATTTGAAGGTAATACTACCAAGTGTTCTTTTCACCCACTGGAGTTTATGCATATTAGTCATTTGCTTTCATCTTTGCTATTATGTTTATTCCTATTTTTATACATGTCCACTATACCCTTTCCCATGACATTCTTAAATGCCTTTTTTTTTTTTTTTTTTTTTTTTAATTCCCGAGTTTATTTTTCACAGCTTCTGGTATACTGCAATGATCTTTGGCCATATGTCTGGGTGTGCATGAGAACTGGGATATGGCTTCTTGCATAGCAAGAAGAAAATTGGCTCTGCTGATGGTATAAACATCAAGCTGATTAACAAAGGCAGCTTTTTGCTTCCCTGTGGCTATGGGATAGAAATAGACATTGGACAACAATGGAATTATGTTCAATCAGAAACATGAAAAATTTTGTTATCAAACTTCTTCCACTCAAGCTTTTTCCACTTCTGTTCCACCAGAACAGTTACACATTTCAGCAATGAAATAATTAATAATGCTGACATCTAAGGAAGTGTTAACACAATTGATGGTAGAAAACAAATATAAACTCTCCCCTGTTTTCATTTGACAAGAGAGAGAAGGAGTAGAATGATTAAAGACTTGCATGAGTTATGAACTGGACTCAGTGCAAATATGGGCATTACACCCAAAGCTCCGAGTTGTGCTCTGCAGATGTGCTGGATGTGTGGGAAACATCCCCGTCAGTTTGTCTTGGTGGGTTGCCTGATGAGCAATTGCTGTTTCCCAAGGAAGTACTTTGAAACTGCCACAGACAAGCCTTTAATTCATCAGGTGTTGCTGATTTGATAGGATGAAATGAAAAAAAAAGTAATGTAAGTTTTCACACATGGGGATTTCACTATAAGGGTAGGTTGAATTTGCCTTTGTACTGAAGGGGATTTTGTCTCATTTTACAGAAAATTGAAAGCAGTGGTGATCAGAAAAGATGAAGCACTGCACAAAATCTGAATAGAAGAATACAAAAGCTGAATGAGAGTAAGGAGTTCAGACTCCCAGCTTTGGACTCCTGGCTGAACTGGGTGAATTGTAAAGAGAAAAAGAGAAACTTCAGCTTTAGCAGCAGTGGTAGTCCTATGTTCATGCAGAGTACAAATCTTGAATACAAATCTAATACAAACTAGCCTGTTAATTCAGACTAATGATGTCACTGGGATTTAATTTAAAAATCCATCTAAAAAAATACATTGCAACCTAGATTCCAGATAGCATTTTCACTTAATGACTTTGTTTTTTCAGATAATTTGTTTTGTTTTTCTTTAGGATGGATTGCAATGAGCTATCCACAGTTTCTTCAAGGAGGAAATAAGGAAATGAGCGTGTAAGCATATGTATTTGGGAGGAGGAAGACCTAAGAAAGAAAGAAATTTTAAGTGCTGATTGCTTCTCAAAAAGACAGGTGGAAATACTGTAGCAACTTCCCACCAGCTCTTCATTGCAAGTAGTGAACGTGGAAGTAAAACCAGTCAGGAGTGCAAAAACTACCAGGGTGAATTGGAGGAGGAGTCGAGTGGCTGAGCGAAAGAGGAAGAACGATGGGAAGGTGAATGAAGTATGAGTGTGTAAGTGGGCTAGGGATCCATGAGCAAAACTGCACCAAGTAGTCAGATTGTGTAGTGTTGGTATTCTCACCAGGATTTCCTTGAGGACCAGCATAACTCAGCATTGGTTAGGTGACAGAATATGGATCTCAGTAGTTTTACTACTGCTGCTTTTTAACAAATTGAGGGCTAGAAAGGTGCACCATGTGTCTATTTCTCATTTTAGCACCAGCACAAATTTCAGTTAGAGAAATCGGGTGTTTTTTCACACCTTAATCAAAACAAAGTTTCTTATCTGCTGTACCTCTGTACTCACACTGTTCACATTTTTTTCACAGGGGTGGAAAGGCCTGTTGGCGTTGACAAAACTGAAAACCTGCAAAAGTTTTCATAGGTTTTGCACTTAGCCTTACCAGAAGGGGAAAAGAACCCGAAGGACTTTATTCATTCACGGTCAGAAGCCAGGACGGTGGGTCGCGGCCAGGGACCTTCCACCTGGCCACCACCGCCCAACTGGCAGGCTCACCCCGACATTCACGGGGGGCGTAACGTCCCCGTCATCCCGGTTTCCCAGTCGAGTTGTCACCTTCGCTGCACACCCGGGACCGAAACCGTCTCGCTCCGTTTCGCCCACCAGCGCATTTTTGGAGACGCAGGTAACACAAGCACCTCGGCTGCCGGGGAGCCCCTTTCGGCACCATCAGCCGCCAGGACCGACGAGGAACTTTTGTTCCGCCTTCCGCTCACCGCCGGGGACCCGCGTTTGAAACGGGACGCTAAACGCCTGTGGGGGCGGGCGGAGCCGCCTGGAGAGGAGGAGAACCGGGTAGCCGGCTTCCCGCCCGCCGCCGGGCACGCGCGACCGCCCAACCGCCACCGCCGCGGCGGCGACACGCCCCCCCCCCCCCCCCCCTCCCCAGCGCACGCGCGCCGCCCGCGGGCGGGGGCACAGAGCGCGCGAAAATTCCAAACCGGCGGCGCGAGCCGGGCGGTGGGGTAAGCCGCTGGGGGGGGGGGCGGGGCTGGGGCCGAGGGGGCGGCGGCCGCGCGCGCCGAGCCGGTAACGGCGGCGGGGGCAGGGGTACGGCTCTCCCCCCCACCCCCTCCTTTCGGAGCGGGTGGGGGGAGTCGTACCCCGCCCCCACCGGCCGCGCGGGCGAGAGGGTCGGCGCATGCGTGGATGCGCCAGCGCGGGCCGGCAGCTGTCGTGAGGGGAAGGCGGGCTCCTGTGGGCTGCCTGCCGAGCGTTGCGGCCCGGGACTTCCCCCAGCTGATTCCCGGGCAAACTGCTGCCTCGCTTGGGAGGTCGTCTGTTCGGTGTTTCGTGCCTTAACGCAGGGGGGAAAGTAGCCGTGTTAATACTTCTCCGAACAAGGGTTGAGCTCTTTTGTTGAGAGTGCCGTTTAGGCCGTGGGCTTGGCTTGTGGTAAAGGAAGTAACGGGAGGCCGCGTGCCCGTCCCCGTTAACAGCTAGTACTTGGTTAGTATCGTCTGGTACTGAAAACTTCGGAAAACAGGGAGACTTCCACATTTGCGCCGTCTGCATCGTGCGTGCTAGTCCCCTTTGTTCTAGGAACTTTGGAAACCGAGCGATGAAACGTCGTTTTGTGATATGTGTACGAGAACGGTGCAGCTATAATGCAGAGATACCTTCCGAAATGGTTTACAGGGAGAGGGAGTAAAAAGTTTACAGCTTTGTTTCTGATTTAGCAGATGTGCCAACTCTTGTTCTGTGTAATGTGACACTCGCAGACATCTGCTCTAGTGGAGGAACTCCAGTCCAGTACGTGTTTACAGAATACTGTCAGATAGCGTAGCTGGCCTTTTATTCAGAAAACTAAAGATCAGGGAAGACCAATGCCTCATAAGTGTTGGGAGAAGTTGCCGTTTTTATGCTTGGTTTTGGTTCACAAATGTAGGTAATAAAACCACTACCTTCCACTCCTCTCAGAAGTTTTCCAAAACCACCATTTTTTATGTGGAAGAATAACTAAAATGGGGTAATGGTTACTGCTCTATATTGCAGTGAAGACTCCTTTAGGTAAAATTTGTAGGACATGACATTCTAGTGACGGGCCTTTGAAAACCAGGAGAATTTTGAGAATTTTTTCCAGTAAGTAACTATAAGGATCTGAAGCTTTCCCCCCACTCTCCCCCAGTGCAAACTCTATGAATCTTTTCTGCAAAAGGAAAGCTTTCTTGTCTGTGGCCATTAAACCGAGCGACATTACATTTATTTTCTGAGTTACATGGATTATTTGCTGTGTTACTTGTTTTTATGTTCATCTTCCCTTCTTTGCTCGAGGTTCAAAAATTGTGTCAGAAGAATTCATCATCATATGATGTTTGAAGCAGAAATTGAGATATTTATCAAAGTTTATTGTGAGCTACTGACAAGTCTATGAAAATCTTATGTCTGTTGGATTTGGGCATTGCTGGAAAGCCCTCTTACTTGTTTATCGTTTTTCCTCCCCGTGGCAGGCTTTCTTCCTCTCTGTGTGGATGTTTGTTCACTACTGCCATCTCTTGGATAGAAGCAGGCCTGCTGAAGGTTTGTGATGGTTGTCCTCTAGTGCTTGGTTTGTACAGAGGATATAAACGCTGCTATACTTGCCCCTCAGTGAAGACTTGGCTTTAGAGAACACGGCAGTGGAAGAGTTTGTGTCGGGAGCAGATCCTGAAGGTTATCTGTTCACCTACAGGCGTGGATCAAGTTTTGATAATAATTTCTGTGCTTTTTATCTTAGTTTCCTTGGGAAATGAGATCAGTGTGATTCCACATCTTCATGTCTTTGGCTACTAAGGATTGAACATGTTAGTCAATTTTAACCAAGTTTGAAAGCAGGATAAAGGTTTGAAAACAATTCTATTCCTATATATTTTCTAAAAATTGAGGGCAGGGTCAGAGAGAGATACTATTGGTCCATGTTTTTGTTTGGCAGTAGTCCTCGATCTAGTCAACATGTGCATATGGGCCAGCTGGATGGTATGTGCGTGAAATTAACCACAGGATACCATGGGTGAAAGTGTCCTAAGGGACACCTGTGGGAGTTGGGGTTTTACGGGTGATGTTATGGAGAGTTAAAAAAGCAAAGGATACCTGTTTGAAGGTCCTATACATGGCTGTTGTCCTGTTAATGGAGCTGCCTTTTGCACTCAGTGTGCTTTTAAACCGTAATTTCTTTTCTTTCTTTTTGCCTAAGTCGTATGTTTCAGTTTACTGACCTATAGTTATAAAGGTGCTGTTTTTGACAAAGCTGTCTTTCAAAAGATGGGTGAAGGATCTTGTGAGGGTGATGTTTGAAATATTTTTTTCCTGAAACAATAATTCAGAAGTTAGAGTCCTTTGATATACATGGAAACATTTTTCACATTTACGGGAAGGTGCATATATTGCATGAGATCAACCTCAAATAAAAATCTTCAGTCTTTGATTTATCAGTTGTTTTTTTTTTTTACAACAGATTTTGTGCCAACCTGATCTAAAAAACACACAAAAGTATGCCAGGTTGTAAAGATCTTATTACATGTATAAACAGTAGAACAACTCTCAAAAATCAAGTCAAATCTTGAATTAAACAGTTTAATGTTCACCAAGAAGGGTATTCCCAGACCAAATTTTCTGGTTAGTGTTATCATAAATGACTGTCATTATTATTAATATTGCTAAAATGAAGATAATGGTAATGCTTATTAAAAATCTGTATTTTCTTTCATGGAGCTTCAGAATTAAAAAATCCTTTCTGTCTTGAATATTGGTGGCACATCCCACCAACTTCTGACAACACTTTAGGACCACATAGTTAGTCTACTTTGTAAGTTATAGGAATGTAGAATATGTTAAATATTTTCCCCTTGGTGAGGGCCAATAACTTTGTGGGTACTGCGAAAGTATTTAAAAATTAGGACTTAGTTATCTATTTTACTATAGAAATAATATTGATTTTATATAGCTATGACAAGTGGAATGTGATGATTTGGAGTTAAACACTGTATCCCCAATATAAAAATGCTCTTTATTAGTACTATATTAATAATAAACTAATTAAACATAAATTAATAATAAATCATAAAGAGAAATCTATATTAATTTAATGATTATAATTAAAATTTTCTGAATTTGGAAATTTTTAGTTACAGCTTCTTTAACATCTTTTCAAGAGTGCTTTTACTCTAACTGTGTAATGGTAAAGGGTGGACTCATGTCAGACTTAGGCTATTTGCAAGAGGTTTCTGTTACTATTTTTTTAAACTGTCAGCCTTGCATATGGTTGCAGGGTTCTGACATAGAACTTCTGCATGCAGTTTTAATTTTTAATAGAAATTCTGTAGGTAAGCAATGCCATGAGTTAGATTTTCATAAACTTAACGAGTCATGAATTATACAGATATTATTGGATACGGTCTAAAGACAGATGACTTGCTCAGATGTAATCTTCATAGCATCAGTTAACGGTATCTATTGAAATAAAGTCTGCGAGGCTACTGTAGCACAAGGAACTTTGTAAAACTTTGAGAGGAATAAATTCTTTTTACTTGCAATTGTAGCAAATCTGATATTATCAGACATGTATTTTCAGTCTGATTTAAAAAAAAAAAGGCAAAAAAGTACACTGTACTATTAAACTTTAAAATTACAGCAGTACTAGGCAGGTTGCTGTAGAAGTGAAGTAGAACAGGCCTTGGAAACTTAAATGACTTCTTTAGTGTCATGTGTTAGATGTCAGAAGTGAGAATCAGATTATTAGGCTTCTGACTCCTGGAGCCAAACTACAAGGCTGTCCTTCCTTCCTACTGGTAGATTCACTAGACAGGTTTATTTTATAAATCTTGATTAACAATGTGACAGTATTGAAATATTCCAAACAGTGACTATAATAAAATATCATAATATACAACTAAATTGACATATATGAGTGTCCAAGGAGAAGAGGCCAAGAGACATACCACTAGCTAATACTTTTTTCCTATGTTGTACGTTAAAAGTTCTTATCTATCATCAACTTCCCAGGTTCATAAGGAGCTCCCTTCCCATAGAATACCAGGACTATATAGCTTTAATTTCATGCCAAGCGTTGCATTGCTGAATTTTGAGTTTTTCATGAAGAGATGCAACAAAAGTCTTACTGGCAAGTCACAGGATCCACTGTTAGTGCATTAAAAAGTACATGCACATAGAATATGCAGGAATAATTGACTGAGAATTCCCCAAATCAAGGCCTCATCGCTTTGAATGTCAGTGCCCTGTCTCCAGTCTAAACGCCCACATAGCTAATTGTTGCTGCAGTGTGAGTTTGACTGAGTGAATCACTGAAAGTCATTGCTCTAAATGTTTCTGAGGAAACTTATCTCTTCTTGTTTGCAAAGAATGAATAGCCTGATTTAATGCCTGTGAATAGCATGAAACCTTGTCAATGGACTCCAGGGACAAGTGTCTGTGGGAGTGTGTTAAAATAATGTACAACAAAAAGGTGTAAATGTTGATGTGGATGTCATGAAGTTATTTTTATTCTTCTGAAGAATACATTTTTCTTTTTCTGTCAGGTGTACTTAGTGCCATAAATACGTCTTTATTCAGAAGATTTTTTTCTGTGGCTATTTCTGGGTGTGAGTAATCAGGGGGAGGAGGGGGAAGTATGAGATTGTTAAGGGATTTTTTTTATGCCAAAGAGAAATGCATTCCTTCAGTTGCAAACTTGCTTTCATTGTATGTGGACTATGGAGTGGTTTTCACAGAATTTCAGTAGCCTCACCTGATGTTAGAATGAATATATATCACTTTTTACTTACACTTACTATGCTGTTACTAGAGTTCATACAAAAGTAAGTATGTATAATAAAAACTGGAAAGAAAATACTTTCCTGTGATTGTTGTGGGGTCTGTTTCTTTTTGGTGGAATATTGCCCTTCACCATTGCATAAGCCATTGTGTCATGCTTGAGGAGCTTAGGTTGAATAATAGATTATCTTTGAGGAAATCCTTGAGAAGCAGTGTTGTCTAATGGGCTAGAACATATAAGATTTGTGTCTTTTATCTCTTTCTGTCATTTGTTTCCTCAGTGACTTTGGACAAGAAATTTTCTGTTTGTGCCTCTGTTTCCTTATGCTTATATAGAAATACTTTAACTCTGTAGAGCAGAATTTCATTGAAAGGTGTGTGCTTTGTTACTATACTAAATATTAGAGTTTCTTAAAAAAAACGGTTATAGAGATTCTCGGCAAAAAGGAATTCACTTGGTATAATGAAGACAACTCTACACACTATGAATAGCACTGAATATCAATACCATAGGCAGTATTTTAACTGATGTTCAAATACTTGTGATAAAGAGTTTGGACCACTGTCTTGTTTTCTTACATCTGTGTAAGTCAGGGGTAAAGCCTGAATTTGTCAAAGTTGCATGGCTATTAAAGAAGCATAGTTGTTGGAAATATGAAGCCCTTTAGTGTTAACTTACAATTTAATTGAAGAAAGAAAGGGTAGTCATTCTTCTGTGTCTAAATAGATTGTGTCCCTGTCTTCCCCCGCCCTCCTTTTTTTTTAAATGTTGAAACAAAGGTGAATATTTTTGGATCGTGCTACCTGTTTGCAGAATCTTCTCCACAACTTAGTTGGAGGAAGATAATGTTCTGGCAGGAACATTTTTAGGTGTGTCCCCCCCTGCTTTCTTGTAATTTTGTATGTGCAGATAGAAGTGAATGCTATTCCTTGATATACTAATACAAAGGAATACACTTTTTTCTTTTACATTACAGGTTATGTATGACTCCTCTGAAGGGAGGACTAATATTCTAACTTGTTGTGTACAATTTAATGTGTGTTCTTCTACTTAAGGTTGGATACTAGAGAATTACTGCATATTCTTGTTAATTGCAGAATTTAGAGTGAAACATCTAAAAGGCAAAAAAAAAAAAAGTGCCAAGGATTGGTTTATATGCAACCCCCACCCCACTGTTAGCTCAAAGTATTGTAAGCTGTTTATTTCATGTGAAGCTTTGAATTAATCTCTACTTAAAGTTTTTTTTCAGAGGAACTGAATCATAAGGAAATAAATTTCTCTGTATTCCACTTAAGCAGTATATAAATACAAGTCAATTGTAGAGGAGGCCTAATGGTGAGGGAAGCTTGGATGATTGGTTTTCTTTATGTTCAGATCAGAATGGAATAGAATAGACTATTTTGTTTGGAAGGGACATACAAACACCATCTAGTCCAACTGCCTGACCACTTCAGGGCTGACCAAAAGTTAAAGCCTGGTATTAAGGGCACTGTCCAAATGCCTCTTTTTAAGGCACTGGCAGGCATGAGGCACCGACCACCTCTCTAGGAAGCCTGTTCCAGTGTTTGACCACGCTCTCGGTAAAGAAATGCTTCCTAATGTCCAGTCTAAGCCTCCCCTGGCACAGCTGTGAGCCATTCCCATGGATGCTGTTGCTGGATCCCAGGGAGAAGAGCTCAGCAGCTCCCTCTGGACTTCCCCTCCTCAGGAAGCTGCAGAGAGCAACGAGTTCGCCCCTCAGCCACCTTCTCTCCAAACTAGACAAACCCAGAGTCCTCAGCCCCTTCTCACAGTACATGCCTTCCAGCCCTTTCGCTGGCCTTGTTGCCCTCCTCTGCATGTGTTCAAGGGCCTTAACATCCTTCTTAAACTGTGGGGCCCAGAACTGCAGGTAGTACTCGAGGTGATGCTGCACCATCACTAAGTACAGCGGGATAATCACCTCTTTTGACCGGCTGGCTAAGCTGTGTTTGATGCACCCCAGGATGAGGTTTGCCCTCCTGGCTGCCAGAGCACACTGCTGACTCATGGACCCTGCTGTTGACCAGCACCCCCAGATCAGTTTGTTTCTGAAGAAGTGTTGTTCTGTAGAAAAGGAGTTGAAGGAAGCCTTTTAGGCATGTGGGGTTACAGTAAAAAATGTCTAATAGTGGATTTAAGCTAGAGGAGACAGTGATAACCAGATGTAAAAGTTTAACTGAGAAAGTACAATTTGTATTTGGTACAAAAATGACTCTGTGTCTAGGTAATTGTAACTCATTCACATCTTTGCTTTGGCTTACATGAAGTTGTGTGAGAGCATAATATTTGCCAAAAGAGGGTAACAAAAGCTTTATAGTCAAAATTCATTTCAGATAGCCCATGAGATAACTGAGTGACACATTAGCTGGCATATCGGGTAAGGAGAAGGGGTACAAACAATAAATTAGGTCTAGCAAGAATTTGCCATTATTGCTAATAGGTCTGACTTTTCTGGTGTAGTGAATTGGTGAGTTCTTATGTGGATAAGCTTCTCAAGTGTCTTGAATGCACCATGTGAAATTTAGGCTCCACTGAGACTAACAAAAATTTTGCTGGTGATGTAAACAGAATCAGAATTTCATTCCTTTTCCTGTAACCTGCAAAAGAAGGTCTAGTTTATGTAGTGTTTAGACTGTTTATATTGGAAGCCCATGCACAATTGATGTGTGATGTTATTAGCCATAGTGAAACTAAACTGGTATTAGCAATGATTGGATTTTTTGCAAAGTGGTGTAAAAATGTTACTTTTATTTTTATGTTACCAGATATTCTACAGAAGCAGTTATGCCTCCTGCAGTTCAGAGGCTGAAGCAGACCTAATGCCTCTTTCCAGAGTTGCATTTATTCTTTGTTTGCATTGTCACCTTAGCTGCATTTTTCTTTGTGTGGCCTTTATTGCAGCTGTTCTCAGAGAACTTACCTGAAAATGACCTGGGCTGACTGAAAAGGCTCTGTCCAGCAAACTAAGTCTTCATTAAAAAACTTCATTAGAACTGTCCCAAAAAATCTTTATCCCTCAAGCACTAGGAGAAATTGCCACATTCCAGTGACCTAATCTTGGAAGGTTTGCTTTTTAGATTGTGCAAAACAAAATATGTGTATTTTTGCCTTAGTGAGGAAATATATTGAAAGCAGATGGACTTTGCCTCTCCATTTGTAGAAGATGATGAAGGTGTGAACTTGTTTGTGCTTCTATTCACCATGCCCAGTATCTCACTTCTAGCTTCTGCTGTATTTTGTTATATAATGTTGTTACCTTTCTGGGGTAGATCACCGTGTACCGATGAGAGGTAAACAATTCAGATATGGAAGAACGAGCAAGGAGTTAAAGGGTGAGCTAGAACCTCCCTGTTTCTTTCAAGTCCTGCTGTTGTTTTGGAAGGCCATCTTGCTTAACATCAGTGTGCACTGGTTAATTCTGGGATTTGCTTTACTGCCTTGAAACAACTTCCATTTTGTACACGCATCTGATTCCCTGCCTAGTGGTATGGACAGCTTTATGTGGGCCTTCCTGGATTTTGATTTGGCTAGTCCTGACGTTGAAATTCTTTTAAATGAGGACACTGTGTGGTTTGGTACTTTGCTGAATTGTGTAGAGCCTTCTGCCAGAGATATGAAGATACTTTACTTCATTGTCTGCTTTCTCCTCTTAAATTTAACTTAAAAAAAAAAACAAACAACCAAAAAACCCTCTGGTCTTGGGAGTCGTAATAACTTAGTTGCTGCATTTCTTGCAGGAGCGACTTGCAGTGGCTTGTGATCAGACTTTGTATTCAGTTTGTGCCTACAAACATAGTAATCCATTCTGTGGGCTGGTAATTACATCTTTTGTGTATGGAAGTGATAATTAATTGACTTGTTGTCTGGTTAAGATTCATTATGGAAAGGTAACAAATAACATCTGTAAAATTCAGCAATATAACTCCTAAACATCTTTCACATCATTCACTGTTCCCTTGAGCAAAAGCTAAGAATTAGATAGAGGTGCTGAGATAATATTTCTGCCTTTCCCATTAAAGAAGGTTTTATTCTTAGCTTCTTGAAATGATGTACTTTGGAAGGAAGATCTGCTGCTGCAAGACAAGCCTGCCATTAGAACCAGAAAGTTTTAAAGTTAATTTTTATGTGGTTACTGTTATCAGGGAAGGCTAATAAATAATATTTTTTTGGTCATGAAGCTTATAGCCTGATGATTGGGAAGGAGAAGGCTCTATTATGATCATTTAGTCCTGTTGAGGGGAGAGGGAGATGTAATGTTCTCAGAAAAGGAGATATTGTATGAATGCTAGCAATGCATGCTTCCTCAGGGCATTGAGTCTTCTCCAGTCCTGCAGGGCCACAGAACACAACTGGAACACAATTGCTGTTTGCAATGTTACTCAGATTAAACCTGTGCAAGAGGCTTAATACATTGTCCACAAAAGTAGCCCTGTTAGTGGCCACTGTCCCTTAAAGATGAAAATTGGGCTCTTTTTTCCAGTGAGACCTGATAATGTAATTCAGAAGGCAGATCTGACAACTGTGAAAATACTAGTTATCTGAGTAAATAGAAGAAACAAATACAGAGGAGCAAAATAGAGAAGTTAATTACTTTCTCTAGGAGAATTGTTAGTCTAAATGTTGAATGATAGTGCCAACCATCTGCTTGACAGCTATTTAGTTTACCATATTTTGCATGCTGCTTAGCCATTGTTGGTTCCTTTCTTTTGGCAAAACTCTGTTCTTTGGTTTTATTTCCAGAGGAAGATACATTTGCATGCAATTTGTTTGAATTTGGAAAGTCTGCATATAGACAGGCAGTTTTCTATAATAGTGGTTTGTTCTTGCTATAAAATATCTGTGGGTGTAGACACAAAGGGGAATAGGCAAACTTGCTCTTAACTGAGAACTTATTAAATAAAAAATCAACACTAATCAACACTGGATGTAAGCACACTGTCCAGAATCAAGATGGGAATTGTTCTCTAGATTATTCTTGACTGCTGGACTTCCAGTGAGTGTAGATTAGACTTAATACCAACCTATAAACCAGCCTGTGAACGTAATTTCTCAAAAAGGGACACTATGAAAAATAAGATGACAGGAATAAATAATATATTATTTGTAATTTTCACATAGCCTTCACTACTCTTGGGCCTTTCTGAAGTTTCTAAAAAAATATTCACTTTTTTCTTAATAAACTTTTTCTGAATTTATTTTGGGGGTGGCTAGTAATAGGTTTTTTTTAAAGTAGGAAATAAGTCATGTTTGATCTTACTGCCTAACTGGGTATGTATTACATTTTCTTTTTGTTCATGGCAAGTGAAAGGAGAGTTGTCCAAGTGAAGATGAAAAATATACTTGTGGGAACAAGGTGAAAGAACCTAATAGACATTTTATGTAGTGAAATAATCAATGAGAAAATAGTATCTATGTTCTGGATAACTGCTACTTTTTTTTCTTTTGGCATAATCTCAAAATATCATCCATTAGATAGTAAATTTGTGACATGATTATCATCATCTTTGAAACATGGAAGCAGTAAGTTAATAGTCTTCTGCTCCTATTAGTGTATCAACCATGCTGTATCATAATCAAGTTAAGGGTGATTAACTAAGGAGTCAAAATCATGGTATCTTTTGATTATGTAATATACTGAAGTGCTTACCTAATATCTAGTCTCCTAATTCCTAATACTAGTCTCCTACTATCTGTTAGAGTAATAAACATGCACAAAAGGAATGTTCCACTGCTTTTGTGTTAACAACCCCCAAAGCAATTTGGAATGTATGTTAATGTGTTCTGTTAGGTCAATGGTGACCTGTTCCACTTTGGGCCTTTGGACCCTCATGTCATATAAGTATTTGAACTGTTTTCTTGTTTTGTTTTTTCCTTACAAGCTGAGGTTGCTGATGGGCAAGATTTGAGAGAGGAGATGGAGTAATGGAAAGTGAAGTGTTCATTTAGAGTGTGGAGTTACTTATATCATAAAAAGTACACAAATGAGAGCTTTATACCTTGAATGCAAGTTTTTTTCACATTTATTTAGAATGCTGTGATGTAAGGCAATATTGTACCTTAATGGTATCTCAAAGATCCTTCTACTTGAAATGCTTTTCTTTATTTGAAAATTACAGCTGAATTTACAAAATTAAAGACAAACTAAGTAATAAAGGTTTAGTAGTAATTTTTGGCTATCTATTAAAGCCAGATTTGGGGACATTGAAAGCTATGAAAATTTGTTACTGAATTTTCTATGATTGACAGAAATTCTTTCTGAGGAGCTGTAATGTTTTAGCAGCCACATATTCCCTTTTTATTATATCCGAGTCCTGAGTTTCAGAATTTGTAATAGTGAAGAAGTTATTTTCCTTTCACATAGTTTTTCTCTTTTTTATGGTTTTACTTGAAAAGATTTTATTTCTATAGTTCTAGAGAAAAAAAATCTTCTTTGTTTTACTACCTTACATGCTGAATGCACAAATATTTCATGTTCAGACTATAGAACAGGAGACATTTGTGAGTTTTCTGAAAACTTTGTCGGTGTCTCTTCTACACGTGCAACTAGTTCACTATCGCAGAGGAATAGTATTCTGGTAAATCTTAACGTGGAAGGCTGTGACAGTGCAGTATTTATTTGTGTGTATGGAGGAGGATGTAGCAGTAACTCTGTTGTTAGGTGGAGTGCCCTGGTATACTGTAGGGCTTTGCCTCGAGATCTGGTAACAAAAGTTACTGATTGAAGTGTTACATTTCAGACACTAATCCAGATAGCTCACTTGACAGAATAAAGCTAATCCATTCCTTGTTAGAAATGCTGCCTTCAGCTTCTGAAAGATATAACAAGTACCCTCATGCCTGAGCTCCACAGGGTTCCCTGTGCTTGCAAGTACAAGACCAGGAGGGCTTGACTGGGGGTTCTGAGAAAGGAGGACTGAATACTATTTCTTCCCCTTCTTTCTAGAACTAAAGGATATTTTAAGGCAATCCACAGTAAATCCAGCTTCTGAATTTTTCATATTGTGGCGTAAATAGCCATAAATAAGAAGCAGGTTTTGATTTTTGGCAGCTGAAATAAAAGGAGTCCCAACTAAATGAAGGCAGAGTTCTTGAACCTGAAAGAGACTTTAGGAATATACTTGACAGTATGACAAGTCAAATTATTAATCAAGTCTTTATTATCTGTAATTTCTGTAGGTCTTTGAATATGTTCTGTATCTTACTGGGATCTGAATGTTTAAATTACATTTAATTAACTAATAGTTTTATATTTATCTTGTTAATAAACTATATATCCTGTGACCATTTTTCAGATGAAATCTGTATGTCAGGTTTGGTATGTTATGTTTTCTTTTTAATTGTGTTACTTATACATTCAGTAATTTTACTGTATGCTTTCCAGTAATGTTGAGATGAAGACAAGAGTAAGCTATATTAATAAAATTGCTTTTTTCAGGACTAGATGCTATAGTTAAACAATCAGTAAAATAACTGTCACTGGAGGCTTCTAAAGAAAGCACATACATAAATACAGCTTAAAAATCATGCTATTGCAAATAGAACAGGTGCTTGGGGTAGTTCTTTTTTCTGGTTTTCTTTTAGTGTGGCATGAGCAGTGTTGTGATGCAGCAAAATATTACTGAATATTAAATTAAGCAATGCAGCAATTCTTGGAAATGTCACTTTAATGTACTCTTCTGTAGATCTCAGGATGAGTTTTATAAGAATGTGAATTGGTTGTATCCCAAAACAGATAACAGCAATATTTTTAGCACTTAAAGGATTTTTGAGATGATAATTTTTGAAAAATCTACATTCAGTTCCTAATAGTTGCTGTAAGGGATTCTGCTACCATTGAATTGACAAGAGTAGTTCTGTATAAAGCTTTACAGCAGTGTTTAACCTTGTCTTCTGCCCCCAAAAAGAGTGTGAACAAAGATTGTTAGTCATGTCAGTCTTAATGATTTATTTATTTCTTTTTTTTTTTTTCCCAGTATATATACACCACAGTCTATTACAGATACACTCTGCAGATTACCTCTTTTCTTAGTCATATAGATCGCTTGCTCCTTATTTCTGGTATTACAGTATTTTTGAGCCGTTTCAGAAAGGTAATTGCACAGAAAAATACATTTATTTGTCCCTTAGTCCACTTCAGAAATGGAACAGAAAACTGACTCCTCCATTTTTGCCCATAAACTTGTCCATGAATGAACATTAGACTGCAGCTAAAATTTCTGAACTCTGTTTTAGAAACAACTCAGTTTCTGTTTCATCAGAAAATGATGTGAAAGGAGCAAGTTCAGGATTGATCCTTCTGAATATATGTTCTGAACTCTAGAATATATAGCTGGGTTTTTTTTGGTGCAGGTCCTTTGCTTATGCTTTCATACAACAAGACAGCTCTGGAAAATATACTGCATTTCAGGTGAGGATTTAGAATAGCACTGAACACAGAATTACTTTGTTTTCTTGGTGAAGGGAAGACAGGTTTATTTCTGTGACTAGTACAAGTCTGTTGATGGGACAGTACTTTGCTCATATCCAAGATACTCAGGACAGATATCTTAAGGGAATGAACTATCAGAAACTGAAAAATGCACACTTCCAGTTAGCAGCATATAGAATAGATATACTGTTAAGATTGCCTTTCTCTTATGATTTGTGCTGTCTTTGTCCTTTTTGACTTTTTTTTTGGTTGTAGTTAAAACAGAATGTACATCTCGGTCTTTGACAGTTTTTTCTGTAAGGCAATGGCTCTGGACTAGCTAAGGAGTTGCTAAGGAGTCTCTCTGGACCAGCAATCGTTTATTTAGCTGTAATTAAGAAGGGAGATAAAACACCTTTCTTATTGTGGAGCTGGGATTTCAGACTTCTGGAAAAAGACCATCCTCACACTGTGATGGCCATGCCATTCTGCATACTGGAATAGTAGGTACAGGTATTTGGTGTAGGAGATAAGCCTGCTTGATTAGCTTACCTCAGATCCTCTGATAATATGTGGTCAACTCAAGTGACTGGCCCCAAAATGCTGGAGTGTTTGTGGTGGTTCTTCTCCCCCTTCCCCCCCCTTCCCTTTTTTTCCCCTTTTCTTAAAGTTTTAGGAGACATTTCGTTAGGTGACTTTTTTGGGGGCGGGGGAAGAATTAATCTTACCTGGGAACATCAAAGAGGCTCATTAATTTACTCAAATGTGTAAATTCAGTTCCTGGCTTTAATTTGTTCTTAAAGTCTTTATTATGTCACTGTGATGGTAAGAGTGTTTGATGGCTAATTGCTGCTGGCTATTTGACCTATGTCACTTCAGCGAGCTATGGTGATGAAGTCTCCTAGCCTGTTTCTGATACTCATAGAAGATCAGTAGGATCTTGGCACTGCACAGGTCCGTTAAGAGTTCTTGCTGACAACAACAGCTGCAGGTAGAAACGGAAGTGTGATAAAGAACACAAAAACATTGGCTTTGCTGACATTACTTTGAACATGTTTAAGGCAAATACGCATTGAACTCTGGCAAGCCAACAGCTTTACCTTGTGCTGGACAGGATCCAAAGTCAAATAATAGTTGTGATTCACGATGGGGTATTTATTTATTTATTACTCATAGAAATTAAACAAGGTTATTAATAATCTTCAGATTTTTATCTGGCTCAGATTACCATGCTATATAAGTGATGTGATTGTAAGGCTTAGCTGTGTAAAGCAAGCTTGATTTACAGGGTTGCTGCTCAGGTTCAGGGGTTTTGTTTTGGTCTGTAGTTTATAAAGATAAATATTCACTGATTTCTGTTGTATCTCTGAGTGTCTGAATTTGTCTCCAGGTGGGCAACAGTTCATTTCTGAAAACAGCCACCACATTTGTGTTAATTGACAGTTGTCTTTACAGTCTTGACAGAACAACGATTGAATGGCTTGCAAGAGTTCGTTTGCTCTTTCAGCCTATAAAGTGTTTCTTTCTTTCAGAGAGATTTAAAGGTTGTTGTAGTGCCTGCTGTGCTGTTCTCTGTCCTTCTGCCAACGAAAAATATAATAGCAAAGCAGAAAAAAATGTGGGGGATTTGGTTTTGGTGTCTTTTACAGGGGCAATTTGGTTTGCTTTTAACATTCTGGCTTGGCAATAATGTTCATCTCTCAAAGACCCAGATTTTACAGCAGAATGTGCCATTGGATATAGATTATATATGGTACAGCTTTTATTCAGAACTGAGTTATATATAAAGCTACATGTGGTTATATTTTTTCCCCTCTCCTTTGTATAATAATACAAGGAAAAACAGCTGAAATACTAATTTTATTAGTTTCTTTTAAGAATACTCTTTTTGCGCTTAAAACTAATGATCAATTACAAATGTAGAAATTACAAGCAAAGGCCCCCTAACCCCTTTTGTTTTGATTGAGCCTTGTTTTAATGCTTTCATTTATCTTGAAACAGGCATTTTCAATTTTTCATCATGCAAAGCATTCTAAATAAACGCACACTCATATTATTCAATGTTCTTTGAGTGAAATATTGGTGATGACAAATTCAGATAATAAAAGCCTGAGACACAGATGGGTGGTACATTCTAAGGTAATTTACTGATTACTGTGCCCTTTTTGCTACTTTGTCACAATGGGGTTATTATTTTACCCTCTTATTACTACAGAGAAAATGGGCACCCTTATGAGATGTAAACACAGACACCCCTCACCACCCCCCTTCACATATGAACACAAGAAAAGCTAACAGAAATCCTTCTTCCCATTTTCATTCTTGGTTTGAAGCCAGTGTTTAGTGCTGCCTGATGCAGAGTTACAATCTTTGTTTCAGGATTGTGGAATGGCCCAGGGCACTACTGTGCCCAAACTGAACTTTGAATATTGGTTGGAGAAAGCTATTGAATGGGGTCAAGCCACCACGCTGGAATCCCAGAAGGATGTGTGCCTTCACCTGCCCCGGCTCCAGGAGTTTCTACATCAGATTTATGAAACTTTGAAACATATGGTAAGTGGCTTTAAAAGGAAGAGTGACCTGTTTTGAAGCAACCTTGGAAACAATCTGCACCATGTTTTGACAAAACCAGAAGCTAACAGTAGCAAAGAGGTTTGTGTTATTGACCTAATGTGTTGCTGGATCAGAGAGGCAAATTGGGGAAACTGTCACAGGTAATGCAAACAAGAGTGTGCTTCCTGTTTCCCTGATTTATTGTGAAAGGAGCTTTTTCTTCTTGATTGGTTGTTGTCACGTGAGATTTCCCAGCCAATGCTCTAGCCTCTTTAAAAAACTCTTTAAAATAAACAAGAATTTGATTCTGGTTGTCAGGTCATAAATTGGATTATTTAAAGGTCTTAACATGCAAAACTGTAACTGATCCTTTAAATCTTGGAGAGTCTGTTGACACGTTAACCCCAGTGCTGTGGCACACATAGTGAATTCTAGCAGCATGGTCAGATCATTGGCATATGCTGCCGGCTGTTCTGTTTAGTAATTACCATCTGCACTCACTAGAGTGCTTTTTTTAAAAAGTAAATTTAGTTGTTTATATGTTTAGTTGTGTATATGTTTTTCTGAGCATGGCTTTTTCAGCATATATATTCAGTATAATTAGCTTTAGAAATATTGCATTATGGCACGAGGCTGACTTCTTATGGAAGTACTTCTTTTAAATATTCTTATCTGAAGACTGCAGAGTTGGTTGGTTTTTTTTTTCTGAACTGAATTTAACTTTTAAATAAAAGATTTTTGGGGAGTGCTGTTTCTTTCCATATTTATATATGTCTTTTCTTAAGAGGGGAAAAAAAAATCTGTTTTAAGTGTTGCTACTTCAAGTAATCTGAGGCTTGTCCTGAAATGGACCTTGTGAATATGGCCCCAGAAAGTCTAGGGCTAGCCCTGAACGTGAGGCAAATGTAAGGAATTTATTGCAGCAGCAGGAGATGGTTATTGTTCCTGATACTTGCATGTTACCTCAGCACAGCACAGTTTTTAAAAGTGTTCATTTATTAGATAGTAAAGCTACAAAAATGGAAAAATAAGACTGACTACACAGGATTGTATATAAACTACATTGTCTACTGCTTTTATAGTGAAGCTGCTTTCTATTTGGTTAAAAGTTAAATTGCAGTTTGTTACTGGCTAGTCATTATGTAAGTTAATTTAAAAAAAGCAAGTAAAGAGAAAGATACTTAGTTTTGTGCCATAGTAGATATTAATTTCTTCAGGAACTGTGAGACAGTATATTAAAGCAATGAGGATCAACAAAAACACAGCTTAATTGTGCTTTTATTATCATGAAATTTTGGTTACCAATACTGTTTTCTGATTACTGGATGTGAGGCAAATTAACAAATTTTCTACCATAATTAAGCATTAGGTGAGGAAATTAATTACTTAAGCTTTAGCTTACTTGAATTACGACATTATAGCCAATTTCAGGAAGTTCTGCTTTTATTACATACCCGCAGGTGTTTTGCTTCCAGAGCATTTCCCAGCAAAACCATTGGGATTGTTATTTACAACAATCTGTATCATTAACAGTTCTCCTAACCTACTTTTGATGTGCATTATGTTATCTTTTTGTTTGTTTTTATGTTTTAACAGGATTCTGTTGTAGCAATCCAGCAGTTCCCTTTAATTGGCCAGCTTCTAGGAAGGCTTTGTTGGAATCCTTTTGTTATAGGTTATGGTAAGAACATGTAATGATATTTCTGCAGTAGTTCCATAAACTTTATTCTACAGGAATTAGGAGAATACAACTTGTTATATACTTCGATTTTTTTCCATAAAAACACAGCATTCTTTTTTACTTAAGTAAAATTTTGAGATGAAAAGGTTAGCCAAGTTATTTAAAATATGTGGCGTTGAGAAATCTTAAATTTACTTTTGGAGCTAATTAATTTCATGGATTAGTTACAGAATCTTGACTTCAGAGCAGTAGATTTTAAACCCAGTGAGTGTTTATGTGCATCATGATTTCTGTTTTTCTTATTTTCTTGTTATATTAATTACATTTTTGTTAGGTTCTTAAAATGTACAAAATCTAGTGTTTCATATTACTTTCCACAGAATTTTCTTCTAGTTATACATCAGAATACTGTATTATATACTCTAATATAGAAGAATAAATTTTTCTGATACTTGGTTTGGTTTTTTATTAGTGTTTATTAGCTCTACCAAGTTCTGATTGTGTTTGTTTTTATTGAGTTTATTCTGAATGTGTGTTTTCCCCATCTTGGAAACTAGTGAAAATACACATAGAATCAAAAGCAAAACAGTAAAGTGGTGACATAGGAAAAAAGTGTATGAAAAGCCAAAAGCCTCTTACTGGTAGCATACATGTGTGTAGGTGAGAATAAAGAACAGAAAAGAAGTTGGAGACAGGAGAACTGTTGGGAGGGAGGACACGCTACCTGTGCTACCTCACCAGCAGTTCCAGTGCATTTTTCAGGAAGTGAGATGTTGATATGTTGGTAAATGACTGGGATGTACTTTTAAGCAGAAAACTAATTTTGAGCTTCTCTGTGAGCCCCTTAAAATAATCTTTTGCCCGTCTTCTGCTACTACTACAACTACAAAAAAAAAGTCACATTTTGTCTCTTCAAAGAACAATTTTTGTGTTCACCTGGAAGGACTTTTTAAGTCAAGCACAGCATTAGGCTAAAGTGATATGTCTTATGGTTTGGCTTTATCTTTTAGTCAGCTCCAAGCACAGGCAGAATGAACTTGTCTGCAAAACACATGCTAGGTGTGTGTTATGTCAGCACTTCCCTTCTGAAAGGAAAATTTGGGAAGGAACCATAGATTTAAACATAGACCACTGTCAGAGAGCAGCAAACGTGTGCTTTTATGGCACATTTTGAGAAAAGGATTTTCATACTTTATAGACTTATTTTTACAATGGAGAGGTTCTCTTTTTAATTATCCTTCCATAACTGTTGATGTTTACAATTAGGCACATGCTTTTTTTCTAATTTTTTTTGGAATATACAAGCCTTTGCACCATCAGTTTTTCTGAGCTGACAATATATTGTCATATAGAAAGTAGCTTAATCTATATTTTTCATCAAAGTTGAAAACCATCTGTTTCTGCTTTTGACTCCTTTTCGCAACAATTGCAGCAATACATTCTTGGTTTCCTCTACTTCTTTCCTCTTCTTTGGGATCCCTCAGCATTTTGTAAAGCAAGAAAAGCACTTTTTCTGCAAGTTGATCATTACCTCTGAAGATTGCAAGAGAACGCAGTTTTACTACAGGTTTTTTTTGGTCTCAAAGTTGCAGGCAAGCAAATTCAGAGAACCTCACTTGCTCAAAATGGAATCCTTCACTTTAATGCTTAAAGATGAGTCAAGGAGATTTTCTGACATCAATAGACCTGGAGATGTCTGCTTATACATTCCCACCATTTCCTCTTTCTAGAGCCACCTGAGCACTCTTTGGACTGCTGGTGTTTTAGATTCAGCAGATTTTCATTTTGTTTGGCACTAGTTCTGAAGATATTCTTTAAGATAGTGCTGGCTGTAGCAGATGCTGACTCTTAAGTGGGTTTCATGTAATTTCTCATTTGGATAAATAGCTCATTCAGGCAAATGTCTGAGACCAGGCCACCCTCGCAGTAGAAGGGACTAATTTTGTTCAATTCAGTCTTTCATACTAATGAATGGAGGAGGAAAAACATTATACTTCTGCATCATGTCCAAACCACAATACCTATCACCTTAGATGAATGTCTGTTGGTGCTGGAAGCTGACATGGCTGACCACTCAGTGCAGGAAGTGTGGTCTCCAAGGGAAAATAATCTCCTCATAAACACTCCTGAGCAGGAGGTGACCAAGTTAGCTTTATTTAGAACGCTAATGTGAAGGAAGCACGACCGAAGAAAATCTCATGGCTGTACTTGTGGTCCTAAATCACAAGGGATACATGAGGAATTCAGTCTTGGTGAGGAATTCCAATGTTTTTTCTATGGGCTGGGGGATTATCTTCTCAGTAGGACCCTCCTGGTTTGAGTTTTGAGCCTAAATGTCTTGAATCCCAAACTAACACTATAAATGCTAGGGTATTTCTTGGTGGCTCTGTATGGCAGTATATGTGTGTGAGTCTGCATACTTATGTAGCATTCATTTCCACAGAAAGTTCAGCTTAGCTAATCAACATTTTGTGATATATTTCAATAAAATTTTACAACAAGCTCTAAAAAGAATATTTCTGGCTGTAAGATTAGGGTTTTCTTATTAGTTCCTTGCATCTGGCCCTATTCATGACGGGGTATTTCGAAACTAACTGTATCATAGGATGATTGAGACCACACTGTGTTATGAGAAAAACATTGCCTTTTTTTTTTCTTTTTTTTCTTCTTTCTTTTTTTTTTTTAATTTATTTTTGATGTGAGACTGGCAGGGAATAAATGCAATCTGATTAATCATAAAGGTTTGGGGTTTTGTTTGTTTGTTGTTGTTTTATTTTTTACAAAACAGCTTCCACGCTGTCTTAAATTTCCTACAGAAAATTTTCATTCCTTTAGTTGGAGTTACAACATTAACCTACTTAAGAAGTCAAGTAGATAGTTGGTGACCTTTTGGGGGATATAATTTCCACCTTTGAGTTACTAATTTTATTCCTCTGGATGTATTAGTTGGGTATTTATTTGGGTAGTGAGCATTCTTTCATGCCATAATAAGGTCAAATGCCTTCGTTCCTATCCTGAGAATGGTATTCAGTGCATACCATGATAGTATGTTTTTCACGGGATCACAGTTACTGGAAAAATGGGAGGAAAAACCCCACCACGTAGGTTTTCTGTGGCTCTGTGTTTGGTCTTTTGATGTTATTATCTTTTGCATCTGCCATAATTATTATTAAGATCTGTCCCACCTTATTCTTAATCTTCCCATCTTTCATCCCCAGTTCCAAAGCAGTTGTGAAAAAAAAACAGCGAACCTGAGGGTGATCCTCAGAGTGTCATTGGGTACTTAAGCAAGATGACTGTATGGTCCCTTTCCTGCTTTTCACAGATCTATGGGAGGCTACTTTGGTTTTGATTGTAGCCAAAAAGTAATTCTGACTGGTAAAACTGTGAAGCTGTATAAGTCTCTTATTTTTAGGGAGCTGTTGGCATAGCTATGACACCAATATTAGTTGGTTTCACATAAGTTGAGATTTGAATGTATCTAGCTAAATCTGTGTAAACTCATTATGCTGGCAAAGTACACCAATATATCATTTATCTAAGCTTTATTTTTATCATTTTAGCTTTCATCATACTGATTTACATTTTTGACAGGCAACAATATATGCAATTCACTTAATAGTCTGCAGCAAGTCGTCACGTGTAGCAAAAAGTCTTCTCATCCAGAAGTCTTATTAAGCAGTTACATGCATTTTTTTCACCTCTTTATTTTTTTAGGTCAAAAGAAAACCATAACTTAAATAAAATGACTTAATGGCATACTGGATAGGCATACTGGATACAAATAGGATGAGTCAAGAGAAGGAACACTTGAACTATGTATACTTCGGGATAGGCAACTTGGATTTGATTTCACCCCCACCCTCCTGCCCCAACTCTTTCTGTATAGTTTGATGTTTTTAAAATATAATTCATACAATTGACAATAATCTCAAAAGCCAGACTTTATAAACAGACTAAATTTTAGTACTAATAATTAATAATGTTTAAAATCTTCATTTTCCAGGAAGCAAATGGCTATAATTTAGTCATGTAAACAAAGAAAACAGTATTTGTTTCTTTTTCCTCCCACACAATTTCATATCAGAGTTTAGGTGAAATGTTTTTTTAAGGAGATAGAGTTGACTCTTAGTGCTGATGTCTGAATGCTAGTTGGATGTATTTACAATCAAAGTATAATGATACTTTGAATATCTGCTGAGCAGTATGCAAGATGTCTCCTTTAACTCCAATCTTAAACAGTCTAGGAAATGATTAGTCTTGTAAAAATCCATATAAAAAAAAAAAAAATCCCCAAACACCCAATGGCAGAATACCCCAAATTGTATTCAGTTAAATGCGTATGTTTGAGAAACCATTTCTGTGCAGAGATGTTGGTCAGTGGGAGGCCAGTAATGGCCTACAGGCTTGTTGGACATTTATTGAGGAATACTGGTTTAAATCAATACTAACTTCTCTGATCACCTGGTGAAAACACAGGCATTACTTAATGGAGCTTTTCTTTTTTCTTCAGGCTTTGCCAACAAAGCACTTCTAAATAATATTGTTTATTACATCCTGTATAACAAATACACAGAAAACAAAAGAAATCACTTGTTGAGCTTGATAATCAAATTGTCTCCTACTATAATTTCTAAAACTCATGTGGTATTACATGTTTGTATTATTTTACTTACTAGGTATTATATCAGAGCTACAATGCTACATCCAGTTTTCATAATTTTTTTAACAATCATGCAACTTTATTCTGGGATGAAATTCGGTGTAGAGACCCTTCGTATCTGCCACAGAACATTAAAAAAAAAAAGTCTATTGAAAACAAAGTTGTGGGAAATAATCATGAGTTAAATGGCTCTTCAGCTGCTTACTCCAAATAATCAGCTCCTCTATAATAATATCTGTGCATCTGAGCAGTGACAGTATTGCTCAGTATAGTAGGTTTTTAGAGAAGGCAACTAATTTCCGACAGTGGGTTAGAATTAAGTAAAACCCGATCTGATCCTGAACAGAAAATCTCAATAGGATTTTTTTCCATCAGCATTTAGCTATACTGCTGTCTGCAGAAATGTACAGAAAACTTGAAGTTTTACATTCTTGTTATGAATGATTTCATACTTCACAAGCTTAACTTTTTCAGAAGCGAGCATTCTTTAGTTGTGCAAGCTTTGGACACAATGTAGTAACTATTTCACTACTGTTGATTGTCATTTATTATTAATGATATTATTTAGACACTGAATTTAAAGTTCCTGATGATAGCGTCAAGTGTTATTTATGGAAATGAATCACTAGGTCATGCATGTTTCTTCAGACCATCTAAATATTGTATGGATTTTGAACTCTGATACCTTTTAAACTGCTTTTGGAGGCAATGATTACACAAGAACTACATTTGAGTAACATTAAATGCGTGGTGTGAATCTGGTAGAATAGAAGCATTATGAGTTGAGACTGATATTTAGGGCTTTAGTTTTGTGGATGAATAGGGATTGTTGTGTGTAATTCTGTCTATGTTTTGATTTTTCTTTTTTTTTTTCTCTCTAAATGTATCCTTATTTGCTTTTTTTCCTGCAGATGAAAGCCAGAAGACTCTGATGTGGTGCTTATGTTGTCTATACAGCAGTGAACCACAGAACCCTGTGGAATTGAAGGCCAACAGCTGGATACGGGTAAGTGAATGGATCCTTCCCAGCACTGCTTTGAATTAAATTGATTATTTAAAGGTGCTACATCTATAACATAGAGACACTGTCATTTAAGAAACTGCTCCAAACACAACTTGCATAAATATTGTGTTGATGTATATATCAGTCTAATTATAACAGTCAGTGCTAGTCTGCCATTTTAAATATTGAAAAGATGTGGCATTTTAAAGTGGGTAGTTTTGATGGCTTTTAACCAAGTAGATTCACCAAGTCTAGTAACTGTGAATAGTGAGCAATGACCACAAATCAGAAGGGAAGTGTTACTAGAAAAAAAAAAAAAGAACCTTTCAATTAGGATAAAGTAAATAACCTGGAGAAATGCCATAGTTTGTTTTGAAAACAGCTTATATTTGCTCTTTAATTTTATTCTTTTTTGCTTTTGTTTAATCTCCTGCCTGTGAAGAATTTAATTGTATCCAAATTTTCTTCAAAGGCTGTCAGAGGGGAGGGGTAGTGCGTATGCAGATTTATATTTAGTGGCTTAAGGAATAATGAGCGCTTAACTTTAATCCCAAATTTAGAGTTTTGCATGGCACATCTGTTCATATTTTATATATTTCCACACTGAACTAGCAAAGCACATCAGCATGTGAATAACTTGCTGCACGTTGATGCTTAATGCTTTGCATTGCTGAATAGCAATTTGAGGGTGCAGTGTTGTTGGTTTTACGTCCTTGCATTCTCCATGGTCCATATCAGAATATGGTTAAAAATATTAATGGAGTTGCTAATGTATTTTTTTAATATCTTATAGTCCTCACAACTAGTGAGAATGTAGCAGCCAGATCAGTATTTATGTATGTGTCTGCTAAAGCTGAAGATACTCTTAGGCTTCTCTAAGTAGTTCATTTCTTTCTTACTAGTTGACTTTGTACATGTCAGTTTATCTAGCTATGCATGTAATACTAGGATGTACAAAATATTATAAAATAGGTAATGGTACTGCAGATGTTTGTGTTGGTGTATTTAACTGTGTAGTATTTTGATTTAGGTGGAGTAATCTCAACAGGATGTTCTCACAAATTTTCAGATGCCCTTATGTGCCTGTATGTACCTGTTTGGTGGGTTGTACCACACGCCATGAAATTCTCAACAACTTAATACTAAATAAATCACCCTTGTTTTCTTTCTGGCTTTAACCTTTTTCAGGAGGCTTTTCCTGAGGTTAGTATACTTGGAATTCACTGTGTGGCAATGCTTGAATACCAAAGTGAAGTGATGCAAAAAAATTTCTGCCTTTTCTAATGTAGTCTTGCTGGTTGGATATATTCTTCATAATGACGTAGGAGATGCACAATAGCATGCATTTAGTTATCAAACAGGGCAAAATTTGTCATTTTATTTGCTATAAGTGGCAGCATATTCATTAATGTTGTTAAGTGGTGAGGAAGAGTTGTACCCAATGTTCTACAGATAGCTTCCGTTTCTGGGAGGGAAAACCCCATTTGTTTTAATCTAGATCAGTTGCCTTATCTGATTGATGTAACTGAACTGATGGTGTTGCTGATATAAGAAAAAGTATCAAGTAAACAAGAACAAACAGTTGGGGATGGGTGAAGGTGGGACTGCTGCTTTTGGCAGCACTGCCACATGAAGCTGCCTTTGGTTGGGCTAACATGTAAGCAGTTGATTCAAGCCTCTCTGTAGCCTGCAGGAATTTTTCCACCCACTCTGTGTGTGTGAATCAACCCTAATATTCATTGTGACTTGATGGGTCAAGAGTTAACCTAAAAGTGATAGGGAAGAGGGCATGGAGGAGTTCAAAGCACAAACATGTCTTACTAGCTATTTTTATCGTTCAGCACCTCCCTAGTTGCCTAACGCGTGTGTAGCATAATATGATCTGAAATGTAATATGTTCAATTTTGATGGGAGGGAAAGAGCTCTTGGAAAACTTCTAATTAAAAAAAAAAGGATAAGTAAGGGAGGTTGTAAAATGCACAGCATAAGGATACAGAAGTTGAGATTAAAAGAAAGGGTATTATTAAATTGTTTTCTATAGTTGTTAGAATTTCTTCTCAGTTTCTTACTGTCCAGTGTGCATCATCACAAAGCTTTTTGAAAAAAGTGATATCTCCTTTTCCTAATCATCATTGTAATTGCACTCACCAGCAACTGTGATATCACGCTTGTCTGTACAGAAGAACCCAAGTTAGATATTTTGCTACTCTTGAAGGCTTTCTTTTGCCATGTGTGATAATGAGTTATATTTAAAGAAAAACCCCATACAGTAAGTTGACACACCTAGTGCATACTTAACATTGTTTCCTCCTGAACTGCTTTATTGTCCATATTATATGTGTCTCAAAACATTGTCACAGAAAGGGATCAAGACACATTTGCGATGAGAGCCGTAATTTGAGGTTTACATCAGCTGTTTTCATACTGACTGGATGGCCAGCCTCTGCAGTGGTTTGATCTGACCTCAGCCTTGTTTATAATGTGGTGGGAGCTCTTTACAGCAGGGATATTCACTGTCTGGTGGAGAAGATGCCAAATACACTGTGGTACACTATGGAAAAAATGGCCAAAAGTCTGAAATATATAGTTGAAACAAATTCTTGGGGATGCAGAGGAAGGTAGTTTTGTGGCTACATGATAGTAAAGAGAATTGAAATCCAGAAATTAATTCTAAATAAAGCTCTGAAATTTGAATGGTCCTTAAAAGGTTTTTAGTATTACAGAAAACTTGCCTGTACTTGAATGAAATGGTAGATTACCCAAGGTATTTAAGCTCTACCTAGAGGGTATGGATGGAAAACTATCCATGACCACACAGAATGGGGCTCTGTGTCAGTCCATACACACTGACACAGGAGTCATGGAAAAGGGGTTTACATATAGGAACTGCTGTTCAGCTTCTGTGGAAGTGACCTTCCCAGTAGCCTCGTCCTTTGGCCCTGCAGCTGAGAGTTAATTTTATCTCCTTAACTTAACATTTCAACATACACTGAGGAGGAATACTCAGTTTCTAAAAAGGTAAAGCAGTTCACTGTGTATGCCAGCATGCATCAAATAAATTGGGACCTGTGGGTTTACATTTAGTTCATCATAGAAGAAAGAAAATGTAAAAAAGGAAAGCAAACCAACCAACCAAAAAACCTCCACCCAAATGAGGAGGGGTGTGTAATGGAAATAGACAACTTTACCTGCTTACTATTAACTGTTTAACAACAAAACGAAACCTTTTTAAGGTTGCTTTCTAATTTTATTGGTTTTAAATGTGGCTTACATGAAAATTTTCCTCCCCAAATTTAAAGTTATATCTGATTGTACAATAATATTATTCTGTCAAGTTAGTGGTGAATATTCTTCTTTCCTTTGTTTTTATAGCTATGTACATTGGCTATTAAATTACACCTTGCTTTTTGTCACGGCAAGTGTGAGTTCTGAAAGAGTACTTTGTGGCCTTTCAGTGCATCTTTGACTAAGGTCATTGATAGGAAGGCTGATCTTAAGTCTTTTGTTTTCAGCTACTAAACTCTGTTTTCAAAGTAGCAAAAAATGTATTTGATGCTTGCTTACTTTTTAACTTTCTTGCCATTGTCATAGAAAAACTGTGTTGTTTTTAATGACAAGAAGGGTAGCTACCCATTGAACCACATTATTAGTAAGTTTCAGAAACCAAGATTGTCTAGGTCTGTAAGTCCTCTAAAAGAATAAAATGTGCAAAGAAATGACTTGGATTTTAATTAAAATGTGCAATGTAGACTGCAGTGTTTTTAGGATTAGATTCTGATTAAAATGGTAGAATTTTCTTTTTTTTTTTTTAATTATTCTGAATGTTAATGCTGGAATCTAGGTTCCATATGTCTTCTATACAGCCAGATGCAGTGTAGAAAGCCAAGATACATGCTGCCACAGATTTCTCACTGATGAAATCAGTCATGACCTGGTGAAACCAATCTCTAAGAAAGTGATTTAGTTTCTCCAGCTGGCCTTCTCCAAGCAGAGTTGGAGCTGTGCAGTCAAGTGTGGTTCTAACATGGGCTTCTGTGTGGTGGGGCTAGAACAGCTGCCTTTCACTGTGAGTTACCCTTACAATCACATTGCAGCAACTAGAGAGCTTTTCTGAAGTATATTTCCATTTTACTAACTTGGTCACACCTTCTCCTCTGCTCTCAGTTTATAAACTGTGATTATGAATTTTTTATGGCTTTGAAATTTGTTTCAAATACTGCTTTTGTTGTATAGTTTTTGAAGGCCATACATACTTCTGAGAGTGTTACAGCCCATCCATTTTCAAATTAGGTAAACCAGGAACAGTTAAAATCCTTATTTTAATTTTTTTTTTTTTTTAAGATAGATTTTTTCAATGCTTTGCTTTCCCTCAAAGGAATACAAAGGAACAAGACAGTGTATATGTAATAGCTTAAACGTAGGGGTGAAAGGCCTATCAGCCTTGGCACATGTTTTTAGACGTGGTTTTTGGGCTTGGCCAAATATTCCTTTCTGGAAATGTGTAGTTCTTTTGGTTATCTGTATCCTGTGCAAGGCCACATTAAATTAATGGCCACAAAAGTAATAGGTGTTCTTTGTAAGAGTAAGTTTTAATGGCACTGGAATTGTAAAATTATTTTTGTTATCTTTTCCAAAAATACCTACTGAAACTTGTGTGTTTTATTTTTCGTAAGATTTCATAAGTGTTTTTTCTTACCAGTGTTATTCTGTGTAATTTTTGAACTGAGGACGGTACAAATCAATGTAAAAATTTTGATTCAGAAAGTTTTAATTTTATTGCATTCGTTAGTGAGTTTTTAATTCCTCAACAGAACTGTGTAAAAAATAATGTTCCTATGAAAATACTAAAATTGATTTAAAAAAAAAAAAAAGCTTCTAAAACTCTGACTTATCTAGTAATCATTTGTGAATGTTGCTAAAATGTTTCTGCTGTAAGATCATGGTTTTGAATGATGGTTTGCAGTCCTTGCCTCCCCGTCTTTGAGTTTAACTTGTCCATTTTCTGCTGAGATAAGCAATGTTTGTGGAAAGGTGGTGCACACCACTTATTTCCAAATATATGCAATGGAAATCAGAGACCATATTATTATTTCTTTTGGACACTGTCAGCACTCAATGAACAAAGTTCACCACTTTAGAGTACCTCTTTGAGAATGCAAATGTAGTCTTTTCAGGTAAAGGATTTCCATTTTGGCAAATTTAGTGTTTGCAGTAAAAATGCAACTTTTGCTTACTGGAGTATCTCTGCTTTTTAGGGAAGTAGAGCTATACCAGAACTTCAATGTCATCTTGTTATTTTTTTAACAGCAAACATGTAAACATGCTTGAAAACCATTAGTTTAATATGATGCGTGTTTAGTAGAACCACTACTTGTACAGCAATGCTCGAATGTTTCTGGTAAAAAGGCTTTTGTGGAGGTTTTTTGTTGTTTTGTTTTGTTTTGGTTATTTTTTTAAATTTGAGTTATAAATCTGAAAACATAATGTCAAGGCCTTCTGTGTGGGATCTTTCCCTTTAGTATTGTTACACGTGGATAACACATTTAAGCATCTGAATGGAAGTCTTGTTTTCCACAAGAATGCAAGGCATATATACCTGTCCTCCACATGCCAACCTTTTGATGTACCTTGAAGTTGTATTTGTCCAGACTAAATTTGATGGAATTCTGTCTGGGGTATTAAGTTGTACTGAAGTGTTTTGCAGTGGATTGCTACTCCTCAAATAGGCCAGATCAAGAAATTTACTGCCAATTAAGCACAGGATGTATGAGATTTTTAGTGATGTTCTCCGGATGACCTGGGTTTTTTTTATGATCATCTTGACTTTTTAATTAAACTACAATTTTGAGTTGGTTCAGTTAATGAAGCACTGACCTTTCACTCCTACTTCTGAATCTGTGCCAGAATTTTCAGCAAAATTAGTTTTCAAGACCTTTGCTTTCTGTGTAGCAATATATCTAAGACTGAATGAATTAACATTGAAAGGATAGTCCCTCAGTGATGGTTCAAAGTGGAAAAGCTTGTGATTTACTGCTTGGGACAGATGCACCTGCATTGAAATGCTTAGTTACCTCTCACTATAAACTTGCACTTGTGCCTGGTTTTCCTTTCCTCTTTAGATGTCAAGTGCTTCTTTGCTCATATCTTGTATCATCCAGCTCTCTGATCAGGTGTTACCATATTTGTCATTCTTAATAGTTTAATTCATTGAGTTATTTTGGGTAGGCAACAATATTCAGGAATAGAAGAAAAACAACGCTGGTATAAAAACAGGAGTTCAGCAAAATGAAATATCTTAGAATTTTAGGATTTAAGTGGACTTCTCTTTTGTCAGTCAGGGAAGAGTTGCTTATTGATTTACTGGGACTTTGTGAGATTATTTAGTTAATTCTGAGGAAGTTTCATAGAAATTTAAATAGAATTATTACAAGAAGAATTTAGAAAGTAGACATTGATGGAACTACAGGAAAGTTGTGGAGAACAGCTGAGAAAAAAAGCTGGAAAAAAGTCATGTATAGAAAGGTCAGGAAGTGTGAAACATATGTGTGTGTGCGTGTTTTCATGTATTTTGGCTTCTATTTGGAATGAGTTACCAGAGCACTTTCAGTATTTCTGTCACAATGAGGATAGTAAGGCATCACAGTAAATCATGAAGGCACTGAGGGGGACTAGATTATCTTTGAGAAATACAGGGATTCTCATCATTATAAAGTATTCAGAATAGCTTTTATGTGAAATAGAAGATGAAAAAGGGAGGTAGACTCTATAATTCTCATTATAGAATCATAGAATAGTTTGGGTTGGAAGGGACCTTTAAAGATCATCTAGTCCAACCTCCAGCAACAAGCAGAGACATCTTCAAATAGATCAGGTTGGTCAGAGCCCCATCCAACCTGACCTTGAATGTTTCCAGGGATGGGACATCTACCACCTCTCTGGGCAACCTGTTCCTGTCCCACTGTTTCACCACCCTCATCGTAAAAAAATGCTACCTTATATCTAGTCTGAATCTACCCTCTTTTAGTTTAAAACCATTACCCCTTGTCCTATCACTACAGGCCCTACTAAAGAGTTTGTCCCCGTCTTTCTTAATAGCCCGTTTTAAGTATTGAAAAGCTGCAATGAGGTCTTAAGACCTTAGAATAAGAAAATTATATTTTCTTCCTGTGTCTGTTTTATGGGAGGAAGCTCATATTGCAGGATATGTGGCTTATATGTATTTGTTAAAATGCAGCATGTGGAGTATGTGAGGAAAAATTTGGAACTGGACACAGTTGTTCACAGTACATAGTAATGGCAACTTTGTTGCTTATTGTGATAGCTATTTACTAATTTAGGAACAGTGGTGTATATTCTTGCATACCGGTAGATGGCATTCTTCGTATTACATGCAGGTGCATATATGTTTGTTTTATATTATTATGTACACAGCTTTCCATTTCACAGCATTCTAATAAATACTCTTCTAAGGGAAGATGAACGTTTTCCTTTAATAGTAATCTCTAGATTAGAAGCCAGCTACACTGCTGCCCAGATTGTGTGGCATTATTTTGAGTCTTAGCTGTTTAATGATGCTTGCATTAGTGAGAGTTGTGTGTTATGATTCCTGAAATTTTTGGCAACAATTCAGGATACTGGGTAATAGGAAAACTTATTTAATGATCTTCTTTCCTGCATGCACAGTGCATGCAGTTGAACTGACTTTTGTCTTTCTTGCCCATAATTATTCCAGAGATGTGGAAGAATTCTATCTGTGTTTTCACTTGTTGTTATGATAATGACTAATTCTTCATATTTATATTTTTTTTTATACTTAGGGGCTTTGTATCTGAGGATCTGTTGTATTAAACACTATACACAAACATTCTTGGTTCTGAAGTGGTTACAGTGAAAGACTCATCATGCAAATAGACTTAGAAAAAAGAATGAAAAAAGAAACAACTATTCCTTTCCTCCAGCTGCCCCCTTCCCTCGCTGTTATAAAATTGCAAATAGTATTCTGAACAGTGCAAGTTTTTTTGTATTTCCCCTCCTCTGTTATTCCCTAGGCAAACCTTATTACGCTATTCATTATTATTCATGGTGATCCATTTATGTACGGTCACACAGTGTATTTTTAAGGACAAGTGATCTGTCTATTCCGGAATGTTTTTAGTATGTCTGTCATCATATTACTTGGTTTGCTGCTCCCATGTTTTAATTTATTCTGTCACCTTTTTCACTGCTTCTGGTTTCAAAAGTTTATTTGTTGTAGGCATGAGACACTCCCCACAATGTCGGGTACAACAAAGCATCCATTTTTTTGTTCTGGTACCTTGTTAAGAGTAAGCCTTTTGCAGTGCATTGGCACAGCAACTTCCAGCAAGCGTAACAAGCTGCGAAAATTTATACCGCTAAATACCAGTAGATGGCAACCTCTGTATTAAGTGATTACCAGTATGTACATCACCTAAACATGCGTAGACTCAGAAACATGCACTCTCACGTACCATTTTTGAAAAGTAGGGTAATTTAAATGTTGTTAGGGATTAAACTAATCGTAATAACATTGCAGCCTTTCTCTGGTTCCATCTGGATGTGTTTTGTTAGAAAGGCAGTATTATGCAGTAATTTGCTTTTAATTTGTCAAATTTGTCATAAGGATGACAAATAAAGATGAGTCCTTCCTCTAAGGAAGGACCAAGTTGAACTTGACTTATGCAACCAAATCAATAGGTACAATTAATAGGTATAAAATAATGCTGTTACAGAGTAAGCATGAACAGGCCATTATCTTGAGTTGGTAACGAGAAATAGAAACTGGGAATTAGCTGTTATGCATTATACTTTTACTTGAGCTGTTCTATGTTACAAAAGTTTTCTGTTCGTCATTAAAACTAAGCACAATTATTAAATAAATATGCCTCATAAAAAATGGAAACAAAGAAAAACAGTCTACCAAATATTCTGCTGCTAATGGTTGCCTGTTCTGGAGGCTTTTGTGAACACACAGGAGATTCTGGATAATTACAGTGTAGTGATCCCTTTTATGATATTGTTTTGTTTATGTTTGGAGATTTTTAGATTATTCTTATAATTCATGATTGGTCAGAGCATTGAAGCACTTGGAACTTAATGTAATTTTAGAAGTTTTATTGTTATGCATTGCAATTATTAATGTCCTCATCATTCATGAAAATTTTAATCCAATTTTAAATCTCACATAGGCTCATATCCTGTGGACAGGATGGGAAATGCAGATTTTGGTGGCATTTGTATGTTGTCAAGCCATTAAAGTTGCATCCAAAAAACCTGAATGTTGTATTTGACTTGTGAGTTAAGGAATAATGTCGAAGCATATTAGCTTTCTGAATAGGAAAAGCTGACTTTAAAATGTTTCCCAGATATAAGGGGAAAACATAAAAGATACTGCTTCTCAATTCTGTGTTTAAAATTCTCTTTACATAGTTTTATTTTTTATGTGTGAAGCTAAATTTACAGGTTTTTTTTGTTTTAAACTTGCTGTATCCATTTAATAGCAAAGTTGACTAAATAACAGCAAACATACCTGAGTGAGTGTAATTGTCACAACAGTTAAACAGATGGCTTTCCCATTGTTTATTTAAGCAAAAAAGGATCAGAAGCATTTGTGCCACCCTGGCTTCTGGGTAGTTCTCAGTCCACCATGTTGTACAAGGAAGTTTAAATATGTAATAATGGCAGCAATTATAAAATTGTGTTTTGCTCACCTAGTCCACCTCTCTTGGTACACAGTGCATATGCACACTCTTAGACTAGATCTCAGGAGCAGAAGGAAACAGGTATCTGAAGGACACTTTATTCTAGAGTGGTTTTTCAGTTATGTATACTAGCAAAAATTAAAAAGCTATTCTGACTGTAGATAGAACAGGTTAAATGCCAACATCCCACCCCCTGTATAGCTGAAAGGACATACAAGACTCAGATGTGCCATTTAGTCAAAGGCTATGGTATTAAAAACCAGAAAAGCCAGAAGGCAGATTTCCTCATTGTCATTATTTGAGATAAATTAATTGATGTTTCAAAACAATTTTCAGTTAATTCAACTAGTGGAAGCTGGGTGAATTGTTATTACAGACATGAGTGCAAAAGCTATACACACATGTATTGTGTAAAATGAAACATAAAAATGAGATGTTTTAGCGAATGCATGAGGAAAGTGAAAATAGTAAATTCGGTAAAACAGTTTGTAAATAAGACTGAAAAAACCCCAGTCTTAACAAACTTGAGGCCTGACTCACAGGTTAGAGATCACAGCGTGATCAGGATTTGGAACAAGTGGTGAGACACGTTAGCAGGTGTAGACCTAACTTCTGATACCTTGTATTTGTGAAGCAGCAATTTGACAACTAGAATTTTGTCAAAAGCAAACAAAAAAGCTTGTGTCAGTCAAAGCTAAAGCACGGGGAGATAAAGTGCTCATTTTGTCAGAGACAGCAAATCAAATCTGCCACGGGGAAAAAACAAACCAGATGAGCTTGGTGGAGCTTCATAACTTTTGCCAGGAGCTGCAGTAGTGGACAAAAATAAATAAATAATAAAATCTTCCAATTCAGGAGAGTAATACTCAAAGTGCAGAATAAAGCTGAAGAGGCCTAAATATTCTGTGACTCTTTACTGAAGGCTGGCTGTTGTGAAGAACACTGGAGTGGTACATTTGTTGGCCTTGTACAAAACCAACCCAAACCAAAACTACTGAAAGATTACTAGATTAAATATATAACAGGAGAATATCCAATAATGACACACAAGGAGAGACATGTCTGATTGGATGCCAGATATTAAACTTGCTGTAACATCAGGATCACTCTTAAAAAAACAGAGCAAATGTTATCAAGTTCAGCCCTTTCCGTGGGGAAAACTGCTTCTGTTTCCTTGGCTGTCATTCGGGTGGGGTATAGCAGTCAGTTTGTGTCACCAGAATGCAGCAACATTATTTTAAAAATCAAGAAGTTCTATGAATCTGGAAGAAAATAATAATAATACCCAAACCCAACAAGAAAAAAAATGGTCAGAAGCTCCAAGCCACGTTTGAAAGAAGCAGAACTTCTGAGTTAAATGAAACAAGCAAGAATGCTTTTGCATAGTTGTAACATACCTGTGGAGAAGTGTATAGCAAGACAGATTGTACTAAGATGTACTAAGATACACATACATGTATCATGTATGTGGATGGACTGTATAAAAAGTCTTCAGAATGCAGTTTGTGCACTTAATCAAGCTGCCTGAACCGTCCTTATGAGTGTATCTTTGTGCAAAATTGTTTAATAAATGTTCTGTGCAGTTTGTGAAAAGAGTTTGAGAAACAGAAGGGATTAATTTAGGAAAAAAAATCCTCAATTATTGTGACCATCTCTGCAAGAAAACAGAGATGATATCGCTGCAGTAATGTCAGTCAAAATAGGAAAATGCTGCTGTTTGTATCATAACGAAAGCAAGAGTAAGAACTCCTACTCTTTCACTGGCCTCAGCTCATGCAGTAAAATGTTTGGGGTTTTTTTTTTTTAGATGGAAGTTGAGCTTCAGCTGAAACGATAATAAACCAATTGTGGCCATTCAGGAAAAAGGTCTGAGGATAAATTTAGTCATCAAAACACTTTTCACCTCTAAATATAGCATTTTCAAAGGTAAATTCAGACCTTGGACAGAGTTGCTGTTTACTGGAAATATCCAGTAACCATTTGGAAAAACCTCAGTGAGGCAAAACTTAGGTGTAGATCAACTGTTCTAATTTGTGTAAGATTTGAGAGTATTCGAGACAGAGGCTAATTGAACAGACTTGCTAGTGGCACCTTGTGAGGTTGAGTATTGGGGCCATTATCTGACAGAGGCGGTTGAGTGTAGGTACATGGATGCTGACACTCCTGGTGTGAGGGAGCGCCAAGGGTGGGCTGCTCCATGGGGGAAGGTGAGCCGGGATCCCCCGGTGACTAGAAGGCAGGTGCGAGCTGTGGCTTTGCACAGAAATGGCGCAGCTGCACAAGAAGAGCAGAGAAGACCGGTGACAATCGCCAGGGTCAGCCATGAGTCCAGTGATCGCCGGACCAGGTTCACAGTGATGAGGCAGGTCCGAGGTCAAGCTGGGAAGTCACGGCCATGGGTCAGGCTCTGGAGCAGCGAGCTGCACGACCGGCCACAGGCACGGCTGCAACATAGCTCAGGCCAGGAACAAAAGCTTTGTTTGCCTGTGCTTACGTGCAGTTCTCAAGGGAAACCAGAAGGACCCAGCTTCTTACAACTCTTGCTCACGCAGCACTCTGTGACACCCGGCCTTGAGCACAGGCAGCCAAACCCCTGGGAAGGAGGGATAAGGAAGATGCAGCTAGATGCCTGTTCCGTTCATACAAGCTTTCCTAAGGCTTCTGCATTTGACTGTTGTCAGAGACTGGATACTAGCTAGATAGAAAGCTATTTTTATCCTGTTTCTGTTACTGTGTAATTAAACTTGTCTCATTTCCAACATACCATGTATAATAATTGTTAGAGGTGGTAGCGTTAGGGAATGTAGTTTAAGAGTACAAGAACATAATTTAAGAATACTAGTTCAGAGGGTCAAAACAACATAGTTCTGATTATTGCTGTTAGTTTGAGAGGGCAAAGGGAGGGTATTGCATTACTCTGGTGGTTTCTTTAAGACACTGGGAAAAAAATATTAAAAGAGAAAAATAAGGTTTATTGACAGATTTAAGAATTCTTGGTTTTGACTGAGATGTTTTAGTCTGGTCTCAAATGAGTATGACATGATACAAAGAAATCTGTTAAGGCTTATTTCAGAAGATGAAATTGCAGGCCAAGTGAAGTGAGAATCCACTAAAACTGGGTAGGCATAGATTTACTTACTTTTTAGAAAAATAAAAGTACTTTTCATTATTGCTCTATTTCCCAGAGATAACCTCCCTATAAGATACTATATTTTAAAAAGTTTTTTTTCCCTATTCACTTATACTGAATATGCTATGGCTATTGTAAATATGTATAGCACTTGAATTATTAGTCTATATAGTATATTGGTAGGCCCCAAATAAGTAGGCTGGTTTTGAGGTTTGCCACACTAGTGGTGTTTTGGGTTGTTTTTTTGCTTTGTTTTCTGATTGAGATTTCTTTCAGTCTTACTTTTTCCTTGAATTATTTTTGAGTGATACAATGTGAGGTTTCTGCAGATGTGAATTAGGAGAACTAAAACTTTGCATGAAAAGTCCTAAGAAGGCTTAGGCAGTTAAGCTAATTTTCCTCTATCTTTCAGTTGCCACTTGTATATAAGAGGTAACTGGACAATCTGTGCACTGTGAGAACAGCTCTATAGATGGTGATAGAAAGGACTTTAGTGGGGAAGTGGGACAGATTACTATGTGTGAATTTTTTCTGCCCAAGGGTCACAGTGTGTTTCTCCTGGATGGACAAAGCAAAGTTTGTTTATTTAATGTCTGAAACACAAAGGTGAGTGTAGTCATTAGAGATCGAGAATAAACTGACACTGGGATGTCGCAATCTAATATAAGCTTGCTGGAACTGGAAGTAATCTGGTAGTTGAAAGAATTGTCTTGTGGTGTGGAAAGTGTGTGACAGTGAGGAGCTTTATCTGCTCTCCAGACACTTTCCAAATTCCTCAAATGTGAAACCCCAGAGAACGTTCTCCATCCAAGCATTCTCTACTTTGTTTAATTGGTAAGCAAGAGGTCCACACAGGGACTCTAGATGATTTGATCTGATTATTGTGGTGATTTGTAGCCATTACAGACTGCTACAATAAATAAGAGAGGTTGACTAATGTGTTTTGTAGTGAAGCAGTTTTTTCTGCCACAGAGAATTTCAACGTCTAATCTCGAATTCCCTTATGAACACTCTCTTGCTGTAAGTACCAGTGCTTCATAATAGCTCATGCCTATGATCAGATGTTTGGCTTTCCTTGGCACCAGTGGTTTTTGTGAGAGACCTCCTCCTATCAGTGGGTATCTCAGGAGCTTTATTCTCTTCCATCAAGACACCTTGCTATGAAAAAGCACCTCAGCAGCTCAGGTTCACATACGCATAATTACATTTTAATCATCATGGTTCTTCAGGTAAACAATGAAAAATGTATTCTCCGCAGGTACACTTGCTTGAAGTAATAGGGGGATTTTAGGATTGACTTGGTCTCCATTAGCATAGTTCTTTCATGACTTCCTTCCCCCTAGGAAGGACTTAACTCTGTACTGTCAGACTAGAATCTCACCTGGAAGTTTGAGTCAAATGCCTTTACTTCTTATACAAGACTTCACACCGGGGTCCTTTAAGCTTCAAATGTACAATTGGTTTCTCAATGTCTAATCCACTCAGTCAGCTTTTCTGCATCCAGTAATATCCTTTCTTCTGTGATGGTGAATCCTTTAACATCTGTCAAGGGAGCTGGTTTCACTTTTTACCTCTTTAGTCCAGGCAATTGTTGTAGTGACCTAGTGTTGGGCAGGGAGACAATTTCACAGTCTGTGAACAATTTTAATGTTTTTGTTCTCCTGTCAAGAGAAGTTTGCATATTAACATTTGAGAGTTCAAGGCTGTTTGTAATCCAATAACCAGCTGATAGTGGGTAAGGTTTTAAAGCATTTTGCCTAGGTAAAAAGAATGATAAAACATGATCTTCTCTGAGCTGAGCAGTAGTTCATACTGTGAATCATCAAACCCACTTGTCCGTCATTTCTCCTTGACTTTATGAAGGTGTTTTTATGGTGCAAGATTATGAGCTGGAGACCCAGGATCTGGGTTTCCTGATGTGAACCATTTTGCATTGATAAGGAAGACGAGATCCTTTTGCCCAGAACTTCTCCATATCTTGGTTTTTTACTCTTTCTGTCCTCATCTGTTGGTCAGAGACTGATATACCTTCTCCCACATGCCCCTCTTTTTTTCCCCAGGATCAGTTGTTGTTTAGTGTTTGTGTATCTTAGCCTTTTGGGGCTCAGCTGTAGTTCCTTCCTGTAGATTTGGCTCAGATTCACTTGGCTGTTTTCTTCTCCAAAACTCATGTTTAATAATTCTTCACGTTTAAGTTTTTTTTAAAATAAACATTTCTGTTGGTCTCCCCATTTGTTTTATTTCAGTTGCTGAAATAAACATGGCATAGTGCTTATATAAAGAAAATGTCCATAAAGATGGTGAGTTCTGTTAGGATATACTGTAGGAGTGCAAAAGTATTCAAGTGATCCAGGCACACTCCACCAGAAGTTGGGCCTCATTCCAGTATGTGTGGGATGATTACTTGAAGTTCTGTTCATACCTTCACCAGACGATAGGTCATCTTGGAGGGTCCCTGAAACAATGCCATCCTTGTCAGAATGTCTTTTTCTAAGACAACTCCAAGATCCTTTACTAGTCTGCAGTTTCCCACAGTATGAATTTACATTCAGGTAAGTACTCAAAAGTGAGAGAAGGTTTTCTCTACCACCTGAAGAGCTGTTGTCTGTTAAACATTTACTGACTTCCTTACCAACTTCTTTCTAGTAGGAATTGAATTTATTAGGGTGTATACTACCCTTCTGAGGTCACACATCTACCACAAGGTAGAGCAGGGTATGATATGCTCTTTTTGCAAAACATTCCCTTTTCCCTGAATTCTCTTTTGATGGAATAGATGTTTGCATGCCAGCACATGTCAGAGAACTGCAATTGCACTGTATTCTGTATTTTTCAGAAGAAAAGGAATGACATTAATGGAGAATGTGACCATCATAAAAGAACATTTTTTGGCTTGCTTTTACTATTGTTGCTTAGAATCTTGGTTTAATATAAATTAGATCATTGTGATTTAAGGACACAGTGTTCCGTCTCTTCATTCTCTCTCTAACATTACCAACTTTAATACAGATGCATTAATTTATACATGAAGGTGTAGGTTGTACATTGGAATTATGATAGTCTTTTCTTAGGTAAAGAGTGTTGATTTGATTTTGTGGCCAATATACTTATCATCTTTTAATAAAACTTGCTATGTACTGTTTTTATTTATATGCGTGCTTTGTCAGATGGCTAAGAACACCTCAGAAAATGATGTTAGAAAAGAACATATGTTAGGAATAATCCAAATATAATGTAAAAAGGTTTTATCTTTTTTTTTTTTTTTTTTTAGTATTCTCTTGTCTTTATAAAAGCAAGTCTACAAGCTCACATTCTTCTAGGAGATGGGAATTCAAGGTAACACAAAGAAGATATTTAGTGCACAAATTATAGTAAACCTCAAGATCTGTTCTTTAGCCTGCTTTATTAAGTTAGGAAGAGCCTAAATCATTTGTCATTCCACAAGGCCAAATGGGCCCCAAAACCATTTGATGTAGAAAAATATTAAAATAATGTTGGGTTTACAATAAATGGTGTCTCTATGAGATAAGAATACAATATTAAAGACATATATGGGTAATGCATCTATTAAAAAGCTTATGAATTACTATAGGTCATACTGAGAAACATGTTTTTTCTTCCTTATCTAGACAGTTTTGAGAGAGGGAGATTAAGAGCTGAACTGAGATATTTGGGTTAAAATTATGAACCTGCTATTTATTATTGAGAAAGTTAGAGGAGAAAGAATCTTTGTCATAGAGCATAGGTTTTAGCAGGGTTTTATTACAAATACAATGTTTGAAATTTTGTTTTTGTTGTTTCCCCTTCTAAGGGGAGAACACTAGTTTTAGTAATACTCAGACTAAGGTAAATAACTAGTTGCTTTAGATTATTTCTTATTTTTGTGATAGTATCACTATAATATTTTACCATAGTTAAACTACAAAATAATCAGAAGGGAATGCCAGTTTAAGAGGGAAGTAGAGACATGGAGCAGGGGATCTGGTTTTCCCTAGCAGTTGTGGGAAGAGAGAGGTCTGTGTTCCAGGGGGCATGCGTCCAAGAGAGAAATGGAAAATGTTAAGTCTCCTGGAGGCCAAAGTAGTTGAAAGCTACTTAATCACTTTCTGAGACTCACTCTTGTGGTTTTAGGGATCTTATGGCTTTTTTGGTATGTTTGGAAAAGAGGAGTTGTCATTCCTCCTCTAACCTGTGCAAATAATCATCAAGAACTTTGATCACTGCAAAGACCGTAGTGTATTCCTTTAGATGAAAGACATCTGATGGTGATTAAATTATGTATCTTGTTTATACTTTCCCTATTAATTTTTTCTGTATTTTTCCCTCATCATTCAGGAGTCTTTGTAGCACTTTTCCTCAGTCACTATATGTGGAAATTACCCTTGCTTCTAATTGAAGGTTTATGTCAAAGAGGGTCTAAAGACATTTCCTCAGGAAGTGGTCTGGAGTGGGTGGATGTGAATGGGCTTTTACTCAGTCCTTGATTTTTTTTCATTCAGCCTTGCTTTTGGTACATCCTTCTTCCCTCCTTTGCTAGGTGGTGGCACACTGGTTAGTGTAACACTTCGTATTTATAGCCAGTAGTCAATCTGTGCTTTTCGCAGGAGCATCTGTGCAGCCAGCTCCTGGCAAAATTGATGAAATGGTACAGACTGCCTCATAAATTTGGTAGGGAAGAGTGCAATAACAGCTACATGTTATGCTTCCAACAACAACGTTGTACTGCTTAATTTTGTGTGATAGAGCACTAAACCAACATCACGAGAATGCATGGAATATAAGTTTTGAACTTTTTTACTACTTATTGCAGAGATCAGAATTCAAAATAAAATTTTCTGCTAAGAGAACTGCTACTTATTTTTATGTTGAGGGCTTATTTTATTGTTTTCAAAGTTACTGTTACTATGAAATATTAAACTTTTTTAAAGAGAAAGGGAGAAATTATAATGCATTTAAATCATAGGGTCATCGGAAATGTTCAATGTGTGTAATCACTCAATGAAGTGACAGATGGAATCGTAATTTTTTAGTGCTCTCTAGATACATGTCTAATCCACGTTTCACATAGTTCTTGTGCTTAAAAGGTCTAAAGCAATGACGTAGCTCATTATAAGGATGTGGGGTGAAAGGGTGGCACATCAGGCTATATCTTTTTGGTAAGTAGGTTAAAGTAAATGTTTCAGTGGTAGATCTGTTTTCACTATGGCACTGGCTATACTATAAGGCAAACTGTTTTCATAAACTTAAAAGAGAAGTATTTAAAGTATCCAGTTTTTGAGCCATTTATGCACATTAAAAATAACTTGCTATTCATGTTGAATGGTTTTCTTCTTGGACAATGTAAGGGGACTTGGTGCAACAGATGCAATAGATTATAAGAAGACTGCAAGTATAGTAATTACAGCATGGAGCAGACTTTGCTGGCAGATACAAGAACATAGCACTCTCTTTAATCATAGTGCTTCCCATAGTGTGGGTGGCCACAGGCTGCAGACATTTCAGTCAATCCCTTCTCCATGCAGCAGTGGTTGTAAAACAGAGCTGAAGTAAACAACATTCCACAGACTTTTAGGGGTTTTTAATTTTGAGAAAGTATAGCTTCCTTTTGCCCCACCTTTTGGCTGCTTGCTTCTGTCAGCCATAACCATACAGGTCATGCTTCCTACCAAATCAGTTCTGGTTGAATTAAATAGTATATAATGTAATATATGTAGTCTCTTAAAAAAGTTGTTTGGTTTTTGTTTGGTTGGTTTTGGGTTTTTTTGTTAAAATATGTTACTTTAAAACCTGAATGGTTTGTTGTTTTTTGGCAATAAGAAGTATTATATTAAGTGCTGTATAATGTTTAATCCTTTTTTAAAAGCCTTTCATCGTTGTTATTTTCATTGTCCTGATTTTTTTTGCTTGGATGCTCAGTGTTGTTTTACCGTTTCTCTAAAATGTTTTACTGTCACTCTAGCCATTAGCACAGCACTTTTCCTCCAATCAAAATGAAGAGGAACTTCTTTTTTTTTTTTTTTTTTACCTGGCAGCCAGTTTACTGCTTTGGAAGCTGATTTCACCTCTTTAATGTTTGACATATACTCATCTGGAATCTTGAGTTTCATGAAGTAGATTTAAATGGCTAAAGTTGGTGTCATGCAAATACTTACATAGCATTTACAGGCTTTTTTGCGGTATGTAAATCAGCTGCAGTTGAGGACAGATGCTGTAATTCTATTATATAAGTATATGGGCGTGAAAGGATACATTTTGATAGATGAGTTTTTACATGGTATTAGGCATATGTGGAATTAAGTATGTAAATGAGCTTGAAAGAAACACCTTAATTTTCACTAGGTAACTAATAGTTGAAAGTCAATTTTCCTTTGAATCAAAACAGAAAGCAAAAGACTGTTAAATGAAATATATGCACACTTTTAAGATCTGACATCATTAATTAGAGCCAAATGACTTAATGAACTCCTAATGTGATGTGGGACCTTTCAACTTTTAAATTACTGGTTAAAATTCAGTTTTGAGAACTAAGTCTGCCTGCTTTGCAATGTGCCCCGAGGGAGTAATGAGTGGTAGAGGCACTTTCCTCAGTCCTTTGTGCAATTTGTTTGTGTCCCAGGTACCAACCTGGAAAGGGAAACCAGCTCCTCAGAGCTGCTGGCCCTCTTTATTCCTGTCCCTGATGTGTATGTCCTGTGCATACACAAAATACATGGGCCAGAGATGGAGTGATTTTGGAACCACTGTTTAGCATTTTTGTTCAGCTGCACCAGCTGTTGAAGCATGTGTGACTATGCTGGGTACACACCTGGGGAACCCACTTCTCCCAGCAATACTTGCTTAAGATTTGATGTATCTGCCTCTTAAACTTGATAATATACAGTTCTGCCTCTAGAAGGTGAAAAACCAAGATTCTTAGATATGGTTAGAGTGGGTTGCTTCTGGGTGAGGGAGAAGGTTGCAGTGAAAATTGGAATTGACCTATGAATCAAAGGTAAGTGTAAAAGTAAGTAGTTGATACAGTAATAGTATATATTCAAGAATTCTAATAGAATATGTTCTAAAACAATTTTATTCATAAAGGACAGGAAGGTGATTGAAGATGTTAAGAGATACTCATACAAGAAGAGACTGGGGCTGGCTCTTTTTAATGTAGTGAGAGGACATTTAAGAATGAAGATGGATTTTCATACACAGCACACAATCAATTTCTGATGCTTATTGTCCTGAAGTTTTACTAAGTTCACTGATAGTATTTTGTTGTTGTTCTTTCAGTTTTTGGAAAGTCAACTGGAGCACGTTCTTGGTCATTTCTAACCTATTGAAGATTATACATCTAAATTGTTTGTTAGCCTTCTCACTAACCTGTTTGTGAATCAACTTTCTAATCTGATTTGGACCTTATCTAGTCACCTGTAGATAATTGCATTGCTAGGATGTAAGAGAATTTGCAATGTTTGCAAATTTGCAAGTATTACCATATTCTTCTGGTTAAAAATAGTATGATGATATGAATGGGCTGGGGGAAAACAGACCTCTCTTCTTCTTTTTCAAATAGATAATTCTTTAACAATGCCAAGATAACATGAATATAAATAATTTCTTGGCTTCTGGGCCAAAAGAAACAAAAGCTAAGAATCCCAGAGAACAAAATGAGAAACTAAGGATTGTGCTTTCCTGCAAGGCTGCTTGAGCTTTAACAGCAAGTGTCACAATTTGCTAGCCAGCTGACTTTTCTCAGAGCACTTTAGTAGTGCCAGGTGGCTCTAGTAAAGAATAATGATTTGTTACTGACAAGCAAAAAGAGGTCTCTATTTGAAGAAATTCTGCTGGCATTAGGTATTTTTGCTCAGTGCAATATAATTAGTGAACAGCAGTTATTGCATCACCATTACAGGAGTGTTTTGTGCTTTTTCACTAAAAAGTTCAGTGAACAATTTTCTCCCCTTAAACTTTTAACAGCTTGTTACTTATGAAGTCCAAAGCCAAGTGATTAAAACTAATTTCTCCTGAATGTCATCCTAGGTTAGGTGACCTTTGGGTGTTTGCAACATATACACCTATTGGAAATATAAAAATCTGTCATTAGGCACATATATTCAATGAAAAAGGCATAAGTTTGGGATTATAATTTTTTCTAATAATTACTGAACTCAGAGATTTAAACTAAAAGTGAAACAATTTTATGATGCATCCACTCTTTCTAAACTTAAATTTATTCATCCCTCTTTTCCACATAATTTTTTGTGGATATCAGGAATTCTTCTGTGGGAAGCTTGCATTTTAGCTTTTGAAAACTGTGGAGGGAAGAGGGAAATTAATTCTAAATCTCTGGCTAGTCAAACCAGAGAGCTTTAAAAAAAAAAAAAAAAAAAAAAAAGATTTACGTTTGACTGTGGTAAAGCTATTGAATTTCCTTTTGTAAGTTAGTGTAAATGTGTGTTTTATTTCAGCAGCAAAAGTCTCCCCTTTTTTAATACGGAGAGTAATAGGACTTTCTAGGTAGGTGTTTCTTAAAGAGAAAGGATAAAGAAAAGAGAAGGAGATTTGAAACTGCTTTTCCTGTCTGAGGCCAAAAGTAGAGTCACAGCTTGCCAGCCCCACAATTCCTTAGCTTTTTTCTTATGATTTCCAAGTGTTTTGTTAGTGATTTGCAGATGGAGCTTGGGCTTTGGAACTCTTCCATTAAAAAGTTGTGTGGTCTTAGCCACAGTAGTAGTGCAATATGTTTTTCCTATACTAGTTTCACAGAAGTTAACTGAGCTTGAATTGGTGAGGGAACAACAATACAGCTTCCCTCTCCCGTCCCTTCCCTTAATTTTCTTTCCTGCATATTGTTTGGAAATTAGGATCAGGTTCATTTTGAACTCTAAGTAAGTATGTAACATTTTTCTTCCATTTTAAGAAACAGAAGTAGAGTATGAGCCTAGTCTTTTTAAGAAGCTACATGTATCAGCAAGATTAACACAATTCATAGCATACATTAATTTCTAAAGAGAAAGCGTATGTGCCTGAACGTGGTTTTAAGTTTTTTTTCAGTTAAGTTTTTCTAGTAGGTTTTCATGGCCCTTTTGTGTATTTTTACCATTATTGCTTTTTTTTAAAAGCAAATTGCATTTATGGTTGTTGAAGCAAAGTTAAGGAAATTGGCCTAATGTAAGAGCACTCGAGCAGTTTTACTGCAAACACTGACTGAAGGTGAGCCTGCTTACATGCTTCAAGGACAGAACAGGGTGAAGGGCCCTGTTGCATCAGGTACAGTGCGGAGAACTTCATAGAACCTATGTTTTCCTGTCTGGGAATATGTGAAAAGCAATGAAGTCTGTGCATCTGGCAACATTAATCTTGTGAAAGAATAATATTATTCCTGGATATTTTTTTTTTAACTCTAAAGTAATATTAATTCAGTCTTGTCACTTATCTGTAGGTTTTCTGTAATTTGATCACATGCTTAAATAGCAAAACCCTTGCCTCTGTAAAAGTGTTTAGCAGAATAATTTGTTTACGATCAACTAGTCTTTCATGGTTATCAATGGAAATTTAGATGTGGGCAGATGTCAGATTGTCATTCCAAGTGAATAAGGAGAAAAATGAGAAGTTCCAATAAATCCTAAGCATGTAGTTGTGGCCAACAATTTTATTTAGTGTGCTGGTATAGAATTTAGCTAATGAAAACCATCCCATAAATGTATGTATCCATAAACTGTGCCGAAACAAAAAAAACTTCCTGACAGTAAATGTCAGAAAGAAATGTGGGAAGAAAACCCCTCCCCACCCTATACTTAGGCACTTTGGCCCCAATCCAGTAAATTACTGAAGAATATTCTAAGCTTTCTTAAAGTTAAGTTGAAACTGAAGTGATTTCTTTGTGCAAAACCTCTAAGTGGTTATTAGAATAGACAATTTGGTGAAGTGGGAGGTTGTGTTGACTAGCTAATCATTGAAATATATGTGTATGCGTAGTTTAACATTTTGTCTATTTGAAGTGTGTTTTAACCAATTTTAATTTTAAAACAGAAATTGGAGATTTTTATTTAGGTTACTGATGGTAATGTAGTTAAGGAAATTTTTTTTACTAGCTTATAAAATACATTCTCACATATTGGTAATAATTAAGTTGTTAACAAATATATGCTGTATCATTTCCCCTAGTTTATACACTGAGATTTTTGTAAAATGTTGAGAAAACAAAATTGTTTAAAGTAAAATAGTACTTTGAAAGCTACATTAGGTTTAAATCTGTATGATGTTTTACTACCTTCTTTTCTTTTACATTTTGGTTTTGGTTTGTAGAAAACTAATTTTCTGCCTTTTCCTGGAACTAAGGAGCAAGTGAGCAAGAGGTCTTGTAAGCAAAATTAAAAGTCAGACTTTGTTATGAATGGATAAGGGTGTGAAAATAATATGAATTGTGGTATGTCAGCATCCTACTCACAGAACTGGTTTCATAAACAGTTGGTGTTGAGACAGTCTCTGAATGAGCATGCTACCATGTCATTTACAGACTTAGCCACTATGGTTTTCCAGAACTGGCTGTTTATTTTATAGTAAAAAGGTTCTAAAAATACCAGACCTGTTTGTGTTTTATTCTCAATCATTTAATCTAGAGGGTATGGAACACAATAAAACTCTTAAGCCTTCAGGCAGGATTTATAAGAAAATATTACTTAAAAATATCTGCAGGAATGTAGTTTGGACTGAGCTGCTGAAATCTAGCAAACAAATTAATTTACATTTAAACCAATCAGAGCAATGTATATACCTTGCTTCCTGAGAACTCCGTTTAAATAATTTAGGAAGCAATTTGGGATGTTAGAATCCTACCTATTTAAAGAAAGAAATAATACCTATGGTATAACATTTTTAATTTTTTAATAATGATTGGAAATCATATTATCTAATTTATCATTAATGTTGTAATTGATTACACAGTTTTGAAGTATTTTTAAAGCCAGGTTGGAAATAGCATTTGATCTCTTGTCTTATAGACCTGTGTTGAAAGCAATGGGTCACCTGACTGTAAAGAGAACACCTAAGAACAAAATTGATGTACAGACTCTTGAAATCATTGTCATACAAGAAACATAATTCCAAAATCTGATAAAATGCAAAGAGGGAATAGCACTTACTTGTAATGCTTCCTCTGAATAACATTTAGTTTTTCTTATTATACATGCTTTTTCTTAGCAGAGCTGAGGAAATCTGGTTCCCGTCAAAGCAGATGGAAAGGTCAGGAATAAACCTGTTAGTTGACCAGACTTCAGAAATTTACCTTTGGGTATTTGTGTTGTACTTGTTGTACTTATTCCAACAAATTCATATAGATCATAATTTTCAGCAAAATGCCATTAATGATCTCTTCTCAAAAAATAATGGCACTCTGTGTTTTCAAGGAGAATATACTAAAGAGAAATATTCTTTAGGATAAATGATACACCCTCCTGTTCCATCCTGCTCTACCTGTCTTTTTGACAGTCTCATCCAAGTTGGCAAAAAGAGCCCAGTAATGTCACTGGGAAGTCCTAATCAGTATCAGGTTTGAATGGCTCATCCCAGTGAAACCATCCATCTCCTCTCCCCAAAATATATTGCCCCTGTTGACTTCCACATCTGCTTCTGTGGACATTCTGAATCATAAATACTTTGGAGAGAGTGTGTTGAGAAGTTTCCAGAAACAAATTGCTTTATCTGGGTCCCCTGGAATGTCTTTGAAACTGTGTCATAAATTCCAGGACAGTTGCTACACAGATACAGTTACTAGCATAAAGTGCTTTTTCTGTGTTGATGTCTAATTTCAGAAGTAATTGTCCCTTTAATTTAGGCTTTTATATTTTTCCCCATCGACATGAGCAGGAAGATACTTCCTATTACAGAAAGAAGAGGGGAAAAGGCTTCAGAGCTTTTGGATCTCTGCTTAGTAAAGGCAGTATCAGAAGACTAAAGCACCTTCTCCCCCTTTCTGTAGCTATGGACACTAGCTGAGCTGGTATCTGCCTGGTGCTGTGCTTCTTATCTCAGTGGAGGGGCAAATTCTGCTCCAGGAAAATAATTTTGAGGCTTTCATAAATGCACATGCTCCAAGAGAAGGTTGTCTCTGAGAAACAGACTTCATGGAGTAACTCAACAAATCCCTTGTAGCACATGGAAATCAGCCCTCATTACCTAAAGAGTAGTATCAAAAGAGCTGGCTTAGCTGAATTGAAAAGTGTAAGTAGGACTAAGCAACTGAAAAACATTTCCTCTTTAGATACAGGTGGATGATAACCAGGGAACATAATTACTTGTTTTGTCCATTTGTGTTCTCAGAAGTCTTTAGTTTCAAGTCTATTCTCATTCTCTCCACTTTCCCTGAGTGAATTAATAAGGTAGAGCCTTATAGCCAATCTGTATTTCAGAGGAGTAATTGTTAAATCAGGCCTCCTCTGCTACAAAACATGGTAGGTATGAAGCACTGTGTTTCTATAAAGTAGATGATTTTATGTCTTCATGCAAATTCTCCTAGGATTATCTGCCTGTTAAAGATATTAGAAATCTCTGCACAGCAGTGGATGTTAAATTGAGTTACCTAGAATATTACTCAGTATAAATTGCATCAATAAATAAAGCCACTGGCAAGGTTGTTCAAGGAAGTTGGTCATTGTGAGGGCTTTATGAAAATTCATTAATTCAGTTTCAGGCTGAAAGGGATTATGTTGCAGAACATTAATCCAAGGCCATGGGTATGGATGTATTCTTTCAACTACAACCAAGGTGGTTTCCTTCCTGTTTCCTACTTAATCAATGGTGAAGGAAATCAAGAAAGAAATAATTTCTGATATCACAGTATGCCTGACTGCTCTTCATTTTCCAGAGTCACGACTCTTTGTTATTTTTCCTTCTGAATGCAGCACTTCTGCCACAGACTTATCCATTTTTCTGATTTGTAGAATATGGTGTCAGTGGATTAGACAGAGAGTGGTAATTGATTTACTGCCAGAAATAACTGACAATTATGTAGATCTCAAATTGTCTGCTTTGCTGGAGTAGGCTAGGATTTGTGACTGAGGTCATCAATACAGGAATGCATTTAGTATTGACAACTCTCCCACCATGTACCTGAATACCTTCTACTGGGTTTGAAATTATTCCTTAAAAGTCACTAATCTCAAATTACTGATCTCTCTGACCCTCGGAATCCACATTGTGGCTGTATAAAATATTAAGTTTGGAAAAGAAAAAAGTGCTTTGTGGGGGCTTCGTAATGCAATAAAGAAACCAATTACTAGTTTTGTATAATTCTCTAGCATCCTATAGAAACCTCTGTGAGAAAATATCCTGAACTCCTCTAGATTTCTCTGTATTTTCTGAAAAGTTGATTTCAAAAGTGAAAGGAGAAACTTACATATAAGAAAACATTGTTTTACACTCGGTCTTGGAGCTGATTTGAACGAAGTTTTGCAGTATGATGAGGAATAACTATTGATACAGTCCCTTTAGATCTGAGACTTACTGGAATTTAAACGCTGTGAACTTTGAAGCTTGAGGTAAAAACAGTTTTGACTGCAATTTAGTTAAAAATTAGCCATTCCTGGTTTACACTGTATTTTTGATAATCAAGTTAATGATAGATAGGATGAAAGGGGACAGGCAAATATCATAAGAAAATAATTACCTGATGATCTTTTTGTCCTCAATCAGTTTTTCTCTTTAGAGACTGTCTCTTGGAATGGTTTGCTTTTTTTATCTTTCCATGTTGTAACTGGAAAATGGGATTTCTTGCAAGTACTGAGTTTGCCTTATCCAGCTTACCTGCTAAGTGGCTGGAAAATTAATATATAAAAAAATAGTCTTTAATTGGAGGTTATTAGGTATAAGCTTTATTTCTGGCCATTATATTACCCCTTCCACACCATTTGTGTACTTACACAGAAGCATAATGTTACAAGAGGATTATGCAATAGAAGAGCTGAAAGCATCTTGTTTTCAAGAAACAGCTTGCCTTACACAAATCATAGAATCATGGAATGGTTTGAGTTGGAAGGAGCATTCAACTATCATCTAGTCCAACCCCGCTGCCGTGGGGATTGACACCTTTTGCTAGATCAGGTTGCTCAAAGCCCCATCCAACCTGACCTTGAACACTTCCAAGGATGGGGCATCCACAACTTCTCTGGGGAACCTGTTGTAGTGTCTCTGGCTTTCTGGGCTGCAAGCACATGTTGCTGGTTCATGTCCAATTTTTCATCCACCAGTATCCCCAAGTCCTTCTCCACAGGACTGCTCTCAATCCATTCATCCTCCAGTATTTATAGTGATACTGGGGCTTGCCCTGACCTAGGTGCAGGACCTTGCACTTGGCCTTGTTGAACCTCATGAGGTTCACATGGGCCCATTCCTCAGGCCTGTCAAAGTCCATCTGGATGGCATCCCTTCCCTCAAGTGAATCAATCGCACCACATATCTTGGTGTCATCTGCAAACTTGCTGAGGGTGCACTTAATCCCACTGTCCCACTCAATCCCATCCCATTGATGAAGATACTAAAAAGTATTTGTCCCAGTATGGACGCTTGAGGGACACCACTTGTTACTGGTTTCCACCTGGACATTGAGCTATTGACTGTAACCCTTTGGACACAGCCACCTAGCCAGTTCCTTATCCACCTAACAGTCCAGTCATCAAATGTAAAAGTGAATTGTCAATATTTATTTTTCTTTCAGACAGCTCTCTGCTAATGCAATATATAGTGGTAAAAGAATTATTGCTTAAAACCAGAATTATGGGCAGTAAATGAGCTACATTTTCTAGAGAAAAGGAGAACTTTCTGGATATGTTTTGGACCAAATAAAGCATTTAAACCTTGAAAGATGAATGCTTTAAATTATTGTTACCAAATTTCTTATCTTTGACCCATGTAGGTATATCTCAGGCTTTGCACTGGTGATAGCATCTGTAAAATGAAATATGTGACATAGAGCTGAATTCTAAATGTTTTTCACCTTCAATACATACCTTTCTTTTATACCTTTGTTTTATACATACCTAATACCTCCTTTCATCTTGACTACAGTATATCCTTACCCCTGTTTCCCTTGCCCCCTTCTGGCTGTTTAGAGGTTTTGTGTGTTCCAAAAAAATAACTGAAGTGATCTGTAAGATCCTAGCACGGATGTAGTAAAGTGCTCAGAAGAGGAAAACCAAACAAAACCGCAACCAACCCACCAACCAACTAAACAAAACAACAACAACAACAAAAAAAGAAACAAAAAAACCCCACCAAAACCAGGGAAGTGTTGCAAGCTGTATGCAGGCTCTGATGATATATAGTAATTTTGACTTGTCTTTTTCTCTATTGATTGGTTAACAATGACTGTTACACAAGGATAAGGAGAAAGTAATTTTGAAATTACTCTTCACATAGAGAGTGTTTGATTAGTTTTATCCTTAGGAAAATTCTGGTTACAGAGAGGGTCACTACATAATATATTTTGTGGTGTTACAGGTGAATATATGGGGTTTTAAGCTACTCCATCATTTAGCTGTCATTAGCTGCCATGTCAACCTGTCAAATCCTTTTCAAAGCTTTTTATATTTGCTCTTCTCACTGGTGAAGCTGTTTGCAAGTCTTTCACTGAGCAATCCAACAAACTTTGTACTTTTCAAGCCCCCTCCTTACCTCTAGCAAGAGTGGCATCCCAGGTTTGTTGTTGCTAACTCCTCCTTTATTTTGTTTTCAGCTTGCAGTCTGATCCCTTATATCATTCTACTTGGCAGACTGTCCTATTTTGTAGGAAGTACTTGTCTGACCCTTGATAGTGATCTGAAAACAAATTTTAACTTTAGTAATAGTTGCAAAGGACAATAAAAATATATACGGTTTGATATTAATAAATAGATTAAGAGGTGTTTGGAGATTGTACAATTTAATAGATTTTAGCCTTCACTTTTGAAATATTTAGATGCTTGTACATTTTGAAAATCCACCTTTTAATGTCTTTTTCTTAAGAATGCAAAAGTTGCATGTAAATTACTTCTTTGAAATTCTGTGTGTTGCCACAGCATTTTCCTTCCTCCTTAGTTTTAGGGAAGTCACTGGATGACAGTAAAACATCAGTTTCTCCTGCTGAAGGCTATTTAGGAGAAGAGGTTTACAATGAAAGAAAATATTTAGGCATTTAACGTAAGTCTGTAAGGTAGTAAGATAATCCTAAACAAAAGTACAATAAATAGGGTTTCCCAAATGCCTGTTGCTTATTTTGATAGTAATGAATTTTCTTAGAGCTCTGGTGTGCTTCTGCTGATTGTATCTTCTCTCTCACATTAATCAAACATGGAATGCATGGAATACATCTAATTCTAGGACTTCTGAAGCAGTTGCTTAGGGATGTTCAACAAAAGCATGCATAAATATTTGGTTTGGATTTCTGAAAGCAGAAAACAACCTAACTGATTTTTATTTTTTTAGTCTTGTATCTTTCATCAGATCCCTCTTTTCAAAAGAATATGTAGAGTGAAACACCCTAAGGCCACAGAAGTCATAGAGCTTTCATCTGAACTTTCCTTTTAATTACATAATTTAAAAAACAAGGTCTTTTTCCATTTTTGCTAATTCTGAGCCTCTGTTACAAAGAGTTTTATACTGATTGCCATATGAAGTGTAATTTAGTTTATACTTTAAGTGTCAATGATATATAAAGCCCCAAAATGAACCCCTGGAAAGGGAATGTAGCTGTTGCTACATCAGCATGTCGCAATAGAGGACAGGAAGAAAAGAAAACTGTAAGAAATTCAGAGCAGATCATTTGATAAGCAACATAAAACTACCTCTGCTCAGTTATGAGAGCAGGATGCAAAAACCTGCTCAAGGTCTCACACAACAGTTTTCATAAATGAGTTCAGCTGGGAAGGTGCTGGGGTATAAGATCTGTCCAAAAGACAGCAGAGGTGTAGTATAGCGCTGAAGACAGTAATGTGTTCAGAGTCCTCTATACGTGCCTGCAGAACCAGTATATCAAATATATCATCCAAGGATAGGTTTGATTTTTATATGACATATTTAAAAAGTTTTATTAAATCTGACTCAAAGCATTCCATAGTGAAACTGGTGAAGTAAATTTCAAACTAAAATTTTATCATTATCTTTTCAAGATAATGAGGAAATTAAGCAAATTAAATTATGAGGCCAGACCCTGAATCCTGTCAAAAATACTGGGGCCTTTTGAAGGAATGATACAGAAAAGTAAATGTTAACTTAGTGCTTTCTCTTCTTGATCAAGACTACAGGTGAGTTTTTTGCAGTGTAGCAACATGACTCCTGCTATCCAGATTATATCAGACTGAAATGGCTCCCAGAGAACTGAAACCTACCTAAGATCTGTCTGGTTTTGACATGGGTGGCCTCCATTGCTATTGTACAACTACTGAAATTGTGTGGTGTGTGAATCCACATTTGATTGTAACAGCTGCAGCATTTTCCTTATGGATGATTGGAGCTGCCTGCTCTTCTGTGTTTATGGTGTAAAATGGCCACAACTGATCAAAAGATCTTACCCCAGATACAGTTCAATAGCAGTCAGTTCTTTTTAAACAGCATGTTATACCCTAACACTTTTTTTATTGCCCTTCTGTTGATTTCTTACAGAGTTTGTTGTGCCATCTTCTTTCTTCTTCTAAGTGGGAAAGTAATGAAGCTGAAACCAGTACATTCATATCAACTCTTGGCTACACGTCAGCAGATTATTACTGTCACTTAGTTAAAAATGTAAGTATTTTGTGCAATTGGGAAATTGTTAATAATAAATCACCAGTTTATATGCACATACATGGAGCTTTCATTGTTATAAAGGAGCATGGACTGAACTTTGTTTATCTTCTCTTACCTCAGTCACTTTTACAGCCTTTTAAAGGAAAAAATGAAGTGGGAGATCTCTGGACAAACAAGAAAATTTTTTATTAGATTACGCTGTAATAGATGTTCATAAAAATAAAATTCCTGTTGCTGTTGTGTTATAACAAATAAATGTCTGCCCTATCATTAATTTTTTTCCCTGAGAATTTTAAATTATATATATTATTTTGTGTATTAGAATGTAACTTTTTGAATGTTTTATTTGACTGTGTGCACGGCATTTAAAATGGTAAATGAGGCCTAAATCTTGGGAAAAGTGTCTTTTACATTTAATATATAAAAATAACGGGAACAATATTTCATAACGTGTTGACTTAAATTAGAGAAAGCATATAAAAATTATTATTAGTGCTCTTCTGAAAGTTTTGCCTCAACTCTTGGGGAAGCAGAACTAAATAGCTGCTTAGTTTTCAAATGTGGAAGGTGTACAATGTGTTTAAAAAACGTTTTGCAGCATAGTTTATTCAGTGATCTGGAGAGCTTTAGTTTGGCACCAATAATTAAAAAATCAAACTGAGTGAACAAAGTTATTAACCTCTACAGTATGTCAGTCACACAGAGAACCATGCAACTAATGTGTGTAATTTATAATTTTATGTTATTTTATTTTATTTAACAGATGGTCTTTCCATTAGTAACAGAACTCAGAGGAAATCAGTTCAATGGACTTAACATTCAGGAGAGGTAGGTGTTATCTAAACGTCATTTTGATATATTTTAGTTTGGATCATTGCACTTCAGTGAGGACCTTTTTACAGCCTTGGGCAACTTAGGCTTCAGTTGGAAAGTTTTGGATATATACATAGGTAATTTCAGGTACAGACAAGCTTGCCAAGTTGTGTTTCATGTAAGAGTTTATACTTAACCTGAGAGTCATAGAATGGTTTGGGTTGGAAGAGACCTTCAGAGGCCATCTAGTCCAACCCCACCACCATGGGCAGGGACACCTTCCACTAGACCAGGTTGCTCAAAGCCCCATCCTACCTGACCTTGAACAATTCCAGGGATGGGGCATCCACAACCTCTCTGGACAACCTCTTCCAGTGCCTCACCACCCTCATTGTAAAAAATTTCTTCCTTATGGCTAGTCTGGATCTACCCTCTTTCAGTTTAAAATCTTGTCCTGTCACTACAGGCCCTGGCAAAAGGTCTCTCTCTGTCTTTCTTGTAAGATGCCTTTATGTATTGAAAGACCGCAATGAGGCCTCCCTAGAGCCTTCTCTTCTCCAGGCTGAACAACCCCAACTCCGCCTTTCATGGTAAGAGAGGTATTACAGCCCTGAGATCGTTTTGTGGCCCTCCTCTGGACCCATTCCAACAGGTCCATGTCCTTCCTGTGCTGAGGACCCCAGAGCTGGACGCAGTACTCCAGATGAGGTCCTACGAGAGCAGAGTAGAGGGGCAGACTCACCTCCCTCGACCTGCTGGCCATGCTCCTTTTGATGCAGCCCAGGATACGGTTGGCTTTCTGGGCTGTGAGTGCACATTGCTGGCTCATGACCAATTTTTCATCCACCAGTACCCCCAAGTCCTTCTCCACAGGGCTGCTCTCAATCCCTTCATACCCCAGTCTGTATTGATACTGGACATTGCCCTGACTCATGTGCAGGACCTTGCACTTGGCCTTGTTGAACCTCATAATCATAATGTTGGCTGCTATATGCATCCTTATAACCAAAGTTAACTAGCAGTTACTATGAGAAAAAGCAAAAAAAATTTCCAAAGGAATATTTTTCCATTTGTGCAAGTGATAGTTTAATATAACAGAACAGTAGTTACTTTGCAGTTGTTATTAATAAAAAAGTTTGTCCATGGTTATTTAAAGAACCTCTCATTTTCCTTCTATTAGTTCCTTGATCTGGTACCAAACAGTACTGTGGTAATACCGCATGTTTCATATGCAATTATTTTAAATGTACCCGAGCACATAGTACTTCCACCCTTTAACTGCCTCCTTGGCCTGGTTTTCGAAGGATGAAAGTCTGAGAAAGTGGGTGGGAAGGAAATTGCTATGTGCTCTGGCCAAATCTCCAATCCAAATTATCAGGAAATGCTAATAATCATCTTGCAACATTGTGTAGGCTGTTTCTACATGTCTAGGTATAGTCAGTCAGAATAATCACCTTCTTCATCCACACTGCATAAATACAGTGAATTAAGCCAAAATCTGTGACCATAAAAAAGGGAATATATTTGCCTAATGCTACTGCTGTCACTATTTTTTACATGGTCATGCCTTTTCACTGTGTAATTTGTGCCTTTCCACTGACCTTGAAATGCAGATCATAGTCTTTTGTCACTACTTTAAAAATTACCATATTTGAATACGTTAGTAGATCCTTTTGATTACCTGTAAATTAAGTGTATTCCAGCTAAAAAAAAAAAAAAGCAAAAATAAGGATAGATATTTTTAATATAGACTATATACTCAAATTGTGTCTTCTGTTTTAAATGTATCACTCTCCTGCACATTTTCTGAGCTTTATGACCTATTTAACACCACATAGCCTGTAAAGTTACAAGAAAGAGGAGGCTGATTGAAACATGTTCCTTGTATCATTAGCCAATAGCTTGGCTATTTTTCTCCCTTCTTGTATCTAGGTGTTTGTGTAAGGAAGAGTAAATGAGCTGAATTCATTTAGAGCTGACTTTAGTACTGAAATCATGGGCATGGTTAATGAGGAGCATCACAAAGTTTCGTTCAATGTGGAAAACAAACACCCACATTTTATAAAGTAAGGTGAAGCAGACTTGGCTGAAAAGCTAATGAGGCTGTTGGGAAGAGAAATACCTGGTTTCTAGGGGGAGAAAAGGAAAACTTTGAACTTAGGTGAATTTTTGAGCACAGAAGTTATGATATGGCTGTTTATTCAAGTTGCAGAGGCAAAAGTAGGTTGTGGTTAGAGGTGTACATTGTCTCATTTCTCCATTCAGTGATGCTTACAGCAACACAGATGACAACATCTGTGCAAAGTCATTGCACACAGTGGAATGCACTGTGCAGTATTCTCCAAGAGCATATTTTGAAGATTACGTAGAAGAAAATTGCCTTTGCAGGGTTTTTCTTCCAAAATTAAGAGCAAAGTAAACTGCTAAAGTTTGCTAATCTAGGATACAGAATTAGAAACAGAATTTTGTAAAGGGGACTGATTTACTCAGGTCTGTGAAGATTACATATCTATATCCTGGAAAACACTACTGCACAATAAATACCAGCCCAACAATTACCATTTCTACAGAAACACTTCTCGTAGTAAAACTGTGTCTCAAAGTAATTCAGTGTAAAAACCTTAAACACATATTTGTTTAGGTACTTACTCAGAAATTTGAGTCTTTAAAAATGTGTCATGTTTTATTTCTCTCACTGTGGAAACCAGAATGGTATCCTGTGTCCACAAGTCATAGCACTTCTGTCACAGCATATGCAAGTGAGCATTAGGTGACATCTATTTGGGAGTAGCTTTAATACATGCGGGGCAATAGAGTTAGTTCTTACTCAGAGCAGCCTGTAGTGTAATTCCTGTCTCAGCTCTTCATAGACTGTACTGGTGGCTTCCCAAAGAAAACAGTTTTGGGTTCTTGCAAAGAATGCACTCCTTTTAGTGGACAATGTCATCAGGAGAAACTTGCAGCAACTCATGGAAGCCTTTTACAAACAATCTAGCACTTATTAATTTGCTAGAATTCAGTATTTTGGAGTTTTTGGTCTCCATAAACGTCTTCCTGTCAAAACTGCATCCAGAAAAATCTGCAGTTTCATGTGCTAGAAACTATATATACTCTGGGAAACTGGTGATTTCCTTTTTCAAATGTTATCTCTTACATTGTGTGCCATTTTCCTTTTTGTTTATGTTCCAAAGGTTCCATGTTTTGTTTACATTCCAGGTTCCACTGTCTTTAATCATTTCCAAGCATATAGTTTTAGTGAGCAGGTCAAGTGTATTAAGATCCACTTCAGATACTAAGATTCCTTCACTGTAGATCTGTAAGACAAGAATTTTTCAGCTGAGCACTTGAAGACAGCAGGATTGTATTGTTCGGTTCATAGAAGTTGTCTCTGTTGAGAGAACAACAGGAGGCCTTAAATGCAGCCAGGTGGTCTCTTGTGAGGGTCTAGCAAACCTGCATGGGAGGTATGAATCTACCTGTGCTTCGCTGATCCTGGGAAAGACAAAGCATTCCCTTCTAGGAGGGGTGAACACAACTGGCTGCACTTCAGAATTGGATTGATATCCCTCACATGGTTAGCCTTGACCACTGAAATACCAAAATTTTCCCTGACTTCTGTTAAGATTCTTCAGACAATATGTAGCAACATGTCAACAGTCATTCCAATAAATAATTTTTCTGCAGTTATGTGTGCATCTCTTACATTTAACCTTCTGTAATTAATTTAATCTTTTTTTGCCTTATCAGTTTAGAAATTTGTTTTGAAAAAGTTTTGACTTTTCTGAAATATGAACTGTATTTATTTTTCCCTCAGAGTTTCAGCCAGTCATGTGAATGCTGTGTCCCTTTTCTGTCTCCCTCTCATTACTTTGCCTGATCTAACTCCATTGCTGGAAACTCTCCTTCTTTACCATGGAGGTGCATCAAAAGAAATTCTCAGTTCAGAGTTTCTGGAGGCTGTGAATGAGGCCTTTCTAAAGTAAGTAGCATGATCTGTATCATTTTTATGTTTTTTTTTCATAAAGATTATTAATTCAATTAAATGTCTTTTCTCTGGGTTTGTATGGATGCACTGTACATCATCTGCAGTCTAGTAAAATATTTCCCTTGCAGCTGACTAGCAGGGCTCAGGTTGTAGGGCGAAGCAGAATTTTATCTTGCTGATGTACAAATTGTGGCATAATAGCTTTAAATATTGACAGGAACTTTGTCCCACCTTTTCTTTAAAATGGAGGTTAAAGTCTTCAACAGATTTTAGGAATTTTGTGAAAGTTATGATCAGTTTTCATAGATATGTTATTTACCTTTCCTGTAAGTGTATCAACATTCCTAACTTGACGTTTTGAGAGCAATCTTTATTTTTCTGTGCACAAGATAGATCCTTATGTTTGAGTGTTTTCATATTTCTCTTGTTTTTTTCTGTGAAATTGGTTTTTAAGTTTTCCTGGTTTTCAGCAGATTATTTTTAATGAGTCTGAGAGGAGCAATTTGTGAAATATAACTTTGCCTGTTTTGCTACCACTAAAGCCACTCTTTTGATAAAATCAGTCTACGGATGAAAGCCAGCTGAATGAAGGTGAACATCAACAAGATGGGCTGTGTCAGGGAAGAAAAGACGTCAGGGAAAGCACAGCCTACTTTTGGTTGAGAGTTGCTTTATTCAAGTTGTAGCTGAGGGACTGCATTATAAACATCTTTTTTGAATACTAGAAAAGGTCCTTTGTGAACACTTTACCTCAATTATCCATTTGTCTCCTTTTTAATAAAAGTTTTAATTGCTTCCTTTCTACTTAACATTGTAATTTCTAAATGTTCCAATGAAGATTGTTATATTGCTCCAGTGAGGGCTGCAGCAAAAATAAATAATTAATGGAATAGCACAATTACGAATTTCCACACATTACTAGAAGCTGAGGAAAACAAGTGAAAAAGGAATGCGAAGGACTGTAGTGAAAGAAGTGTCCCAAAAAAAAGAGTGCGGTATCTTTCACTTGTCCATCTTTCGTGGCTTCAGACTGGATACGTTCCACAACCAGTAGTGCAGTTTGGAAAACTATCAGAGCAAGTTCACAGGTTCAGCATGGGTGGTCTCTCCTGATGTCAGTAAGCTGATGGGCAGTCCACCATGACGTACTTTTGCCGCCTCATGAGTCTGAATCCTTTAGATGGTCATAAAAGGTTCTTCCGACTGAAGTAAATGTCCCTTTGCCAAACTTTTGAGCTACGTGTTTATCACAGTGAGCAAAAATAGTTCAGTTCATATGGCTCTTGACTAGGTGACTCTTGCAGGGCCCTTGACAGAAGTGTGTGGTTTCCCTGAGAGCAGATGTAGGCTCACACATGCTTTGCATGGTATACTCCTGGCCTGACACTGAAGCTCATGTGATCTTAACATAAATGTGATTGTATTTTATTTTTTTCCCCACTTTAACAATTGAATTCTGTGTTCCCTAACTTTGTCATTGTGTTCTGAACACTTGTTTTCCTTCTAAACACGGGTGAAGCCTGCTCCAGGAAATAGGATTACTAGATACTGAGACTTGCAGTGCTCCACAGAGCTCAGCGTTGTTCCAGTGGGACCATCTGCAAGTTTAGTCGCAGAAGGACAATGACTACGTGTTACGTCCTATATGTTTTTTAAATCTCAGAGTTGGAACACCTCCGTGTAAGCTTATTAGGTTTCTTTTCCTAGCATAATATCTATAATAGCTATACTATCTACCATGCTACCACAAAAACAACAAAAAAGAGGATTGTGGCAAAATTAAATAATCTCTTGTCATTCTTAATTTACTCTGATGTGCATATGTGCTTTAATAATTATAATTAAACAGCATCTTGAAATTGACCATAGCTTTACAATTTTGAAATTTTATGTACTTTGATATTTTTATTGTCTATGGATGTACACTTTAAAATTAAGCTATTACATAGTTTTGAATGGAAAAAATACAGCTTTTTAATGGAAATCAGAATTCTGAAGGCTGATATTTAAATGAATGTATGGTAAAATACATACATTGAAAATAGATCCTAAAATGATGTAAAATCTTATTTCTGCTGGTATTTTTCTTTTTTTATCAGTAGTTTCAGTTACATATACTCTCCAGACTAATTTTAGGTTTTTTAATCTTAACTTGATTTAAGACCAAGGCATGTATTTCTTGTTATTTGTAAATTTTTTTGGTTTTAGCCTTTTAATCTGCAACTATCATGATGGCTGAAAAAATATTCCAGGATGTTTTGTGCTGTGGTATCTCTTCTTCTTGGGTGATTACTTTAGTATAATTTGATTTGTGCTGGTCCACACAAATTACAGTGTTGTCTCAAGATAAACTGTGCCTTTTATTTCCTAGTGATGCAACACTATACTCCAGCTGAGCTATAGCTGAAGGCTTTAGGTGAAAAGATTACCTTCTTAACCTTTTAGCTTTTAAAAGGCTCTGGTCAGTGTTGGTGGGCTGAAGACTAACCTACCTCTACCTCCTTTTTTTTAATTATTTTTTTAAGTTTCTCTTCAAAGACGGGTAATGCTTTGATTTAGCCAGCAGTAATATTATCCAGGACCTTCCTGCTTATCTGTCAGCTGCTGACACTTTCTGAGCAGAGCAGTCTGCAGGATGCAGTCTGGGTTTGAAAGGGCGCAAGTGTGGGGCAGGACCTTTCTCTGGAGAAGAAGGGACCTCCAGACTTAAACCTTCTGTTTCCATTTGCTGGGATCCATCATAACCAAATTTTTAAGTTTTAAAGGCATGTGGTAAGGTTTCATTTGTAGATAACAGTGATTCCCTGTTCTTTGCCATTATTATTTGATATTGGGCAGAGTACTGTAAACAAGATTTTCTGTCTCTTGCTGCAGGTTGGTCTTTGTGTATTCTTTTTCTGCAATGTGCTTTAAAAAAAAAAAAGTAGTACATTTTTGTCTTCCTTCCAGTTTCTCAGGGAAACAGTATTTTTCTCTCTAAACCAGGAAGAAGATTTCCCTCCCTGAATCAGCTGTCTTCAGCCTCTGGCTTCGTCACTTACCAAGCCTTGAAAAAGCTACCTTATATCTTTTAGACCAGCTGGTTACCACTCAGTTCAATTCATTGGACGAAGTGGCTTGTGTCATAAAAGACTCCTTACTGGTATGTGCAACATGTAGTACATTTGATAGTGCTTGTTCATGCTTCAGAAGTGACAGAGAGTTTTCAAATACATCAACATATTTGAGGCAAATGGCTGTCATGTGGCATATAACTTGCTAATGCAAAGACAAATGTTGAGTCTTGCCAATGCCACTAAATTTTTAGTTTTTACACTGAATTGTTGAAGAGAAAAAAGATTTTACCCAGTAATGAAGAATGGATGAAGAGAAGAGAATCTGACTGGTGGGGGTGCTGAGTACCTGCTTCTGTCTTAAAAAATTATAAACTTTGGCCAGGGAGGATTTGAATCTGCTTTTACTTCAATCTCTGTGCCCTTGGCAGTTTAGCAGTTTAAACAATTGAAATTCCTTTTAGATTATTTTATTATGGACTGCTTAGTTACTTGGTTTTGTTTGCAAACCTGAACAAAATTCTTAATACAAAACATTTGCTAAACTGTAATTAAAGTTTGTTTTCAAATGCTGTGTTATGCAGCGCACCAAAAATGTTTCCTGTGAGAAAATGACTCAATACCTTTTGCAAAGTAATGAGCTAGTTTGCAACACTAGATGTAAACTTAATTGTTAATTACAGTGTGAAATAGCATGTGTGCTATGTCCTTAAATTATGTATTTCATAAAATGGATAGAACTAAAAAATGGCACGTGGTATCTTATTTTCAGCCTACGAAACTGCTTACAGAGTATGTATTCTAGATAGGAAAAGAATGATACCTTTAAATAGTCTTCCTTTTTAATTGAATCTGCAAATTTCTATTTAGGGACCCATTATAATACTTGCAAATCTTGTAAGTGCTTGGCATCCACAGCACTTAATACGTCATCTGGGGATCTAGGTATTCCAGAAGACAAGGCTATATACAAAGCCTGTGCCTAATGTTTCTGTATCAGATACACTGTGAGTTGAATACAGTATAATACAGTGCCACATGTGGCTGAGGAAAAGAAAAATCTAGGTTATATATAAAAGGAAGTAAAATCTTTGTTTTAATTATTGGTTTATTATTGTTTATTAACAATGTTCATATTTACCTTGTCTTCACATCCTGATTCCTGAAAAGAATGGAACATTACTCTGCTAGCACACTTAGGTTGTCCTTACTTGCCTCTGCTCCAAAGACTTTGTGCTTTCAAAATAAGATAGTCAAGGAGTGGGAAGACCAGTGCAGCAGCTTTGAATGCTGGTTTAGAGAGGACATCCTGTGGACAAGGAGCGCAATGAATGCAGGCATAAAGAGAGCAGTTGGAAGATCGATATTGCTGATTGATAGGCATTGGTAAGAGGGAGAGTGCATAAAATGGGAGATGGCATTCTGATTAAAAACAGGATCAGAAGCTTGAGAGAGGCAGTATAGAAGGAAAATATTTGATCCAGAATTGCATTCTACAACACCTCATGATATTTTGTACAACTTGTATGTGGTAATATAAAGATACTTGTCTGACATTAGATCAGTCAGCACTTTGAATCCAACAGTATGATTAATTTAGCCTGCCTGAAAGATATTTGAATATTTATTTAGGAATGTGACTATGCAGTTTTTGGCAGCTGGATTATGGTATTTATAGGATGTGACCTCTGTTTGCCTCATGGATATGGTAATAAAAAGTTGAATCATGAGACAGAACTTGATTGATACTTTTTTTCTATTTCTAAGAAAACCTGTAGAGTACAAATAGGCAGAAATATGTTAGTGATTTGATTATAGAATATGATAAGAAGGAAATTTCAATAAGCTCTTTCGTAATTGCATTATCAGAGTCATTTATCTAAATAAAAGACTTTGATACAGTAACCAAACTGTACATAAACCTCATAGAGATCTATCGTACCCAGATAGTTTAAACCACTGTACTTATATTATGAAATATTTATTATCTTATATTTTAATTCCAAGAGTAATTGTAGTGTGATCGTCCACTAACTTGTGTTTTATATGGTATGCTATTAGCTTTGTGGTTTGGGGGCTAAACTGGAATTAATATTAGAAATTCTGTTATTATTCAGAAGTAATAAAAACCAGTGAAGTGACCATCACAAATGCTCTTTTAGCTTCTTCAGAATTTGGTGGGTGAGTGGATGTCTTCCTTTCTGAAGTAACTTTAAGGTTTGTATGTGTGTGTTAACAACTAAAGTTTAAATAAATACAGGTATTGGAATTTTACGCTTTACCAGAAATGTATATAGAGAGAGATATATATAATCAGACTTTTAAAGCACAGGTATGTAAAAAGAGATGTGAATGAATCAGTGTCAATTACAGTAAGTGTTCAGTTCTTAGATAGCTTTGCAAAGTAGTTGTATTTCTTTCCGAGTTTTGCTGCAAGAAAAGTGCAAAAGGCTGAGAGGGCTTAAAATTTGTCAACATCTCCTTTATAAACCACCTGTTATTGCTGTGCTTTGGTTTTCCACTTGTCAGCTTTCCCAAGTCTAGCCCAGCATCGAAAATATATTGCACTCTGCAGTTCAAGCTCTAGCTGTGGGGTGTCACTTGCTGTTATTTTTCCTGCAGCATTACAGTGCAAATACAGTTTTAGTGGGGGATATGGTGACGCTTGTATTGCCTGACAGGACACCAAGCCGGAGACTGCTCTGGTTCCCATGCCCTTGCACTGCCCTCTTGCTATGCCTTATCCCCAGGTTTTGAGCCTAGCTGGATCCACACTCACCTTTCATTGGGAACTGTGCCAATGAAACAGGCATTAGCGAGGGAGAAAGGAGGAAGGATAGAGAGAGAAAATGAGAAGCTTTTTTTCTCATTGCTATACATTCCAGCTAAGTTACAATTAGTTCCCACAGTACTGCCTGTCTTCAAAACCTGTATTGTTAAGGTAAAATTTTTGAAATAGTGCACACTAGTTTATTCATAATGTTGATGAATTCAGGAGCTTTTTAAACCTCTGTAAGAAGATGTTTGTGCTTTCAAAATAAGTGTGTGCTTATTTTGAAAATAAAATACATTTGGCACTTGGTATAAGAAAAAATTAAGTGACATTTCCTATTTTTAATTGGTAAACATAAGATTCAGGAATACAGGTAAATATACAATTTAGAAATACAGACAACATTTGAAATACAGCAGTGTAATAGTTTCTTAAAGCTAGGTGTGTTGAACTGTGGAAGTGGTGTGTCCAACTAATTGCATGTGAGTCTGAAAGTCAAGAGAACTGGTATTTGTGTTGTTATCACCTCAGATCTGTTGCTGTGTGATCTTGGGCACAATTTGTTTCCCTATGTTTACTCTTAGTTGCGGTTGCTACAGAGCATTCTATGGTGTAAATAAAACGCAGTATATAATTATTAGTCAGTTCCTCTTCGTACCATTTACTTGCTTCCTGTAGATACAAATGTATTTTTCTTATTTCTTTATTCAGTTCTGGCTTTGTATTATAAATGAGTTGTTTAGGATTCTTCTTTCTGATAACACAGATATAAAAGTAGTGTAGTTCTATAGAACTTGTGTATGTAATACTTTATGTTACAGTGTGTTTTTCCTATTTTATTTCTTTCAAATATCCCAGTGGTTTTTTGTTTGTTTTTTTTTTTCTGAAGAGGCACACATTCTTAAAATATGTAATCATAGTATCACACATGGAGCTCCAGTTCCCTGTGTTTGGATCTTTTTGGTTTAGTGTGTGTTGTGCTGTATGTATTGTGCATGTTTTAAAAGTGATGGAACAAGCTCTTGGTAGGCAGTATGTTTGGTTTTCTGAGCTTTCTGTGAAAAATATTGCATAGTCGCAGGCACGATTATTGAAATGTAAAATGCCTTTTTATTTTGAAAAAATAAGGAGATAATATCAACAACATGAAAACCCTATGAGAATCCCTCCTGAAATTGATAATCTCTCCCAAACGCCTGAATTGCTGTGGGACGCAGCAGAATTGTGCTGCCTGCTCTTGGTCCTTGCTACACATCAGGCACATCTTCAAATTGCCTTGGAGACTTCCGTGTTATGCTGGCATTCTTACTTTGAGTGCTTGCAAATTAATTCAATGCCATCCATTGATCAACATCTTGTGGAATTAGACTAACAGTGGGGTTTGGGGTTGAGGGTTTTTTTGTTTTCCCTTTTGAATACCAGTGATGAAATCCATATTGATTTCAGTGGTGTAGATTAAATACTAGGAGCTATTAACTGTGGTTTCTTGTAGTGAGTACTGTAGACTGCTGCTGTCTGGCAGGAAAGGGTGGAGAGTCTTTCGTTGTTGCATACAGCCCATTTATTTTGGTCTTGTTCAAAAGAGCTATGATTTGATCTTGATATGTGTGGCAACATGCTGATGGACCCTTTCTAGTTTATATTCAACCTGTCTGAACCAACGGTGGGTTGGTACGTCATCACAGAAGTATGTGTGCAAAGGTATGTAGGGTGTCTGAAAAGACCTTAGGGGAAAAAAAAAAAAAAATAAATATGAACGTGTCTCTTTTGTCTCATCCAGCCAGTCTCTCTTCTCCTCTAGCAGTGGAAGTTTGGAGACCAGCCTTGCAAAAAGCTGCATGCTGCTCTCCACGCGTCCACACAGCCGTCTGTAAATACTCTCGAACACTAGATGGCACACCTTCAACAGGACAAGTTAGCTACAGCCGTCTGACAGCGAGAAAGGGTGGTACAACGTGAAAATGAGGTGCCACCTAATATTTCCAGTAAGGCAAAGACAGCTGTGAGAAACAAGGAGCCTTTCTACACTGTTTGTGTAAAAGGTTGTCTCTATTTTCTGAGGTTATCATACAAAGTCCTCATTCTGCCTGTGTGCAATTAAAAAGAAAAAAAAATCTATCCTACTTGGTACCTTTTAGCTTGAAACAAATGTATAAAACTTTTCTTTGGAATAGTGCATCAGGCACTTAAAGCTGTTCCAGTAAATGCCATTTATAAACGCTATTCCTTGCAGGCATCCTGAAGTTTATAGAGTGCATTTTATTAAACATGCATTATTCTAGATTGTCCAAGAACTAAATTGTTATCAGCTCTTCAGGTGCTAACTTCAGAAACACAAAGCATGAATTTGTTTTTTAACTTAGGCAAATACACTTTGCAGAATGTGTAAATAGTTTTTTATTCTTGGTGCTCTATAAAAGCCTAATAAATCTTAGAATTTAAGAATATACGATTAGAAAGTAGTGTGTTTAGTAGTGCATGTTTAATATATCTACCTTCTTAAAACAGTCTGTTGTGTGGTAGCATGATAAAAAGCTTCACTAGTTTAAAAAAAAAACACCACATTTTGATGCACTGAGTAATTTAGCTTGTACTAACAACTCTGAAATTCACAGAGGAAGATAATACTGTGAAAAAAAGGACTTGGACAAAAATGTGTACAGTAGTATTAAAGACAAAGGTGATAATTTTAATTTCTGGAATTTAATTTTGAAGATGTAGCAAGAATCTCAAAGCACATCCAAAAGGGGTTGTCTGTGAAGAGGAGAGAAAAGCTTTTTGTAAATCTGCTCCCTGTCTCTTGCCTCTAGCAATTGCATGCAACAACCTGTTCTTTCTATCTGTCTCCTTTAGCATATATAGTTATCATTGTCATAAACGGTTTGGGATCCCAGGTGTTTGCATTTATCAGCTGTTTAGCCTGCTTGGTATCACTGTGGATCTCTTTCCATGACTTTGACAAGTCATTTTGAAGAACCTAATCCTAAGAAAATCTGAGGGTTTAGTAAGAGTTGATCTGAGATTTACATTTTAATAATTGCAGTGTAATAACACCCATGAGTTAAGCTGTAAATTATATGGTGGCAGTTGTTTGAGTTGTTTCTGATTAATGACTCATTTTCTTTCATTTGTTTATCAACAGCCACAAGCAGCAAGCCATCCTGCCATTTTCAGAATTGTTAATGAAATTTTCAAGTAAGTTTTGAAATTATAGTGGGAAGCGTTTCAAATGATCAGCTTAAACATTGAGGTTTTCATCATGAGAAGAAGGAGTATTATAATCTGGGATGTACTATAATTTCAGGATGTCTTTTTCTTTACCTGTATGCCTTAGTGTCCCTTTCTGTGTAATATAATGCAAATAATGAAAAATGTTAAAAATCTTGTGAACTTTACATAAAAGTTACATTATAATAATAATTGATACAGTTGACTACCTTGTATTTTAGCCTTTAAAATGTATAAGTTATTCTGTACTTCAGTAGAGATTTGTGCTTGAAATATGATTTTGAGGTGAAAATTATAAATGCTGAAATGGCTTGGCCCATGCCAGCATCAAGATGGAATTTAGCTAAAACATTTGCATTTACCAGTGTAGCCTCTTTTACATTATGTTAATAGTCTTCAGGATTTATATCAGATATGCTCTCGATGGCGTTAAAGTATTGATCTGCCTGTTAATAATGACTTTGGGTTTGAATGCATTATTTTGAAGCAATATATACTGCTTACCACATGGGGGCTTCCAGTCCTTTGCACTCAGTTTTCAGTGGCTTTTTCTCTTCACTTCACATGACTTACTATTTTATCATTCTTTTTAAGTAGATCTACTGCTGGGGTTATCAGTATTAAAGTTTCGATATAACAGTAATGTATTTAGTGAATAACATCCTTTGTTCATCAAGTGTTTTCCTTCTTAAGAAAAAAGGGCTCCCAGGTGTGCGTGTTTGGGGGCATTTGTGTGTTTCTTTGCATGTTTAGGTTAGTGCAGGCACTAATAGAAGAGTCTTCACTGTAGAAACTGTGTGTATGGTGAGAGTGGAACCACTTGGCAGCTATTGGCATGGCAGTCCTTTCTTTTGCTGCGGTCCAGTGTCTGAGCACAGCTAGCATTTTCTGAATAGTTGAGACCTACATAACTGTTTTGCACTCTTTCCATTTGGTAGACAGTAGAAAAGGATGAAATGCAGTTTCTTAGACAATGCAGGACTTTGTCCAGCAGGGTGTTTCCTAATAAAACTTTGCACTTGTAATAATGTTCCAAATCGTCTTAGAAATTCATCCTGTTTTCCTGTTGCTCAGCCTACATTTCTGTTCCCTTGTTTGCTTTCAATTGTTTCTACTTAGTATGCTTGTTCCTCTACATTGTTGGTATTAAGCCATTGATATATTTTAAAGTACTGTGTTTCAGGTCCTCTTGGTATCAGTGAAACTGTGTATGTTAGCTGGCTTTTGTAGACCAGTTGGTTTCTGCAGCTTTGTGTTCATTTTTGTTGTATTTCTCTGACATCCTTACAAATATTATCAAGTGGTGTGCAGACATTAAGATGCTGTTCCAGATTTAGTCAGATAAGAGATTTTAGAGAGCTGCTGATAAAGAACTTGGACTTCATTGCTTGGAAATTGTGTTATGTTTCTACAGCTGGCACAAAATTCCTTTTATTTTGGGAGTTAATATTCTGTTAGAAGTACAGATCTAAGCATTGTGTCTCTTTCAGGAATAACTTTTCCTGCTATTTGCATGCTTTTTACTGAGGTTGACTGTGCTAAATTGTTTTATCTCAGAGATACGAACTTGTATACTTCCCAAGTAGAAACTTATTTTGTTGCTATGTGCGGCTATACAGAAGTCCATACACCTAGACTGTCCTGATTTTCTGTGTACTATTTCTTGTGTTTATATTAGTGATTATATTTGCTTGTAGTTTTGTGAAGTTTCTCTGTTACAGTAAAATGTTAGCAGTTCTTATCTTTTAGATCATTACGGAAAGAATGAAACAATTCTGTAATAAAAAACTTATATCTAAAGGCAGCTTACTTTTGAACATATTTTCTCCTTACTATGATATGTCTTTCAAATAAGATAATGAAAATTACACTTTGTTGCCCATGTGTTTTTCTGCTCTATTTGCTCAAGGTACATTATGCCCTATGGAAGGCCAGTTAAAGCATTCACTTTCCTGAACCTCCAGAGTGGATTTTATGATTTCACTGTTGAAAGCACATTGAAATGCATTGGTTCCTAATTAAATCTGTAGCAATTACTGATCTAAAGTACGCCTTTGGTATACACTCATTTCTCTTTGTGCTGCTGATTCATTTCTTAGTGATCACTAAGGACTCACAGCGATTGAACAGCAGCTGTATTATTTAATATTTAAGTTCAGTCTCCTTGTGTAGTTTCTTAAATATGTAACTTTTAAATTTGAGCAACAACTTTTGTTTGTTTCCCTGGCTCCAGTAGGAGTATTATATTTAACAGTCAAGATGTTGGGATTTTTTTCCTTCTTTTCCTCCAGGCACCATATCCCAGGAGATTGTACTAGATTATACTTTCTCTCTAATTTGAGATGGCCTATGGGATGCAGTCCCACAAAGCACTAAAGTATGCTTAACTGTAGGCATGTGAATAGTAGCTCTGAACCCAGTAAGTCTGTTCAGGTGCCAAATTTGCTTAATAAAGTTGTTGTAGTCTCTTTTTTAATTTTATACTTTTTTCCCCCTATTGGTAGGTTGAATTATGTGTGTCTGCATGTATATGGTGTATACCTACTAAATCTAGTTTATTTGTAGGAGTTGCATATGTTTTTTTAAAGTAAAAATAAAATTTTAAAAACCTGCAAAGTTAGCATTTCCGTCAGTTTCCACACTGGCATAATGAGCTCAGACACAGCTTGAATCTACATCATACAACAGATGTACCTTTTTCTTCTTCATTTCAGTTAACAGTGGTGTGACAGCCGGACTAATTATCTGATCTGTTGTAATCTAACTTTTCACTGCTTAGGAATGCACTGCTGGAAACTGATGGAACTCCAGAAGTTTTGACCATAATACAGGTGTTTACACAGCTCTTCCTTCAGGCTCATCAGAATGAAAACAAGGTTAGTCAAGATCGATTTCTTAATGTTTCTTTTCAGTGAGAAGATATGAAATTTCACAAGAAAAGAACAATTGTACAGTTAAGAATGGTGACTGAATATAATGAGCTAAATAATAGCATCTCTCTAGAGCTGTTATATACATGCCAAAGTTCAGTTCAAACATTTTCACCTGTGAATACAATTATAGTGTAAAACCAATATGTAAGAGCAATTTACCTGACTTTACCCTGGAGTAATCCTGCAACCTGAACTGTGATTTTCACAGGGGCGGTTCCCTAGTGCTGAAGTTTCTGCCTGTATAATGAACATGGTCATGATCATCCATTTTTGATAGAAAGGATGAAAAACTTTAGATGCATTTGTCTTTTGCAGTAGCAGCGTTTCTGATAATAAATGAAAAAGAGATAGTAACCCCATTCCCCCAAATAATAATAAGTAGGATACCAAATAGTCAGATTTGTCTGTTCAGAAGGTAGAAGACACAGAATACATACTGGTTTCAGTTTCTGGTCTTAAACAGTGGCCACTCTGAATTTTTTCTCAGTCTAAAGTTTCAAATTTCCCAGCCTAGTGTCTCTTCTTCTGCACAGATTTTTATACAGGTCTTACTGAACTGAATTAAGTAGAATTACTTTTGCATGTATTAATTTAAACAAGAGCAGGATCAGTTTCTCATTTTTAAATTTCAAACTGGAGATATGAAAAAGTCTTGTTTATTGGTTGCAAACTTCTTTTCAGGTTCCCAAATCACACGGTCATTTCACATCCTGACCTTTTTGTTTGGTTGTTTAACTCCAATTCATACGGTATAAGTTTGGAAAGTATCCTATCATTTAATAGCTTTCACTTTAGACTTAAGAAGTTTTCCAGTTCCTTTGATTTTTGTGTCTTTTTGGGGAGATGGTAGTTAAGAAAATTTTGGGACTTCTTGGAACTTGTGACATACTAGCCTTTAATTAGCGGTGTGGCTGAATCTGTCTTCTAGCTTCAGGCAATATGAATTAAGGATGAAACTGCAGCTGTCTTGCTTAATATATAGGTGCTGTGCATGTTAATTTTATGCCACCCTGGCTGCATGGCAGCAGTGCACTGGGTAGCCCCAGGTGGAGGTGACTGGGTGGAGAATGCAAGTAAAGATTCCACACCCATCAGACACACAAGAGGTAATCCTTTCGTGCGGGTGATGCATTTGTTTCAGGGTGGAAGCCCTTCACCTGCTGGCATTGTGACACAGACTATTGCCCGCTTTTTTGAAGTGGTTTTAAATGTTAAGTTTCCTCTATTTAACTTGTATACAGGTTAATTCATGGGGCTCTAATTATGGTATTATCTTCAACATTAGAATTTAAAATCCCTTGTTTCACAGTTTACAAATCAACCATAATGTTAACTAACAGTTGGCATACAAAAAAGCAGGCACAGACTGCTTCCTAAACTTTGTTTAAATCTATCAGATCATATTTTTTTGTCATAACAATATTACATATATTCATAAGGCACCCATCTTTGTTGTATCTGGATGCCCTTGACAGGACATAATGTGCTCCATTAGCATTTCACAAGAGGAATGGTAAAACCATTAATGACAGAGGATGAAGAGGGTTTTAGCTGGGTCATCTGAGACCTTAGGAATTTATAGTACAGGTAATTGAAAAAATGCTAAGCAAACAGATGTGTCCACAAGATTTTCAAAAGAACCAGGTCATGGCTGGCAGTTGCACAGGTTTGCGAGGTAGGAGAAGAATGATTCTTTATTGCAGTGTGGCAGCTGTCAGAAATAGCTGTCTTTTTTTGTAACTTTGTCGACTGTTTAGAGAGAACAAGGTTTGGCAGAAAAAAAGCTGACAAGTGTGAAAGAACTGCTACAGGGTTTAGGAGTAGTATAGTTTCCTCTGTGCTTTGGGAGACTGAAAAAGGTATAAATGGAACATGGGGTTTAAACCTGCTTAGGAAAAAAGACCATTTGTGTAGTCATTGAGTAAGAAATTTAAGAATGGGTGTATTAAGATCACTGTTGGGATAATCCTTTCCATGTTTTGTACAAGCAGATTTTCTTCACGTTTGTGATGGTAGTGAAAGCTGACCTAAAGATATTTGGGTCACTTTGCTTGTAAATTTGTGAACTTAAAGTCATGTTTTTATTTGATGGAAATTATAATTTTCTCTGGGATTATTTTCCCTTCATCATTTCAGAATTGTCAGTGGGTTTCACCTGGGAATTTTGTTTTAAGTAGCTGGATAAGTATTTTAAGCCAGTGTTCAACTTTTATTTCCTGTTACACATCATGGCAATTATTATAACCAGCCACATCCAAACTTGTTCCACCTCTTCGTACCTTGTTTTGCACTTTGTGATGGCTTATGTAAGGAAATAGCTGCCTAAAATACTGTGTTTGTATGATAGGAAGCAAACATTTTTTGCTTTGCTTAAACAGTATGCTGAAAACTGGTTTTCACTTACTTTACAATACTGTTTTCATATTTAACTCATGCTGTGGGTTGTCTTGGCTACTACTGACTGTGTCAAGGGCTGCCCTTTCATGGAGATTTTTGGTGCAAGCTAATTGGCTACATGCATACTTTAGTATGGGGATTATTAATTTTTAATTAACCTAATTCCACTTGACAAGTAGACTTTTAGAGTCTTACCATACCAGTGACAGACTGTCTGAGAACACTGTATGTGTTAGTGTGCAGTAATTTCAATTAACTGTTGTATACAGAACAAAAAAATTAGTAGAGAGAGGATGTGTCATTCCATTTATTTATAAGAAGCATGCATGTATATCCCAAAAGAAATGAGTTACTAAATAGGGTCTTCATCAGCTTTAGAAATTTATCACATTTTATAGAGACTGTATTCCCAGTCTGTGTTTCAAGAGATGATCCATTTGCTAAATAGTCTCTTATTCCTCAAGAAGAAGACAAAAGAGTTCTAGGTCATTTGTGTGGAGACATGAAGACTGAAATGACAGAATCAGAATGGTTGAGGTTGGAAGGGACCTCTGAATGTCATCTTGTCCAACCCCCCAGCTCAAGCAGGGCCACCTAGAATCAATTGCCCTGGACCAGGTCCAGTTGGCTTTTGAATATCTCCAAGGACTGAAACTCTACAACCCCTCTGGGCAACCTGTGCCAGTGCTCAGTCACCCTCACAGTAAAACAAACAAACAAAAAAAGTGTTTTCTGATATTCAGAGGGAACCTCCTGTGTTTCAGTTTGTGCCCATTGCCTCTGGTCCTGTCACTGGGCACCACTGAAGAGAGCCTAGCTCTACCTTCTTTGCACCTTCCCTTCAAGTATTTATATACATTGATAAGATTCCCCCTTGAGCCTTCTCTTCTCCGGGCTCTCTCAGCCTTTTCTCATAGGAGAGATGCTCCAATCCCTTAATCATCCTTGTGGCCCTTTATTGAGCTCTCTCCGGTATGTCCATGTCTCTTGTACTAAGGAGCCTAGAACTGGACGTAGTACTCCAGGTTTGGCTGCTGGAGTGGCTGCTCACCAGTGCTGAGGAGAGGAGAAGGATCACCTTGCTTGACCTGTTGACAATCCTTTGCCTAGTGCAGCTCAAGATACCATTCACTGCCTTTGGCACAAGGGCACATTGCTGTCTCACATGCAACTTGGTGTCCACCAGGACTCCCAGGTCCTTTTCTGCAAAACTGCTTTCCAACTGGTTGGCTCCCAGCCTGTACTGGTGCCTGGGATTGTTCCTTCCCAGGTGCCGGTCTTTACACTTCTCCTCCTTGAACTTCACGAGGCTTCTGTCAGCCCAGTTCTCCAGCCTGTCAGGGTTCCTCTGGGTGGCGGCACGACCCTCTGGCATGTCAGCCACTCCTCCCAGTTTTGTGTCATCAGCAAACTTGCTGAGGGGACGCTCTGCGTCATCATCCAGATCATTAATCAAGATGTTGAACGGGACTGGACCCAGTATTGACCCCTGGGGTACACCGCTAGTTACTGGCCTCCAGCTAGACTTTGTGTCAATGATGACCACCCTCTGGGCTCGGCCATTCAGCTGGTTTTCAATCCACCTCAAAGGGAGTTCATATTGCACTTGCATATGCATGCTACACATTAGACGTGCCTGTAGTCGATGTTTGTAGAGCAAAAAATTAAAGGTACGCTGCTGTTGGTCTCAATTACTTAAGCAGCATTGTTCACAGAATACAAATCACATATACCCAGATAAATAGAGGACAAGTCTGTAACTTATGACTACCCTACCTTGTGCTGAATCAGATACTAAGAATTTCAGGTTTCCATTTTTGAACAGAAAGCAATAATCTAAATCACACCCTCAGATTTTGTAGGTGTTATTAGTTCTTTATTTAATATAATCTGTGAATCTGTTTACACTGGAAAATGAAATTAAACCAATTAGTGTCTCTTTTAACCCCTGCATATTAAGAGTAAAGACTTTTGTCATTACAGGGAAAAAGCCCAAGAACATTAAGATGTCATTTTATTCATACTCTGATTCTTTTTTAATGCATGTACTTTAAAAATCCATAAATAATTACCTTTTCTAAGCAAGCTTTTCCTAAATATCCTCCTTCTTTCTTTATGCAAAATCCTAAAATTAAATGTAGAGTTACTTTTCTGTTCTCTTGCTTCAGTTTGTATTGTTAGTTACTACCGTAGTTGAGATTGTTCACTGTGTGTTTGTTTTGAAAACTGACCGGAAAGCTCTTAAAATAATGATTTTGTATCTTAGCGTAAGTTTCCACTGAAGGCCTACTTCCCTTACCATCACCAGCCTCTTCTAACAGCTTTACTCAGACGTCCTTTTGGTAAGTTTCTTCATGAAATATTTGCACCATTAGCCAACCTGCATGGTCTGTATATGTCTTAAAATAACTTTAAAAGGGATGAAGATGAAATTTTGCCATTTCCTAAGTAGGGTGTGTTGACTTAGCAATTTTAGTAATATTCTTTTAATGTATTTTTTTGCAGGAACATCTAATTCTTATGTAGCAATAATACAGATGTAACTTTAAAGAAAACTAAACCAGAAGTGAATAACAGAATGCATAATTTTGTTGCAATGAAGACAAGTTACTGAGATTGAAAAAATACTAAGTACTCTTATCTTAAAATAATAGTAATTATCATTATGAAAATTTTCATATGTATTTTACAAGAAATAGCCTTGCTGTTTGTCTCTGAAGCTTGAATTCTGCTGATATTTTAGATTGCAAACCTAATATTTTTTCAGGTTTCCCATTTTTATAGATAAAGAAACCACTTCTCAATATGGTACAGTTTTTCATGAGCAATAATTTCAGCTCAGTACAAAAGTCTCTGACAATGTTACTCCACTGATGATATGTTAATTTTGAGGTAGCATTTACACGAGGGTACATCAGCCTCATTTGAATATTCCTAGCTGTAATTCTCAAATGGCTTTGTCAATGAATTGCTCTAAGAAACACAGTAATAGGTATTGTTGAAAATTTGGAAATTTTAAAATTAAATTTTAAATACTTTGTGATAACTGAATCAAGTTGCACAAATTTTAATGCTAGCTCAATATGGTTAATTTCACTGTTCTGTTCTAGTTGGACAGACTAGAATTTTAAGAGTTTTATTTTCATCCTGCCTCCTCAGAACTGCCAACTACACACTGGTCTCAACACTTGAAACACATTTCGGGTATGCTCAAAGCATTAGTAGAAGATACAAACATTAGGTAAGCACTATTATATTTTCTAACCTTTTGTCCTTTTTTGTATATGGTACTTTGTGAAAAGCCATGTCATTTGAAGTTTTTAGTAGCTACATTTCATCATTTTCTTATTATTCTCTAAACAGAACTTTGTTTTAAAGAATAGGACTTAGATTACTTAGTGAACCTGAACATTGTAGCACCTATAGACCTGACCAGTAAGCCTCTAATTAAACAAAAGCTTGTTGTTCCTTTCATTTTAGCAGATAGCTAGCTGTATAACAGAAATGCTTACTTGCCCACTCTCCCATTTCTCCCCCAAAACTTTTAAAACTGATTCTGGATTGAATAACAAGAGAACTCTTACAACCCAAAAAGCAGCTAGTATTGGAAAGAGCCTGTTGTGAACGATACTGTTTTATGAAGGACCTTGTATTGGCTTCCTGCAGGCTTGTGCAAACATCCAAACTTCAAACTTCTTGTTTTTTTTTCATAAAGGTATGACTGCTAGACTGCAGTATTGTTGTTTGTTATACTGTTCTTTGAGCTGACACCTCATGTTTCTGACCTGTTGCCCTTAGCTTTTTTTGTCCGAATAGTTGCTGTAATGAATGATAGTGTTTGTCTACATGAATTCTGCTTTGGTAGTAGATGCTTTAGGACTATATGAAAAGAATAAAAAAAGATACATCTCTATCTGTTGCTGCCCTGTAATTTTTTCTTATTGGGTGTGTGATGAGACCTGACTCAGCTAGAGCTTGGATATAAGTCTGCTTAGATCTGCTCTGAGAGTGAGCTTTCCAAAGAACATTGAACAGCTTTTAATTTCAAAGAAACCAATTTAGTTTTTATTTAAAACCTGAAATATTTCAATAGAAACATAGAACACCTAGGCCAGGTAGACTTGCAAGACAAGATAACCAGCTGTCCCTGTGTCTTGGAAGACAGCTACTTGTCTCCATGCTTGGTTTCAGTTAACTCATGGAGGCTTTTATTTTTGTTGATGAGTGGCAGAAAAAAGCTTTTTGCTGTTCTTTCTGAGGCCAAGCTGTCTGCTGCAACTTCTCACTTTCTGTACGACCTGCAGTTCAATGCTATGTCTCGCCTGTTCATCCCTGAAGTCTGTCAACTCTTTCCATCCCTGGAGCGTGACCAGTAGCTGACCCTGGCTTCTTAAAGAAAACACATAACTTAAACTTAGAGCAAACAAATAAAACAAGTATCATCCATCATAATATGTTACAATAATAGAAGCATGTCTGTTCTCCTTTTGTTGCCTAGCTCCTTCTTGGCTTATATTGTCTTTTTCCCCCTTTTACTTTGATAGTACACTAGTTTGAATAGTATTGTACTTGCCAGAATATCCTCTTACTTCCTTTAGAACTCATGCAACAATTATGTTTCCTACCTAACCACTCTCAGTTACAAAGAAAATAGATCTGGCTGAAGTTTTTAAATACTGATATCCATGAGGAAACTGTATTCAATTTTCTTTTACTGCTTTATTCCTGATTCTGCATCCTTTCTACTTAATAAGATTAACAGAGGAGCAAAAAATACTACCATACAGCATATCCTCTTGCTTCTTATAGTCAGTGCTCTCTGTTTATATAGCTTGTTTATCAATGGTTTAATTTTACACCAAATGGAAGTTTCACAGCAAGGTGCTTTCTGTGTACTTCTAATCAACAGATTGCTTCTGTGCCATTATTTATCATTATATGTAGTCATCTCTGTGAACAGTAAATGTTATGTGACATTTTAAACCAGAAATCAACTGATGTATGTTTTGTGGGGGAAAGTCCCAGAAAAAGTAAAGGGCCACTTTTTGGCAATGATAGTGGAGCAGTTGACATAGGTGCCACTACAGAGCAGGCAGGAGCAGCAGCAGGGACAGAAGTGGAGGGTACACAACTCCGAACCATGCACTGTGATGGTACAGGAGAGTTATGGTGAGTTGTAAGTGCAGTGGTTCCTAGGCTCTCTAGGCAAGCATTAAATTCTGTTCTGCTAAGTATCTGTTAAAATTAGTTTAATGCTTAAAGTTTAAGGACTTGTATTTACCCTTTGAGCTATGAACACTTCCAGTCGTAAATACTGTCAATATTTCCCTAAGTATAGTTATCTGTTCTCAGTAATTAACTTTTAATTAAATTCCATCTTTGATTGTAAATCACTGGATTTCAAAGCTAGCCTATCCACTTACATTGTCACAGCATTGACTTATGGTCAGATAAGCAGATTATTTTGCTGAGGGGAGGACTGTTGTCCTAGATTACTATCACATTTGTTTGTTTTTTTCAAAGGTTTTTAATGTTGCGTTTCCAGATTCTAGCATCTTCAAAGACTTTACCACTGCTGATCCTGTTCCTTTAGCTAAGGAATTTTAGTCTCAGATGTTGTCACACATCTCTAGTTCCCTGCATGTTCCCTCTAGTTCCCTCTAGTCTGAGCCATGCTGCTGCCCCTCCAAAAGGTGTGGGATATCAACAATGGTGACTTTTATAGCAGTCACCTCAGCACTCTATTTTCTTTCTATGACTCTATGTCAACCTCTTATGTCTGATGTCAGTGATCACGCTTATCCAAAAATACTGTTGTGGTGGATTTGTGTCCTAGGAACAGGATTTTGAGACCCTGAGATTCTGTGGCATATAGACAATATCATTTACAGAATCAATAACTTCTGGGACACCTGTAGACAACATCAGTCACCAGTATTCTCCAGACATAGAATACTATCTGCACACACTACACCTTCATCCATAAAACTGTGCCTTCCACTTCTTCAGAAAGTCTTAAAGATAAAGGAGTTTATTGCAACTATGACTTTGTCACGTTCCCCAGATGATGTGATGGTATCAGACAACGTCATCAACTCCTGGCATTTCTAAGATCTCTTGGAGTTTCATGGGAAGATTGGCACAGCAGCTCTTGGAGTCCCCAGGAATAAACCATAAGAAAAACCTCTAATTCTTCAAACTTTTGCCAAACTTAATAGGAATAATTGTTCCTGGTTCTTAATCTCCTTCCAGCTGTCCTTCTGTCTGTCCTTCCTTCCACCCTCAGTTTGACTTTTTGCTTTGGAGACACCTACCATTAGTTTGCATTTCTCCATTATTTCTCTTTTCTTTAGTCTTAACTTTAGAAGACTACATGTGAGAAAGTGTAGACATGAGCTGTGGTCCATTCTTACCTTTCTTTTTCTTACTGCAGTAACCCAGCTGTAAATACCTTCAAATTTTTAATTAGAGAGGACTTAAATTTTAAGCCAGGAGGTGAATATCCTTAAAAACTTTATATTTAGTCCATTTAAATGTAACTCCTCATGAATTACCAAAAAACATGTGCCTCCCAAATTACCAAACACCAGAAAATAACCATGGAAAGCAACAGAGAGAAACTGGAAGACAATGTAAGGCAACAGTATGTTAGAATATAACACTCAAAATACAATTTAAAGTTTCAAAAATCCTTCAGCTGGAGAGTATAAACGATAAGGTTTAATTTTATGATGGATATTTTAATACCTAGTATTTTGTCACAGCTTATTAGAACCTTGTGTTATGGATAGTCTGTTCTGCTGTTAATTAATTCTGCAAAATTAATCTCTTAGTAGCACTGGGTGTGTCTCATTTGATCATGATTGCATATAATAGAGTAGTACATGGCTATATGCTTAGCAGGTAATGCATTATCTGTTGAAGAGTAGTTTAAGGATTTTTATTTTCATGCCAGCACCCTTTGCAGTTAACTTAAGACATGTAAAAATGTTAAATAACAAGAAATACTTAATTGTATCTTTGTTATTTCCCAGTTCTCTTGCTGACCTTTTTGAAATCTGGTTTTTGGTTGCTCGTTTTGGAGAATGGCTGGATATTGCAGCAGAACAATTACTGAAGGCTGCTGTAGAACCAGATGCTTTGCTGTGGCTGCTAGCATTTTACTACTGTCCTCAGAATGAAAATCAACAAAGGACTCAAACAATGGTGGGTAATGTAGCAATAGTAAGCAGCAATAAGCAGTCAATAGTCCACTTATATCTTAATGCTATAAAACAAACAGCGTGCACCAGAAAAATGAAAGATCTACACTGGAGTAGGTATTGGCTTTACAAGGTCTCTTGGGAATTGTGTTGCAGTAGAGAAGTTGAAGGATAATTTTTGTGGATTTTCTTGGTGACATTTAGAAAACACTCATCCTCTTTTTAAAGTATATTATATAGATTAGCACCTTCTTGGCTTTCTTTTGGGTAACTTGGGTGCTTTTAATCACAACTAAAACTGCTGTAGGGATGGTATTTTTTAAATCACTGTGTGGCAGAATTCAGCATTCCTGTGTTATGGCATCTTCTGAGAAGGAAACACAAGAGAAATCATAACAGCAGTCGGAGCAGTAAATATACTTATCAGACACAGCCCTGAATCCTTAACTTGCCCTTCTATTCTGATTTCTCTTCTGTATCTTGGCATGTATGAGATAGTAACAAGTATGTTATATTCCCATACGCTAGGTTTCTAACAGAAGGAAGCAGTATTCTAACCTCATGCCCTGTACTGCATGAAGAGTGCTGTGTGTCTGTGTATGCATGCAAATACATGAAAGCCTTTAATTTAGACCTATTATGCAAGATTGAACTAGCCCAAGCAATCTGATCTACAAAGCCCAGGTTCAAAATTTGGCTGCAGCATCTCTACTTTTCCTTAATTTGAAAACAGATTCTGTTTGATTTAAAAATGCAGCTCAGTACACCATGCTAGTAAAACATCACGCTTCCATTTTACATCTACTAGTCCATGTACAACAGTGTGTTCTGCAATATTTTATTTCCATCCCTTCCTCTCCTGCCACCCAGATGGCACTACAAATGCAGGCTCACATCCCAATCACTTTTAAATTTTTTTTCTCCTTAATTTCTTACGATCTAGGAGTGGCAGTGGGATGTTGGCTGAGCAGACTTAGGTTAGAGCTACAGTCAACTAAAGAAACCAGGGTTGGATTTAGAATGCAATTTGGGGAATGAAGGCAATACACAAGCAATAAACATAAGTGAATGAAACTGAGGAACTATAGGTGCAGATTTATGTATAGAACTTTGTTCTAACTCCAGCACCACAGAATGAAATCACATTGTCCCATATATAAAATCATATCCCTGTGTCCGCCCTATTCTATCAGTTTGTTATTCTGTCATAATGTATGACAAACTCTAGTGAGAAAAAAGAGCTTTTCCACTGACAGCCCACGCAGTTACTCATCTGTTCCCAGAGGTCTAATATTCCAGCTCATTATGATTCTTTTCTTTAGTTACTTCAAGTAAGACTTTTTTTTTCCACAGGTCAGGCTACTTCAGAAGCATTCCTACAGTTCATGTAAAACTTCTGCCTTTAGGTAGACATTTGCTTTTTCTTTTAATTTGTCCTTTGGCAGGTTAGCTCTCAGCTCTTTCAAATGGACTGGTTTCATCCTCAACCCCTGTACCTTTCACCAGTTAAGGATTAAGATGGGATGGGAATTTCTGGCAGATGCCAAGCTGGAGGACTTTTCATTCAGCATATTTTTGTGTGGAAAGGTGTGCACTCATGACTTAAGGTTTTGACTTCCTGCTACTTACTTCAGGTAGCAGCTTTTATATCAGGAAGAGTGGAATACATAGGGTTAAAATGATTTAAAGAAGAAAAAGGATACTTTTTGCTGTTCACTAGTTTTCACTCGTATGTGCAGGACTGAATATTCTCCTCCTCAATATTTATTCATTTGTTGGAGTCCTTTCATACCTTTAGACTCTGAAATATTGGAGGAACAAAACTTGGAGGTTGGTCACAGTAACTTTGGCACTAAGAATCAGTCTCCTAGGGTACATGAGCTGATGGAGCAGAGCCTGCTACTATCAATCTCTGGTCTCTGGCACACAGGATGAAGGCACAGAAAGAAAAGGATGCACAGAGGGATAAAGAACCTTGAAGAATTCCAGTTACCTTTCTTTAGGTTCTGGTATCATTTGTTGCCTCACATGTAACTGTGAACATAATTCAAGAATAGCAGCTTTTTCCAACTATTTCGTATGGAATTGTTAATAGGGCAGGGATGAGAAAAGCAACGTCAGGTAAATGAATGAAACAAATTGTCCTCATGAACATGGCTGAGAAATGGGTGTCCTTTTCTTTTGGGTCTGCAATGGTATATTTTTCCATTGTTCTTGCACTTACTAGGTTTTTTTCTACCAGTTTGGTTTATTTTTAATATAGTGAACAGAATTATTGTTAGGATTTTTTTTGCAATAGTAGCTTATAGTTCTTTTTCCATTCGGTTTTCTAGTCCCAGTAAAAATTAGTTTTTATTGGCTAACTCAAAAGGTAAAAATGTGAGTTGCAAACAACACAGGAAGAAGGAAAAACTGCATTCTTACCAGAACATTTTATCAGCCAAGGTCAGGTTGCATGGGGATTTAATTGATTTGTAGCAGCAATACAGAAATGAGCCCTTGAGGAGCCTCTGTTCTTTTTCCCACAATGCAAAAATCTGACCATGTTCTGCTGAGGGACTTTCTCCATTTCCTTTTATTATTAAAAAAGGTCAAATCCTGGCTTGATGCCCTGCCTGCTTACTTTGAAAGACCAAAGAAAGTTAAAAAATCCATTCTGTCCACCTCTGTGTGTGTGAATCAGTGTAAAAGAAATGTGTACAGCCCTTCCTTCCCTGTTCTCCCTGCTGCTTAAATTCCAACTCTTTTCATGTTTGGTTAGTTTCTGCCAAGGATTCAGTTTCCTGTTAGTGAATAAATCCAAAGGAAAAATACCATAGGTATGACCTTTGCTCTTCTCTGATCCTGCATCCTTTGAAATTGTTTCCTACAGGTAGAAGCTCAAGCAGTCTACAACCATCTAATGATGCTCTTCAGCTGTACGGTCCTTTCTGTCAAAGATCTGGAGGCTGCTGTACACAGTACAATGGATATAGAGCAGTGTTGTAACCAGCATCTTATAACACACCTTCTTACCAACTTTTTGCTCTTTTCTTCTGGTGGACATATGATTGCCCAGGAATTTATTTACCATGTAAGTGTTTCTACCTTTTTTTCAGTTTAAGTAAAATATATTTTTTTTTTTACTATTTTTGATTTAAGTTCCTTCTTCTTAATAAAGAAAACACATAACAGAGAATTAAAGATCATGACCACAGCAACTGTACCTAGCCTGCTACATATCTATTTCAGCTACAGTCAAGTATTTTCCTTCTTGACACTTCTTGACAATATCTCACTGAAAAGGTTGCTGTCCTGACTATACAGCTGCAGAAATAATTGGAGTAGTAGCTTGCAGTTAAGGGATACCTACAGTTCATTTACACCTGGCGTAGATAGCATGTGCAAACATTTTGCTTTTCCCAGTTATAAATCACTGCCTTAATTATCCAGCTGCTGCAGAGATGATGGAAGTGTATTATGTATATGTAAAACAGCTGGTTATTAAGCGTTAGCATTGATGAGGTGCCAGAGAGGAAAATGGTGTGATAATGGAGAGAAAAAAAGAAGACCTGAGAGAGTGTCACTTAGGGTGTGAAAAAAGCTGAAGAGGAGTAAAATGTTGGAAGCATGCCACAGCATCTTGCTATCACAGTATCCCAGAGCCTTCAGGTATATTTGTGCACAGTAAAATGTGTTTGTGCCTCTCAAGATAATTAGTGCTATCTTAGTATGAGATTAGGAATTTATTCCTCTCTAACTATAAACCCATACTCTTTTAAGAAGTACAAGCCTCCCGTGCAAGCAGGTCTAGGGCCACTGTGTGGTTTTAGCACTTCAGAAGTTTTTCCTTCGAGCAGCAGTGTGCTCTTCCATCTGTATAGGGTATCTGGCCTGTATAGGGAGTGTGATTTTATGATGCAGGGAACTAGAAAAATATTTTGGTGGTTATTCTTTCTGGCTGACTAAACATACATATCATTTTTCTGTTTAAGAAGGGCTAAGATATTTCTAGAACTTAGGTGTAAGTTCACAAATGATCAATTTCTTCTTAGCATAAGAATGTAATGATAAATTTAGGGGTGTTGAATGTATTTTTACAGGCTGCTGGTTTTAGTTTCTCTTTTGAGGAGTGTGGCAGTTGAGCAGTGATGCTGTAATATACTAGTCTGCTACTTTAAACCTCTTCAGGAAGACCAAAGCAAACTTCTTGTTTCTTTATAGAAAGCAACATAACTAACTTTAAAAACTCTTGAGTATTCCCCAGTGGAGGGTGGTCAGGAGCTGTTGTAGGCCTGAGTATGTCAGTATCATTAATTTTGACTGTATCTGTGTAATCATTAATGTGTAACTAGGCTCTCCATGTGATTTGGAAAGGCTTGAAGACAATATATGAAAGGCAGAATGGTGTGGAACCAAATGGGATGCATGGCAGTGGTTTTGGTTAGCATAGTAAACTTTGGAATTAATACAGCAGTGGAATAAAGTTCCTCCTGATCTGCGAAAATTGCAACTTAGAGTCTTTTCCTGGTACTTTCTCATCTTTGGGGGGAGGGATTTATTTTTACTTTTGAAAGCTTTACAGAATTGAATTGTCTCCCCAAACTCACCCAAAACCTCCAGGTGCTTATAGTTGTTTTCTAAGGAGATGACATCTAAATGGTTACCCTGTCTGTCCATTTGTGTTTCCTTTAAAAATATTTTGACCTCTTGATTTGTTTTGCTTAAATTTGAGAGAACAGTAGAAATCTCAAAGTTGCTTAGTTCCGACAAGATGTATGAAAAGACATGCCTTGGGCAGAAGTTGCTTTTGAACTTAGAGGATTTCACATGTTCAGTGGTAAGGACAAATCTGTAGTTTTGTTACAAATATTAACGGAGAATTCTTAGTACTTAGCAACTTAATTGCATTATTTCCCATCTTCTCTGTTTCCCTACAGATTACTAAGACAACTGACAGAAACAAAGAAGTTTGTAGCCTTCTCATCCGTAGTGCATACAGAATTAAACACAATGGAGAAGAAAACCAAAGGACTGTGAAGCTGCTGAATGAACTTCTTCAAAAACTAACATCGAAAGTTTAGATTTTTGAAGTCATCTATTTATCAAGCCAACAAATCAGATCTTTATCCAGGTGTCAGACTTTCATTAATGTCTTGCACTGCAGTTTACCAAGGGTAGAAAAACATCTATGTAAGCATATCCCACAGCTTTGTATTCCCTCATATATATTTGAAAATAATCCTTGTTTGGAAATGTTAACCTTTTAGAACATAACAGTAAATATTTAAAGATGGTTGAAAATTTTGTTCTTAGCACCTTCTTTAACAAGAGACCTACACCTTGTTAAAGCAGTTCACTCATCTCCTTGTTGTTCATCTGGCTGTGGATCAGTTTTTCTCTCAAATTACACATGGTTTTATTAACAAATAGTATCCAATTGCTTGGCTGGTAAGTTGTTCCTAAAATGTTTTGTTCTATAATTCTGCTTTTATGAAACTACTGATGATCTCAAGTGAGAATTAGTGATTCATGGTGAATGTTCTCAGGAAATCAACAATGTTTCCTGAACTCTTTAGTTCTTTTTGAAAATGTTTCCAAAATGAAACTCCTCTCAGATTTTGCTAAATGACTTTTTTCAGTACTGCAGCTTTCAGAGGACAATGTTCTCGGCAAAGTATTATACCAATAGCTGGTCTCTGTCAATAGATACTGCAGGTGGAAGGTTGCTTGTAGTGCAGCCTATTTTCAGTGTTCCATGACTGATACTATTGTTTATTTGTTTAAGAAATCTTTTTTTTCACTCAGAAAAAACAGGGCAAGCACAACATAGGCATAAGGAAACTTTACAGTTTGAGGGTCAAATTTCCTAAAGAGAGCATATGGTTGCAACTCATCTCCTTCCTTTTGGTGTCCAGAGGTAGTTTCCTTGCTTCTTTCTTTTCGTTTTTTGTCTCATGCACAGAGCATGGACAGGGAGCGATGGCTTACTGTTTTACGCTTAGGAAAGTATTTGTCCCAAGAAGTTTTGTGAACCTGTTTCTAGCTTAACTAGAAAAATAAGCATGGAGAACATTAATGGCAGACGATCTTAACTCTTTTCAGTAATTTGTTCTCCTATATTTCCTAGCTTTAATGTCAGGACTTGCGCTATGTTCAAAGATGCTACTTGGAATACTATTCTTGCATATAAAATCAGAGGCATGTATCTTAAATTAACACTTTCTGAATGTAGTATTTGTTTTTGAGCAAGGGAAAAGAAAAACAATATACTTAGTGTCCCTTGGCTGTTAAGAAGTGGAAGGATATTTTTGTTGACTGATTTCATATAATTTTGTTCCCAGTGAGTCATATCAGACCAAATCACAGAAGTTACCTGTCCTTTCAGTCAGTTTGTTAATGTTTGTAATATTTGATACCAGTACATGAAAAAATAGTAAATACATAATGTATGTCTGTGAAGAAGGGGTTTTTTTTCTCTTTTTGGATTCAAAATACTTCTGAATGAAAAATCAGAAAGATACGTTGCAATTTTTCAGTTGTTAGTAGCCACACATATCTAAAAAAGGAAAATCAAGCGACCCAGTTTTCTATTCCCTGAATGTCATACCCAAAAAGCATGGGATTAAACTAAATCATTTGTTGATAACAAAGTCTGAGGTATTTGTCTAGTGGGAACATGTGTGGAGTGCTCTACCTAGAATGATAAATAATCTAAAATTTGTGTCCAAAGGAAGAACAATTTTTTTTTTTTTTGCCTTAATTTCTAATCCTGTTGTTGGATGCGAGATTCTTTGGTTGTCCTTAAATTCTCTCCACATTACAACTATATGTAATTTTAACTACTTAAATGAAAGATTGGCAGAGTTGCAATATATGATTCTTGCAGTTTTGTTAGGCGAATGATATGGGTATTTTATGTGTATTACAGTTGTTGGAGTTTAATTTGTGACCATCCTTTCGCAGTGCAGTCATATTTTTTTTCCATCAACAAAGCACATGAAGATTCTTCTAACTTTCTTAAACAAAATCAGTGTCCTGTTAAATAATGATAAGTCAATTCAAGCATGAAGGAAATGCCTAGTGAAGGCAGAAAGAACAAAATTAGTAGTGAATTGGTACATTCTTGTTTTCCTGTGTTTGGCTTCTTAACAAACACTGCATGATTTAAATATTACAAGGAAGGAGGGTTTGCTAGTTTCAGGAGACTTTAAGGAAGAAACCTAACTGATGCTGTCTGTAACTTTAAAAAGATACATCTGTACTGGCATTCTTTTTGCTTTATTTAGCATTGTTATAAATATTCGGTATTTTTTCCTTGCGCTCTCACAGTGCTTGAATTATGATCTAACTTTGATATAAACCATGATTTTGCGGCACGTTGAAGCTACTTTTTTTAGCTTGCCAGTGGAAGGCAACACTGTGATTTGGTAGATCTGAGTCATGGAAGATTTCTCATATGGTGCCTCCTGCATTATCCATCTAACATGCATCTTCTCCTCTGTAATCACTGCTTTCTGGAAAAGTTCTTTGGAGCCTTCAGGGCCATACTTTCATGCAGAACCAGCCAATGAGTCCTGAAATCAGGCTTCAAGTAGCTTGTTCCCTTCCATCCAATCTTCATATCAGCAAACACCCTAATCTTGGACATTATACTGAATATAGAGAGCTTTTCAAAATTTTTCTGCTTCCAGGAGTTTTTTTCAATAAGAATACAAACAGTAAATTTGATTTGTTTGTTGATGATGCTTCTTTTCAGTTTAAGACTGCTAGGTTACAGCTTTTTCAATTCTGCAAGCTTTCCAGCAGGAGGCTGAGTGGTTTCTGTGCATTTTCTTCAGAAAAAAGCCACTTCTGTGGCTTTCATTCAACCACGATGTTAGTGCGTATAGAAAGCAGAATACATTTTATTTTGTGAGGTACAGTAAGAACAGGTATGTTACCAGGTGTCGGAATTTAGCTGACCAGCAGTAACATGTTAATCTGTTACTTCTGGGATTTGTGATGAAGTTTCCATACTCACAGCATTGTAAGTGCAAAGAGGCGTTAATAGAAAGTCACACTGAAGATGCAAGTGAGTTAATATTAATTTTGGTAAGTTAGAATTCATGCCATAGTGGTAGATGTTTGGCTTGGTTTTGGGGGATACAATCCATTATACAAGTTTAGGATGAAACGTCTAGCAAAAATGACTTGCAATTATTAAACCAAACACTACTAAAACAGGTTTGCTCCATTTCTTCGCTGTATTATCCAATGACAGAATAAAATGCTCATGTTCTATGTGAGTGAATAATGTCATGCTCAATAAAATGCAGTTTTTCTTGTGATATAAGAAGGGTGTAGGAAGGTGAGAAATTCTGATGCTGAAATGCAGTTTTCTACTAGACCCAAGTTTGAAAAGTCAAAACCTGGAATGTTATGCGAGGAGTTGTCCACCAGAGCACCAAGCATGTTTTTGAATCCATGTTTTTATACTTTCCAGATAGTTTGCAATGGCTTTGTTATGCAATCAGTATATGTTTCCGGACACCACCAGAAGTTAAACCACTGTAGCTGAATTAGCAGGTGCTAGAGGCAGCCCTCTAGCACTTAATTCGTAGCAGTGTTCACATGTGGGCCTGTTTAAGGTCACCTACCTCTCTGGTGAGTTTTTCTTACTCGTGATACAATTTTTCTTTAAATGCTTGCCTGGATTTAAAACATATGCTAATGGTAGCTGTTTTATTTGCTGCCTTAGCAGAGAGTTGCTTATTCTTGGAATTTGCTGTTAGGTGATCTGTTCACTAGTAAATGCCAAAAAGGAGTTTCCCATGCTTGCACTGGCCATCTTCCTTTAACCATCTGTCTGTCTGCTGGGGAGGAATAAACCTCAGGAGACCCTTTTGATGGCTTAAGTGTACTCACAGTGACTGGGTCCTTTTAGTGGCCAGGAGGCAGCTAGGGATAGGCATTGGATTGCCATCAGCCACTGAAATGAAAATCTGAAATGTCAGCTGGCTGTAGCCGAGTTCTAGCAATACAGTTGGTAGGCATGGACTGTGTCTTCGTTTGTATTTTACATTCTTGCATGTGTGTGAAGGGAGAGAGGGTGAGAAGGAAGAAAAAGCCCCAAATGTTGAAACTCACTTGTAGAAATTTAGCTGGGCTTTTTATATTCAATTTAATTGTAGTACTGATAGGAATAGGAAATAACAATTCCATATAAGACAGTTAACCTGAACATCAACAAGTAGCAGAAAAAAATCCAGCAACACTATGTCTTTAATAGATCTGTACATTTAATTAACTTCCCATCTCTTAACAAATCTTGCTACTTTAAAAGAATGTTTCATAAGTCTTCTGTATTATGTCAGATGATAGACTCATTTCATAGAAAAGCAGCCCCTAAGGAACAACGACCCTCTCTTTTCTATTATTTTGAATGAAAATATCTGTTAGGCCCATGAACTTTTGCAGATGCATTGTGCCATCTTGAAAAGATCACATTTTTACATATTCTTGACCAAAATGAACAGTTCCACTTAAGTTATCCACATTCTGAATTACACTGTCCTTGAGATTTCCTATGTGTATGTGCCAAATCAGCCTGTATATACAGTTTATTCACTCCGTGCAGTTTTGATTTTATTTCTTAGCTGGTGGGTTTATTTTGAGGCTCTCAAAACAGGTGCATGCAATGTCATTTGCATGCTACTGTTAAAAGTTCCCTTAATATTTCACACACAAGGAAGCAGCTTTTCTTTGTTTTGGCTAATGGTGTTGTAACTTCTACTGTGTATAAGTTGTCTAAAGATTGGACTTCCTTTTTTTTATTCCAAACTAACTTGTAGTGGTAGCTGAAGATAGGAATTTCCCATCTGTATTATCATTCCCCGTAGAGACTATCAGTAAGTGTTTTAAGTGCTTTTAATCTCATCATTGTGCTGCACTTTCCTATCAGCTTGAGATGTCTGTAAATAGAGAGGGAGAAGCCAGTATCAAATTCCATTGAAGAGAGGCCTTGGAAATTTGCTACAGAATTAATTCTTGAGATGGAAATGAATGATATGTGTGTCTGTAAATTCAGACATTATCTGTGATTTTTTTAGTAGGCAGGATCATTACCATATTTTCTGGACACATGATAAAAATACAAATGTTCTTTCCATAGACCACTAAATTTCTTTTTCAAACGCACTGCAAAAACCACTATTATGTTTCAACTTTCCTTTCTTGTGGGTTTGATTCTTTGTTAAAACACAAATGATCAGTGCTGAGCAATACACTGTACAGCATACTTTTAGGGTCAGACTGAATTGCTATAGTTGCTTGCTCTGGCCTGCTTGACCTAGGCCATGAAAGGATACTGAGCAAATGTCAAGCCCAAACCTTGCAATTAAGCTATAACATCCGTTTTGGAAAGATAAAGCTGTTGGGATTGAAAGGTTTCAGATGATAGCTGTTGGCTGTTTTTCATCATAGCTTTTCTGACCTTGATTTCTTTTCAACAGTTCTGCTTCTGCTTGCTGTATTGGCAGAGCAAGCTTGCAGACGCAGCTACTCTTTAGGAATAAGCATTGCCTTTTCTTTCTCTCCCCCTCTTGCCTTTTCTTTCTCTCCCCCTCTTGCCTTTTCTTTCTCTCCCCCTCTCACCTTTTCTTTCTCTCCCCCTCTCACCTTTTCTTTCTCTCCCCCTCTCTCCCTTTCTGCCCAGGATCCAAGGTGAATGTAGGTATGATCCATAATGGGTTTGCAGGAGAAAGCAGATCAAGCAACCAAAACCAAGCAGGTTTTGCTACGCTCAGTTAGGTAATGGTGCAAGTCATCCAGTGTACCTGTCAGGGAAGGGGAAGATACATGTCAGCCCCTGTGTGTCCCTATGTGTGTGATGCCAGCTCTGCTCCCAGGCCCTACCCTAGCACAAATTTTAATATGTTGATTACTGTTAATTTACACACATAAAGTTAGTTTATTTTTAGTAAGATCCACTTTGTTCTGATGCTCTGTTCTGCCTTTCCAGCAGCTGAGCTAGAGACAGTATTTAATCTTTCACCTTTTCTCTGTGGCTGTACAAATGGTAGATCCAGTCACTTTATTTTTTTTATGTTTAAAGATGGAATACTGCAAAGTTATGCAGACATCATGGAATGAAGTTGAAGAACTTGTGCATAAAATAACATATGAGCTCAATATCTGTTCTTTCTACTGAGATCCTTCACAGACATACTTCTATCTAACCACACAGCAGTCTCTAAGTCAGTCAGCTGTTTCCTGCCCTGATTTCTTCAGACTTGGCAAACTTAATTGTCACAGAATATTGAAAGAAGACGAGAGTTTGGTATAATATCCATGCTGTCTCCCCTCTGCTTCAAAAATCAGGCATTTGAACAGCCCAGTAATGGTATGCCACTTTAACTGTAATGCTACTTCGGGACAGTTCTTCAAAATGTATTGTGGACTCTGGCAATCCACATGTATTTAAAGAAAATATGGAAAAGACTGCCACATGACATCCTGTTGTGGTGCCACTTTCACCATTTTCCTGTCAATTCCATTTTCTTTTGTGAATCTGAAAGACAGTTGGCTCTGATTTTTCAGACATTCAGAGAGTAAGCTTCTCTTTCCTGACTGCACTGGGAGCAGTGGGTCCTCGCCACCTCTGAAACACACTAGAAGCTCCAGTCTTTACTAGCGGTGTTTCAAGACAGAGAGAGGCATAATTTGGGGGGATTTTGTTTCTTGCATGTTATAAAACTGTGGGTTTGGTGCTGGATGCTCTTGATGCCACAATATAAATTATAATGCTAAAAATACACCAACTTTTAGCGTTGATCTTCATTCTGTGGTGTAGAGCTTTTCTCAGCATCAGGTCTATCCTACAGCTGATGCTGGCATTACTTGATTTCAGTAAAAGAGAATCAGCTAGCTTAAGATGTAAGACTTTGGTCTTTCTTACTTTTTTTTTTTAGTATGACTGCTTCCCAATTTCCCACTCTTTCCTCCCATCTATCGAGTGGGAAACTTGTGCATTCCTGTGATTTGACTGAAGAAAGGAGAGGCAAGCGCTAAGGAGAAGTGGAGAAGCCGTGTATAGAAACCATAAAATCTCAGTAGATAGGCTTACTTGTTCTTGCATAAAATGGACAACCTTGTGAGTGATTATTCATCTGACTCTTCATCTATGTAAAAAAAAATAAAATAAAAATTCAGCATTTATGTCATGTAGTTGCATTTTTTTTAATATTCAAGCAAACAGGGACAATTTTTTCCCTCAACTAAAATGGGGAGCTTATTAAAAAGCCTTCTTATAGTCAAAAGGAACAGGAGGAACTAATAATGAGCTTAGGGCGTGATGGGCAGTTTCAGCACAAGTGGTGGCAATGACAAAATCTTAATGGCAGTATTGCAGAGTAATATTGCTGTATTACTGAAGGGAAAAAAAGCGAGTTCAAAATGAATTATGCCATGACTGTAGGGAAGGGGCATATGGAAGGTAGAATGAGGGAGGAGGGGGCTTACATTTTACATTAAGGCACAAGAAAAAGGAAGAGTACTTTTCAGACATAAAACTGAAAAAAATGGAATGAAATTTTAATTGGTCATGCTTGGCAGTTAAACAGGTGAGCTTCGGGCACACCAAGAGAGAGATGTAGAATGGAGTAAGATGGCTGCTGACACATGGTCATTTTTAGTTTTGTTCTGTTTGCAAGAGTTGACTGTAAGGGGGTACAGTTGTAAAGCAGATAGCTGTGACTACCAAATATAAAAACAGCTAAAGAACAAAGTTAGATGACACTGTGATGTAACAACTTGAGGTTAACATGAGGTTAAAAGAAAATACACTTTTTTTCTGTGTAGTAGATGATGACCACTGTCCTTTCAGGACAAAGTTGAAGTGAAATACATTATGGTGCCAAACACCAGCTTCTCAAACTAGCCTGTTTAGATCTAGCAATGTCTAGTCAAGATGGCTGAGGATGATGCTCGTGGCAAAACAGACACCATTGGCTCATGAATAAAGTGCCCCAGAGTGAGTTTCAGCAGAGAGCCCCAGTGCTGAGACACCACTCCCAGCAAGCCCAGAGGAGAAGCCTGGAAGTACTCAGAGAAGCAGCATTTTTCAGAGACAGCTGGAGTAAGCTACATTAACCGAAGGCTGCAACGATGCCCAGCTGCTGCTCAGCAGTGCATGAGGGACAGCAAAGCCGTCATCTCTACAACGGGGGCAATAAGCAAAAACAGGCTTTTGCATGGTATTATGGTGGGCATTACTGCTGTTGGGGTACTGTGCTAATACAAAGTGATGCTCAGGTGATAATTCAGTTCTGTTTCCTGATGCATAAATTATCATGAAAAAGCAAATCTTTACACAACTGTAATTTCTGCATGCCTTTAAATAACAGTTATAACAAATGCTTGTTCTTCTGGCAGCTATAAGCAGCAGGAATCATGCCCTTAATTTTGTGCAGAAAATATGCCCTCAGTTTTACTCACAGTAAATGGACAAATGCAGTTTATCTCCTAAGCACTGTGCAAATGTCTCAATTTCTTTACACACTGGCATATTTCACTGGCACAAAATGTCAGCCTGCCAGTAAGGTAAGTTTTTAAAATAATTTTTCCAATATGTTGTGCCCACAGAAACACGGGACCATATCTGTGTTAGTGTACACATTCACTTAAGTATTTATATGTGCCTAAACTCATTATACTTGTGGTGAAATTCTAGACGAGTCAGGCTCCTCTTTTCGGTTGCTTCCTTGTCCTTCCTTGCAATTAATTTTTTTTTTTTTTTTTTTTTTTTACTATTACTCTGGGCATCTAGGATTGCGGCCAAGAACAGAAATGCATTTGCATATCTGTTAAAATCTTTGCCTGTTATAGAAGATATCAAACCTGACTCATGAATACTGCCAATTGTAGCACAAAGGTGGATATTTCATAGTTTTAAAAGACCACAAAAAAATTTACTTTTAGATATTATGAATTAGTGTCCTGCAGTAAGGTTTGCAGTGAATTAGAATAAGGTTTTGCACTCAGTATGTGGGTTTATGTCAAATGGTAGTCCTACTATAGAATATAGCCCTACTATGAGAGAGCTTTGCCCAGAGGAAAATACCATTACATATTGGGCATATTACGATGGGCAACCCCATCCTGAAACGTGTAGGCTTTCCAGATATTTCCAGTCCAGTTTCTGCATGGAGAGAAATCAACTCAAAATGAGCAAAGCCTTTGGCATGTAATGGCATATTGTAACTTAGCTGCTTGTTCATTCTTACAAAGGTGCCATGGTTTCCTCCCCCATGCTTAAGGTATGCAGAGGATCCTACACCTGCAAATTCTAACAAAACAGCTAAACTTTTCTGTAATAGAAATACCAGCTCTCAAGACTTTATGAGCTGTGGAGCTGAACTGGCTGGCTGCAGTACTCTGCGTGATGATACATTATCATGGCCTAGCTCTATAGAACTTACTTCTTTTGGTTTTGTAATATCCTTTTTCATAGTGCTTTTCATGTGTCAGAATTTCATATAGGCTCCGTATGTCTTGAGTCCTACTTGTTTCCTCAAGCTGCCTACTTGCTCAGGCTGCTTTTCTGGCTAGACCTGTTGTTTCCAGGCTAGACTTTTTCCTTCCCTCTTATGTGCAAGGAATGGGCAATAAGGTACAGTTAATTCCCTCCTAAAGGAGAAAACACACAGCCAGCAGCAGCTGCAAACACTTCCTAGCAAAGCTGAAGACAGAAAACAAAGCGGAGGAACTGCTGCCAGCAAAATGGTATGTTTTACCCCATGTTTGTAGCAGAAAGCATATGACCAGGAATGCAGCTCCTCTGAGGGGGCAAGGGAGTTCCCTAGGTCACCCCCTCATTTATGGTGTGCCTTTACTGTGAAGAAGTGACCCAGTAAGTGGCACAGGAAAATAGGTGGCGAGCCTTGCCTAACTGTACGGATACAGTTTTAGCTTAATCTGACATTCATTTCTACAGTTAAAAGCTATGTCCAGACAAGTATCAGTGAGATCCTAACCAGCTGTTGGATCAATGAAATGAGTGGGAGACAGTCCAGCCTTCTGCATTGGACTTTCTAATGCTATACAAAGTAAAACTACCACTGTATTTGGAAAGGACTGTATTAGGGATGGGAGAAAAAAAACAAACAAAATGCTTTATTTTATTCAGAGGTTCCTGACTATGAAACAGAATGAAACCTAAGCAGGGCAAAGACACACCTGCGTGAATGTCTGTGCTTGCCATAGCCACGTACGTTGATAAGTAAATGTATGTTACCACTGAAGTCTTAGTTTTCACCTCCAAACAGACATTTAATGTTGTAATGTTTTTGCCACTTTCCGCAAATGCCCGACTATACTTAAGAACAACCACCTTCTTAAACAACAAACAGGCAGTTTCACTGGATTTTATTGTGTTGATAGTCAAGTCCGGATAGAAGTATCATTTGATAAACCACCACTTCCAGTAATGATTTTAGTTACAATAAGTTTGGAAATGGATTTTTTTTGTTGTTTGCTTTTATTTACTATAATTAGAATCTACAGCTTCTTCCTCTCAGGAAGTTAATATGGAAACACCCATCTGGGAAGAATCTTGAGTAAAATGAACAGTTACATTTGTTTATTTATTTATTTATTTATTCCTGCTAAGCTTTCAATAGAGCCTGCTAAAAACTTAAATGACACTTTGTATGGTTCACTCCCAGAGCTTTTTACATGATTCAGAAGAATTTTAAACTAATGCTAATGCTAATGTTAGTGAAGCTACTGTATAATACAGACAGAAGTCTCCTGTTCTCTCTTACTTCTGATAAGCTATGGTGACAGTAACTATGTGAAGCCACCTTCAGCTTCCTTTTTGATCTGCAGCCTCACTCTATTTAGCAATGCTTGTATAAAAGGCCATACAAGCCCAGATACTGGGCCAGACCTGCCACCTATTTGCCATATTTTAGGTTGGTTTTGGCGTTAGTGTTTTATTTTCTGTTCATTTTCTCAGTTGCTACAATGCATGATGGATCACAAAGTTGTGAGGGAACTCAATGTTCAAGTTCATGCTCACATTAATACTGCTGAGACAGACTGGAACAGCTGTCGCAAGCAAAATAAACTACTGCTGTGCTCAATATTAAAAAAAGGTAAGGTAAGTAAGTAGAGTGTTTTGAAAGAACAAAAATTCGGTGATATTTGCAAATGTGTGGAATGTCTTACCTACCATGTAGGGTTTTTTAACAGTACTGGCTATGAACAGGATTACAACATATTTAATTTCTGGGTGTCTTGTGCAAGAGCCTTATCCAGCTCTGGGTTCTTTCCCTTACACAATGGAAAAGGCAAAAACTAAGCTGGTTTCCTTTGCAGAAAAACCTGTGAAATGGAAATGAAGCATAACTCTTTCATGAATGGGATCCCTTAATAACTACATCTGTGAGCACAACTACATTAGAAGTCATTGCGGTATCTCTGCGTGTTCTTGGACAATTTCTTAACTCTTGCTGCATTTGAAAGAAATTGCTGAGTGTCCCATAATTCAGGTATTGACACTGTGTGCCTGGAAAGGGGGAGGTCAGAAAATGTAGTGAGGTAAAGAGGAACTGTACTCATTGGACTGAAGTCACTGCTGAGGTAGGCTCTTACTTTGGATTCTGAGCACAAGAACTTTAAAAAAATATTAATTAACACATTTAATTTTTTTGTTAATATCCATTAACTAGCGACTTTCAGCTGCTTCTCTCCTACTGCAAAAGCAGAAATGGGGTCATTCTTGTTCCTAAGCTTGTAAATTAATGTTGAACCACTGTGCAATGGAAAGACTACACATACTTGAAAAAAGTATTTATTTTTACAAGAGTATTTGATGTAAAACAATAGTGTACAAAGTAAATATGTTCACAAATTTTTGTGTTTTAAATTCTTAGTCTCTGAAAGGAACAGTTAAGCTGTCTTCTGATCAGTGGAGCAGTACTGTCCTAGGAAAGAAGAGCTACCGTTGATATATCACTGTGCAAAAGGAGCAGCACAGGAGTATAGAAGACATTTTGAGAAAATGGAAGGTCTGACATTTCTGGTAAAAGTTAACCTAAACAAGACAGAGAGAGAGTGCTGATCTTTGTTTTCCTTCAGTCCCATCCCATCACCAAGATGACGGCTGGTCACTTTTCACACTTCCAATTAACCTTGCCAGCCCCACCCCAGGTCCCACTGATTTTATATTAGCTTTTTAATTTGACATAGAATTTACAAATAAAATTTTAAGTACAGAATACAGTTTCATCTAATGTCAGATATTCCTAATGTTGGCCAAATTACTGGAGCACATAAAATCATTCAAATCAAGACTGCTTGGCATCTGCAAACTGGAATGGTTGTACCACCAAAGAGCAAGGATAACCCCCAAATTTATTGTATTAAAAAACTACCTAAAGCCACAGTAATGTGGGTTCATGTGTAGTTTGTTTTGTGCGCATGCATTCTTGGTTACAGTGAGCCTCTGGAAGACATAAATATCGAGAGGTGAATGTTTCTGTCAGCTGATTGTTTTAGCAGTCACATAATCCTTCCTTTGATGTCTTGGGTCAATGAAATCCTAGTACCATCAGGGTTTAGTAGGAGATATATTAAAAGAGTTTCTCTGTGATCTTTCCTGCAACGGAAACAGCAGTAAAAGTTATTATTCTGTCATGATAAAGGACTACCTGTGCATTCTTGATAGCCCCAGCTTTCCAAATGGAGTTATTTTTTAGGTTACCAGTAGACCATAACTGTGGTTACAGAGTTAACAATGATCTCTTTAGAATTCTAGAGCTACCACATCAAGGTCTGGAGAAGACAGGGAAGATCCACACTGCAAGCACGTTCTCTTGGTTATTAGCAGCTTACTCTGAAAATAATGCTGGAGGTCAGTTACCACAGCAATACTCTGCAGTATGCTACGTATCCACGTACCTTCTTGTCTTAAGCCAACAGTTCCCTAGACAGTACTGAGGCAGCTTTTCCACCTTAGGCGGTTTAGTGTTTAACATCAGGACATCGTAATACATACTAATTCGGTTTTTGGGAGAAAACAGTAACAACATTTCTCAAAGGCTCTTAGAAAAGGTACATCTTTTTTTTGCTCTAGGGCTCGACTCCTGTTCCTGCTGAACTGAGCCAGTGTGTAAAATCAGAACTGATATCAGCTCAGTAGGCACCGGAGGACGGGTCCATTGACAGCCTGGAACAACAGCAGCAGCCGTAAGTGGCAGCTCCAGTCGGAAACAACCATTTCCTGCAAACGACACACAGTGCTAAGCTGCAACTGCAGAGAGATCATGACAGCATCCATTAAAGAGAAGACTGCGAAACAAAGCTTTATAGGCAACTCCAGTTTAAAGTCACAAACATGTATTTCCTCTGACCTTTAGAAAAGCATGGCAACAAAATTACTGTAGGTGATGCCTTAGGTTTGCAGTCAGACCGAGAATTTAAGGAGCGCTGTTTGTTCTCAGCTAAAACCAAGAGTCTTTGGTCCACCCCAAGTCACCTCTGCCTCTTATCCTTGATATACTGCATCTCACACGCAGGCACGCATTGTAAACCTGCCCATTCAGCAGCAAGGTATCTCAGCCAGCAAACGCTCTCTGCCCTGCACAGGCTGACATTAAGCGAGGTCTCCTCTCCCCTTCTCTTCAGGTGCAGAACTTAGCCACTGTGAACAAAGAGGGAAACAATCACTGTTCACCAATCAGCTAAGCTCTGCACCTTGCCAGAGAGGTCTCCATGTTGGTATAGCTAATTATCTGATGAGAGTCTTCTGTGATGCGTCTGCTGCTTTCCTCTTTTTTTTTTTTTTTTTTTTTCTTTTTAATGGACGGAGAGGATTCCACGCTGTGCACGGATCGGACAGTTATGGTGAGTTTCCTACTAGCAGCTGCGGTCATGGCTGTGTGGTAATCCCTGGCAATGTGATTTTAATCTTAAGTCACAAATCATCATGCCAGGAACCCAAACAGCCACAACATTAAAAGAAAGCTGTGCAGTCACACAAGTGTTGTTCTCATAACAGTATCTTTAGATTTTATGCATTTCTAGTCTGTCTGAAAAGTCAAGGGGGCAATTCTAGCCTATTCCTGACACACACATACCATGTAATTTTCCTGTGCTAGATACTTACCACGAGAAGCTTGTAGAAATTTGGGGTTTTATTTTATTATTGAAGAAACTATATGAAGACAGTTCCTAGTACAGTAGTACCACAACAAACTGCATCTCCATGTTTCTGGCCTTCAGACACCTGAAGGCATCTACCAGATTAAAAATTGTTGAACATCATAGCACAAATTCCTGTGGGTCCTCAATAATTGGGAGCACACAAGTAAGTATCTTAACCCTACCTGTTTTAGAAGGCAACCCTCCTACTCCGTAACTGATATCCTGGCACTCTATCATCTGATCCACCTTTCCAAAAAAGTTTTCTTGGCAGGTACAGTTCTTGTCTATACAGAAGAACAACATGGCTATTCATAAACAAACTTGCTTTCATGGTATCTATCACCTGCTGTATTTCATATAAATGAAGTAAACACTACAAATTCAAGCAGAACTCACTATCAAGTAAGGCTAGATGTACAGGCTTGAACAGGAGAAAATCAAGATTTCTGCTTGGTACCAATTAGAAAATGATTTTGCTAAATTAGATTCCTGAATTTTGATACCACAGATCAACTGTAAAGCTATGTGAACAACCAAGGCAATCAATCTGTCAGATGAGTTATATCATTAAGCAAAAATCTGAGGTATGCTGTACTGGAGGAGACCTTCATACCAATCCTAATTGGCTATGTGTTAAACGTGCATGTACAGACACTGTAAGGTTACCTCCAGCTACTCAAATAGACTGAAAAATGGAGAATATCTTTGCAAATTACCAGTTTACAGCCTGCAGCAATCTTTATTTCATGCATATTTCTTGCAATTCTGCTTCTTCTCTGGTGATTCCTCCCCATTAATTTCAGAAACAAGCTACATTATGTATGATATTACACAGCTTCTTCATGTTAAGGCTACTCTTCTTACCTCATAATCAGTCTTCGAAGGCCTCACTACACTTAATACAAAAACATTTGATTTATCAGCTTGTTTTCACATGATTCAGATTTGTTTCCAAGTGCATAGCTTCATACTTCCACCAGTGGGCTCAGATGCTTTTCAAAGACTGTGCTGCCTATCAAGTCAACATGCAGCTTCATTAAACAGAAATGCTCCTTGCAGAATTGCAATTTCTGTAAGCAGAGTGAAGAATACCGAATGCAAAACAACTGCAGGTGGAGCCTGGCCCTCTCCGGCCATTTGGACTTACAGTTGCCTCTTGTACAGTCCATTACAGAGTTCACAACAAAGCCATGCTCCATGCTCTCCAGCTAGTGCCTACATGTATCTAACTCACTGCTCCAGCAGCTGGGCTTAAAAAAAGAAAAAAAACAGCAAGACATTTAACAAGAGTTACTTCTCAAGCTAAGCAGCCATAAGCTGTATGGTATGCCAAAGTTTACTACATTTAGTGAGCTCTCCATATTCTTTCTGTATGAGGCAAAATCAGGATGTTTAATTTAAAAAGAAAAATCACCTCTTCAGAATAACATCTCTGCCACCACTTTGGCTGAGGACGCATCCATATGTTCTCGTGCTGCAGCAAAGCATTTATGTGCAAGTTCTTGTTGTTTTGCATCTTCATTCACCATTAATTCACCATAGAGATACACACCCATTGCCTGAAAGAGGAACATAACACACAGGCATCCTTCCACCAGTAATGACTAGTTAGCTGGTTTTCATTCCATTGACCTCCTAGTACTCATTTAATTAAAACCAAACCAAAACAAAAAAGACAATCCAAAACACAGAAAATACCATATCCTCTATAGCACCTACCCTTCTCCCCCAAAAAGTAGTTTTATCTGGATCTCTTTAGCCTAAGGGTGGCTGTCTATATGTTGTATTGAGTGTATAAGAACAGAATATTAATGTAAGAGGTGTATGTTATGTTGTGACAAGGAAACGTTTTCTCACTCTGTTTTTCTTGCCACTTTTCAAGTTGAAATCTGTTTTCTTTTATCCACTACCTGAAATATTTCCAAATGCCCCTTAAGAAAACAGTTTGTCCTTCCTTCAACAGGATACATGTTTTCTTTCCAATTGTGATGTTTGCACACATACACACACACACACGAATAAGGAGGACATCAACCAAAACACTCCACTCTAAAATTCCCATTTGGCAATTCTGTAACTGGACAACCAACTGAATGTGGTCAGGTGTGTGTTTCAGATTCTTCTCTTTACATCTGAGATATAGCTGCACATGCACAAATTCTGGTTTGGGAAGAAGGCAGGCTTTTCCTAACTACTCATTCTGGACATAGCAGCTATCAAGAAAGGTAACAGGGCACCTGGGGGTGAGATCTGGGCCCCTTTGACAGCAGGTGGCAAATCACTGACTAACTTAACAGGAAACATATTGGGGATTGCCTTTTTTTTTCTGATGATACAATTTTTTCACCTAATTACAGGAATTCAGTTAAGCTGCACTTACCAAAATAGGATTATACATGTGACAAAATATTAGCAGCTTAGCACACTGACTTTTAGAGTTGTGCTTAATGTTTGGACAGTTGAGGAAAAATTTAGATAGCATTGAAAAAACACAATTTTTAATACCATTCCTCACAATTTCCTGCATTGGGTGGTAAGCCGTAAAAAAAATTAGTTTCAACAAGACTTAACAACGACTGAAATTAAAGGAAGAAGTCCCAAAATGGCAGAAACCTGTCAGACTTCGCCAATCCCCTGAGTGTGCTCTCTGCCATCCAGAGACCAAAGAACTCAGATTTCCAGGGTCTGCAGCTGCACCAGGGTCTGGCAGCCACACCAGTCATGCACACGGCCTTGGAGCTGGGCTCCAGTCACTTTCATAGAGAATTTCAAAATGTTGGAATTTTGTTACAAATAGGAATTACCTTCTCTAGCCAGTGTTAATAATTTACCTCCAAGCCTAAACATTAACATGTGTAAACACATTGGGTTTTTGTAGACCTGAAAAGGATTTAAATAGTCACATTTGCATTTTTCCCAGACTTTTAAAAAAGTCAAGTTTTTCGTGATCAGTAAGGACATGCAACTGCTCTGATTTGAGTTGTAATCACTCCAGAAGCTGGATGTGCCATAAACTGTATGCACTGCTGGAGTAAATGAAAGATATTGGAGATTACATTAAAAAAAGTTGCAAAAATTATTTCCCTGCACTGAAGAAAATGCTAGTCTTTATTTGGCATAGTATCTGTTCCAAACATAACGCAATTCAGTATGTTTGGTTTTAGGAACTCAAGGATTTCTGGCCCCCACCCCAGGCTTCTGCTGGTGGTTATCACCATCCTTTCATAGGATTAAAATACACACAATATATATAACACCTTATTTTCATAAATAATGTTGGGTTATGCTTTTTTTTTTTTTTTTTAATAAAGAGCTTGCCAGGAAGTCTGGGGCCTGTTCATTGGCTGAGATATAAATAGGAGGTATACTTCAGAGCTGGAAGAAAGAGCACAAGAGACTGCAATAATTTTATTGTGCTGTTGTGACAAAATGTATTTGCCTGAAAGCACAAAAACCTCATTCGCTGTAAATAGCTTTGTTCATTGTCAACATAAAAGGTAAAGACATTAATAGCTTGCCTAGACTTTGAAATATCTTGCAACATTTTCTATTTTTCACATACATTTTAAATATATAACACTGATCCTAAATATATAACAGTCAACCTAGGCAGTGAATGTCTTGAATTTATAGAGTTCATAGTGAATAAAAATAAATACAAGTGAAATAGAAAGAATAAGGCAGAGGTACAATTAGAATTTTAAGTTCATAATGGCCTAAATTAAAAGCCATAGTAAAGACATCATGTATGGCCAGCCTTTTAAGACCTTCAGAATCTTCTGGTAGCATTTTCCTAACTGTGGAGAGGCCTACATTCTCTGGATGTGTATCAATGTGCTATGCTTCTCCCTCTGGATGTCATCTTGAAAACTGAAGTCACCACAGCACTGACTGCTTTGCACCTAGATCATATCTATATGCATTAACAGTCACAGCTAGACTTGCTTTTGTCATCCTGGAAAAGGAACCAATGCTGAGGAGTCTCTTCCTAGCATCATTCCTACCTCTGGCTTGCATAAAATGAAAGGAGAGGAGGGAATATATCCTATTTCACCACCTACCAGAAAATTAGCATGCTTAGGTGGGCTGAACGCCCGTAAGTGGCTTCCTTAAAGTACAATGTTTAAGGGCCAAAAGAAACAAAACCTGAATATGCATTCAGGTTTTTGACAAACAGCAGCAAGAAAATATATAAAAATAATTTTTTAGTTTCACTTTAAGGGTGTCAAAAAGCTGATTATTTTGAATATGCTAATTAAATGTAACTGACCTGATCTTCTCTGAGAAATTTCTCAACATCTCCATAGCCAGGCACGTACTTGTGTTTAACAACAAGTTCACACCACCGATGACGAACCTTTGGGAAGAAAAGAAATATTAGGATAATTAGGAAAAAAAGAAACTGCATTGTATCTGTGTAAGTGTTGATAAACAATACATCCCTAACCAGGTTGGTTTTGTTGTTGTTGTTGGGTTTGGGTGGGTTGCATTTTTTTTCCCCAGCAGCCAGGCAGATAGATGCCTCTCAACACCAGTCGGTAAGCTGGGCAGAGGTGCATCGCTCTCTGCACGTAAGCCCGGGCTTTAGAAACTCAGAATGCCCAAAGACAAACTCCTGGTTCCACGTTGGTAAACTAACCCAGATCCAGGCACAGATCTGCAGCATCTTCACCTCCACTGTCTCCAGTCTTGACTTTTTTCCTTTAAGTTAGGCTAGAGGTTATTTCTTTTATACTGTAGGGGGGGTGGGGGCAAAGATTAGCACTGCAAACATCTGGAAGAGCCACAAGATGTAATTGATAATTTCCCCTATGTAAAGTGTATAATCTAAGTGATAAACAGGCTTAAATATAATTCTGTACCCATATTAAATCCATGCCAAAAGGATAAGAGTTAGGTATAAAACCATGAAACAGGGAGCTTTCAGTTAAATGAAACACAGTTTTGCCACCACATCTTTGCCACTAATAGATTTTAAGCACCTTGCAAAGCATTTAACATCCATCTACACTTAAAAAGCCAGGCTGTTCTATCAAATGCACATTGACAAAACCTGTTACTAACATACTGCAATGAAAAGTATGGAAATTTTCAAGCAAATCACAATTGAAAAGTATTTTTAATTAAGTAGTGTGAACATGAACTACACCTGGATTTTTTTGATGTTGTCTTTAAATTTCTGATTTTGTTCTTAGCTGCTTTTATGGCATAAGTGTCATCTTACTCTCCAGCAAGGCTTCCTCAATTGTAGGCAGTGATCAGCCTCACATTTATATTCCATTAGTCGCTCAGCACTGATCCTGAAGGAAAACAGTTAAGCGCAATAAAACCCTCCCACCATCCCAATCCTTCTGTTTCAGCCTTTGTTCTTACCATGTTTCAAAAGATAGGGCACGCAATAGCAATCACCTTTCACAGTAAGAATAAAATGTTAGCGGTTCTAATGTTTCAAAACTGAGTCCAAATTGTGCTCATATCAAGTAACTGAACACAAACCTTTTCCTGAATGATAGATTTACTGTTAACATCAAGAATGGAAGGCAGAAAAGAAGGGGAAAAAAGTCACACTTAAGTATATTGTTGCTTTTGGAAATAAGGTATTTGGAAGGACTTTCCTTGTCATCCAAGTCCTTGCCAACTTTACATCTCAGGAAAAAATTTCACAGACTTATGTAATTAGATGTTAACCCTATTAGCATAATTAACAAATGATAAATGCTCACAGGTCCTGGAAAAGTCCTTTTTTGGTACCTGACACCTCTTTCCAGCTGGCCTTTTATATGAAATAGTTTGAACACAGCTTATGAATGAAATAAAATGCTGAGGGGTTTTGTGGCTGAGTGGAGTTTGCGCTCACATCACGTAAGATACTGAACAGTTACAGCGCAACGCATGGTAGAGAATAAAAGCTGTCTCTTAAAGCTTTTTGCTGACAAAATAACAGCTGTCAAGATTCCTGCAAGTGGAACCAGAGCTAAATCTGCGAAAGTAAATACCTTTCCAAGAGTCAACAGATTTCCAAGATTTGCTATAGATGCCCATATCCATAATGTAGACCTTCAAAATGCTACCCAGCTGCTGCTTCTCCCTGGAGACACTAAAGTTTTCATCCATAAATTTTCCCAGGCAATCCAGCTTTCTTACAGGGCGTTTCTCATAGCACCGAGCAGCTCTGTGCCTGGACCAAACCTTCAAGGCTCAAAAATTAAGTGTACACATCTCTCATCTGTAGGGTGAGTCAATCAAACAGAATATGAACACATTTAAAACACGTCTTCATCTGATACACTTTATTCTGCATCTTCTGTCATATATTTGGAAAAAAAAATATTCCTTGTGTATTCTCATAGCATGTATAAGAAACACAGGGAGCAGAAAGGGACTGTGGTCCTCTCCTGTGATCACTGCTCTTCTACATCTCATGGTCCAGCAATTACAGTACTCAACCAGGAGGTATGCAATCAAGTCCACTTCCGGTGTCTGCTCGAGATCTCAAACTATGCCTTCAGTGAGAATATTTCAACAGCAGACTATAAAGTATTCTGGGATAGGGCTCTCTTCATATCTCTAGTGAAGCTGTCTTTTCTCTGCAATTATTAAAATACTTGTTGATCCTAAAGGAGGATGTCACAGGACTGTAGGGCCTAAATTTCTGAGAACTTTTGGTAAGAAGCAGGGACCCGGCTGACGCAGCGCACAAGCCAGCTCGTCCCCAACACGGCTTTCCCGGTGCGACCATAACGGCTGCATGGAGAGCAGAACAGAAGTCCTCCCTGTGGAGGCGTTCATGTGGTCCTACCTCCTCACATACTAACGTCGTGTATGGCTGCCTTATGTTAGTATCACGGCCTGATCATCTGAATCCCAATGGCTTTGGAAAACACGGAACAATTAAGCCGTGCCTGTTCCCTTAATTGTTCCTTCCTCCACGGGGTTCCTGTTCTTGGCAATCAACCTCCTTTCAAATAGTTTAAAAGAAAAATATTTGTTGAGTGGGATCTGGGACAGCACACACTTTTCTTTCTCTCTTTTGCTTTTTTCCCTTTCTTTCCCAGGGTGAGTACACATCCTGGCACATTTCCAGATCCGAAATGCTGGCGCTTTGCCAGCTGGGGCAGGAGCAGCGTGTCTGTTATCCTCAGATTACACGTTTGCCTCTTGTTCTCCAAAAGCCCCTGAATGCTCTCAGGGCAGAGTGAACCACAGGAGAACCGATGGCTGCCGAAGCACCCGCGAAACCAGCGCGGCCGCCGGTCGGCCCCGCCGGCCCTCCTGTGTCTGGTACGGGACCCCGGTGAGCAGGGAGCGCGGAAACCAAGGCTGGCCCCGAGCACGAGAGGGGCAGGGGGTGACCTGTGCAACGCCGGCACCGAGATCTTCACTACCACTTGGACGGCAATCTTCGCAGCCGCTTGGACCGAACGCGTACGCCGGTAATGCTCCTGCCCCCCGTGCAGCGCAGCGTGTAGATGGCCATGTCACACGTGCTGCAGCTAAAGCGAACGCAGGCATTTCTCAGATACACGCACTATAAAGAACTAATTCTTCTAGTATAATCCACGCCCTAGGCTGATACCACAAACATGAGTATTTTATTCACATAAGAGAAGGATGGGGCGGGGGGGGCGGGGCGGGGATCAGTTCCCAACGTCTCATCCAATGCTTAGAGCAGGAAAAGTAAAACGGACCCCACAGCTTCACAGCCTAATGACTGAGTCATGCGAACAGGCACTTTTAACAATCCAGTCTCAAAAGGAAATTTTGAAAACTAAGTAGCTTGCGGTAGGACTGAGCTAACCATACCGCATCCTGTGTATGCTCTCCTTGGCTTTTCTGTTCCTCCCAGGAGCAAATACTCAGTGGCAAAAATAAGAACTTGTTAGTCCTCTCCCAATTTTCTCTCAGCACTTTTCTCTGTGCTCTTCTGCACGGTTCAGAGATGCACACCATATATCATTTTGCCTGGTTACACCATAAACAATATAAAATAAACCTGAAAAGTAATTTACAGCAATCCTTCCTGTTACTGCTGGCAGAAAGCACATACACTTTGTCTGGATCTGAAGCAACACCTGTAACCGCCCACCCACCCACACACGCTCTTACTGGTTTGGCAACCACAGGGATCCATGTGCCAAAGTTGGAAATGCAATTTATTTTCTCAGACTCCAATACCGGGCTGAGAGCTGTCCTTCTGAGCCCGCGACTGACAGCTGGTACTCCCAAGGATGGAGAGCGGTGGCTGGGGGGGTTGTGCTGCAGGTCTGGTGGGACCTCAGGTTCCTCGTGGATGGATCCTCATTGCCTGGAAATTGTTCTTTCCTCCCACCCTGCTTTTGCAGCTGGTGCGGACTACCACTACCAGCTTTTTAAGCTAAATGAAGATTGTTACTGTGAGTTTTGCCAAGACACTACTCATATTAGTAGTGTATTTCTGAGGCACAGTTCGGTGGCAGGAAGACACTGACACACTTGCTGTCTCAGGTACAACATTTGGAAACCAGCTGCTACATTTTCATAAATATCAACCACATCAAGACCTAAGTATTGGCTAGCACCTAGATGAAACGTCTTGACCGAATACTACTGTCGAATAGCAGACTGTCCCAAATTTAGGAGCAGAGCTTATACAAATAATTCCAGTGGTCTCATATTATCTTTTAATTTCATTCTAAGAAAAATACACGGTAGTGCACAATATTATTTGCAACTCAAAACATTACCTGTAATTTTGACAATGCAATCGTAGATGTTGAGGAACCAAAATTATGTTTCTTCTGTTTTCAGAGAATGCAAGCTGTCGCATGAGATTATTTAACTGAAATAAATACTTACATAAAATATAATAATAATCCAGCCCTAAGACAGTCCCTTTGTTTCAGCAACCTGGGCCAAGATCTCTTGGGAAATGGTGCTTGAAGCTGACTGACTAAACCCATCTAAGGCATCAAATACATGGGCTGACTTTCAAAAGAAAAGCTCCCAGTTACATACCTGAGAAGCAATATTTTTAAACTATTTTGAGCACATCTTAAATTAAAGCAATTTTTTTTTTTCTGGCCCAGGTGATAAATTACTTTGCCTAATCCATATGATTCTCCCCTGCCCCACAGAAACAATCAGACAAGCCTAAAACAAACATCCTCACAGAATTCTTTTTATGTGATATTGTAATGATCTAGCTTGCTAATGTTCTCAATAATACATATACAAGCAAAACATAAGTATTTTACTTCTGAGGTCTACAAGTAAGATTTAGAAAGCAAGTAATTTAAACCATGCCTTTATTAAAGGGAGAAAAAAAAGCTAGAGTTTACTAAGCCTTTGGTCTGCAGAATGGAAGACTAGCTTCAGGGAAAATGAGTACATTTTGCTAATAGCTGGATCCAATTTAAAAGGCGCCATGAGACAACAAATCTAAATCACTGAATAAAAGCAACATACTTAGAGATCTTAGAAAATGGGGTAATTTGAAATACAGTAAGACCTATTGTCCAACAAAATGGAACCTTTATTAAAGGTAGAAGGCATATGGGATCTTTATAAAACACAGGATCATAGTCTATTGAAAAAAATTATTTGAACAACTTGAATCTTAAATGTTAATTAAAGAGTCTCAGAGGCCAGACTCCAGTCCAATTTGTAGAGGAAAAAATATAAACAAACTTTTTCAAATAACCAAGCTATGCTACTACAGATTAGTTTTAATTAACAAGAAGGAAGCTGGTATCTCCAGAGCACCGGAATGCTGCTCTGTTCCATCTGAAAGCATTTATCTCCAGCCTCTTCCTATCTACACGTAAATTGGATTCAAATATTACATCATTTTCCTAGATAATTAAGGAACAATGCCACATGTTACAGGACAGTATTTAGACTAAAAAACAGGTTTTACAATTGCTTAACATGGAAGACTTACAGTTTAAGAATTGCCAATTTTACAGTGCATTTAATGACTTAATTTTTCCCTCTACCTTAGCTGAAATAGTTACTCTTTAATACACCAGCCAGGTTGCATCAGTGCCTTTTCATTCTATATAGTCTGAATTCCAAATGGACATTTGTATCTTTTATGCCATAGTATACACGTGCTTTAGCATGCTAATTTGGTTTCATGAACGCTTACCCAAGTAAGATGATCAGAGATACTGAAGCAGCTCAGAAGAAGCAATGAAACAGCCATGTGTGTTACAACTGTGCTGACAGAGTATCCGTTTGGTAATCTGAAAAAATGTACTCAATAGCCAAAAACCTACTAGATGCAAGCAGAATGGGATGCAAGCAGAATGGATTCATCATTCTAACAGGGAATTGTGATTATTATGTGTGCCAAGGGTTTGTCAGGAGACTGAGCAAAGAAGCTGGCTAACATCTTAAATGAGCTTGCATTTTGGACCAAAAACTCCTGGACTTTTCATAGCCTAAGTTATCTCTCGGGTCTCATAGCATTCACTCTGACAATGCTGCAGGGTCAAAGAAACCATGGGCAGATACAGCTTCACAGCAGCAGGCATCTTTCACGGCAACCTTCTTCCTGAGACCCTCATAGTGTTAAGGTTCAGTTAATGCTGTTTCTTAGAGCGCAGTGCTTTCTCAGTATTAAACACTTAATTCTCCAGAGCTACGGGGTCAAAATGATGATAACATTTCAAATTTTAAAAATGGCTTTTGGTAGCTTTACTCATGCTGCATTTTATTTTGAGTACTGGGAGGAATTGCTGTTCAATGGGGACAGGGGTGGCTGGACCCGAGGCTGACCGAGCTCACTGAGCCCCATCATGCTCTGCATTGGACATCATTGATTGTACACGCAGCTCCATGCCAATTCCTGCCACCTCGGACAACCTCCATTCCCTCTGTGCATTCTGCAGCGTTAGTATCTTCACCCACTGAGAACTCAGCAAAATGTAGCACGGTCATTGAGGAAACCCTAAGATAACGACAGGCTCACTAATCAAAATAATTTTTGTCAGGAGCTAATTGTCATTATGAGGAGCCTACATAGGGGTCTAAATACTTTAAAACTTGGAGTATGAACCAGTCATTAAAAGGCAACTTAAAATCTAATTTTAGCAGAATATCAGTCTTTAGATTTTGGTAATATTGGTAGCAATATCCTACTTCCTTAATTCACTTTACTCCTTCTGATTTTTATTTCTGCATAGATCAAGCAACTGCACACTATGAGGGGTGCTGGCGACAGGGGAGAAGGACTTGCAAGCCCTCTCTCTCCTTCCTCCACTCAACAGCACTGATGGGAGTGCTGTGGGTAGAGCTCACGCAGCAACTGCCCCCACTTAGTAAAACAGAGAGGTGTTGTACAATGAAGCTTTTAAAAAAACAAATTCTGTTGTTTGGTCAACAGCAGGCTGTGGGACAACTGGCAGCATTTGAACCTGTAACTGCGCAAGTGTGCCAGCAGGTCAGGCAGCGTGCTTCCATAGCTGTGCCCGCCTCAATTAGCAATAGGTGCAGGCTTGAACATTCTCACCTTTATAAATGCAATTTCTGGGCATGTATTTCCTTCCCATCCTTTCCCCTCCCCTCCAACCGCACGCTCCTTTTTTAGCATTCACCCAGTTCTACGTAACACAATTGAACCTTACTGTTAAAAAGTTTCTGTAGTAGCACAACCTTGCTTAAGAGCAACCTGATCAGATCCTTCTTCTCCAGCTCCCACAGACTGTACACAGGACTCCACTTCCACCTCCAGATAAAACACGTGCTTCTCCACAGCTAGTGTGGAGGCTCTTTCCTACATAAGCATACAGAAGCCCAGGAATCACCAAACATACTGCTTAGGAAAGTCCAAGCAGAGCGGAGGGCATCCCTGCTGCTCTCTGTGATCAGAAAGGCATAGCGACCAAAGGGCAGCATTTCGGGACAAGTTTCATTCCTGGCAATGACGCACATGCTGAGGACTTGTTTGGAAAAGACAAATGCCCTTTTCTCCCTACCCCAGGTTCACAAACCGAGAGCTCCCAATTAGAGACCAGACACTCTTCTCCCTATGTGGGCCCCATCTGTGATCAATGACATCCGTGTTGGTAGAAGAAAATTTTCCAAATGAAATCTGAGAAAGGAAGAGACTAAGAAGCCATGTCTAATCCTTCTTCAATGGTGGCACAGGCAGCATCTCTCTCCTGGTGTCAAAGCTGTCACTGTGAATAGGTGACTCGGTTAGGATGCCTACTTCTTTAATCTCAACACTCCTCCGCCTGCCCCTCCTTGCCCTAACAGGAGACGGACACACAACAGGATCTGGCCTCCAGTTTCCATTCTTCTTTTACAGCGGACCAAAAAAGCAGTGGGAGGACAGTGACCTACAGCATGGTTGGATGAGAAGAGGGCCACCAGCACCAAGGTAGTGCGATGCTTCAACGTCTGCTGGGAGAGTGCGTCCCCGCTGTGCCCAAAGTCTTTTCTCACCGCATTCTCATGTGCACTGCCGCCATCTCCGTGCTGGGGGGAGCGGCTCCTATAGCACAGTGCATGTGAGGTAAGGAAATGTTTAACATAGCATGTGAACTCACTTAATTTGAAAAACAAAGGTTTTTAAAAATAAGCCTTAATTAAAAACATAAATACACTACTTATACTGGAACCAAATGCTTCCCCTTGCCCCTGCCTTTTCAGTATTGCCTGTTGAGCATGCCGGAGCGTTAGCGCTGTTCACAGCTTGCAGCAAGATGGAGATGGCAGAAAAAATGTCATCAGCTGCCTTTTTAACAATTTCGCTGGCGATGTGTGCCGAGCTTCACTTTGCTGTGGTGCTGCTGGCTCTCAGGAGCAGGGCTGCCTTCTGGCTGGCGGCAGAAGAAAGGCTTGCACCACCCCACAAACCTCCCTGCACCCCCGGCACTGGGAGATGAGCCGGCATCCCAGCGGGGCTCTGCCCCAGGACCGGGTGGGTCGCAGCCCTGCTGCCCGCAGAGCCAGCCCTGCGCCGGCACCAGACCCAGCTGCTCCTTGTGCCTTCCCCGTCCCTGCTGGAGGGCCGGCAGGGTGCTCCCGGGGCTTCGCTCCCAGCCGCCCTCCATCCCCGCTCGTCCCTTCTCCCAGCTGGGTGCTGCGGTGAGGATGGCTGCAGGCGTGAAGGCGCAGGCTGTGGGCGAGAGAGGGCAGAGTGCTGGGGGGGCCGGGAGGGAGATCCCGTACCTCCGAGGGAGGAGAAGGAAGACCAGATGCCGGCCTCGGGTACAACCAACCCCCCCCTGCAGCCTCCACCAAGAAGTACTGCAGGGACAAGCCCCATGCCTTCAGCAAGGTAAGAACGGCTTGGGCGTATGTGCATGTCCCAGCTGACGCCTCAACCAAAATACACCACCACAACTGCCTCTCCATCTCCCATACAACCCCATCCACATTCCCTCCGACGCCCTACTGAAACACCTGTCTACAATAATGGCTAGACTATCTCTGGTATCGCTGTAATTTTTTTTATATCATCAACATCGCAAGTGTTTCAAATACTCCCCATCACCACTGTCTCTCCCAGCTGTCTCCGGATCAGGTCTGTCTAGCATTTTTACCCATACAGTGTTTGTATATGTATTTCAACACAAGCTATTTATACATGCACATGAAAGTGTGCTGGGCTTATAAAACCAAATGTTGTAGTGGGAAAAAGCACATAAACACCCATACATCTGAAGCAGAAATCCAGCTCTCAAGAGTTTCAGATCAAGCACACCAACCGTCTGTTACCGATTATTATTAAGTTATAACTCCTGTTCAGCAAAAGGAAAGGCTGCTGCAAGTATCAAGGCAACAGTAAGCTATCCCCACTGCTTATGCCCCTCTCTCCATTCCCCTACATCTATCTCCTCCCTTTTGTAACTAGAGGCAAAAAAAGGCCTTCCTTTTATCTTTGGCCTCCCACAGTGACTGTGGTGCAAACATTTGTGATTTCCAGGCAAGATTACTGTCATACACAGAATCTGGAGCTCCATATGAAAATGAGACTCAAATTCCAGGCAATGAACAATGTGGCTGCCTGGCTTTTCCGCAGCTTAGGTCAGAGCCAGCCAACCCAGCCCATGCTCACTCACATCCTTCCAATTTTTCATAGTTTAAAACTTTGCTTCCAATTTTCAAACAATTAAACATGAGATTTTGACTCTAAAGACAAAGACCTTTCACATCACTCTGACACACACCCCCTTTTCCCCAAACACCAGCAAAAATTCTTAGACGAAATATATATTGATTTTATAAACTCAGAAGAAAGATGCTCACTCCTGACATGAGAACATCTAGATTTTACTCCATGTTTCAGATTTTTGACTCATCTTCTCCTCTTTTATTCCCTGCTTCCAAGAACACAGTGACCGTTGCTGCTTAGAATGATGTTTACCCCATGTGGAACACAACAAAATTCCTCTCCAGGGCACTGCAACCCCAAAGGTATTTAAATGGCATGGAGTTGAAAGGAGGACAGCAGACTTTTACCCACACATTATTAAGTCAGTGACTCAGCGGTGGGACCAGATCTGTGCGGCTAAGATAATGACATAAGAACCACCTACAGCTAGCAGCTTTGAATTGTCCTGTTTCTTGCACTATTTAGACCTCACAGGCTTATGGCGTAGCAGATTTCTTCCAGCTCTGTGGTCCTATCCAGGCATAACCTGCATCTGCAGTCAGCCTCTATACAGGAATGAGAAGTACTAGATGAGCTGTTTGGACGTAGCCTCAAAATCAGTTTATTTTAAATAAAAAGTATCTTCAGACCTTTTTTCAGAATTAAAAAAAACCAAAACACAAAAACAACAAAGAGGATGCACCACACAAGCACAAAAATTCCTACAGCTTCAAAATGAAAAAAACAAAACTACTGCTGAGAGCTAGGAGCTTTTGTTTGTATTTTTAAAACTACATTCTCCTTGACATTGTGGCTGTTATGTCAGTGCTATCATACACAGGCAAACAGAGTAACCTTTTAAATTCCATGACAAGGCCAGGTGGTTTGTATTACAGTGCTACGTTTGTATTGCCCTACACAGAAATACTGTATAAAATTTCATATAAAGCAGTTGCACCCAATTCAGAACACCTTTGGGATTAATTTCAGAAGCCCAGAGGACTCCACCACTTCATTCTCCTTTCCGGACAATAGGACATAGAAAAGCAGGAACTATCTCCAATCCCTTCCTCCGTGAATTCTTTGGATAAACAGTAAAAAAACCCCAAACCAACTGAATGCTATATTTAGTTCCTTCTTACCATCAGCTCCCCCACTTTCCAAGTCTTGCTAAATTGTTGGGCTGACAGATAAGGAGGAAATTAAGTCCCAAAACCAGTTTAGAAAAACAAGGCGCGATAAGTGAACAGCGCTGGTAATGGCACCAGCCAGGGGCTTGGAAAGTCCTGTTAACGCCACCCGGCAGTGAGTGAGATCACTTGGAACAAACGTGTTGCTGTTGGCTCCTGGAGGGGTGCGGGATCGGGAGTGCTGACTGGTGCAAAGCTATTTCCAGTGCTCTATAAATCTCACGCCCTGATCATGCCCGTCAGAGAGCTAATGCTGATGGAGGGATTTTCTGTTCTTCTCAAGTGGCTGGAAAAGCCCCCACACTTTGTGTGTAGCGACACAACAAACCTGAATTATAGCTACTAGAGATTATCCTTCAGTCAGTCTTACAAATTCATCCCAATACATCCACTCAGTTATGACGGGCACGTGAGCCAGAGTCAGTCCCAGAGCACAACTCCCACTGCTGTAACTGGAAGCATTTTCCCTCATCCTGTTCCAATTTTCTTAGCCTCACACTGAATTTTGGGCCTCATGTTTGGGAAGCAAATGACATCTTCCTAGACGCTACCCTTTTCAAAGTTCCTTTCACTGGGAAAAAAAAACAACTCCAGCAAATGCATGCTTGTGAAAAACTACCTTTACCAGTAGTAATACCAATACCATCCATGCCAAAGAGCCTGCAAACTGCGTTTAGATGCAACACAAGTAAGAACATGAAGCAGGGTGAATACTCAAAACATATCAAAATCACAGAAGACCTCTTGACAAGTGACTGCTGCTCCAGTCAATGCATTCCGTTTGTAGGAGAGGGGGATAATCTACTGATAACCCCTTTACTAGTGAAAATGGGAAACATTTTCTGTGACAGATATTCTTTGCTAGTATTTGGCAGGGGAAGTATCAGGAGAAGAGCAGGGAAAAACAAATTAATATTTCTGTGAGGATGAGCGTGAAAAGCATCAGACTGATAACAGTACAGAGATTTCACTTTCTCAAAACTTGCATTTCTTCTCTCTTCTTTCTTTTCCATTTAATGAGCATTCTGCCTCAGTAATGGTTGGGTATACAAACCTCAAATCTGACTTATTCCAGAAACAAATCTGGCATGCAGGCTGACTGCTCTAACGAGCTTTTTCTAAGTTCCTAATTCCTAAATATTAAATTGCTAATTGCTAAATATTGAATTACTAATTGCAATTAAATTGTGAATAAAAAAGTCTTCAGTGTAATCTCACCTATCTCTCGTGCCACAACAGTGCTCTGAATATATCATGTTAGGAAAAGGTAGGTGAAACTTATTTTGCATCTGTGGTAAATGTTCACAGCAGCTCTGTAAGTCCCGCAAAACATACTCTCATACACAAAATAAGGCATCTCGACTTGAGTTGAAATTGAATAATAAGCTGTATGTTTAATTATGGAAGAAGTACAGAAACTATTTTTACTTTAGCAGAAGCAAAAAATTATTGTGTTCACTTATCTTCTGAAGAAAGTAATGTCCTGTAATAGTCATCAGCTCAAGCTGTTACCTTTTTTCATCTATTGAGTTGGTGGTTCATACCAACAATGACGTAAGTTAAGGAAAAGGATCGTGTATCTCCCTGTTCGGTTGCAATGCCACTATCTGAAATGTGCCTATCTGTTGCTCCATGGTCCAATCAAGAAGGACTGGCAAGCCTGTGGAGGTATTTGCAACACATTGCTAATTTTATTCAAAAGCTGGAGATGGCTCCTGAGCCCCTGCCCCACGGCAGGACTAGCCCAGTGGCTGTGCTGAAAGGAAAGCCCACTGAGTGCCTTGTCCGCCTGCGAGCATGGACTGACCTTTCCCAAGCAGTTCCCTTTTCCCACCCAGTTTTACAGCATACTCTACAGAGCTCTGTTCCATAAGGGTGCCTTCCAACAATGCCCAGCCACAACTGGCAGGACAGCTGAATAACGCAGTGCGAGAATGTGCTCAGCTCAATGCAGTCGCCATCAGATGGGATGCTTCAAGACAGATATTGCATTGTAATTCATTTGTGTTTCCAGGTCTGCCAGCTTTTCATGGGCTAGGAAAGATCAATGAATCAAAGTTATTTTGCCCTAAACACCATTCTCACCACTTTTAGGACGCCAAGCACCTTATGTGGTTTGTATTAGCATGGCTGGATTTCTGTCAGTGAAATAAGATGCCACCACTTTATAGCCTTGGTCTCACAGGCAGACCTCATGCACAATGAAGTAGTTGTGTGAGAATGGCTTTATGCCACCCACATGACTGACGATACTATGATCTTAACTCATTTTACTCACATTTTCTGCAGAAGCAGTTATAGTCTCTCCTCTCCCCCCCAAATACACCACATTATGATCCTGAACACAGGGAAAGCATTATGTAAGTGAAGAGCATTTCAGCCAACTTGCTGAGACAAGGAAAACTAACAAAGCAACTTCCCATATGCTGTGCAGGCAAGATATTTTATAAAAAAGTGATGCCTGCAGTAGGAAAGAAAGAAAAGTTAACTCTATGGGGAAAAGTCTAGGGAAACACACCATAAATCTTTCTGCTTCATCCATATTCTCTGTTTTTTATCACCAGGTCTTAGATAATTCAGCAACAAGTAGAACACACTTGCAGAAATACTGTCAAGTCTTAAAAAGGACTGAAAGTGTCACGCACACATGCTACCCTTCTCCTATGGCCTTAGTGATCTTTTCCCTGTTGCTTTTTTTACTATTCTGCAGGCTACTCAGCCACCCTGTGACCTTGCGTACACACACATTACAGGCCTCTCCCTGACCAAATGAAGATGTTAGAAGAGAAATAATGGAAATAATCACAGCATTCTTCTAGTTAACAGGTTCACTGAGTGTTATCCAGAGCTCCCAGTATTGTCTTTAGATATTTGTAAAAAAACTGGAATCAGTTCAGTGAAAGTCCTCAACAGCCTATGCTCAAACAAGGTAAGTTTGCGTAGTTACATCAAAAGAGGTGTCAACAAGGTTAGGCAGACTTAAAAAAATACTAGCAACCAGAAACTTTCCATGCAGACCAGCTCTCCACATTCTGCCGGACGCTAGATATTGAATAAATTAAATATTTGTATAAAACAGCCACCTCAGAAAGAAACAAAACAGAAACAACCCCAGGCCCACCTTCAATTCTGTTATCCTCCTGCAACTGCCTGATGGCAACTGTAGCTGTGTTAAAACATACCTCAGTTCCCCTTAATCAACTGAACTTCCAGCTGGACTTTGTCATCTTCAGACTGCAGCCAGCTTCTATTATGCTTCTGACGGACCCAGGACGTGGTACGCCATGGAGGTGTAGCCTGTCTATGAGCTACCTTACTATGCAACGGTAAGTGGCACAGCAAGAAAAGTGGGAACAGGAAGAGAAAACTGAGGACACAATCATTCTTCCATGCAATTGCCTCCCACTCGTCTGACCAGGTCCGAGCCACAATGGGCTCAAGGCACTGAGAGGTGATGGAAAAATGGCTTTAACCTTTGAAACCTTCATTGCTCTCCAAACATTGCTTAAAGATATATTGCATATGCTCAATTCAAATAATTCATATCAGTGAGTTTAATCTCTGGAAAACAAAACTGTAGTTGTGTGCCTTCTTATATGTTCCAAGGTTTGAAGAGCAAATGGAAAATAAAATCATGATTTGCTACAGAAGTGGACTGAAAAAAATAGGAGGGAGTCACAAATTCTACAGTTAGGCAGATGCCCTACAAGCCTCTTACAGCACCCAAGACTGGGGACAGACCAGTTTGAAATGTGATTAAGCCACCAGCATCTCACTTCTGGCTCTTGTGGCTCAAAGGCTGCTATCAGAGATGTGTTAGGCATTATGAATCAGAAATATGTTACCTAACCTCTGATTTTCTTTTTAGCTGAAGCATTCAAATAAGTGTCTGTCTGAGAAAGGAGAGCCTACTACCGACCTCTTACCCTCCTGGTTGCTTCAAAGGAATCTAAACAAGGCAGATAGCCTGCTGCAAACCCTCCTCTCCTTTCTGAAGTACAGCGTGCCCTTACATTGGTAAGACTGGACATGCACATGGTAACAGGCGGTCAGGAGTACCAAGTAGTGCTGTTGGCAGCCTTCACTGACTGAGGACAGACCTGCACGTCGCCACGGGCAAGTGCAGGCACTGCCAGGTGCATGCTGTTTTACAACAAGTGTGCTGAACTTTAAAGTCCAAATAAAGATGCTTCAGAAACACAGATATAAAAGCTTTGAGAAACACGAACTGGGATTTCCCATGCTATACTTGTGTAGGACAACACCATCCTCAGTAACAAGCTCTCTTGCAGCATTTGTGCAACGAGTTAGTGAGCTGTGTTGCACAGGCTTCTCGATGTGTGAACTGTGAAGTAACCCAAAGACAAAACAAGCCCAGTGCACATGTATCCCATTTCCAGTCAACCAGGCTCAAGCAACCTTGGGCAACTTTTCTCCAGTACCATCCCAGTGCTAGCTTTGGTGTGGTGCTTCAATGCCAGCATGCTACAGGACTGAAGTGTCCAGACACATTCAGGTCCTTTAAAACAGGCAGAGACAGGGAGGAGGTTCTCTACTGATTTCATCCCAACAGTAAAATCCACCAGGCAACTGTCCCCTTTACTCCTCCCAACATGCCTACCTGATGAGGTGAGATTATCCAAATCCTTTACTTTTTCCACAAAAGTACTACAAAATGTGGAACATTCTTGCCCTTGCAAGCATACTGAGCAGCACGTATACATGCTATCCTTTGTATTCCCTCTGATGCTGTACAAAGGCCTTTTAGTGACCTACAATACATACAGGGAAAGCCTTCCAACTCTCGAGTGTGCAGACAACATTTTATGTACAGTTTCAAGAGCAAACTTTGTTTATAATCCAGAAAAACATACTACTGGTCATATCACTGCTAAACCCTGCTGGAAGATTAATGTGAATTTAAATGCTACTTGTCAAAAATAGGAAAACCCGTTCTTATTTCTTAACTTTCTGCTGTTGGATGGAACACAGCTGACAAACTTCTTAAAAAGAACACCTGAATAAAACCTCTGCTATTGACAGTTTTCTTTTTTTATTGGCCTGCATGCAATTTTTTATGCTTGTATTTTTAATGATTCATTTCTGATGCTTCGTTACTGAGAACATTTGAACTCCAGTAACACAACAGGATCATTGTAAGTGACTAATGTCTTCACAAATTAAATCTAGACAAGAACAGCTCAGCTATAGGCTTGGACTGAGGTTCTTTGTCCCTGTGTCACGACAAGAAAAATCCCCTATGCACGTACTGGAGAAAGAGGCATGAAAAGTCCTTCCCTCAGGTATGTGAGGGTGTGTAAGCTAATGTTCCCTTTAAAGCACTGACTGTAGGTGTCTGGGGTCTGATGACTGGTAAAATGCTAATGGTAATGTTATCTTAGTTGTACTTCTCAACATCTGCTAAGCCCTTGGTTTCACCTTGTAAAATAAAATGGAGATTATGCTCCTTTCACCAAGTCTGTAATTTTGTAGGGTTTTTTTCCAAAAAAAAGAAAAAATTCTGACTGATTGCTTGTGTACTTTTGTATGACGCTGCAAGGAAGAAAGCAAGCATGAAAGTGGAGAGAAAGGGAAAATCTGAGAAACCAAAGCTTGTGGCCTGGTGCTTACAATTCACAGGCATGAAGCAGCAACACCACAGCTATTGCTTTGATCTATCTCCCTATTAATTCCTCTTCCCATTATAGAACTCATGACATTTCACTGGTATTCAGATGTGATTAAAATATATTCTAATACCTATAAATAGAAAAGTTGGTTCAAGTACTAATTAAAAACAGATCTGGCGTTTGGAAACCTGTATCAACAAAAAAGTAAAAAGGTGCAGTAAATTGCAACAGTGGAAATGTTGTCTGTTTTTTTCTGAGAAAAAGCTAGACCTCTGTTCTATTGATCTTTACGTTAATGTTTGGATTCCCAACTGTTTATAGGTGTCCACCCAGCACCTTCAGCATAAGAGCAACAAAAGAGATTTTGCTCTCCCCTACAATTTTAATTATTGCTATAAAGTTCCAATTATAATAGGGTAAGTCATGCACACTGACTTTCTGCAGCCTTCACAGGAGTTTTTAATTAAACAAGAGTCAAATGTCATGTTACGTTTACCATGCTCCCTTATTGCACATTAGCTTGATCATATGCTACTTCTTAACTAACCCTTGTTTATATATAAATCTATACATCCTTTATCTTCATGACTGATTCCATCTTCTTACCTCCCCTCCTGAATACTACGTACTTGAAGCAAAGACTCATTGCAAGGGTGCTTTCAGCCACAAGTTCTGCTGCCTTCACTGTCACAAATCTCCCAGCTTGAGAAATCCATGGGACTCTACAAAATAGCCAGTGCTGTTTGTGGTAATAAGGATTTACTGATTTTGTCTCCAAAGACATTAAGCTCTTTGGAGCAGGGGTGCTGGCCTCATATGTGCCTGTGATGGGGAAGGCACATTTACAGTATCATATAAAACCGTGTTTTCCTCAGGGACTGTTAATATCCCTGGCACTTACTAGAAGCAACTGTAAAGAACTGATTCCACCTTGTAGTGGTTTAACCCCAGCCAGCAACTAAGCACCATGCAGCCACTCACTTCCCCCCCCCCAACCCAGTGGGATGGGGAAGAGAATTGGGTAAAAAAAGTAAAACTCATGGGTTGAGATAAAGACAGTTTAATAGGACAGAGAGGGGGAAAAAAAAAAAAAAAAATTTGGAATATTCAAAATGAATTATGCTCAGTACAATTGCTCACCACTCACAAATCGATGCCCAGTCAGTTCACAAGCAGCAATAACCCCCTGCCAGGCCAACTCCCCCCAGTTTATTTACTGGGCATGACATGTATGGAATACCCTTTTGGCCAGTTTGGGTCAGCTGTTCTGGCTGTGTCCCCTCCCAGCTTCATGTGCCCCTCCAGCCTTCTTGCTGGCTGGGCATCAGAAGCTGAAAAATCCTTGACTTAGTATAGCAACAACTGAAAAACATCAGTGTGTTATCAACATTCTTCTCATACTAAATTGAAAACATAACACTGTACCAACTACTAGAAAGAAAATTAACTCTATCCCAGCCGAAACCAGGACATGCCTTAAACTCATGCCCAAAACCAGAACATACTGTAGTCTCTCTGGAAAGCAAACTTTTATAAATCCCGAGTAAGACTTTGGAGCGCTGAAAGAGAAACAATATGGGTTGACCCTGGGGAAGAATAATTCTAGACCGTAACAGACACAATTGCATTTGGAGACAATACTCACAACTAGAATAAACTGGGCCCTAATATACAGCCACCATGACATAGTAAGAAATTTAACACGTGAGCAAATGTGCTGCCCAAGGTACACGTACAATAGTTACAACATCTACGCTGCACCACCTCTCACTACCACGGTATGCAAACACACCTGGACCCACACAAAACACACAGAAATACTGAGTAATTAAGGCATCTGAAGATGCAACAATACTGGAGTTAAGAGCATCCAATTTCAGATTTAGACATGGAAAAAAGAACTTGAATAAGCCTGGATCCTAGTGGAACGCTATCACTCCTAGTCAGCAATGCAATGCCATACATTAGGGAGATTTTTTTGAAGTGAATTACCTCAGCATCTTGCTCCCGGAGCTGGTACGTTTTCTCTAAGCACTGAAGCATTCTAGGACACAACGTCTTCTCCTCCAAGAGAGACTCCAGAAGTAAGACCAGCTGGTCAGGGAGAAGCTAAGAGGAAAATAAATGTCGTGTGTGAATAAAGATCTCTACTGACTGAGCAATTAAATGGAAACAAACCACAAGAGGACAAGATTGTGATAACCTGTGTACTTTCAACTTGAAATACAACAAGAACTTCTAGCCAGTTTCTGAAAAACCTCAGGGTTTACGTGTCTGTGTTCTGAAAGGCTCTGTGCTGGGGCCCAATTAAGACTAATTTTCTGTGGCTTTCATTACTATAGTTAGATCAGATCTAAACCATGCTTATCTTATTGAAACATAATCATAGCTTATTAAGTAAGATTTTTATGGAATACTTATGCTAAGTAATTCTATTTTGTTTGGGCTTGGAACGAATTAAAAAAAAGAGAATAATTTACAGTGCATAATTTCAGGAATCAACAGACATACAAATGTATAATTTTTAAGAGTGGCATTTTTATCTGTTATATGACCAATTGCACAATATTCTTACAGTGAACAAAGAAACACAACACAAATACATGGCCCACAAACAAGTGTGGTAATGACACATTTTGAGTCATATTTTAGTGCAATGAGTCACAAGCCATCCATCATTACATGGTAAAGACGCATGAATGTTATGGTTGTGGCACACACAGTATATATCTATCTATACATGTATGTATCTTCAGTAGTTAGTCGCCTGACTCCAGAACCTATCATTTTCAAGTTGAACCTAATGTAACCTAAAAAGAAAAAGCACAAGAAGTCTGATGTAGCAAGTGCTTAAGTGCTCTGTTTAATAGGCTTATTGGAGGAACAAATAAATAATTCAAACAGAGCTCAGAGACAAATTACACCAGCTGCCAGGAACCATTTATTGGAAATTCAGGGTTCAGGGTGATCAGTCAGGAGTTTGTTAAATGCCCCAAAGCTTTCCCCACTATTTGTCATTGTGGGGCTCCAAAAGAGGAAGGAGGAATAGGGGAAGAATGTGAATTTAAGCTTTTGCACACAAAAATAAACCAGCACTGCTCACTTCTAAAGTTCTCCAGACAGATTAATGAAAAAAGATATCCTGTTACTTTAACACTACTTCCAGCTTTTATCACATTTGGCGATTCTCTGCTCCTGTCTTGCTGCCCATGTCCCACTATGCTGCATCAGTGTGCTAAGCAGGTACAAAATGAAGTCACCTATAGGAAATGCCTCTTCCAACAACACAGCCCACAGCCCAGGCTGTTTATGTAGGCTGAACAAGTCTGGACCCCTGATCTCTGACAGCAAGTCCATGAAGGTATCAAGGATCTTCTGATAAGTCTTTACAACCAACTAAGCAACATGACATATTCTTCCCTTTTAGTCTGACATAATTTAGCATTAGTACCTAAATCAGAATACAGATAAAAAGACATCTCTAGGATTTTAATGCTTTGGTTTCCTTGCATTTTTATTTCCTTCCTTTTTTTTATTATTAAAGTTGTATTCTTGGAGAAGATAGAAAAAAACTGCACATCTTACTGGCTCTTAGCGGAACATTTTCTAAGTGATACCAAAGCCTGCCAACAAAATGGAGTTGTTAAAAATAGTCAGACATTCAGAAATACTGAATATTTCAATTTCAGGATGACTAAAATGCCAACTTGAATGTTTATTGCACAGTCCAACAGCAGCTGCCTGGGGGATGGTGAGGAACTCTAAAAAATAAAACAGGGAAGGCTTCTGGGAAGTAGCTCTGCTTGGCAACTGAAGTCATTTTGAACACTAATAAAATCTGAAATGCTACAGAATACCACGCACAGAAAGGTAATTTCTGATTTAGAAAGCCTTCCCTGCTAACTACAAAGACAGCAGAGCAATACTTCATTTGTAGAAACTGCAGAACAGCTGCTTGAATACATAGGTATAGAACAGCTGTTATTATTTTATAATATATCTCCAGTATAACTGCTATACATATTCACCCACAGAACGCTATTGTTTAATATAACATTACAGAATCTCACTGAAGCCAACAAAAGCATAGCAGCAGAGCAACAGCCATGTCCTTAATCTACCTCTGCCTACTGCTGCATTATGGGTGAAGAGTTTTCAGAATTACAGGTTAAACTCTTAGCAGTTTAGATTTAAGACTGCAGAGAAAAAAAATCTGAGACCATGGCTTCTGTTGTTTTCCCACGTTCCAGCTGCCCAGGATGAGACTGTACATACCAGTTTCCAGCTCATGGTTTCATTAAAGTGCAAGGTAGGAGCTAGCAAACACAGGCGGAGAGGGTGGGGGCACCAGCAGAAGAAACGCTGACAGACCTGTAACCAAAGTGGCACTAGTGGGCGCAGCTATTACGTTTTATTCTCCCACTTACTTGTGACACAAATAAAAGGAGGAACATTCTCTTTCATTTCTTAGGCTCTCCTTTTAATAAGAGACTCTGCCTAAAAGAAAAACCTATCCTAAGGAAAGAGGCAGAAAGCTCGGCTGAAGTTTCATGACAGTGACTACCCAAAATCCCCTCAGAGGTTTAGAAATCTTTTCCCCAAACACAGCAATACGAATAATACTATCTCCAAAGCAGCTTTTTAATGGTTATAAATAAACTTCACAAAATTGCACTCGAATTTTCAGCCAAAAAACCCCCCACTCCATTATTTTTTGTTTTCCCCACCAGTGTGCTTATTTGTCCCACTCACCTGTTACTTCTCATCTTTCACACCATGAGAATTGTTTGGGGTACACACTCTTGATTTTCTGTTTGTTTGTCTTATGCTTAATACAAAGGGGCCCTTGCTTTTAAACATTATGAAAACATAAATGCTGGAGAAAACAAAAAGTAAACTTCTTTTCAAGTATTTTGACGCCATTTTCCTTTACAGCAACTCATATTCTGTGAATGCATATTGAATATCTAACATACATAAAAACCCACACAACACAGCTACAGCAAAATACATCAGGGTAAACTTCCCTGTGTCAGTGTGTATCTCCATGTTGAAAACATCCAGAAAACAACCATAGCACCCCAAACACCAAATTTCAGTGTTCCTGTTAAAAAAAAAATTATATATATAATAAGAAATTTTTTTTATATATATATAAAAATTATACATATGTGTATATATATAAATCACACTCTGAACTGTATTGGAGCATGCTCAATCAAAATGCTCAAATATATGTGATTACTAAAGTAGATCACTTCAATCAGGAAACGTGGCGAGTATTAAGAAATAGTTTTCGTTATAGAAATGACTGCTGCAACAGCATCTACTTATATTGCAAAGTAGATAGCTCCTGTCCCAACCTATAACTGCCACATGGAAATCATACTACTTTTCCCAGGGTTCCCCCTCTTGCGTTTGTGAGTACTGACACTACAAAGAGGAAACAAATTAATATGTTGTGATCACACACACCAGAGCTTTTCTGTCATGTCCCATGTAATTAAATATCATCCCCACTATAAAGATGTATCCCAGCACTGTGCACATTATCTTGCCCTTAAGACTGTAAAACCTCTCCTGCAACTCTTCAGACTTTTTTTAAAAGTTCACTTTGTCGTGCCACTTAATAGCCATTTGTCCCCTGCTTCCCCTATGTTACCTGATGTGGTGGTTTCCAAGTTTGAATAATGAGGCTGTTACCTCTGAAACTGCAAATGATGGGGAGTATCAAAACTAGGTCTGTATTTGAAAAAGGCAAGATGAAAGAATTAAAGAAAAGGTAACCAAGCTGAAAATGTAACTCAGACTATTACTGAAGCAGCTTACTGGGGCTGAGATTCTATGTATAGTAAATGTCTGGGAACTAAGAAAAAGCATACTTTGTGTTTTACTCATATCAGTACACAAGACACTTCAGCAATTGTCCTGTGTTACAAGAATATCTCAAGCCATTAGTAGGTTTGAAAGGGTTTCTACAAATGATCTTGGAACAAAACTGTGAGTTTTCTGAATCCTACCTCTAACGTGTAAAAAGCACAAAGAAAACAAATCTTGCGTCTTCAGAGATCTGGTATGGCAGCTACAGAGGTCATGCACCTCACATCCCAGAAGACCACCCACGCAAAGGAGGGTATTTATCAATTCCTACATTAACAAATGCAATAAATGCCAGATTTACCCTTTATACTAGAAAAAATGCCACTGAAACAATTGACTACTGACCTTTTACAGCCATGAAATGTGACACAGATATATCTACTTGAGCATCCACAACACCAGCGCTTGGACTGCACCCCTAAGCCAGGACACAAATCACTAAAGTAGTACAGCTGGTATGCTGAATATCGCATTTGCTCCTGCCTGCACTTGAATGAAGTCATTGAAAGCCTCCTCAGAGGGGAAATCTGCCTCAGACTAATGCAGCAACCAATTGACAGTGGCGTGATTTCTATTATTACTCCATTATCACACTGGGATCTGTGCCTAAACGAGCATACTTCCTCCCTGATGCCATTTCCTTTTATCCTGGCTCTAGTCTAAAAGCAGATCAATGGGAGTAATATATATGATGTCACTTCAATTTACAGCTACTGCCTCCCTCTCTTGCGTGCATAGATAGATCGATTCTTCCCAAAAATGGTTAAGAAATGCATGGGGAGACTCTTCTCCCAGAAAAGGGTTCTCTGCTATATTTGTCTGTGTAACCACAGCAAGGAACTGTTTACACTGAGCAAAAACAAGGGGGAAAGGAAAAAAACTCACTACTCTGTACCGGAAAATGCTGGCTGAAACACAACCCAAACAAGGCCCAAAACAGAATTAAAGCAATCTGACTTTTGAAAATTATACAAGTTTCAAGGTTCTAAGGCACAATATATTTCTCCCGTATTTATTTGGGAGAAGGTAGTCTCGTCCCCCCGCCCCAAAACAGGAAATGTCTTTTCATTTACATTTTTACAAGATTTTCCAAAGTAAAAACGAATTCTTTCCCACCCCTCTCTTAGGAAAGAACGGGAAAACCCCACCCCAGAGTTCAGTAGTGAATGGTTCCCTTCAGACAGAATTTCCTCATTAATTGTAGATAAGAAAGCACTGCTACTAGTCCAGGAGACAGATTTACAGGGCCAGACCATCTCTGCACCTATACTCTGAACTGATCAAAACAAATCCCTGAATGAATCTCATGTTATAAACTCTCCAAATAGACAATTTGCCTTAAGGGCTGTTTTCTGCAGGCTGAAATGAAACAAAAAACCTTTGTAAAACAAATCTCCCCCTTCCTCAAACTGTCCAGAAAATTGTTAGCTTGAAAATTCAAGAAAACAGTATTTACTCAGCAGCATTTTTAGACAGACTTTGTAATTGTTTACTTCAAAGAATATTCTTCAGATGCTGTTTTCATCTGCACAGTGACTTATTTTAAATGAAAACAAGGATTCCCCCCCCCCCCCCCCACTTCAGGGGCTAAAATGTACTCATATCAAGTAACATACGAGTTCAATAAAAATGTCCACGCTAACAGCTGTTAACTAGCACAGTGCAATACACTACTGAAGAGAGTCTAAGTCTGAAAGAACTAGTCTGCAGTTTGATTAATACGCAGTAAAAAAAAGTAATCTGCAGCTGACAAAAAAATGCTTTGAACTGGTTTGCAAAATAAAACCCATCTATGCCAGAGGCTGACAAAATTTCAGAAGTGTGTAGTGAAGCAGACTGTTCTGTTTAACTTTATTTGGGTCAGTTTGTTTATGACTTCCCTCTTCTGAAAAATCAGCTCCCCTTCGAACGTTTATAAAAGATAACTAGACCTCACTATATTTAAAAGCAAAATAAATATCTCTCTCTGTAACACATTCTCTACTTATGAACCACACTTCTATGAAATGTCTTGCCCATTGTGTGCAATTTTTCTCAGTCTCTGCTCAGACAGTTCTTTCTATGCTTGGCAATGCATTTTTCAGCATCTATTTTCAAAACAAAAAACAGGAATTGTAATGGGTTTTTGTCATGGAAAAGAAATTCCTATGAACTTTACTTCAAAAAGTCTTAGTTCAAGAAGTAATGATCACAAGAAGTTCATCAGCATTTGATTTGTGTTACACTGCAAAATGCTGTTTCTGGGACATTTACGTCTGGTATCACTTGCTTAATACTAGTAGGACATAAAAAAGACACTGAGAACAATTTATTTAATAAACAACTGCACTTGTCTTCAGTTCCCAGTTACTTTACTCTTTATAACACCAAAATTAAGGATCTCTTATTTTTGGGAGCAGATAATCTATGTCAGAAATCATTTTAAGGCCACTACCTACTCCTAAAGGTTTGATTTATTCTGGCCACACATATGAAGACATTGCTGGACGAAGGACACAAATCCCAAAGAACCACACAAAGTTAAGTATGCACACAAGTCAAATGACCTGATCTCCATTGACTTCTAACACTCCTTTTCAAATGCCAGGACAGAAATAGCAGTAATCAAAGTGCAACTGTCGATAAGCAATAAATGTTATGACACAGCTACAATCTAAGGTGGGCTTCTGGAGGGTTCAAAAAGGTTTTGTGCATGTGTTTGATTTTAAATATAATTTAACCTGACATGTACAACACTAATGCGTCCACAAAGCAACAAAACTTGAGAAACTTTTTCTAGCTGAGCCATATATCCAGCATTTTTGAAAGAGGAATTGCTGATGGGCAAGGACTTTACAAAACGTGGCTGCTTCTTTGAGATGCCCTCCTCAAAACCTGTCCTAAATTAACATTGATTTGTCGACTAATGTTTGCATAACCAACGCTGTACTTCCCTAAATGTTACAGACATCCAATTTGGGAAGGCTTTTGGGACTACTTATGTGCTTAAACTTCATCATATTGACACAGGTTTTTGTCCGGTTGCATTTAAATGCAATTTTGACACTGTACAAATCATTGTACAAATCACATCATATTGCTTGCACCAAACCATTTGGTACTTATACATCAAACTTAGCATTTAATTTTCTTTACACTGAAAAATATTTGTAGGGTAGCATGAAAGCAAAAGCACACAGAGAAACTGTGGGTATGTATGTTACAATACTGTGAGATGAGAAGGCAAGGATTTAATTTTATCAATATTTTAAGCTGACTTTCAATGCGGGAATCAGCAACATAAACGAAAGTTTAAAGCTGTTTCACATTCTGTGTCTGATATCGTGGTTATGCATTACCAGTAGTGTTTTTAAGAGGCCAGCCATTGCTACCAGTCCATAAACAGAAGGGTTTTTTCTTAAGCTACAGCACAAAATATTTTCCCATAATTTACTTAATGGTGAGAAGATGCACTTACGAAGAAATTCAACATCTGCAATCTCATACAAATGCACTGAAATGTCAAAAATTATTAAACCTTTATGATCTAACATACTGCTGAGCCAGCAAAATGAAAACCAGGTGGCTTCCCCTACAGGTTCAGTCAGGTTATACAGTGCTTTCTCTCAACCCTAGTTTTCTCAAAGAAATGTTTCACCATAACTTTACCCTCGAGCATAGTAATTCTGTTTTAAGCATAAAAGGCTATACATTGTCTATTCTATGCAGATTATAATCTCTGCTACTTACTACTGTGCTTCCAGCACGTGCTGCTCCTGGTTTCAGACGAAATGGCCACAGCAAGAAAAAAGTGGACATGAGAAGCCAGATTCCACATCTGAAATCATACTCCACAGGACCACTACTTAGACACACTAGGAACAGAGACCATTGCTCTGACACTAACTGAAGTTGAAGCTAGCAACAGCAAGAACTTCAGTCACCCCTTCACTCGATCTCAGAAGTCCCCACTGGAGAGGTGATCAGATCGTCAGCCCCGCGGTTAGTGCTCTCCAGCCACCAACCATGTGAAAGCATCTGGCACTAAGACCACCTTCTCATCTGACAGCAGACCCAACAGAGGCACTTCAGGATCAGCAAACTGTTCATCTACTTACAAAAAACATAGCCAAGGAGAAGTCTGGTTTTATTTTCCAGACTCTTAGACTACTACAAATTAAAGGATTCATATGGAAGACCAACGAGTCTTAGTTAGCAATTGTTGGAAAGATTTCATACCCACATTGTAGCAGATGCCAAACTGGAAGTGTTTGCCTCCTAACTTGTCTACCCAAAACACCCCAGGTCTCAGCTGCTCCAAACTATGCACTGATGCTGAGATCAATGGCAGTGTAAATCACCTCACCTTGAAGGCCCATCATCTACACCTTCTGAAAACAGACCAGTGAGTGTCCTCTGAGACATTAAAAGAAGGTTGCAGACTATAGCAGACACTGAAAACCAGTGTTTCAGTGGCCAGTCTACCAACTGTGAAATGAAGAGTTGAAGAATCATTATCACTATATGCTAGCCCCAACCATCAGTGAGAGCACCCTCAGACAGATTTCCTTTATTTTTCTGACTGTATGTTCTAGAAGAAGACAGAGGAACAAAACCCTGAGAGCCAAACAAAATTAAGTAATTTTTCTAAGCTTTGCTAAGTTGCAAATTACTGGCTAAGTAACCTCATTACCCTGCACTGAAAGTGCCAAATCCCATCTCTAGAATCTACCCTGGGCAGTTAAACTACCTCTTCAGTCCAAAATCCTTGCAACAGAACTGAGCAAGGGCTAGCTTGAAGAGGTATCTTCTTTTTCCTTGAGAAATTGGCACATACATGGAAATTTCTGGAGCAGAAATTTGTTCTATTTATGCCTACCAATGCAGGACCCAGTCAATGCCCAGAGTTCATCTAGGACTGTGATGTTTAAGGATCACTAAGAGTTTCCCAACAATCTTACAGTGTGGTCAGATCTTGGGGAGATCAGTACTTTTTCACCAGAACATGTTCCTTTCTGATAAGTCAAGCACAAAGGTACTGTATCTGCCCCAACCAGCCTGCATCATTCAGAGAAAGAACCTGAAGAAGGAGAGAGACAAGAACTTTCTTTCTTCCTCCTCTAACCTTTCATTGGCCTTGCTGCTGCTGAAGAAAGTCATATCAATTCCACTTACCTCATGGCTGCAGGGTACACCACCACTTCACCAGGGAGGGCTGGCTGAGGTTCATCTAATGTCACAAGCCTTGCTGGAGGAAAGGACTAAAGCACAGATGGGAAACTGCACTTCCATCACTTGACCCTTTACTCATGGAATCTGCAAGAATCAACTCTCTTTTCTACCCTTTTTGATTTCAGAACAACAGGTGATGAGTGATTTCGTGTATAACTATGTTAGTTGTCTTTTAACATTTGTGGATCAACTGCATTTCCAGACCTCAGCTAGCAATATTTTCTTCTGACCTGAATCTGGCTCTGATGCACTGTGTGTCTAACACAGCCTGTGCATACTCACAACAGTTTTTCCAACACACCACATCCATTTGACCCTTTGTTAGGGTTTTTTTGTTTTTTGGGTTTTTTTTTATTTGTTAAGAATGCAACCAACCAGACTGAGTGGACTCAAGTTTCAGCAATACACAAGCCTTAATCACAGATGACCTTAAAATAGATGTAACTGTAACAGATGAGATCTAAACCTAAGACTACGTAGGTGATGTTGGGAACTTAGAAGAGCAGTACGTAGAGTCGCAGATGCAGAGATACCAATCCACCACCATCAGCTTCTTGGATTCTTTTTTTAACTAAGATGTCACAACAGCCACAATTAAAAATCTCCAGTTGCCTGGGAGAACTCCTTCATTGTGGCTGAAAGTGATCCAGTTCCACAGCCGCTGTCACTTCTCAGCCCCATTACCTCAGCGTCTCAAAATGAAGCCTTTGGCACTTCAGATGGTAACTAGTACTGAACACTGCACTGCAGCTCTAGCAACACAGGTTACCACACGCCTGTTACGTTGGTCTAGTTTTTGCAGTGGTTCCCACCAGAACCACCTCTCACCCAGCCACTGCAGCCTGCGCTGGTGACGCTGAGAAGGCCACCTCCGACTGCTAGCTGAGGATCACAGGCGACAGACGGGCTCTTCTTCTGTCCCAAAGCTCTCTACTCAGAGCACACAGACTTCTTGAAAGGGAGCCTGAACTTTTTAATGGGCTGATCGAAAACTTGCACTGTGAACTAAGGACTGGTCACAAGCGCCAACATCTTCCACGCCAGATGCATGGCGAGTTTCTCAGTTTTGCCTCCTCTAGTACAAATACATAGCGGTATGTGCTTAAGGGGGCAAAAAAAAAAAAAAAAAAAAAAGCGCAACTCTTTCTCCCTCCCAAGAAACCCGTTCTGAAACAAAACACTCCGCTGAACACAGGTCTCTCCGGGGGGAGAGGATGAGACAATAAACAACACATGACAGATGTTAGTTCATTGCTTAATGCACTTGTGGACGCTACTCAGATCCTATGGCAATGAGTGTGGTATGGTACAGAACAAGCGTATCCCATTACTTTTTATTCCTTATTTAAAAAATATGGATGAGATTTTATTTAAAACTGTTGCGGAAGACAATTACCATTGGGGAAAAAAACCCAAGCCTTTAAAAGATCTGAGGACAAGTGGATGAGCGTTGCATGACACCCTTATTATGCTCAGTGCTATTTAAAAAGACGCTATAGTTATTAGGAAGGATCTAGCTGCCACGTTTTCTCTTTCAAAATCCTATATAGGAGCATTAAAACTAACCATAAAAATAAATCCAAGCTGAAACTTACTGGACATGAACTTTTCCAAACTGCAATTTGACTTATGGATTTTAAGCTTGAAGGAGTGCAAGAAATTGAGTGGCTTGAGACAGGATTTGCACACCATTAGCGTGTGAAGGAGCAGGACTTCTTAAAAAAAAAAAACCAGAACAAAATAGCAAACCGAACCCTAAAAGTTAGTTGAAATACTGATGTTTTCAGAAGTAATTACCAAATGAAATGTGACAAAAGTGCTACATTCTGCTCATGTTTCTCAGATGAGACTTTCTGTAATGCCAAGGAAGATATGTGAATTATTAAAAGGGAGCAGGAGTTATTTTATCACATGTACTGACCAGTACTTCCACATATAGACACAACATTAATAATTACTTTTAGATCCAGCTAATGGATTTGTTTCTTGACTCATAGCTACAGCTTCATGTGGGAACAACTCTGTTCAGTTTCACAGAATTACATCAAAGCACGAGCTTCTGAAGAGCTCTCCTGAAAAAACAAAAATTAGTACTTTCTCGTGATTATAGAAATGTGTGCTGGTTTTATGACAATGCAAGTGACAGAAACAGAGAAAAAATATTTTAGACATATTAAGAAGCTACTACATTGATGAAGGGGTATGAACAAAATACATGACATTTAAGGCACAAACTCCCTTACAAATTCACTCTCATGGTTGGGATATAACTAGAGGCTTTAAGTATATTAATTTCCTTATAAAATAGGGATAAATGTAATTTATTATGCTGATTTGTAATAATGGTATATGCACATAAGCATACAAAGATATGGTCACACAACAACTCACTGAGAAGTTTTTCTCCAAACCCCTCTTTCTTAATAATAAGTCCCGTAATTTTTAAAAAATTTTGGTGGTGGTGGTGGCTTTTCGTTTTTTTTTAATCTTTCTGTAAGGAAGATTCAATGAGTTGCTTAGAAGACCTTAATTTCACACCCCATCTCCATTCGGTTTATGTGTCACATTCCAGAGTACCTGGAATCATTTAACGTATTTATATAAAATGCAGGTACTTGCAACTTCATTTCCAGAAGCAGGCACACAGACAAGTATTCTTGCTGAAATGGAAGAGAGTTCTAGGTTCTCCATTTTCAAGCAGAGATTTTCTATGATCTTTTCCATCAATCATTTACTACAACCTTCATTTTTAAAGATATTTGAAAATTTCCAATGCTTTACAAATGACTGAGGAAGCAGAAGGTAAAGCAGTTGTTGCAGAAAAATAAAAATAAATCCTAACCCAAAAGCCCCACTCTGAAGTTGTTTATGATGTTCACTCTATAAACATGCAGAGGAATTATTCCATTGACTGTTGTTCATTCCCATACTATTTTCCCTTTAGCAAAAGGGTCTAACATGTGTAAAGCAGAGCACGCCGCATATGCCACTCCTGACCCATGCGCTTTGGGGTTCCACTCCAGCCATTTCATGTCCTGCTTAACTCAGACCTTTTAGGTGGTCCTGGAGGAACCACTGTGGGCCACAGCAGGACTTCCTGGTAAGCAAGCATCAAGCAAATCTGCAATCAATAGCAGTGGAGCCTATCCTCTACAAAACAGCATTTACTTACTTGTTTGTTTCGAAGGCTGCATGCTACTTTAACTTATCCCTCTTCAGGAAAGGAGGGAGAGGAGAAAATATTAATCTCCAGGAAGGATATGTGAAAAATTTGCTAACCTATGGCCTCATTCCATACTCCCTATGGAAGGAGAGCTCCCACTAACTTCAAGGGAATATTTACTCGCATAAGGAGAACAAGACCAGCATTTAATCACTGAAGTTACATACAAATGCGAAAATAATCAAGCAGATAATGCCAGGGAGCAGTGGGCTGATTGTGCAGCAGTGGAGTATTATTTATATATGAATGGCTGGATAACCACTAAGTTCAGTGCTTCAACAGTAATTCATAATCTTATCTACTAATGGAAATAGCTGACTGCAACTCAGCTTTAGTGAGAACCTACAGTGCTGTGCACAGTGACAGAACCAAGTTATTGACATGAAAACTTTAAACAGTGCAATCCCACAACTAATTTAAGAAATTGCTTGGTAACATCATTTAAACCTAATTTAAGGTAAGTAATGAATGCTTTTCAACACTGAAATGCAACCCATTCCACGGTACAATCAAAATATGTGCTTAGTATGGATCTTGCTTTTAAGAAGCAAAGGCAAGTGCCCACTCCATCAGCTCTTTCCGTCTAGTGAAATCAATCTCTAGAAATTTCATTTCAGATTTGTGTATGCTGCTGTGGCTAAAACAGACCTGAAGTTTCCATTATGAACTGCAATTCTCAGGTGTTTATAACTTAACTATAAAAATTCCCTCCAGCAACAAACTCGGCATTAAAGTTCTCAGCCTATAAGAGATTTAAAAAAGATTACTTTCACTATTATTTTTCCAGATAAAATGTCCAAGGCAGTTTCCTGATTTAAAACAAGTGTCTTATCACCAAACTCCTACTTTTTAGAAATGAGAACTTAACAATTCATTAATCTAGGATGAGTCTAATGACATTTGCAATGCTTTGAAATTAGGTATCGTAGCTATGGTAACAAACAGTGAATGGCTATGGCTACTTTAAGGAGAAAATATTTTCCACTGGCAAAATTAACCCTTCATAGCTCCATCTTAAATAACATAAAAGAAAACAATAGTTCTTTTTTTCTTTTCTTTCAAACTAGGCAATAGAGATTTAGTTTGCTGTGTGGTTTTCTTGCCCATGCTTAAAAGCAATCCCCTGAATATGTCTCTCAAAATCCTGGACACATCATCACCTACCCCAACAAAACCCCAAGACAACCACAGTTTATGGGCACAATGGTGCAAACACTTAAGTGTAATTAACTTTGCGTGCATGATTACTTCTACTGAAAGGAACAGCAGCCTACACATACTCACAAGTTTACAGCATTGGGCCCTCTTAAATGTCCCTTTTAAAAGGATATTACAGGGTTTAATAAATGAATAGCAAAGTCATACCGTAGAATTTCGCAGCAACAGTACGGTTATTGTTTTTTTCAAACTAGCTCAAGGATTCTATATTATATTATATATTGGAGGATATATATATGAGGATTCTATATTATATTATACAGGCTCATACAGCAATTTCTGTTATATGCTGCTTATTCTCTGCAGAATCTAATAAACTCATTAATTTGCATACAACTTTAGCCAGCCCAGTCTGAAAATATACTGAAATAAACAACATACTCTTGGAAATTTAACACTTCTTACTAACCCCTTATTTTCAAACACAGACATCTTAGCTACAACAATATGTTGGGTTTTAAAGCAGTTTCTGTGCACCACTGACTTCAGTCTGGGAAGCTGTGCAGCACTGACTTTTGGACGTATACATACATACCCACGAGTCCTCGAGAGCTGGGAACCGAACCCACTCAGCACCTCTGGAGACTGAGGGCCTCACAACCATAGTGCGTACATTACAGTGGCCCAAGCAAAGCAGACACCCTACACTGAAATCTCCTCCTTCTCTTTATAGTTATTTCACCGTAGACTGTTAAGAGGGTGAACTCCTGCCCACAATCAGCTTAGCTATGAATCAGCGTATCTGCTTCATTTTGCCAATTATCTTCATCTAAATTCCAGAGAAGCCAAAAGATCCACTTCAAGGAAGGAAAAACATGCCAAACAGCCCTAGATTTCACCATTAAAAAAATTTAACCTTGAAAAAACATCCGAACAGACATGGGAAACTGCTTACATGGGTATTAGATATATTCCCCCCGCCGTAAACTGTTCCTAAAGAAATTGCCTGTATTTCATATACCTCTGAAGAATACCTCACAGAACAGATACCGGCTGTGCTGTAAATGCCTAGTCTGGCACTGGCAGGTAAAACACTCCCAGCTTACTATTACTGTTTTAACGTTATGATTGAACTCTGCAAGAGACAGCAATTTTCTTTCATGAAGACCCCTAAAACAAGTGATTCACAATAAATCTAAGTCCTTAACCACTACTAATTGCAAATGGGCAACAGAGGCAAGAAAGTGATATGAAAGGAATTTCACCAATATTCAAAACACACGCCATAACCACTGAATTACTCCAAGAATTGGTAAGGCACATGACAAAAGAAATGCAGTATTATTGTGAAAGGGCCGAAAGACAAGGGTATACTTACTGGAAATGCAATTTCAGTTCCACTCAGTTGGCAAGAGCACAAAGTCCTTTAACCTGATTATACCTTTACTGTGGTGCCTCTATAATATTCGTCTTCAGACTAAATACACAAGCTCTTCTTCTTAATCTAAATCCAATCACAAACCAGTCTTGGACATGCTCCACCCTTGCAATTACATATTGCTCTTGGTGATCATATTCCACCTCTTTCCTTCCCTCCTCCTTTTCTGTACTGTAGCCCTTTTCATTCAGTGCTCTTCTGGGAGCATTATCTCTCATCTAATAATCACATTAATTAGAAATTTTAATTTTGGCATTTAAACAACATGAAACTAGTTTTGACAAATCTTACAATTCCAGGGGCAATAACAACATAAAAGTAAAGCCCTTTTTCATCTGCCCCTGAACACATACGGATTTCTAAAAGACAAAAACAGAAGAAGAAATGTTATTGTCTTGCTTTCTGTAACAAGATGAGAGCGTCCATTCACCTAAAAGCTCTGTTAGTTTCAGGTGCTACTGCACTGACTTCAAGGAAATATAAGCAATAAACATATCCTTTTGCTTTAATAGCTGAAATATAAGTAGGTGCACCGAGGTTTGCCAAGGGCAGCACAGATTTCTTAATCTTCAGAATAACTGCACCTTATTTTATATGCAATTTTAATGTAAATAAAAGCATAAAAGGAAAAACTAATAGTCAATTGAAACTGTAGTTTCTGTTAATTATGAGTACTATATAATTAGCATGCTTACAGTAAACCATAAGTACTGGTCTGCGTGATTTCACACCACCAATCTCAGCTCACAGGGAGTCTGGCTGGAATAAACAAATAAAGCAGTGGTGTTTCAGCAGGTCTACATCACTAACAAAACCAGTGTAAATATGCAGCCTTCCCATTACATACTGCCCTTGTCTATTAATATTTGGGGTAAAAAAAATAATTTGTCCAAATAGAAACAAAGTGTTTTCAATGCTGGTTAGTTCTGAATGTATCTGCATGGATCAAAACAATAAGGATCCGCACGTTTCTAAGAGGTATCTCAAGGGAAAGAACAGGAAAGTAACGACAAAGACGTGTTGTGATATAACAGCACGCAATTTTTTCAAAAAGCCACCCAAGTCCCACACAGTGCTGAGGGCAGGTTTTCTCTGGAAAACGTGTTTTCCCTTTTTTCAGTCCCCTTGGGATCCTTGACTGTACAGTTTGAACTGAGTTGAAAGTAAAGCAGGGGGCAGGGAAGAAGACAAAACCCCAAACTGTAGTGACTGGCTTTTTCAGCATTTACATGGCTAAATTTATATTGCCAAGGCACTTAGAGCTTATTGGCCTGAATACTGAAAATTATTGACTTACGCTTAGCAACCCTGCAAATGACAGCATTTGCTGCACACAGTAAGGAAACCAAATTAAGGGCCTCTCAATGTATACAATACCTCTTTCCTTCCTTCCTTCCTTTATTTATTTATTTATTAAAGCTCAGGTTTCCAATTCCACCCATAAGCACTCTCTGTGTAGGCCAGTGGTGCTGTGGTGGTACACATATGCCCTGTATATCATAGCATGGCTCTAAATTCCAGGGGCAGACAGCAAGAGAGATTACTTTAATCTAGATTTTTGGATACGTAAAATTGCAAAAGACAGAATGGAAGCTGGCAAGTCAGGCTGCTGAGACCTCAAAATCATGGGAAAACATGCTGCTGGCTTTTAGCCAGTTATTTCTTGAATGCCTCTCCCCCTTTCCACTTATACCTGCTACTGTTTAGAGCACTAAATCAAATATCGTCTGCTTTTTAAAAATGGGTTGCAGGTTATCTGTAAGAGAAAAATGTGAGCTCCATTACACTAACTTCCTTCTTTTTCTTTTTTTAACTTATTTTATATACATTGGGTTTTTTCAGTTCTTTGTGATTGGATTTTCCTCTTTTTTTGGAATGTTTACTTAACAGTGGGCATCTTGCTGTTTCCTCCAGACAGTTTCTCCAGTTTTTGCTTTCGTGTGTTTGTTTGGTTTTTTTTTTAAATTACTCACACAGCAACAGGGAAGAGGAAAAAAACCCAATAATAATTTTTTAAAACCCTCTCCAGGAAACTGGATTGTAAACCCACAAAATTTGGCAAAGTAACAAAGCAGGGGGGAGGGGGGATGGATCTTACATCTTTTTCACTAACAATTTGAAGCTGACTAGATTTCAAGTTAAACATTTAAAAAAACAAAATGGAAAACGAATGTACTTTGCTTGATTGAAAGAGAGAGCTTTGACAGGGAATAGAGGGGAACAAAGAAGCATGCTTGTATCATGAAATTCAACAGAAGGCAAGCAAATGCTGCAAAAAAAAAAAAAAATCCATTGATATGATGACATTTTCTTCCCACAGAGACTTTACACGTTCCACCAATTCACCACTTTTAAAAGCCCCCATATTTTTTTTTTCCCATATTTCAATATAACTGAAGTTGAAACTCTGTCTTGCTTCTCATTTTCTTACATTTTCCTTATTTGGCACTTGATTAGGGCCACGCACTTCCCAAGGAGACCATCACCAGAATGCAGTGTGTGGAGGCGAGGGCTGAGCTGAAACACTACAAAATAAACTGCAGCCATGAGGTGGCTACTCGTGCACGCACAAGGCCACCTTCCTCAGGAGCAAGTGAGAGGCACACGTGGGACATGCTGCCATTGGCACTTCAGGCACAGAAAATATTTCTACTTCGTTTTCAAAAGCCATTCCTAAGCTACTTCTGTGCAATCCTCCTGAGCTTCGTTTAAAGGCTTTCAGTGGTGGTGTTTATGTAAGGGCGACAGCCAAACATACCTGGAAACTGGGAAACACTACAAATAAATTTTTTCTATTCGTGGCTGAAACGACTAAATCCAGTAATACACAATTCAAGGCAGAATAATCACACATAACATGATGGTACCTAGCACCTACAGAAGGATTTTGTCAAACGGTATTTTGCTGTTACTCATTTTTTACCACATTTTCATTTGTAAGTTTTAATACAAAGCAAATATAAAAGTAATTAAATGGCTATAAACAGAAGTAAAAACTGTTGTATTTTGTGCAATTACTATGAAAAAATCCAGACATTTCTATTTCTCATACAAAACACCTTCAGTATTCCACAATTAGCTTGTATTTGGAACAATGCTCAAAGCTGTGCTTAAAGTACCTTTTTTTATGAAAGGCAGATAGAAGTAGCCTTGACTGAAGTGGAATTACTATTCAATGAAAAGTAAAATGAAAAAAATACTAGAAGGAAAGTCAAGCATGCAGACAACAGGCTCAAATCAAGGATCTGTATTTTTCCACATTAAACTTGATGTTAATTTTCCAGCTATATTAACTTACCACATAGATTTTAATAATTAAATTATATAATGTGACACTTCAATAAACATATTAGGTAAATATCACAGCACTTTAGTTTGGCACAAGAGAGCTTGCCTATGTATTTAAAGTTAGTTGCATGTTCCTGATATACTGCTACTGTGAAAAAAGTCCTACTATTAATAACCATAAATCAATTTTCCCCAATTATACAAATCAGCAAATATATGGAAAAATGAATCTGCAGCACATTTTTTAAAACAGATTTTATTACAGCTTGAATAGAGCAATAACAGAAGTTACTGTTCAGATAAATGTTATGTACATTTTTTGCACATAGTGCCTTCATCAAAACTTGCAAATAAAACTGTGCTTTGCAGAGCAAATTAGTCAGTCCTGATGTACAGCACAGATATAGTTTTGCAATACTTTGCTGACAGGTCTGCATAGAATAATACGCTGTTACTGGGAAAAATGTAAATTCCGTACAAACCCAAAGAACAAGCAAGACAACATCAAAAACATAGTACATTGAATGGATACATGCAACAGTTTATGAATGCTGACAGAACACATCTGACTAAGCTGACTTAAGGCTAAAACTGAAACAACCTCAGAGAACCATCTTGTAACGACAGTGTTAAAGAAACAAAAATAACAAAAAGGAGGACACAGTCACGTTATTTCTGACAATATTAAAATCAAACACATTTGCATAGTGGACATTAATAGTTTATTTTTTGTTGTGCTACGTGGGCTACCTACTGCTTGAAAAGAGACTTGAACACACCTTTTAGAAACTAGGGAATCTGAGTTGCAACTACTTTGTCAGATTTATGTGTTAAGCATTTAAGACATAACAGACTTGATTTTGCAGCAGTACTTGTTCAGACAAAATTCCCAGTGATTTCAGTGAAACTCATCTGCATGAGGGTTGTAGGGTGGGGCACACAGCACCTTCTGAGTAATCATTTTAACATACACACACTATGATCACTTAAATTTATTTTGACAATTTATATTCTTTGGTTGGCTTTAAACTTTCAGCACAAAGCTGAAACATGTAAACATTAAAGAGCATAACATAAACTGCTGCAGGCTACAGCCTTGCTCAAACCTAGCAGAGGTTGAAGTCAACACATAACGTACTCCTAACCACCTTGTTCACAGCTTTTATTGTTGAGGGCATCTGCACACCATGTCCGTTCTTATTTAGGGATATCATATATAGTGATATGGGTCAAATTAATTTAATATAGGGAAAAAAAGGTTTCAAAGTAATATATGTGTGCAGAGCAGTATAAAATCATGCTAACCTACACACTTATAGAATGATGAAATTCAGTACAGGTGTATTTTCCAACTCGTAACACAGAAGCTAGCAGGAAGCTACTACAGAATCTAAACCAAGAAAGCACATAACCAATGCATAAGAAGCATGTATTATCAAGGCATTTTCTGACATACGCTTTTGGTCAGTGGAGATCTGTCCAAAACTTGTTCTAGTAAGTTGACTCTAAATAGTTTATAGAAATGATTTGTGGCCATGTAGGCAAATAGACAAATGCTAAGCCTTGGCTTCTGCAACTGGAAACAGCCAGATGTGGATGAGCAAACAGTGAAAACGGCAACTTTGAAAGGCCCTGGGTGGAAGGCTTACAATTTACATCTCAGCTATAAAACCAGAATGTAACGTATTGTTACAATAATTCATTGTGTGAGAAAATTAGGGCTTTTTATTTATGCATACATTGTGAAGCCAATCCTGACACCTTTACATAACCATACTGTGGGAATCTTGGCTTCTGAGCCGCAGGAAATACGTCCACAGTGTCTATGTACTTCCAACTTTGTAAAAGGATGAGTGTACTTTTGGCATATGGTCCTGTATGCAAAAAAGATTTACCGAATGGAAAAGAGAGGCTAAACATTTATAGTGGAGTTTAAATACTCTTTTCTAGATAAACTTTCTTTCTGAAGAAATGCAACATTAAAAACAAACAAACAAAAAGATAGCTAGATGAAATAAACTGAGTTGCCTCAGTTCAGCTCCTACTAAAAAACCCATCCATATCACAAAATCTTCCCTCACAACTAGCAACCTTGATGGACATGGGGATTGAATGAGTGTGGAAATTGAATTACACCCTCTCTCCCCATAGGTGGTCCTTACGGATCAGCATACCAGAGTGTGTCAGAAGTCGGCACCACTCTTGTCCCTGATGCATCTGTTCTGTGGACACAATCCTTCAGACTGCAGCTCTCTCAGTATGACACTATTCAAGGGAGCTACACACAATTTTTAAAAAATCTCTCTTTGAAACAGTAATCTAAGATAAATGTCTATTCGCAATAGACATCTGCAATAGGAACTCTCATTGCAGGCTCCGACTAATCTGATTTAAGCATGATTTTGTTTCCACTCAGGAAGCTTAAATTAATTTAGCTGTTCCTGAACACTGTCACAGAAAGATGAAGTATCCAGTGGCTCACAACTACAGTTCCTACTTCAACAGCCACATTTGCTACACAGTCAGGTTATGCTGAAAATTTGTTTGCTTTAGCTACCATTACACAAGGGATTTATACTATTACACTATTATCCCCTTACATTCAGTTTTTAGACTTGGCACAGGTTGTCTAGAGACTGAAAAGCACAAGAATTCAGATCCTTATGTGTGCTAAATTACCAGCTGCGAGAAAATCTGTGGCATATTCCTCACACTGATGAGACTGTCATTGATGCACCCCAACACTGAGAAGTCTGATGTGATCTGATTTCCCACTATTGTCTGCTTTCGTGTTCTATAGATAATCATCAACATCATAATCATCATCATTATTATTATCATTATTAGTCAGTAAACTTTCAGTCCAGGACTACTTTTTAATTTTAAAGTTATGGTTGGTAATTCATCCTGTGCATGAAAGACATCGTTTTGGTGAGTAACAATGGGCAGGACAAAAACTACCAAAAAAGAAGTAAAAATAGGTAATAGTCTATGAAGCACAAACTGAAGTCTCCCACTGTTTTTCAGAGACTTGCAAAACAGTTTTTGAATAAAGGCAATTCTGTTCAGCTCTTCCATAATTACATGGAGGACTCCATGAAGTCGATTAGAAAATCAACACACCTGACTCTCTGTGAAGTTTCCTAACTCTAGGACTTTTCTTCCACTGTCCCTTTCAAAATGAAAGGTAAATACTGACAACCAAATTAAGACAATGAATTAAGACAGCCAAAATCACTGTTTGAGGGATGCCAAATTAGATTGAGAACTCACCTCAGAGGGTCACATCTGTTCCTCTTTGCATGCCACTCCTGCTATACACGAGGGCAGGTATCACAAGATAACCCACAAGCAGACAGACTGCTGCCATGATACAAGGAGATGCTTTGTCCTTACACAAAAATTCACGGTGTGGCTAGCATTGTTGGCACTTAAAAAAAAAATAATTAGATGTTTCCAGTCATCATGTTGACGCAAACAGTCATGGGGAATGCCCAAGTATCATCACCACAATCAACATCTTAAGTTGAATTGCTTGCTACGCCTAGCTGATATGACAAGGTTCTCCCTGCTGATTATTCTTTTAAACTCACAGGCTGCTATCTATGAATGGCAAGCACCCTGCTCCCCCCACCTCACACCCTCCCCCCCCTCCCCCCTCCCCATTTTCTCTTCAGCTTTCTCTTTAAAACTAAAATCCAACACACAGTTCAGGAAATATTGTAAGATGAAGCTGGCTGCACTCCTAGAAATAAAAAATTAAAGTTTCCGTAAAACTTGACGTCTCCCTGTAAATTACACCTTAAAACCCCCCAAAACAAACAGGAAAAGATACTATTACCTAATGTCTGAAAATTCAGAGAATATATTCATTCATGGAAAATACTTCTGCAAGTGAAATGAAGTAAAATTATTTCCTCCGTTTATTACATAGTAAACAAGATATCCAGGTACCTTTTTAACCTGTGCCTTCCTCGAAATAGCACATTATTTATCAAGGAAAGTGAACATTGGCCTTGGTGCAGATAACCTTATTAGCACAAAAACATGCTCAACAAGACAGAACTGGACACTCTGTTTTTACAGAGGCATGCTACAACAGTTGCCAGTGTGATCCCCAACCCCAACAATTCCTGATCTCAGGTTAAGACAGCTATCCAAATTCATGCTACTGACGTGAAAACATCATATCCTCTATGCTTTCAAGTGTATTTTCAGAGAAATAGCTTTATTTGCAAGCGATACATCCAGAACTCATTCATCACTAATCTCAGTGTTCAATTTAATCCCGTGACAACCACATCATCTTTCAGATCACTCATGTGGCCATGACTGTAAATACAACATTTGTGGCCAGTCCAAAACACAGACAAGATCAAAGGAACTATATAAAGGCAGCCCCACTGGGGTGACGTTACATGCTGTGCCTGTAAAATTAAGACTACTGCTTCCATAGCCATGGCTTTCTCTCAACATCGTAGTTGTTTCAGGCTCCACAACACCTGAAGTAAACAAAAGTTTCCTTCTCAGAAAATTAAGGCACGATAATCCCAAAATTTGCTCAAAGGAAAGCAGTGATGTTGCTTTATGTCACAGCAAAAGCACTTTATTTCAAAGACAAGGAGCGGCAGAAACCTTCTGCAAGACGGAAGCATATCGTAAGACCTTTTTCTTGCACTGTATTATTCTGGAAAATGGATGGGTTTCTGCTCCCAGGAGCCAATTTCCTGGGGAGCTGGTGCAGCCCCGCGCCTCCACACCCACAGCCCACGAGGGATCTCCCCCCCAGAGGCTCAGATCTGGTGCCCGGTATTGACATTTTGGCCAAAGTGTCAGTCCTAATCATAAGTTTAAAACCAAAGCTAAGTGCCACTGGATCACTGCAGAAATTAAAGCCTGCGGCTGCTCCTGCCTGCTCTGGCTTGGCCTGACAGCCACACAAATAGGTAATGAGAGCTCATTAACCCTGTTAAGACACAAGCTGACAACAAATAGACAGACTCAAGCATAGGTAGCAAGGACACTCTCATCTCCCATAGGAGAGGACCATATAAGGTTGAAACTTACTTAGCACTGTATTTATAACTCCGAGCTCTGTACTATAAGCCAAAGGTTAAAAGTATACATTATGAAAGGAACAATTGCTGTCCTAATGGTTAAAAGAAGCATGCATCTGTACGTTTCTAAATGATCAGTTCCTTAGAGTGCTCTCTTGGAAGAAAAAAAAAAGAAAATTATTTCCATAAGAATTATATTTCATATGTGCCCTTTATGTGGCTGGGGTCCTAGGGCTATTGTGTCTCCTGGATGGCTCACTTACTACCCCGTTCTAGCTCCCTTTTGTTGTGGCAGGCTATTCACTAGAAATAGAAAGCACAGTCAGCATAGTAAGGCCATATTAACTTGCTGAAAATGGGCTCAAAAGCATCTTTTTTCGATTAGTTCTGTGACTGCAATTCTCATATGACTCAGTAGCCGGAGAAGTAGGTATTAATTTAGCAACCAAATTATTCCAGAATATGTGAAACAAAGCCCCTGTTTCTGTTAGCCCAGGCTCAGTTGCCTTTCTGTTACTTCTGCACTGCGTATGTGAGTTATGATTACGCAGCATACAAAAGCAGAGCAAGCTCTTTAGAAGTGGCCATTCCTTTCTCCAGTCCTTTAATGCCACTGCTGAACATGGTTGTACAAAACTCTGTATTATCTCTGTGTAAAGATAACCAAACAAAAGCTACATTTATAAAATCATTCAATTTGTAAGAAATTATACATCTTGTCAAACACAAACCATTGATGCTACGTTACTCAACTATGCCCTCAAAACACATGGCACATTTAGCAAGAATAATTATTTAATGGATTGTAGGTTCAGAAATTAATTGATACATCCAAATATGATCAGCAGTAGTCAACAGCACAGAAATGTTATTTTCTACATGAGTGTTAGGCTGGGAAAAAAGCTCAGTCCTGAAATACCTAACATTTTTAACTTGAAATCTGAAAAGAAAAATAACCATAGTGTTCACTTATTTTGCAACACATTTAGAATATTCTATGTGGTATTACTTATTTTTAATGAAATACATATGATATTGAAACCAATGATATTTATTTCAACCTCTGAAACAGAAATTTACTCCTCAGAACAGTAGTCTCACAATAATTGAGAAACATTATTTCAGGAATGTCCACACCTCACAGTTTGAAATGGCTGCAACCTTTATATTTTATTGGAGGACAACATCACAGGACTTTAAAAAATGATGTTCAAAAATATAAGCAAATAAGAAACAAACTGAGATATTTTTAAATACTCAGGAACGCCTTTCCACGACTTGATCTGTTTCCAGGTTGCCTCCTGACCTTGCCATGGCACTCAAAAGATTTAGTGAGAAGCTTGAAAGAAAAGAGGAGAAACAAACAGACTTTACACAAGTCCCCAGAAGGCAATTTTGCCTCTCCCTTACTTTTCCTTAAATAAACTCTTGTTACAAACTAGAACCATAATTTTTAATAACCTCTTGAAAGTGGCCAGAAATAGATTGTAGCCTCATGATTACATGGTGGGGAGAGAGGAAAAGAAACACTGTGAGCTACTAAGTCTGCCAATATAACTTTGAAGCTATGGAAACCTTATAATTCTTCCTAAATTGGGTTTTATCATTCAGTTGCTAACAGCAACTACTATTTGTTTGAATCAGCAACAAAAAAGCAGGCGTCCGGCCCATTGCAGCTGCCACTTTGACACAAAATATTGCAGAGGTAACGTATATTTTCATACTGATCAGTCTAAATACATATAAAAGAACAATAATATTCATTTGATGCTGCAGCCATCTCCTGACAGGATAACTTTCCATATCATGAGGCCAACACAAATGCACAGAGTATTACACCTTCTGGTTGCATTGCTGTCTCTCAGTGACAACCATAAAACCAGAGGATCATCAAGATTTTGAGGTTCTGGGTGGGCACAAGGACCAACCCCACAGCAGCATCTGCTATAAATGCTGTCTCCTTGCCTTCTAAAAATGGTCATCATACATGGTGGAGTTCGCATCCCCTGTAACAGATGGTTTCACGTAAAAATGACTTTCTGCTAACGCAACTGAAACACAGCAGGAATTTTGTTTTGATGCGTGATTTACTATGTACATAAAGGATCAAGAGTTTAGGAAAAACATGGATCAACTTTAAATTATTTAGAAGTAAAGAATTCACATCTTCCCAAGTAGAAAATTAGTATTTTTGAAAGCTGATAAACACAGTCCCCTCCTCTTCATTTCTAGAGCAAAACAAAATGACAGTATTCAAAGTTACCATACTCAACTATCTAGCAAAGCAGAAGGCCCCACCTGACAACTTTTCAGTTTTATAGCAAAACACTGCTTAGACATGATGACTCAGATGAGGTAGCATACTTAAAGCACCAAAATCAGCAAGTTCTAAGTTTATACCAGTTTCAGACTTTGAAACTAGAACAAGAAGATTCATGCACAAAGTAAACCATGCTCTCCTGTCATCACACTCTGACCAGGGGATAGCAGCAAAACCAAACAGAAACAAGTCTGTTGTGGTCAACAACTGTGCATAATCCAGGCACTATATTTCATTTAAAAACCAGCAAGTTTTGATGCATAATGCAGTCAAATGTCCATAAAGCTCATTTAACAAATGACATTCAAGAACAAAGAGATGGTAATTTCTAGTGTCAACCTGGAAATCAACCAACCACTCCAGATGCAAGAAGCTCCACTGCCAACTCTCTTGGGCCACCTCACTTTCCATGAGGTAGAATTTCAGATGCTACACCTTGCCCTATCAAAATCAAAACAAAACCCCTCTTTTTAAGCAGAAAGCCATTTTACAGAAGTTCCATTTACCTGCCACTGGAATAGTCACAATTGGACACTTTACAGTGTCAGCTGAAGAGGATAGAGAACAATTTCGGTTTCTACCCACAGGTTCCTGCGTGATCAGCTTCAGCACAAAAAAAATCCATCCATTAATACAGAAAGAGTACAACGGAACAGGAAAACCCTGGTGTTTTTTATCAGCCCAAACAACACTTAAAGATACAGAAGACTTTTTTTTTTTCTTTTCTTTCTTTTTGACAGAGGGGCAAGAGACCAGACTGGGGGCTCCTATGTTTGGAGCAAGAAGAACTCTGAAGTATAGGATAAATTGGAAGTTTTTTCCCAAAGTCATTGTGATAGTATCACTGACAGAAAATGTCATTTTGTATCAGTAGCATAGAGAGGAACAAAGAAATAATTCAGAAATAAGTCTCCATGCTTTGACATCAAAAACAGAGCTGGAACTATGAAACACTGCTTAACAGTCAAGCTCTGGATGGGAGTTTTTTCCAGTGCTTAATTCTGAATATGTTGGTATTCAAAGCACACTTTCCACACCCTCTTTTACAGACATTCCCTATGCAAAAAGAGGTTTGAAGTAATATACATTAGCCAAACCATAACATATTACATAGGGGAAAGAAACAGCCATAGAATACAGCATGTAGTAGTGCACTGTTCAGCCTATGGGGCAACACAGTATCTATTCTCACATGAACAATTAAAATATAAAAAACCTTAGGCATTTAAAAAAAAATTCTAGGACTGTACTTGCAAAGTGATCAGTAATAACACTACATTTTCTTCCTTTCACCTTCACGCAACATTATCTCATGAAAAAAGTTCACAAATGTTTCACCTACAATTAAGATCCATTTCTGGTTGGCATCACTACTCACTGACTACCCATTTCACAGAGGATCTGGTATGTTTTGTCACAGCAGAAAGTACACCAAAAATGAGTAAGTTAAAACAACCTGTTGAACAGCCTTTGATCAGTACTGAACTCACTGCTTCAGCACAGACCCCATGTGCTGCCATGACCAAAGCATTCTGACATTAAGATCAAAGTGCACTAGTAGAGGTAGTTTAACAATTGTTTTTTAAAAAAAAAAAAAAAAAAATTGAAGCAAAAAAACATTGCTGTCTTGCTACATTTTTTAGGTATGAAGACAAAACCCTTCTCTCAAAATTTCACTTCCAAACAAATGTAGTGCTCCATTCTGGTTTCCCTTGCTCTAGTGAAACCAACTGAGAAAACTAATAGGGACAATGGTGATTAATAAGGTGCTGCTGCCATGAACCCTCACCTAAGCACAGGGGAAACAGATTCTACCAAGTCTTCTGTCTGTGAGATGATGAGATTGCATCGTGCACCTGTCAGGAGAACATCCCCAAATTGTGGATTCGGGTGCTGTGCGCACACACGTTCCCCATAGCTCCCCTAGACACCACCACTGCGAACACCACTGCTTCATTTTAGTCTGGGCATTCGCTGAGGCCATGGGAGAGCTGTCATCTCATCCTGTCCAAGACCACCACCACACTGGATCAAAGTACCATTTTTTTCACGAGTTTTCCCACTCATTGTCATTCTCCCACCCACCCACCTTACCCAGTAAGTTCTGTCTAAAATCACAAGTCCTAAACCAACTTACTTAGCAAAAGTTTTGGCATTTTCCCCACAGGTTTCTGCTCCAAGCTTTACTACTCAAAACATATGCTGACCATACTTGAGCAGAGTAGCACCATACTGTTTTTCTAAATCCCCCCTACACTATGAATTAGGTAGAGTTTTACTTATGTCCCAACTTAAAGAGTGGACATTGTTGACACACATTTTACGCATGCCGCAGTGATGCTGTTCTGCTATGCACATGCCAAATTCTACCACAGAGATGGCTGGCTGTCGATCATAGTTGAAGAGATGGCTGAAGTAAGGGGGTTTTTTTCTGAACATCAAAGACGCTGAGATCTTGCAACTGGATTGTGAAGTTTTGGTACACAACTAAAGTACTGCTTCAGGGTAAAATAAAGAGTTATTGTTGTCTAAATGCATCAGTTAACCTTCAGACCACAGCACAAACAGATTCTTTAGTGAGATTCTGGATCTTTATACAAAGCAAATAAAGAGTTAGCGTATATGCCAAAAAAGCTGCCAGGGAAGCCAAAGAATCGTGAAAGGAACTAAAATTAACAAAGACTGTTCTTTGCAGGAGGGATAAAGGAATAATGACAAGACCATGCAACTTCTAAGCACCACATTTTATTTCAAGATATTACATGCCTGAGCTTCAGAGATGGTGTGAACATTGAGTGTATCTCAGTATTTACCTGCCTTCCTGAAATTACTCATTTTCTGTGTTAAAATGCTCAGGGCTGTACTTTATTTCCACCTAACCACCCCCAATCCCTTCCAGTGCTGAAACCAATGTTCCTTGGAAAATGGATACAGCAGACACTTTTTAAAGAACTGTCTATTAATAAATCAATGGACATCTGTATTTTCTGCCTTCTCTTCCTTCTTAGGAAACCACTGTTTTGCAGTGGAAAATTTAAAGCTGTATTGAGGTACTCTAGAGGTTCACTTCTACATTGCCTTCGGCTCCTACCAAAACGAGAATTAAGAACACTGCACAGATGCTCAGTACGTGAAAGACTTTGGATTACCTGGAAACAAAAGGGAAGCATCAACACCACTGCTACTGCTGTCAGGCTGAGCCATGTTTGAGCATTTGTAATACTGGTTATAAATTTGGCATCAATCCAAAATCAGCATGTTTAAGACATAGTGAACCAGGCTTATTGCACAAGGGTGTGTGTCGTGAAAAGTCTTGATGGGCACTGTGACATTTCATTTTTCCTGCTGAAATTTTTCAGAAAAGAAGAAAGGACGACATGAACATCTCCTATCCTGAAACTTATATTTTGAGTTAAATGGTTTCACTGTGACGTCGGAAAGAAATTCACAAAAGACAGATTCCTTCATATCAGATGCATTACTTTGAAGAAAAAAAAATTCATCAGAGCTATCAATAAAAATTTTCAGCACTGCTCAGCAACGGAGAGTGAGGAAGGGCATATACTTCTCAACAGAAAACACACCAGCACACTCTCACTTTTAAAATCACAAACTAATGTCTGATCATAGCATTTTACAGACATGAAATAAAAAGTTATTTGCTATACTTCACATTTACCCAATGGTTCTCTCAGCTAGACACGTCAGGCTTGTCTCACAATCCATGCCAGAGATCAAACTCTATCCTTTGGACAGTCACTTAATCAGATTCAACAAGAATCGAGTAAATGTGTCTGATTATTTTAAAATTTAGGTTCGAGATTGAATTTCTTCTATTTTACTTCCAGAGGCTATTACACATCATTTTTTCTGACATGGAAAATATTGCCAAACTACACGGTCAAAGCTGGAAATCTTCCAATGCATGATGTATCATACCATCATGTGCAATGGTTTTCTACAACAGATGCAACTACTCTGTACAACAGCACCAAGCATTACCAACGTTCTCCCTGTACTCCTGCAGAGGCACTGTGTTCCCTCATTTGCAAGAAAGGGAGTCATCTATAGACTTCCCCCCCTAACCACTGATTTTAGAAAGCTGAGCCTGGTCGTTGAAGGACTTGCCTTCATCAGCTGGAAGAAAGTTGATACTGTACACTGGGTGGAAAATAAGAGCAACAAAGATCACCATCACTGCATGACCTCTTGGCCTGCAAAGCAATAAAACATACTGCACTCAGAATCTGCCAGTTGACATAACTACAGGGTGCTTCTGTGATGAATGTAAGGTTTGATTTAAAGCAGTTGATCCTCACATCTTATGTGCATATTACAAGGGAGAAGGATATTAGGACAGCTCTCCCACCCAGCTGAAAGAGAGAGGCAGATAGACAAAAACGTAAGAAAGAGAACAAAAGAAAAAGGCCAAAAGAGAGCCAGACAAACAGAGGGCCAGATGGCGACTGCAAACCCCAGATCCTTGTTAAGTTCCCTGTGCCTGTCAGATGCTCAGAGAATGAAAGGACTGGATAAGAAGAACAGGCATAACATCTTCCTTCTGATCTTGTTCTTTTCCATTCTCTGCTATTAGCTTAATGAGTTTAATGGTTCATACCACGGAAAACCACAGTGAGGGCTGGGGGAAGCTAATCAAGCCACTTCCTTCTCTGAGTTCTGTAAGGAAACTTGGGAGGAAGATGCATACTCACAAAAGAACAGCCTGTAAGCTCTGACAATTTCTGAAAGCTTCCTAACATGGAAAATACGGGGGGGAGAGGGGAGGTGCAGAATAGACGGTTCTCGGCTGACTTAAATGGTCATTGATCTACTCTTCCTAACTGCTGCAACAGCCCACAACAGCCAGAGATGGGCCTATTGAAAATCAAGAGTAAAAACTTTCACAGATGTGAAGCATGCAACCACATACCACCCATATGCACATACATAGCTTACAAGAAGATACTTAGAAACAGTATTTTCTTCCTCACCCATATGATGCCAGAGAAAGATGTGAATCAGCACAATAAAAATCCTCGAAGAGAGTTAATGCAATTACAGAGCACGAGAACGAAGATTTTTCTGTTCTTGAGGTTGTGCACAACATCAAACAGAACCTAATTCAAGGCCACTGTCGTTTTAGGTGGAAGAAGAGAGATCGGCACACTTGCTCCATCCACACAGACAAGTTTTCTAGGTTCCTGCTGCGAAGGGCTGCCAGTTGCTTTACCCAAAGTCACTGAAAATGTTAGCTTGTCTCTGTCTCTTCCCCTCTTCCATCATATGCCAAAGTTCATGGCAGGAAAACAGATGACTGGTAAAATTTAAGAAGATTAATTGTAGTAAAAGCCCTGCCTAACCAGGCTGTCCCCAGAAAGGAAGTTAAGTAAAACAAGCTACGCTTGTCACAGCATTTTTAGCTACACAGCCGCAAACCAGATGAATCAAGAATAAATAAAAAATTAATTTATTTCTGTTACTTGTATGCAAATTAAAGAAATAGGTTCTTTTTCATTACCAAAGTATAATTCATCTTAACTAATGATATACACACAGCACATTTAATTGACTACTGTGAACTACTAGACTATGAAAGAAGTAATGTACCTAAACAAGCTGGGAGGAGTTTCCACCTGTGTTTTAAATTCCTGTGTAAGACACTCTGAGAAATACTTCTGTCTAGCTAATAATACTATTCACATGAGCTCTGTGGGAGAGGCCATGCAGCATGCTTTGAAATTGTTTCAGGAGTCTTAGTCCAGCTTTGGAGATGGCAAGGGTTTTATAATGACTGGACAACCTGGGTGGAGCTCAACACTGATTCTGTCTAAATGAATCCACATTCAATATAACTTAACTTTTGGGAAAACAAAAGACAAAACCCCCAGGCTCAAATACCCTTTTTCACAGTGCTGAAAGAACAGCCCCCAAACCACCTCATCTGACTTTTCTTAAAATTTTATTCCCAAATAAAAACTAGGAAATATATTGCTAGCAGATTTTGCATTCCCTTCAATCCTCTTGAAAGATATTTCAGTGGTTAGCCCTAGATCCTAAATTAATTTAAGGACCTCATCAGAATGTAATTGCTACCTTTGCATTTGTCCTATCATACATGGCTTTGCCTGATCACATTATGTTACTCTATTTGAGGGTATGAAAAAGCAAAGCATGTAGTCAGAAAGTCTTGTTCATGAAACACTCTGCAGTGAAACAAGAGCACCGAGTTGCTAACATCACAACAAATAAAAGTATTTTCCCCTTATACAGCTTTACAGGCTGGACGTAAGGCACTGGTGCAATACAAACAATAGCAACAACACCAAGCAGTTTTGAATGATCTCCAATACTCATCTTTTTTTCAAAGTTCTTTATTTTTGTGCTCATGTCTATCATTCCTGAAAAAATACTACAAACTACAGGAAAGGATGGATAGTGAGTCTTTGAAGCTGGAAGATAAAGCCAGTAATGTATGGCCAACCAGCCCATTCAGGAGAAGAGGTCTACAGATCATACACTGGGAATCACCACACTGTGTGTTCTTTGTGATACCCATTGAAATAGGTATTGCAGACATCTGTACTAAACACAGTTATTATGTTCAGTTATTTGTAGAAAACCTAAGGTGAGTTAGTTTGCCTAAAGGCATTCAGTTCATCAGCATCAAAAGGAGAAACAGACTTGCACATCCTGATTCCTAGTTGCAGGTGCACCCAACATCCTACCTATCCCTTTGACACTACTGTACGAGAATGATCAGGTTGCACAAGCAAGAGCTTCGCTTCATCACCATGAAGCATCGTGTAGTAGAACTGTGTTGTTCCAGAAGCATAAGAATGCATGAATTCCAGGTTTCCCGTGGATGTGTGTCCGGTGGTTGACTGTAAACTCACCTGAAGTTTATTCAGGTACTTCTGAGGCCTTTCTACAAAGAGATTCCCTGTGTCTAACAAATCACAAGCTGTCTTTCAGTGGCATTATTTACTGACTCTCCTTCCTCTATCTGGCTAGTGTTTATTGTATTAGTTGTCTTTGACATCTGTCTTTCTGTCATACTTGATTTAAATAAGCCAGGTTATTAGAGAAAACATATGGGTAAACACATATACACTGAAATTAGCTTTATGTGAGCATATGTGATAGGAAACAAGACTAAAATAATCTTCGATCCTTTTAAGAGGTGAAAGACAGCATCCATAAAATCTCTGAACAGCAACTATTAATACCACAATATCACAAGCCCAGCCCCTGCAGTTACCAAAGGAATTTCCTGGGAACTGATCAGCTTTCTTCCTCTCCTCTGAAATCAGATGGGAATGTCCTTGAAGCAAATATATCATTGTAGGAAACAATTAAGGGAAAGGGCAAAGGGGAAGAAAGAATGACTTGCATAATTTAGAGAAAACACTCAGTGTAAGTGAGCCTGTGGTTGCCATTCAAAGCTATGTAGTGCCAGAGGACTCAATTTTCAGATCTAACCTCTTCTCTGGTAGCAGTGCTGGAGGAGCATCAGGTAGGCCAGTGCCTGGACTTTAGCAGAAAGGAGAAAAACCTGCATGGCACTAGGGTGACTTCTCAAGTCAACTGAGGCATGAGCTACCAGCTATTCAGTTTTACACCTTGGAGGATCTTAAGGCTGAAGTATCCAGCCTAGCCTGAACACAGCCAGCAACTCAGGGGCTGTTAAGATCATGCCTTGACATTGTGTATTGTGTATGCAATGCCATCCTCCCTGAAGAACGAGGAATACGGAATGTGGAAAATTATTTGGCCATTGGTATTCAGCAGCTCAGAAGAAGATAACTGGAGTAAGCCAGGCAGAATAACAGTACTACTACTGAACTAATGCAGACTTTTCTAATAGTAAGTAAAAACAAAACCCAAAAAACCCCAACCAAAAACCCCAAAACCTACCCACTGGTAATACTCAAATGGGATTCTACTAGTTCAGAAAAAAGATAGTATTACTAATGCCAGTGTGCATTACAGTTTTAGGGGAAGTAGGTCCTTTTAGGTGAATCTGATTTCATTCTGTAAGATTTGGGTAAAATATCTTGGCTAATGGCCAGCAGGGAACCATCAGCAAACAGATATATATGCAGAGGGGATCTGTGAGGCCATACATGCAAGTCCTCTGCTCAGGGGAAGGGAAGCTTTACAGGACTCTACACAGAGCCACCTACTTCACTGAGGACCATTGTCCTAAGGATGCAGAAACTCCATAGTTGTCCCTCCAGAGCTTCCACAGAGCTGTACTGTTTCATCTGGAAAAGGTAAAGTCCAGGGGAACCTCCAGGACACCCAAGAAAGTTCCTTCACTGTAAGTAACAACTGCCATGGCAAAACAAACACGGTGGCAGAGAATTCAGAGCCACTGTCTCATCAACAGCCAGAAGAAGAAAACTTGCTAAAAAACAGGAAAGGCAGATGAGATGGAGGAATTGTTAAGAAGTAAAAATTATTTGTCTCAACTGTAATCTCCATCTTTCACAGAAACCCATCTAAAGCTGGCTTACATAAAGAACAGCATCTTGTGCAGACCACTGAGCAGAAACACTCTCCCAGAAGCATGCGTATCTGGCACACAGATGTCTGATCTGGTACACATTGGCCCAAGCCTTTGCAGTTAACTTATCATTTTGTCTTCATTGTTACAGATGTGAAACACAAAATGTTTTTTCTATGAAAGCAAAGTACTGACCGTATCTGTAAAGAACTATGAAAAGCAATCCAAGTCACTAGGTGTACCTATTCCTACAGCCGTACTGTTGTAATGTGGCTGGACAGACCATCCTCTGTGATCCTACACTAATCTCTCTAAACTGATCTTTCTAACACTGCTAAATGATGTGGTATTTCTGCACTGTGGAAGAAGATCCAGGAACCGCTGGGTGCAGCCATTCTACCTATATGTGCTGTACGGGTCTCAGAATGATTTACATTGCTTACGTCTAGCCACTGTAATTTGAAAGGCACAAACACTGAATTTACAGTGGATTACTGGAGGAGCTCAGTCACTTTCCTGTTTATGCAACTGAATTTCTCAGTATTTTCAAGAAGGGTGAGAATTAAAAAATAAAACAATAGCTAATGTATTTGGACATTTAAATTACTCTTCCATGACCTTTTAAACCAGAAAATTATCTGTCATACCACTGCCAAAATATGGCATTATGAACATTTATGTAGGTGAACTAAAACAATCACAGAACTATTGAGCTTCTCTGTAAGCTGAAGTAGAGCACCAAGTTCTCTGTTGTTTTACACCCTCTATAGTGCCATTGCACTCTTTGTGTAACCTACAGTTTACACCAGTTCACAGTTTCATAAGAGAAAATGTACATAGTGACATTTGCTTTAAACTAGTATAGGTTTATTCCAAGAGTACAAGTGGCTTTTTGTTACATGGAATACTGCATTCTAACTTATATAAAGTAGCTCCATTACATTGATTATATAGCATGGCATCACTGAATCTAAATGTGACATGGGACTAAACAAAACCACTTCATTCAAAACAGACAGTAGTTCTCGATCACAGCTGATGGACAGACATGCTTTACTGAAGTTCCCACATTAAACTCTGAACTCAGAAGTAAACTTAAATAACAAGAAATAATTTAAAAGGCTGGATTTGCAAACATTAATCCAGTGGCTGCATTCCCAGAACAGTAAACGTGCACATACGACTTTTGTAAAAACTTGCACTAATTCCTGCTAAATCTGAGCTCTTCAATCCTTCTGTCTTTCACCTCACTTGAAAAACTGCCAGTCCTTCCATCGGGATATACTAAATGGGGACTACCGTGGACATGGGCATCACATGCCTGTGAAGAGCCTGTTTAAGGACTGAAACCCTATGAATAGTACATAGCTACAGAACTACGTTACCTAGATTTGAAATGGGCCCAGTATTAAAATGCCTAACTGGCCAACAAAAGACAAAACAAGGTTTGGGCTAAAAAACGTGCCTTTACTTTTTTATGCACCCTGCTTCGCAGAACAGCATGCAAAAGCCTCTGCCTTGTGCTCCTATATATAGACCCCTGGTAGAAACAAAAATGAAAATTTAAGACTGAGGTTCTGACTCAAAAACCAGAATTTGTTGAATCTTGAAAGAGATTAGGTTTTATGACTTTATTTACCCTCTTTTTCTTCTTTTCACAAAGGTCATAATTTAAAAACAAAAATAAGTATCTGCTGACATTTAAGCAGAAGGAGTTTCAATCAGGCCAAGTGGCCCATTAAAATCTAACCACGTTACTATCAATCCACGATGGAGGCGTGCCTACTAATGATCTATTCTATGAAAACCGACCATCAATAATGTGTATTGCTGACTGACACTGCAGTATTTGTGGATTTTCGTTGTCCTATGGATACATGCATAAAATATAAAAAGCTTCAGTTTCATGACTTCCAGGAGATAAGAGCGAAGGGGAAAGGGAAAAGAGTTTAGGGCCAGAACCTAGCAAAGAGCACAGCTGGCATGTTTTCTGGCATTCATCTTAAAGCTTCCTCCCTGAAGTCATGCAATTTATTGATCCGATCACTTCGGAACGTATAAATCGGTAATACCAGGACTCAAAAAAAGATTTAAAAGCTTCCAGCTCCCGCCTTTTAGTGTTAGTCGCAGTGAGGAGCTGCAACATACTCCGTGCTCTGGCTATGTCACGGCAGAAGGGCCCAGGTTACGACAGGCTGGCCCCAAATGCCTTCAGAGTCAGCAGGGAGAAATGCAGACTCTGCCCACGGCCTCCACGTCGCCTCGCGCGCCTAAGGACCTGGCCTTCTGGACGATTAACCTTCAAACCATCTGAGTTGCGGGATGTCTCCCCACGCTCCCGAGGAAAGCTTGCTGCGCCCCGAGCACCCCTTCTGGGGACGAGCAGTCAGGCTGTCGGCAGAGCTCTGCCCGCAGCCGGCCGCCTCAGCCTCCACAGGCCACGCGCGGGGACAGCTGGCCGGGACACCGGCTGGGGAGGAAGGAACCCTCCCCTGGGTGTCGAGGACATTCCCTGTAGACCAACCCACCTTTTTGGAATTAAATCCACATCCTCTCCTGCCACAGACCCAAACGGGGGTGTGTGGTCTCTACTCAAGCCCAGTTACTTTGCCAAAACATCGGTGGCACAGGAAAAGACGTGGTTCCTGCAGAGGACCAAGCAAGGACCTAAAAGGGATTAATCGTGCTTTCCCAACAAGGTCAAAAAAGCAGTATTATCAGGTTTCTTCTAAAAAACACCTCTTTTAAACTAAAAGAGTTACCATGAAACCGATTAAAAATTGACAATGACGTTTCTTAAAACACAGCACTTCTCTTCGGTTTTGGGGGAGGAGAAGGGGGGAAAGCCAAATCTTTCATATATATATATATACACGAATCTCCCTCTCTCTCTCTCTGAATGTCTCTCTCTCTCTCTACGAATGTATATACACATATATACTGTGCCTTGTTTAAGAAGATAAATAAGATCTTAGAGAAAGCTTCCCCAGTCTGCAAGGAAATCAAAACTTGACTAGAGCTCTTTGTCAATCCCAATCCACTAATACAGTTACATTTCTTTAAGAAGGCTATACTTCTCGTACTGTATGTTCTTCCAGCATTTTGCTTTCACCTACACATTTTGCCTTCTCAAGCAATACCTTCAGACTTGTATTTTTCCACTATAAACTGACAGCAACCCAAAACCTGCCCCTTAACTATTCAAGGGCATGTAGGCACAAAAAAAATATTGTCCTCCTAAGCAGGCTGGGTGTGGTATTTGAATGTTGTACATTCCTTCAGTTAATTGAGAATTATATCTCTCTTTTCAAAGGTTCAGTAAACAAATGGCTTGGCAAAAAGACATTGAGAAATAAGCTAGGAATACCTATTTGAAATAACTTTTATTTCAAGTATGCCATTAGTACATATGTTGATATGCAACAGAATTTCTGATGCTCTAAGCCAACATCCTTGTTTAAAAGGAAGAGGAACAAAAATCAGAAAGTAGGGCACTACCAAAACCTAAGAACTTGGCAGTGAGCCAAAATGAAGATCTGTAGGTACAGCTTTACTAACCTCAATGAATCATCACAAAATTGAGATGCAGATCAATACAAAGTAACAGAAGTCCCTCCCCCTCCCTTTTTTTTTTCTCTCCAGAAGACCCATTTGTGGCAACCATATTCATTCCCCAAGACATGTCTTGTCTACTACTGACATGCAACTGTTCCATGACACACGTTTGGGGAAATTTCTGAGCCTCTATCAATACTACTATTATTTCATTTATTTACCGAGGTACTTATATGGAAAATAATTTTCTGTAATACTGGTTCACAGAAACTGCATACACAGACACTAAATACAGTTTCAGGAATTCTTAAAATAAAACCAAATGGATTAGTCAACAGAAGTCAGCTGAACATTAAGAAAAAATGTTCATATACTGAGATATGCTGACTTTGAAACAGCCTGTTTCTTCCAAACACTGAAAAAGGATAGCCACATTTTTAGGGCTTTTAATATTGATTCTTAAGCCTCCTTTTTATGCAACCATGCTACCACTATTTTTACCAAATTTCAACATTTGCTATCAACTCTTAAAAGTAGTATCTCAGATACTTTTTACGTTGTCTTTTGTTACATTCATGGATTTGCTCCTTAAAACCTAAGACAGTCTGCTTTTCAGTTGAAAGAGATAGAAATTTTCAGAACAGAAAAGCACACAATAGAGAAGGTTAATTTCAGCTAAGTGCTGTTGGCACAGCTGACCACATTTCACAACAACATGAATACAAAAAAAATGTATTTGCATATGGCAGTAAGAACAGCCCAGCGCACTCCAGCCTGGCTCTCTCATCTGCCATCACACAATAGGCAGGGACTGTGAACACAAATTGTTCTCCATGCTAAAATGGCAGGGCTGTCCGGTCCAGACTTCAAGCTGCAGGCATGCCTGTTTGTCTGTCAGGTTGAAGAAAGAATTTTCTTAATAGTTCTACTTTAAATGGTCAATGGGGAACACTTCCCACGATGCACTGAATGCTCACGATGTCCTTTTGGCTGAGCAGCACAGCCCATCTCCCAAAGCTATAGGTTTCTTAATTCATTTGGTACAACAAGTTCAGGAACTTGGAATAAAGTCTCCCAACAGTCTATGTCCAAATTTAATACCAGAGAAGAAAAAAAAAAAAAGAATTTTAACTCTGCTATTAAAAAGAAAATATGTAGTTCCACTGGGCACAACTCCAGGTAAAACTACAGCTTTTCAGAAAGGATGTGTTGCCCCCAGAGCGGGAGCAGCATATGTCCTGTTCCCTGGAGATACTAATTCATTTCTCTGCATTACCCTTAAATGCTAGCCCACTTCTTCCAGGAGCTGCCATGTTAGTGTGATCAGACTAAACGGGACTTTTATTCACAGTGACGAGGCTCCTCACTGCTCTCTGATCTCAGCACAGAAGGTCAACTGCATAAATACTGGGCAACCGAAACTGCACAGTTATGACCAGACATCCTGTTTGCTGTGAATTCTATTTTTAATACTTTTATGATGCTAATAACGGGAACTCCCAGTTTAACCATCTTGCTTTTTGTTACTTTATCCTGCAGTTAGTTAATCCAAAACTACTTTATCAGTGTGTACAGATTCTACTTCTCGCTGTCAGTTTTAAGGTGTCTTTTCCCCCTCCAAGCTCCCCGCTCCTGCCTTTCAGGAGCTTTCCAAACTCTTCTGAGAAGCAAAGACAGAGGTTTTCAGAAAGACTTCAAAAGGATCCCCCTGCTATCTAATCTTAAAGCAGTGTAGTCAAAGAAGATTGTCACATTTGGCTTCTGTATGGGAGCCAAGACATTAGAAAGAATACAAAACTGACAACATTTTCTGCAGAAAATTCCTAACAGTGAACTAGCCAGGAGGCCATGAAGGTTGGGAATTGCTGTGCACCCTCAACACCCACTGGAAGATGGGTATTCCCATTTGGGACAAAACCTTTCTTAACAACAACAGGTACTCCTTCCCTGAAAACTTAGAGCGTGGATCCCATCTAAACTCAGGTTCACCTTGCGTACTGGCTTCTTTTCAACTACTTCTTCCTTCTCTTTGAGGTAATAACAAGGCATCTCTCTCAGCCCTCTCTCATTTACTTATGGAGTGACTGTAAATACTCATTCACTGCTTCTTAGTGGATGCTCTGTCCTACACACTCTTCAAGCTCAGCAGCTCCTGCTGAAAGGCAATCAGCTGTCTCTTGCCCTCTCCTAGTTTACCAACCATCATGTCAATTGACCTAGCAATGATTTTAATTTTAAAAGAGCTTTTTGACTGAGCATTCACATTGGCTGGCTTATACACAACATATTCAGTCCTTATATCTTGCGCAGTTCAAACATACATTCTCTCCCTGTAGGGACTGCAGATTTCCAGAATGAATGCTACACATTAAAAAAATGGAATAACTAACTAAGACAAAACCCCAGAGTAAATAGTGGAAAACTTGATCTTTTTTCTTTCTGGGGAAATGCCTTTAAAGCCTGCAAAAGATATAAGGCTGAGAGAACTAGCATCAACTCAGAGCCTCAGATGTTGGTATGCATCTTCAAATCTATCCTATCCTTGGCTTTTGCTGAAACAAAAAAAGATTTTAAGCAATACCAACTCATTAGCTGTTTTAGCAGCCATTCCTACTGAGAAGGAATAAGGAATGGCTTACCTCACCCAAAGCACTCAGCAAGCTTCAGATATAGCTAATTTTTAGCCATTGCCAATCTTGTCCATACTTAAATCAAGAAAAGAAAGGCTCTATTTAGCCACTGTTCTCCCCAGAAACCCAGTCCAGTTATCAAAACGGTCAGCATAAGGTAAAAACATTTAATCTGGGTAAACAATTAAGAGTTGCTCTATTTCCATTTGGGTGAAAAAAACCCCAAACTATTCTGGAACAGCCTACTTTGTTACAGAAAGGTCTACTTCAAAAGCACTAGTCCTCAGAAGATGACTGCACCTTCCTTTAGCGTCCAAAATGACGGGCCAAGCTATTGGATGGAGCCAAAGAATGTACTGGTTTTTTTGGCCACATGTAATTCCCACTTCCAAATTATGATCCAGTTTTTATTGAAGATTAATTGAAGATACATTCATGAGGTGTCATTCATATTTGAGCTAAAATGAAACCATCACATTCGTAACATAATTTCAGTTTTTATGTTTTAGCTTTTTCTGTGCATCCAAAAATGCTTAAAATCCTTCACAAAATTAACACAGGCACATTCATGGAGAATTGGTTCTCTGCAGTTTACATTACATGACAACATTACCTTCTACAAGAACAGATGAACAACAGTACAAAAACAAAAGAAAGAAGGACAAGTGTATCACTAGTAGCAAAGACTTGCTCCATCCAGAAAGATGTATTCACTTCCCATTGATTCAATTAAAAAGAACAAAACAAGCAGACATTAACCTTTTATCTTCTCCCTTTCTTCATAGGCAAACCAGAAAAAAAAAAAAAAAAGAGCACAGTAGAGGTTTAAATCAGGTAATGGACAGGTATTCATTAGAGTACTGTATCTATAAACATTATCTGGTTAGAAATGGATTTTCAACCTCATGATAGCCTTTTTTTGCAAAGGGAGAAAATAAGAGGTTGCTGAAATGCAAGTCTTCCCTAGAAAGTAATGAGGAAAATCAGGGTAGGGAACATGGTAAGAAACGAATGTGAAAATGCAGGCTGATGGGATATGATGCAAGACAGGATATGGACCAAAAAAAAAAAAAAAAAAAAGGACTGCATTCGCTATGTGGTACTCTGGAGTGACTGACCTAACAATGGTGTCACTCTGCCTTTCATTTCTCTCTAAGCACCCTGTGCTGCTAACCCTGGCACCATCAAGGGAGTAATCCAGCAGGAACCTTGGAGAAGACTCAAGTGTAGATGGGTGACTGACTACCAGAATTTTTAACATTTTTTTCTCTAATCACACAAACTTGTCAAGTATATGGTTATTTCCAAAGCGTAGCACAATACGGAGTTGAAAGAAAAAAACCCTGTGGTATGGTGATGGGTCATTTAAAAGTTTAATAGAAATTTCTGCCTGAAGTGGCAGAAGACAATGTGTATTGCATGGTTCTCATTCATAATATAACCTGAAATACTGGCAGGAATAGCTGCAGCACCCTGCCATTAAGAATCACAGCAATACAGATATAAAGCAGGCCAGGGCAACAAAGGGGAAGTCCATTTGGCCACTGCCGCATCACAGAAGATATTTGCTAAAGTATTTAAAAAATACAACTGAAGTCTAAACATACATCCTCCCCACCCCCGCCCCAAACCCCAGAACGTTGTCTAGTTGAAATACACAGGATAGTTGTATGAAGCTTCAGGTATTTAGAAAAAAGGGGGAGGCCCTTGTGGGGTGGGGAGGGGGGAATCCTCAAACAAAGGAAACTTGGGCAAAGAAGTTTGAGGGGCTTGTTTTTTATTTTTAAGATTAAAAAACTATCTTTTTATCTATGTCCCTTCAAGTCCCATAAATAAGAACCTTTTGTATCCTGAATATATTTTTGACCCAACAAAGAAAACATACATGAAAACAGTTTGCATCCCAGTTGCCTGTTCTGTCAGTCACATGCTTCATAAAAACTTCAAATAATTCTTGTCTTGTAACCATGCCTAATTTAATATGAAAGTCAGAATTTCAGCTCAAACCCTCAGGGGAACTCAGCTGGATTTACTGTTAAATCTTTGCCAGTGCTTTGGAAAGAGTCCGCATTGCAAAACACCCACCCAGTCCACTCTTAACTAAGCCAAGATGGCAATAAATTCAATAAAATGGAAAAAAAGCCACTTGCACTATATACTAGTTTCCAGAATATGAAGGATATCCTTGTAAGGGCATCCTTAACTTGACATTCCCTCCATATGCCTTTTCATTCCCATTCCCCATCTCCTAACATTGAAATCAAATGCAACATAATTAAGTAGCCGAATTCTCCTTACCTGTAACTTAAAGCAACTTTACTTCTATGTCCAGTTTTGGAGTGTTGTATGGGCCAATGGTGGGGCTATTTGTAATATTCCCACAGGAAAACAGAAGGCTCCCCAGTGGAAAATGCAGGTACCGGATGGGGAGAGGGAAGACAAACAGAAAACCTTGAGCTTCGACTTTGCTTCTACAATTCCTTTCCTATGCCTACTTAGCTCTCCTCAGCCAACATACGAGTAGAAATGAGCATTACAAAATCTAAAGGATATTATCTGTGTTGATAACACTTCATGGCTTGGTCACTTCCCATTTTGTGACTTACCAATTTATAAAAATTGTAAATATAATTAGAATCACAATAATGAAAGGATGGTATATTGATCCAACTTCTCTCACTTTCCAGTTTTTCCTCTGTGTAATTAATACTAAGCTACTTGGGTTTTTTTAAAATCTGTAGGTGAGTAATCCAGAGTTTATGTTTCTGTGTCCATAATCAGGTTTTCATAAACTTTATCGGATACTCACAGTGTTATGGCCAACTAAAATTCACATAATGGTCTTCAAAAGCAACTCTTTTCCATAGCAGATTTGTTGAGTCACAGGGGATTTTTATTCTGTCATGAAAAGACATTTTTACAACATTTTAATCATTTGGCTTATTCTAAGGTTTAAGGGTAATAAAAACATTCAGATGAAGATGACTCAGGAGGAGATAAGCTGAAAAACACTAGCTTTTTATTGATGAAAGGAATACAGTCAAACACTGGCTAGCATATGCTTTGGAAACATCAAGTTGTATTGCAAGACAAATATGGGTAAGATACTGAAAAGCTGATGTCTAGCACAAAGAACAATTAACATTTCAGTTGCCTTACTTGAAACCATCAGTCATTGCTCTGACACCAGCAGCAACAAACAGGAACTCATGCAACCTAACAGTCACTACATCTACCAATCTCAGAATGTTTTACAAATATTAACATGGCATCACAAGCAACAAAACACTTAGCTAAGTATATTTTTACATTACAAAGATGCAGAACTTGAGACCGATTACCTTATCTACATAGCACAGCTTACGTGTGTGGTAGAAGAAAAGATAGTAAGTTTCAGTAATTCTGCAGCCTACGCATGTTTAAGACAACACCTCTGTAGAAGTTTCGCAGATTTTGATGCTGGAAATGGAATAAGGAGCAATGGTAGGGGTTACAGCAACACACCAATGCACTCAATTTCTCTTTAGTTTAAAAAGAGGGACAGACCAATTAAAGTGGCAGCAGCAGTGCCATGACCTAGGTGTAAGGCTGCATTGGGACCTACAGCTCACTTCTCAGCTGAATGCTTAGATGGGAAATAAGCAGGATGTAAGCTAAGAAGGAAATCAGAATTCCTGACTCCTAATTGCTCAGCCATCTTTCTGTCACAACAAATGTGATGTCATAAAGACAACATGATTATGGAGCAAGACAGTGATCTTTTAGACATGATCATCTCACTAGACTGCAATAAATCAAACCACTTACTGTGATTTAGACCCACAATGAGAAGAATCATGGATACATTGGGGAGCACTTTCTTCTATACCCAAACAGTTCAAGTATGACAATCCAATAGAAATTGAAGTTTCTGAGCACTTTCTTCAAAAAAAGCACAGGCACCCAAAAGAAAGAAACAATCGCAAGCATATGGCACTATGGAAGAGCAAACAATATTGCTTTCAGGCCTAGCCAAGGGATTACTGTTACATGAGGAAATCAAGGTTGACTTTTAAAAATCTAAAAATAATTCTAAGAATGCTTCCTGTCTCAATGCTCTGGACAAGAGAAAACAAATGAAAAGACTTAGTGTCTACACGCCATCTAGGTCATTGGTATTACACAACCTCCCTTTTTAAAAACACTTCAAACAAATTCCTACACAGGACATCCACAGGCTTTAACTGATTAAAAACAAGTGCAAGATATGAAATATAGCCTGGAAATACAAAATGGCTTGTTTTCAGAAAAAGTCCCTGTGTCCCTGACAAACCATAAGAGAATCTGATAGTCTGACCAGATAGTTTTAATTAAATAGAGCTCGTTAAATATTTACTTACATGCCACTTCATACCAAAAGGCTAGATCACTACACAGGACATTCACACCAGATACTTAACTCTGCATTTCTTGTCTTACATGGTTGCAAAGCAACACGCTCCATTAGGATAAGCACACCTCTATAGCAAAGAATTATGCATGCAATTGTTCTTTATCATAGGTTCCAGCTCTGCACTACCTCCAGCTTAATAAGACAGGAGCAGACTTGTCCGTCATACCTCTTTCTATGCTGTGCAGACACAACACTCAGGCACATTTCTGGCTGCTAAACTAAGTATCATGCCTCCGACATCCTATCATACCGTGTCAGAAAGTTTTACAATTGAAACTATTTGCACTAAACCCCCATGATTTAGCAAGCTTCTATTACTTATTCTACTCTCCCTTTGTGTGAAAAGTTACAGGACTGCATATACTCATTTGGACTGTCAAAGACGAAAAGGTAAATAGCTGTCCATTAAACTTATCCTTTAAAATACACTCAAAGCCAACACTTACATTTGATACTTATAATCAGAAACCACTAATCGTAGCCTTAATTCATAACTAGAAAGTATGTTATATTGCAATATATAGAGAGATAAAATGGAACCTCCCATGCTCAAGTTCATCTTTTCAGTTACGCTGCCATGTGCACTGGACCTTTTATAGTATTACCGGGGAGACTGAAGTCACAGCACTAGCTTCTGTTACCACCTCTACTACAGGGTAAAATATCACCAACTTGTCCATACTTGGGCACACAGACCACTAACTGCTTCATGGAAAATTGTGTGGCTTAATTCTTTAGTATTTATGACACAGAGAGCCCTCAGGTGAAGGTTTGTGTTAGGACACCAAGCTTGAAGACTGCAGTCCATTTCCTTGCCCTGCCCAACTTTCTTAGGTATCTTTGGAGAAGCTCCATGCCTTGCTTTATGATCTGTAAAATCAGATAAACATTCTAATTTCAATTCTGAAGGACAGAGGATTTTAAGAGAGATGTTACATGTTTTTGAAGTATCTCATAGAATGCTAGTGAGGTCTTTACACTAAAAAAAAAGCACTTTGCAATTGTTTGGTAGAAGACTCTTTGTAAACACACAGTTGCATTAAAACTGTCTTCACACTACAGGTAGGATGTTCTGAGATGTCTAGAATCTCTCAGCTACTTTTACACAACTCAATCCTACAACTTTGAGCGGCTGTAAAATTATGAGCAATGCATGGAATACAGAAAAGCATTCTGTTGTCATGTATGTTTCCCCTCCTGTGCTGATAAACAAGCATGGTAGTTTTACAAAGAAGAGCAAATGATTAATTCCTTGAAAAATATTACAGATGTTACAAAATAAGAGGGTGTATTAGAACAAAAGTATGGTATATTAATTACTTTGACTGGAAGAAGTTTTTAAATGCACCTTCTGTTCACATATCCACATCTATAAAACCAGGTAAGCTGAAATCACTTCCCCTGGCTTCCTAGTCTCTTCAGGCAACCACTTCTCCTAAATATGAATGCCTGTGTTGCTTGTGCTCCACAAAAGACAGAATTCAAAACTTTTTACTTCCTTCTATTTCTTAATAAGCATTTGAAAACCCAAGAGGCTTACTCTGGGTAACACCTGTTGTCAAAAAAACAGGCCATATATATTAAGCCACAATGAAGGTAAATTTGGGTGATAAACTTAAAATTCCATCTCACGGGTTTCTCACACTATAAACTGGCATGCACTTAGAAGGGCACCTACTTTTGCTTTAACAAGCAAAATAGGGGAGAGGAAATTGCAGGACGCAGAAGGAAATTGAGCCTAAGACAAATTAATTCTACAGTTATCCTCTCTCAGATATTATCTGCCCCCCACAACGGTTTCATCTATGCTGTAAAATATATATAAAAAAATAAATTCACACCACATGTCACAGTAAAAAGCACTCTGGGCAGTTAGAAGTCAAATCCCCTTTTCAGTCAGAAAGTGGTCACTTGGAAAGATCTTGAGGATGAATGACTAAGGCCTGGTTCAGCAAAGCATTTAAATATATGAGTAGCTTCACCAAATTCATCAGAAGTACAGCCAGAACAGAGAAATCTCTTTAATTTAAACAAAAACAAGAGAACCATAGTTACTGCAGAGCTGGCACTGAGCTGGTCATCTTTTCTTTGAAATAAACAGGATGGAAACATTTGAGCATGGAAACATTTAACAGTCTCTAGCTTTATTTAATTTCCTTTTGCAATATGGGTGAGAGAACATAAGCAAGACACTCATCAGTCTTCCAAGCTAAGTCCTAAGCCCCTTTTTTCTCAGGTATTTGTGTTAGGAGTGAAGACGGAAACCAACTGCAAGGCAAATTCATTATGTGGGTGTTCACCACATTTGGAGCATGTAACCTGAAGAGTACATAGGATATAGTTCATAAAACCAAAACATTAAATTCTGTAAGAAGCAAAAGTAATGAAATCCAATTTCTTAGGAACTTGTGTCTCATGACCAATCTGCCTCATAGGCTTAAAGTGTCAAGAAAAATGTTTCCTGTAGTTGGGACAGTTGTAACATCTTCCCCCTCATGCGTCTGTTAGGATTCCCAGAAATGATGAAGCTTACACTTCTGCCTTGCGTTGATGTGGGCTTTCCCCAGAGCATCTCTTAGAGGAAAATGGCAGATTTAGAGCACTAACGAGTTTCATTGAAAATGCCCAACGGATGCCTAAATTAAAGGCAGAAAAGGGAAGAAGACACATACAGAAAAAAAAACGATTGCCTAAGCTTCTTTTCCATCAACAATTTTTCTAGATAAAAGCCCTTCTTGAAAAATTACTGTTAACTAGAACAGGAGCACAGGAGGACAATAAATTTCTTGTACTTACTGTGTTAAGCAAATTGTCACTGGCAATCATTTGTGAATCAAAACTATGGAAAATTAAAGGATCAATACCCTGTGCTTCAAGAATGCTGTTGAGATATGGAGACTGTCTGGGTGGAGCTCAATGTAGGACAGGAACTTAGCTTAAGAGTACAAATAGAAAAGGAAAATATTTTCTGTTCACTCATCCATAGTGAGACTGCAGTCCTAATAAACCGACAGATATTGGACAGTTTGTGCCTTGTATCTCATCAGATCAAAAATATTTTCTCTCTCTATATATAGCATAAATATAGAGAGATATATAGCATAAATAACCTATGCTATATATCATATGCTAACATTGAGATACTGTAGTCTAGTTTCAAATGTTGGTTTCACAACTATAAGTTGTATAGGTATAGGTTTCACAAAACCTGTGAGTGAAGCATCTGATGAGATGAACTAGACAATTACGAGTAGTCACTCAATTTGTGCCCACAAGAAAAGTTACATAAAATATATGCCGCGCAGACCAAATGAGTACAATTTACACATCTTTAAGAATCCAATCCTGTCTGTTTAATTAAAGCAACAAAGAATGTATTTGCTTTTAACAGTGAGCTACCTTCCTGCTCGAAAAGAGCTTCTTGGGAGGCTGGAAGGGGAGGAGAGGATAACAGTACCGTAAATTGTACCCATGACTGCTTTTAGTACTATGGCCATCAAAAAACAGATTAAGAACTACCAAAACCTTTTTAACTGGTTTTGTAAAAGCTTCTGTGCTCATATATTTCTTTAAATAACAATGTCCTTACTTACAGACTCCTATACATGTGCTTTTGCTATACAGTATGTGAACATAATCTAACCTGAAAAAAGACATAGCATGAGGACAATAACTAAGGCTGGTCATCAAAAAATTGTTAAGCCTATTTCTGACAAGGCATAATAAATGTAAGACTGAAATAAAACACATGTAAGACTGAAATAAAGTACGCATTTGAGCCAGCAGACCATTAAACCTCCTTTGGAGTCCTTACAGTCAATCACATCAAGAAGAACTTGGGGACATCTAAATCAAGTGGATTATGCAGCTGCCATGCACAAGTGTATATTCTCAACTACTAAAAAATCCATAGGAAATTCTGTAGAAGAACAGTTATGGAGCGTTTGAATGCAGCGTACTACTTTTTTCCAAATGTAGTAAGTCGCTCCAGTTGCAAATGCCCTGAAAGGGACAGCCTTCTTTCTGCTCCCAAAACTCACTACATCACCACTCAGAGTTCACTGCATAAACACTGGTGGGGGCAGACATTTGAGAAGTATTAAAAACTATCAGATGCTTTTTGTTTTTCTGTTATTTTGGAAAGAAAAAAACTGTTCTCACATTTTCCATTTCCTGTTTTTTTAAAGACAAAAGCTATTTGTAAGCTAAGGTACAGAGGAGCACATTTCAATCATCCAAAATAGGGCTTTATAACTAGAAACAACAGCAGACTGAAAAATTAGTGGCATTAGTAGATCCCAGTAATGTAATTCATCTTGTTAGTATCATATGATAACATGCACAAACATCGCCTCATTAAAATGCCTCCAGTCAGACAGATTGCCAAATAGTGCTCCATCACAGGCATCCAACTAATTCCTCCTACAAATCAAAAGGACAAAACCTCTCCATTAAAAATGCCTTTTTCTTGTATTTTAAAGTGACCTTAATCTTTCACTGCACAGGATGGCTGCTGGCTTGGACTGCTATAATTAACAGTGATGTAATTTTCTGTAAACTTTAAGCTATTTCAACACATGGCCATGCTGGCCTGAGTTCTCCTAATTTAGAAATGGTCATCTCAGAGTCTGAAAGGGAGCATGTACATCATCATATGCATGGTGATAAGTTGGTTCATTGATTTAAAAATGTGGTCTGAATGTGGCCTAACAGGAACATTCACCCTTTGACAACATAATAATATCCATCTGGGAGACTCAATGTGAAATAAGCTATGCAACAACACTTCCTTGCTAAGAGAGATGGGTGCTATTAAAAAGGAAACTAAGATCCTGACACAACACTACTGCAAGTAAGATACAGCTGATACTGGCATCAGAACTGGACTAATTTCTTAAAAATTATTATTATTATGGCTAACCCAAAAATTCCACTCAAACTCGTACATTTTTTACACATAGACACAGTATTTTCTTTTCTATTAAATGTTTCTTAAGTGAACTCTGAAGTACCACTATCCTAAAAAATAACAGTTTTTTTGAGCTGTGTAATTACATTTTCCAAACAATCCATAAATACTGATATTTTTACAGGGATGCAAAACAAAATGCTGAAAAGGTTTAGTTTTAATGGCTTGAAATTATATTCACGTGTATTCAGGGGAAAAGTTTTTAAAATTAGAGGCTCTATTTCTCAGATAGCTTAACAACATTTACTGCAATTCAGTTCTTGTGCATGAGGTGGGTACAGAATTTTCCGTCCGAATCCCTGATTGCCAAAGGAACTGAATGTTATCTGTAATCAGTGAAGGCCAGCAAATACATTTACCGGCTTCCTAGAAAGTTCTGTGAGATTAATAGAGTTTGGAAAGCTAAGGTACAGCAAACAACTCCACTGAAGACTCTGAAGAATGCTTTAGTACTTCTTACCATGTTTCTTTTAGCTGTTAAGCACTATACAGTGCACAAGGTCAAAAGATGTATTTCAGATTTGATCCTTGCTTTGATTCTCAGTTTGGTGGATTCAACTAAAAAAGTTCATTTTGAGAAATAAAAAATACATGGTAATTAAAGTTTTAGAGTAATTTTAATGCATTATATGTTAATATTGCTTTACCTGAATTAGCAGAAGCACATCATCCTGAATAAATTCCCTAGTTAAATAAAAGCTCTCTTTTACTATATTGTATTTTCTCCTCCCTACCTATTTTTTGCTGAGACTTCAAGACATTTTCTACTTGAAGTATAACACCACAACTCATTTTAATGAATTATAAGATGTGTTTCTTGTGTTTCAGTTACACTGGTAATTCATTGTTAAAGGATGAAAGAGTTATAGCATTTAGCATTAGTCATACATATCACAACTGGTTTGTTTTTTAATTTTTTTTTTATTAGAAACTTAACAGCTATTTCAACAAAACCATTTTTGCTCAGGTTATTAACAGAGCTCATGTACTCACAATTGTAAATCTCTGGAGTGAGAAGAATGATCAATAGCAACAACCAATAGGAAAATATCAAAGACAATCACATTTTTAGTAAACTAGCAGACAAACTTTAAACACATGAAAACAGTATTTCTGAGAAAGCAGCAGAAATTATTCTGGAAAAGCTGAATTATTCCTCAAAGTCTCAGTATAGAATCAAACTAAAACTGAAACTGACAAATGCAATTTTGGTAATTTTTACAAATCATCTTCCTTACCTAGTAGATATATAAACACACACACGTATTTCAATGCTCTCCTTAACTACTGTGTGTCCTTCGTATCTCATCCTATGACACTTTTTCTACCACTGGAATACTTTCAAAGCAGCTTTTATGTTTTAACACTGAACTTCATGTAAAAGTGAGTTAGTGTCCTAATAAAAAGATATGTTTCCCCTCAAATTCCAGAGTGGATACAGACGGGGTGCTACAATTCCACTAGTCTGATGGAAAGATCATTTTCTTCTGCCTAACACTCAGCACTGGCATGGATAACGGAATCTTTCTTCAAGCAGGCACAGTCCAGTATAACAACAAAAATAATAGTAACACTTAGCATTTCTATCACACTCTTCATAATAAAACAACACTAATTTTAACCACTTCCCAGCTCTGTTCTACCTTCTCTAATTTTCTCACATAAACAACATTCTGTATTGATACACATACTGATTGCTAGAAGTGCTGACCAGCTAAATGACAAGAGACAGTGTTAAGATTAAATGAGGAGTAAAGAACGTACAAGAATAGGAAGGATGACAAAAGCAGAAATGTGAGGGGTGAGTGTGTTTAAAGCTGCGTATGTGCATGCACATGTCATAAGAAGAGTATCTACAGAGAACCATAAACAGAAAACAAGGTGAGCAAAAGATAATGTAGGAAACAAAAAGTGACTGAAAGTAAATAGAAAGTAATGAACAGTACTGAAGGTGACTGAAGGAGACAATGGAGAACAGAGAAAGAAAAGAGGGGTGAAAAAGAAGCAGGAAAGGAAAGATTGTAATAAAAGCTGCTAAGAAAAAATAAAGTATTTCAGAAGCAGAGCAGCAAAAAGGTTTGAAAGGAAAACAAAGCTCAAAAAAAAAGAAAAAAAAGAGAGATCAGAAGCACAAAAGAACAAGAACCCTTAGTTACTCGTCTAGAAAGTCCTTCTCACCCATGGAATCTGTTACACTGCTATAACCCATCGTGTGTGGGTCCACACTGGAGAGCAGCACCACACCTTTCTACACAAGCTGCCCCACTGGTTCATATGCCCCTTGAGTGCAGTTAACACTACCAGTTACACAGTTCTTATCCAGCACATGGTATCTTTAAATGTTCTTTAAATACATATATGCGTATGTAAAGTCAGCTCCTACAAACTTAACTGTTTGGAAGGCAACTTTTTCAAGAAGCAATTCCCCGGCAGTTGTCAGCAACCTTTCCTCCACAATTCTGTTTCACTTATTCCATACAGAGTTATCTCTCTGTCCTAGATTTTGTACTTGGACGCGGAAGCAGTTGCTTTGATTTGGCGGTGTCTCAGTATAGCAAAGTCATCCATCTTGTATTAGAAATAGGACTTCCTATCACAAAGAAAAAAAATGATAGAGGAAAATCGGACAGCACAGGCACATGAAAGTTTAGAAGCTACATTTAATAAGTTAGTGCTTGTTTTGAAAGGATAAGCAAGATCAACACAAAGCTCAGTTTCCTAGATGTAGCAAAATATGTCAGTATCCTTATTTTAATTACACTTGTGATATGAGCTGGTACCAGCTTTCTGACTTGTCTGTTTACTTACTGCTCTGCTTCTCAGCCCCCTCTTCTCACTCCATGGTTTTATTCCTACCTCTGCTACTTTCTTCAAGGGTGCCTTACTTTTCCATTACATGCCTTTTTCTTTCTTGTTCTCCTGTTTAACCCCAAAGTACTTAAACTGCTGTATGATGCCATTTCTGCTACAAACCAATACAGACACAGCTAACAATGGAGAATTCGAGTGGAACAGAGGTTAGCAACATCCATATGACTGGGCACCACACTGACTGGTAAGTCCACAGTGGAAACCTAGCTGTAACCAACTCTGAAGCCAGATAATACAATAAAGCTCTGCCAGCACCAGGGAGGTCCCTTGTCCTTTTCCTCTTCTCTTGTCCCTAACAGTATTGGAAAAGTCACCATTGCAATGACCAAACTTCTACGGAACATGAAGAATCTCACCCTCGGTGCCTAGTCAATGCTTTCACTACCAAACATAAGGTTATTGTTATGCCTTTTCCTTCCCATGGGGTTAAATACCCTGCCAATGCAATACTATGAATCTGCACTGAATCTCCAAGAATTATTAATACTTACGGATATTAGAAGACAATGCAGATTCTTGCCTTCAATTTTAAATCACATTTCTGCTCAGAGACCTTACTCAAGAATTATTGTTTAAGAAAACAGTGAGTATATCTTAGGTTTACACATCAGGTTTTGCATTTCTAACACGGTAAGCCTAGATGCGGAAGTTCTCACTCTCAAACCTTGGAGCAGTAGGAGGAAAACAATAGAAATGGAGTTTTATCGGTACAAAGGGGTTTTGCACTGAGGAAGCTTTCTCCTATAAAAAGAGATGAGGAGAGGTATAACAGCATAAGGTACCTTTAAGTCTACAGTTAAGATGTAGCAGGGGACCTGCTTTGTACCGTTTAAAAATTACTTCAAAATGTATGCAGACTGTAGCTTGTACTGGGGCTATTTGTATCGTCAATGCATTTTGCTCACAAATTCACATGATGATACATTTTTTAAGTTAAAAAATTCATCTTCAGCTTAAAATAAAATGATTGTAAATACAAATGCTACACATACATGCAAACAAACACACATAAGCAGAAATTGAATTATTTGTTGCAACAGTATATGCTATCTCTGTTTAGATCATGTCATTCTAAAGTACAACACCACAGAACATCTTTCCTGAATGATGTACTCCAGTTACAAAATAAAAGTAGTAGTGAATTAAAGGATGCTATCTGGTGTTTTTTTAACTCACCATGGAGCTGGTAAATCACCCACACACAACAATGCACTTTGTAGACATTTGTCATATACTGCAATGCCCATACTAAGGCAACTCATCCCAGGAGTTGGCAGCCATGCTATCAGCAAGAATTTGGCTACAGAAACAGCAATGATTCATCATGCATTCTAGAAGCACCGTCGAAACAGCAAAACAACACAGTGCTATTTTAATCCTTTAAAGGTAACAAGGGTTTTAAAAAATAATTATAAATTTGCTTGTAAAACCAAAGCAAGCAAAACCCCCATAGTTCTAATAATGCATCTGGAAGTGCATCTTTATTCACATTTTTTTCCTCCAGAGGACAGAAACCAGCTATTTGGTAAAAGTGTCAGCTAATTACTTACCTCTCTACATTGTGATTCAAATGGTCAACTCAACATTCTACAACGAATGTTTCACAATAGCTAAATCAAAAATCACTTATTTAAAAATAGTTTAATTTAGGTTGTATTCAGTTTTTTAAATCCTCTGTAGTAATTTAAAAAATAACCATCTAGACACATTTTCATTAATTGAAATCTATATTGCAAATAGATCATTTTCAAACTCACCCTCTGAATGAAGAGTCAATAGGATAGAACATTTGTTTCAATGTACATAACACATCTATTATTGTCCCAATAGCCACCGTGAAAACTGTTTCTCAGCTACCAGTATCTGATAATTTGCAAATAGTGGTACAGGTCCTGTCAAAAGGTCTCAAGTGCTATTGATTTCTCTGATGAAAGCACTCTTTCTTCCTCAGAATGTTCCAGTTGAATACAAATATAGAGAAATTTTGTCTCCTAAATTATAGACATCTGAAAAGAGTATTAATTTATTTCCATTGTAATTACATGGTGACACTGCAACTTTATCAGTAACACCCTTTTACTATCACCTCATTGAAGACACTAAATGAAGTCTGTATAGAGTTTAAGAAGGCGTCATCAGAAAGCATTTTGGATCTGCTGTCCTTTGTCCCATTACACAAACACACATCATGAACCCTTACCTTTTGGAAAACGACTTCATCCCGCTTTCTTTTCTTTTTGCCGCTTTTTCTGATCCTCTGGTTTGTCTGAATCCATTTTGTGACCTAGAGTTCAAAACCATAGAGCTTTTTTTAGGAAGAAGATGCGACCTGAGTGCAGCTATTCAGCATTAGTAAGAAGCTATAAACAGACTCAAGACAATTTTTTCCATTGCTTCACTAGAAGGAGGAAAAGCACTTTTCCCATCTAGAATGAGATGGTTTTAGGTAATCTGGTTAGTTACTTGTACACGGTCAAAGCGTGAGGTGGTGTTCTTCATCTCAGAGCTTTCAGTTTAAGGCTTTTTTTGCACAAAGAACATGTTTGATGCCAGACCTGGTTGCTAAATGGAAAGTTATCATTGCAGTGTGCAAAAATCCTGGGGAAAATCTCTGTGCTTTATCCCTTACACCTTCTATTTCAAGTAAGAGATTTATTTCCAGCCACCCACTCGAATGTTGTTCCAGACTACCAACGTCAAATTTAGATGGTGGGGTTATTATTTAATAAAGTAGTAACACTTGGCTGTTTTTTCCCCCACACAAGTATTTTTATTGCTAATACGAAAGCAATTTTTTTTTTTTTTTTTTAAGGGAAAAGCGTGGCGGGGGTGGGGAAGAGGTGTCAGGTGGAAAACCGAAGGCGCCGATTTGCAAGGGAAAGAAGCGAGGGGCAAGGTAGCAGCTGCGAAAAGGCTTTCTCCTCACCTCGCCGCTCACTTGCCGGACGAGCTGGCACTCCTTCCAAGTCTCACCCTCCTCCAGCAAAGGCTACACGGGGGAGAAAGCGCACGGTGAGGCGGGCTGGCCCGCGGAGTATCCCCGATGCGATGCGCTCCGCTCCGCTCCGCTCCGCTCCCCCGGGACGGGAGGCGCCGCGGGAAGCCCGCTCCGCCCGCCGCCGCCGCCACCCCCCGGCCCGGCCCCGCCACCATCCGGGGCCGGGGCCGGGGCCGGAGCCGGAGCCGCGCCCCCCCCCGTCCCGTCCCGTCCCATCCCGCCCTTCCCAGCCTCGGTGGCGGCACGCCGCAGTCCTCGGTAGGAAATGAAACACCTCCGCGGGGTCCCCCGCCCCCGTGCCCCGGCCCCCGGAGCCCCGCGGAGAGGAGGAGCCTGCCTTAAAGACGTAAGGGCCGGCCGGCTGCGGGGCGGCCCCGACGGGGTGTCCGCGCCTCCCCCGGCGCGGCGCGGCGCGGCCCGGCCGGAGCGGCGCGCCGGACGTACCGAGAGCGGTTCCCCCCCGGCGGCGGGCACGGGCTGCCGGCGCGGCGCGGCGCGGCTTTCCGCGCCCCGGGGGAACGGGCGGGAACGGAGCGGAGCGGAGCGGAGCGGACGGAGCCCAGCCCAGCCCAGCCCAGGCGCGGGTGTCCCGCCGGCCGTGCTGCCGCCGAGCCGCGCTCCCTCTGACCCCCTCCCCGACGGGACGGCCCTTCCAAACCTCTGCATGCACGCTCGTCACCGGCTTACAAGTCGCATTTTTAAGAGAGACGCTCTCCCGTTGAGTCCCGTCCTTACTATGGAAAAGACGCTTCCCTGTTAGCCTTCCTATAAACACCCTCCGGCACAGGTCGTCACAGACAGAGGAATGGCCTAAGGGGGCCAGTTCAAGAGGGGAAGTATCATCAGCGTTAAGCGCTTCAAGATTTCCCCCAGTACTTGCTTGACATCTAAAGAATCCAACTCTTAAATTACCTTGGAGGGCCTGAAATGCATCTGAAAAGCGAGAACCAAAGAACCATTCGTATTACAGCACAGCAAGCCCTTCACTGAGGCCTCAGTTAAATGCTGGCTTCAACAAGAGACTGCAAGCCGGTGATTAAATTTAGGCATGGGACTTCAACAGATGTTTCTGTGCCCTTTGAAGGGGATATTCAAGCTCTGCCGTGATGGGAGAGACCCAAGTAATGTCAGCCATGCAAAATCTGAGTACTATTCTTAAGTTAGGACTTAACGTTAAGTGCTTTGTGTTTAGCATTTAAGATGAGAGACAATGAAGGATAGACTGCATTACACTTGATATAGTTAAAATGATGCTAGTAAGGTATTTTCAGTATTTTAAAGATCATTTATACTCTGTGCTACTTATGACAATTCCCTGAAAGCTTCAAAAGAAAACCTGTGCTCTTGTAAAAGAATAAGGCTCATTAAAGCATGCATTTGAGCAAACCCTTCCATATACAGAATTAGATGGACTTTGCAAACAGATTTAAGTAAATAAAGATAGGTCCAATTAGTGCATACTAAATCTTGGCAGCATCCCTTTAACTTTATCACTTAAAAAAAAGAAAAAACCTCTCTCCTACCCTTTTTGTTTTACTGCCACAACATCCTTCTTTCAAGATCAAAAGCTTTAGATCAAAGCCAAGAACAAACTCAATGCTTTAAATAGAAGCAACTTCACTATGAGGCATTACACAACGAAGAACTTTTTTAATAGAGATACCACAGCAGAAAATGTTCCTACAGATTTTTATTTCACACTCACAACAGGTCTACTTGAAACTGGTATCAACAATGTACTTTTATTTTGTAAAGCCACAACAGATTTTCTACTAAATGCTAATTCCAAAAGCTCCTATAAATTGACTCTTGAACTGTGTGCGTTTGAAAGAAGGAAGAAGAACAGAGCATAGTTCAAAGAGAATGAACAAGAATATGAACAAAAAAATTGTTAATGGCAAACACAAATTAATGCAACTACCTAAACAATATTCCCTTGGATCAGTTAACAGATCAGATCCTGCATTCCCACAGAAGAAGTTATGGGAAACACTGGGTAATAGAAACAATGAAACAGATCTAGACTTTAAATCCTTTAAATTACACTTCCTCTCCTGTCAAACGTTCAGAGAAAACCAGGGAAAAAAAGTTACCCGAGACATTGATTTTCAGATCTGCAGACCCTGAGGCTGATTTGGGATGAAAATCCCTAACACACAAACACACTGCATGTTAAAACTTAGAGGTAGCTCCTGTTTTGCTGTTAGTAGCTGCATGGCACTGAAGGGAACTCAACAGGAATTGTTACCAACTTTTTATAATGCTGATATAACCTTGTGGAACCAACACCTGGGGTTCCCTGGTGCTGGCTGCTGTGCACATCATACCTTGAACACTAGTCTACTGTAAAATGATGGCACTGCAGCATAAGATATGAGCCAACATGCCCATACAGCCAGCCTGCAGAGGAAAGAAAGCAGCGAGAGAAACAGGGTGGGCCTAACAAGCAGTGGTCACTGCACACTGGCTGTGCAGTCAACTGTGAACGCTACTTACTGATGCTTCAATAAGATTTAGCTCATGACCGGACTAGGAAATTTTGCTGGGAAAATTGGGAACAGGAGAGAGAGCAGGGAAGAGGAAAAGAGGAGGGGAGTTGGGAAAGGGAGAGAGGGAGGGGAGGAGGGATGTTTTTAAGAACAGTTTTCCTCCTGCTGTATTCTTCCATACTCCAAATGGAAGGAGCTTACGTACACTAAATAAAAGGGTGACGGCACACCCAACTTGAAGGGAAAAGGGCTGCATCACCCTCCATCAACCGTCCCATTTGCTGTCCTCATGACACTAACTGCCGTACCTCCATCCCCTCACAAAAGAAATTAAGATCAGTCCATCCTCCATGTCCTTCTTTACTTGGGAATACTTTCAGAGACTGGTAATGGAGCTGTCCTATGCAACACTCAGATTGGGAATGAGCATTTCTACATGCCAAAGCATGCTAGGATCCTTCATTCTTGCAGCAGCAGGATTAAATATAACTGACTTTTGAAATGGGGCGGAGGAGTAGCACTTTCTACCAATTGGGTGAAGGCAGGCCCAATATCCTGGTAAATAACTTAGGCAATGATTTACACCAGCTATTCTTCAAGTCAAACCAGATCCCAAACATACAAGTAACTTTCAGGATTGCACATAGCCTAGAAAACAATAGGATATTTGTGCAACAGACAACTGTTTCATTTTAAACTGAAACAGAAACTGGCTTTAAATTGTTCAGGCTGTGATGGCTACCATTGGTATTTCATAACTCAATTAAAAATTATAATCATGCACTTTTCCTTTGCAGAAGTCATCTACAACTTCAGCTGGTCTGTGCTACTCTAATGCTAAACCATTCAATACTGATAAACTAAGAAGGTTGTTTTATCTAAGGTTAACACTGAATCAGTGCCATTTTGTTTTGGCTTGCCAGCATTCCTCAGATACTGGAAGGCAAAAAGAAAAAATTCAAAATGGAGGAATAAAAGTATTTACTGCAAAAGAATTTCAGAAGAGCTTCTGCAAAGCAGAGGAAATCGATAACTAATGCAGTCAAGTCATTTTCCAACCTTTCATTTCTAGAGATTTTATTTTCCTCTCAATTACTGAATTTTACACCATGTATACACACCCACATTTATATATTCAGATCTATGTGGACACCAGCAAGCACCCAGAAAAGTCTAAAGATGTTACTGTCAAGTCATTTTCTCCTAGAGGATGTAGCTAATTTCACCAGTCTACAATTGCAATTTTGTACCTTTCTATACCTTCCCATGTAACATAAAACAAAAAATGGACACCCCCCTAGTTTCGTGCTATGATACTAGAATGATACTGTCTACTTCTGAAGGGTGATGCCATCACCTCTCTGATATCAGTAAAGGACAGTTTAAAGGAACTACAATAAAATGCAAGATACATAACTGTTTTCCTACCACACAGAATATTTATAGGAAAAAAAGAAGAGTAATTCAAGTTGGAAAATTAACTTACTTGGAAACTGGGAATATGATGTGCCCTCAGAACAGTCTGTATGACCTGAAAACTACTTCAGCAGAAGAGACCTGGCTTCCAATCTTTTGTAAAAAGGTTCGGAAAATGAAAATACAGGAAAGTATTTTATTCAGTAGCTCACTAGATGATTAATAACTTCTTGCAGCATTTGACTGTATTCCCCAAGGGCAACAACTGGAAGGATTTTAAAACACTACTGTTATCGGAATTTGGCAGACAGACTAAGGAAGCAGTGGGCTACAACTGAAAAAAGCAAGATGGCTGGTGCATCCACACTGCAAGAAGCAGTATATCAGCAGCAGATCAAAATGACTGAAAAAGAAATCCAGCCCAGAATATGCTGCTGTAAGAACAGCAAGTCCTCCAGCTGATTTTATGTAGCTTTCATGGGGACAGCTTTATTCACTGAAATGGAAAATAAAGTTGTTCTGACATTATCCATATTTTAGGAAAGATGGTCATTTATATTGATACCATGAACCAAAATGTTCTAATTCCTCCAAAAGTGTCTGTGGTGGTGTAAACACACGCTTTTAAGATCAGTGTGTTGCGTCTGATATTCTTCAATGTAACACCCCTACAGAGACATAATGTTGAAGTCAAACTTTCCCCTCCTGAAAATATCTCTACCTCCAAGAGACAAAAACCTGTTGAAACAATAACTTTCGGGATGTACTTTTAGCACACTGCAACGTGACTTTCACATGCTGTGGCAGGAATATTTTTTTCAAATGGGGAAATGCAAATACATCCTTCATATCTATATTAGCCACCCTGCTTTGTGGAGAAAGTTCCCAGGTAAAGATGTACCCACCCACCCACTGTACCCACCTATTTAGTTCAAGAACAGATTCATAATCTGATAAAGAAAGTATCTCTGACCACATGACCACAGGATCTCTAAATAATATGCTTATTACTTATTACTAAATAATAGTGTGTAACATACAATGATACATAATTTCTGTATCATATTGCATTATATTATCTATACTATAATAATATTTTTAGAGTATGCCAAAATGCTCATTTTTTTTCTCTCCTGATTTCACCAGGTGCTCTCATTACTGTACAGGTGCCTCTCTGGACTAACTGGAAAAGTAGATTATTGTTTTTATATTTAGGCCTTTCTGCTTGTGAAGCATTCCAATGTGCTGCAAAATTTCAACACCATCCAGACTGCAAATTACAGCATCGCCTTCCTCTACAAGTAGCAAGATAATATTTAGAAGATTTAACACTTTTCAGTACAATCATGTATGGAAATAAGACCTCAGATTTTAGGTTGGCCCTGCACTCTGTCAATTTAAAAGTAATTTGAATCCAGACATTTTGAACCCAGAGGACAAAGATCAGGACTCAAGTTTCTTTAAAATAAGAGAATCCTCTACAAAATTCACTTTGGCTCCATCCAACACCAAGATCTTGGTAGGCAGTGGGTAGCTGCTGGCTGGCCAAACCACACAGGTCTGAAAGCCCTTTGTTGTGTTTTGTTGTTGTTGTTGTTGTTTAAATTACAGAGAAAAACAAAGAAAAACATGTCTGAACATGGATACTGGACAGTCCTGCACCACTGATGTGACAAGTAGTGTTTTTCTTCCTTTTCCAGTACAAAGGGACTCAAAGAAAATGAGGCAGACTTTATTTCTTGTTTAAGAAGGGAAATGCATCTTTCAGAGGTACTGACCTCTGAGTCTTACTGATCCCTTGAAGCTACCAAAATCCTTCCAACAGCTCTAGTAAAGAAACATGTCCAAGGCAAAAGTCCATCAGCCCTCTGGTCATGAAATACTATTAGCCTGTATGCTAAGGTTAAGAACCATAAGCTCAGCTATGACCTTTACCGCTCATTTTTGTATCAGCCAATAGCTTTGTCAACCAATAGACTTTTCAAACCTATCTCTCTCCAGACATCTTCATTTCAGCATTTAAATTTCACTGTGGGCTTAGAAGGGAGTAGACAGAATAGTTAAAGCGTCCTGGAAAAAATCCCTTTCTTACAGAGATGGAATGAGTTTTAGAAGAATCACTTATGTCCTCCATGGTTAAACAGAAGGTGAGCATCATCTATATCCGCAGTCTGACTTATGAAGCACTGCTAAATGAAAAGGGGATGACCAAAGGTAATAAAAAACAGGAAAGATCTTGACATTGCTCGTATCAACTTTTGTGGAAGCCAGCGAACTGGCTGGATGGAGATGGAACGAAGACCATTACACAAATTTTGTTACCATCTGCTCTCTAGAAATACTTCAGCAGCTCAGTGTTTTTGAAGAGTGTGTGAAAAAAGCATTGGGCTCAAAAGCAAGAGCTTCCATCCCCAATTCTAGCCAGTTGAGCACGCAACAGCAGGATCTGAACCCTCAGGATCACTTGGAGTTTCTGACTGGACCATTGCATGAATCAGCAGGTCACAGGTTTTTGGGTCAGCATTACAGAGGGCTACATGGACTTCAGATACATGGTATGTGTTTACACACATGCATGAAATACATCTTGCCCACATATTCATTCCTTCCAATCACAAATATGTCTTTCTAAAAGCCTAGAAAACAGGGAAAATTTCCAGGAAGTAAAACATGTTTCTTTTAAAAACCCTAGACCACTGGGAAGGGAAGGTGACAACTTGTTCCTGTCACAAAATTTTTACCTCAGCTTCATGCCCAACTCTCTATCCTCCTGCACTAAAAAGATTTTTATTTCCTAAAGTAGCATTTGACTTCTCATTATTTCATATTCTGTGTCCAGTGCACTAAAACTACTTATAAGGGACTCCAAACTGGAGAGATTTCAGCCATTTTAAAGGCTACTCTTTCCTAATTAATATAGAAAAGCTGTTCTCTTGCAAGGTAGCAAAAAAATTATTTTAAACCTTTATGGATTGTTTCCATTGGGTAGAGAAAACAATGGGCAGGCTAAAAATTAATTAGTTGCTAACTTCTGTGCTATTCCTCGGATGTTTTTACAAAGCAATGGATTAAAATCCAGGTTTATTGCTATGCAAGCCCAGCTGTGTCCTTATTAGGCAAGTCTCAGTTCAGCATTTCTGTGTAAAAGAGGACCTGTCCTCCCTCTCTTTGCTATGTTTCCACCCCCTACACATGTAGGTGGGAGAGTGGGAGCTTGGGAATGTGAACTTGATCCAGCATTGATCAGCCAGGCAGCAAACTGTTATTGTTCTTTAGATACCAAACATAACTCCTTTCTAGTAGGGATAAGCTCAGTCATTCTGCACATAACACAGCTTTTGTGTTCAGTAATGCAATTAATAGGAAACGGGAACGAGAAAGACTGCTTGAGATTTATTAAACTTAAAAGAGATTCTAATGAACAAACGTGTGGAATCCAGTCCACAATTGTTTGAGAAATTGAACATTTGTTTCAAATGCAGTTCAACTTCTTGAACAAGCTATTACTTGTGCAGATTTACTATACTACTACTACTGTACCTCTAAGCTGGACACATACAATACTGAAAGGTAGCCTGAAGAAAAACAGAAAGACATTTGTGAAAACCTGGCTTTCGACTGGAGAGGAAAGCCAATGTTTCAGCAGGTCATTAAACTAAATCCAGTGAAGTATGCTCCTCAGCCTTCATGCAGACTCACAGTTCCAGCTGAGAATCTCAAAATATTTTTTTCCTGAATTATTCAATTAATGACTAAATTAAGACTCCTAAAACTCTGTTTTAAACTTTTAGACATTAGAACACCAGAGGCACTGAAATACTATGGCCAATACTTTCGAATTTAACATTTAAAAATTAACATCTACATTCAGCCTAGACACAAAGTTACTCAGCACTAAGTGGGTGTCTAACCTGAGGCAGCACGTTTTCCAATTTTAGAATGTGGTCACGCAATAATCCGTAACAATGCTATTCTGATCTTGAGTGTCTGTGGTTTTCCTCCTAAAATCAGCAGTCACATGCAATGCAGAAGAAACTTACCCCAAACCCTTCAAAAATGTAACAATACTCTAAGCTGTGCCTGAACTTGAAGAGCTCTGAAATAAAACTGGGTCTTTACTGACACTTAATGATGTATGATTTTATATAAGCCGTTTTCCTGAATTTTTTAACTATTCAACAAACAAAAATATACCACTGTTGTGTCTTGTTTAGCGGTATCTTAAGTACAATTTACAGGAGTGGCTAAATAAATTACAGGGCCATTTTATGCCAATAACCTTCTTTAGATCAACACAGGATCTATTTAAATAGTAACAGACCTTACAAGTTATTTGATAGTTTGCTACAAACAAAATATCAAATTCTCCATATAGTGTGGTCTATCTAGAAAGACTTTCAGTTGGATAGCCTTTATCTAAAACATCTTTCAAAGAGTTAACAACATAGAAAGTCTGTCTGTGCAATATGTCTCAATTTGTTTCTCTTCATGATTCATCTGACATTTATGCCCGCTACAATACTATACACACTGCTTGATTACATTTTTCTATTTTCCAAAATCCCATCTTCTCTTCTAAGAAAATGGGATGCAGTGTTGACAGTACAACTGCTAATTTCAGAAAAATTGATTTGTATTAAAATACTTTTTTCCTACTGTGCTTGTTATCATTAGAGAAGACATTAATCAATATATATTGTTGACCTATGCTCATTTAAATTTGTAAGGACTTTGGAAAGTTCTTTTCATCTTCCAATCTGCAAGCTTGCTAATATCAAAACAATACCATTTTTCTTGAGGGGAAGTGCCTATTCTTCAAAGTATGCTTTCCACATATAAGAATAAGTACTTAAAGTAACAGTTACGCTTTCTTCAGATTATTTGTCAAATATCAACTCATTAGCATTCAACTATCATATCAGTTATATTCTCTGCACTCTCTGCATGGACACAAAAGTTTCCATGTTCAGATAAAGAAAAATATCACAGGTTAAGTAGCAAACTTCAGTATTTAAGCAGCAGCATGTTATTCTTGTGACTAATACTTAATCTAAGAGTCCCTGTTAAACTTTATTATGTAAGTAAGAAAATTATACCTCTTCATAGCCCCTTCCCAATTTTTTCCCCAAATCACAAGCTTGAATGAGATTTTCCCACTTAACAGGTCATTCTTACTGCCAGTGCCTACAAACTTACTGTATCTCAACAAACACTAAGGATTTCACTTGTTTACTGCCTCAGTGTTGCCATCTGCCAATATGCAGTTATTATGTACATCCAGACAGAAAAATTGCAAGATAAGGCATAACTAGCAATGACAAGTAATATCAAGTGCTAACAAACCCAAGCCTTAAGTTACACTCTGATCCAATGAGAGTGATTTTTCTGCTGGAAAAATTTTCTAGTACCCTCTGTAAAACTTGGGTGAACAACTGCTAAAGCTCATTCAACAGTTTAGTAAGAGCATTCTTTTAAAAAAATATTTGAAAGTGCTTCGTTTGTTAGTAATTGACCATAACCACTACCCTGCGAGGCATTCTCTTGTAGAGCTATCCCTTCATCTGTATTTTTGTCTTAGTAAAAGGAAACAGGAAATCTATAAAGCTTGTAACTAGGGCAAAAGCCAGGAACCTTCTTAACAACAAACTGCTTTATCAGAAATCATATTAAGTACTTGAGCTGCTGCTGTAACATCCTCCTAAAATTTATGAAACCACAGAAATACATTGCTTGCATTGGTTTAGAACCCTTTACAAATGATATCTCGGTTCAAATTTTTTAATAATTTTGCTATGAGTTTCTTTTCCAATCCATTTTTTCTTCAAGCAGGACAATCCAAGAGCCAGTCATATACAAACAAAACCAGAAATACTATGAATAAATGAATATTAGCCACTGGAAGATTTCTTTTGTCTGTGTATCCCAGCCGAAACTAGGACATATTCTTGCAATACACACTATGAGCTGTACATAGTCTGAAATACCTGTTGGCAGTACCTACTTTAACCAGGGAACACTGTTTAAGGTAGAACAGTGGATAAGAATTAAGCTTTAACAGGAGGATAAAGTAGCAAAGGGAACTAGGAGAAGGACAGAGCATTGCAATCACCTCTTGCATTTTTTCCATAATTTTGAGGGGATATTTGGTGTATTTATCCTAGTGCCTGCAGCTACGTGATCACATAAGACTTGTAGATTACATTGTAGGATATGTTGGAAACCAAAAACCATGGAGGAACATGCCAACCACTCTTTTTTTTTTTTTCTTTTTTCTTTTTTCTTTTCCCCCCTTTTAACTGAAGAATGAATCTGGAGAAGATTATTTTCATAACACAAGGTACCAAATGAAATACACACCCAAGGAACATTCAAGATAGCAAGTTTACCAGTAAATAATAGTATGTTATCAAACAATGCAGTTTCAGAGGCAAAAGAAAAGGTGGTGAAACTGGAATGAGTTAAAAAATTACACGTAGGAGTTTATGAGATGCAGAGACTACCTAATGTTTATTTGTCTACTTCTCAATTAAACAGTGTACAAAAGAGTTCAAAATGGGGAAAGATTTTAAGCATATTTTAAAAAGGTTAATTATCTAAGGTAGAATAAAAAATTGAGGTAAGAGTAACTGCGCAATATAACACAAAGACAAGTCTGTGCAGAACTGAGAAAACCTTCCTCAGGAAACATATGGTCTTTTAGTCTTAAACTCTAATTAAACATTACATAGACTGAAAGACACAATAGAAACTGTAGTTAAGAGAACAAATCAGCAGCAGCAGGGATGAAGTGGACTTAAGTGATTTCATAGGTGTCTTCCAGCTCTAAACGCTGGTATGTTCTTCTGATTCTACTCCTTGCCAGCTTAGCTCATTGACTAAAGTTAGCAGTGTTAAGTCATTACTACTTGCACATGATGAAAAGTTGCTATAATCCCCCGGTGAGTCACCTCTGAGACAAATACATGCTGAAGGTTGCTCAATTTGATAAAACTATTTTCAACAACGCAATATGCTTCACTGTATTTAACACACTACGATGTGTTCCCAGAAAAAAATCCTCATGAAATCTTGTATTTCAGAAATGCTTGCTTTTCAACTCTTATGTTCCTTATTGTTTTGTGTGTGAGAAAACCTTCCTGCACAGCAAGCCTGAAGACAACCACTGTGCTGTGGCACTCTTCCATGTAAGAAAGTATTGGCCACACATTACCACACACCCTTCACTATAACATTAACCTTTAATGCTTTAGAAAATACCAAATTTGGAAGTGTAACTAGGCATGCAGAATTATTTTTCAAGGCAACAGGCCAAATTCTGTTTTTATTTATCAGTATGACTCCCTTACGTTGTTATTCTTGATTACTGCTGGTATATACATGAGCCTGGAAACTAGCTCAATAATTAGAAAAGACCAAATGACTTTTCCAAGAGTGAAACGGCAATAGAAATTGACAAATATCAAAGTTTCAATAGTTCTAAGTTTCAAGTATAAAGGGATATATATATGTGGCTTCCTGGACAGAGCTGGAGACAGTATTTGGAATGGCAAATGTAACAAAGCACAGGTAAAGAAGTACAGGATCTTCAGTTAGACGGATGCCATGACATATGGCTGTGAAGAATACAAAATGCTAATTCCTCTACCAGAATGAAGATGATAAGTAACGTTGCTTCAGCAGTCTGAGGACTGGCAAGTATTTACCCTTATCCATCTTTTGTACAAGTACCCTTCCAGTGTCCTTAAGCTACACTGTTGTGAAGACAGTGAACTGAGGGGTGGCCTAACAACTCTGTCTTCAAGTGGCCCTGTTGTTATCAAATTTTAGAGAGCACCAGTAGTGTACAGTTGATAGATTTGGATATGATCACAGAAGAAAATTCTTATAAACACTTCGGTAGCTAATGCTGTAAATGAACCACAAGTGGTGAATTTTCTTTATAGTCCATGGATGACATGAATTTCCTGAGCAAACCCCACAAAACATAGAAATAAAAGATGTCACAGAGACAACCACAGCCACTATAAAACAGAAGAATTCTCATATGGGAAAGATATAAAGGAACCATGTTCTGACTTGATTTTCAGAATGGACAGCATGATACATATATCCCAATCCCATTACAGAGGATAGTCTCTCCAGTAAGGGAGTTTCCTCTCCAAATGCAGTGAAGTCTTAGATAGTATTTGTAGATGTAAAATGTTTACATTCTTAGTCATTTCTCATGGGTATCTACTAAACCACTAAGAAGTACATTTTGTCCCTCTAAGAGCAGGTGCTGCAGGATTAAGAGTGACTTTAACTATCATGCTATAGGACGCTACAGTGCAGTCAGTAAAATAAGGGTGATAAGCATAAAGTTGCTGAATGCTGTGTAGAGTGCAGGATGCTGCTTCTCTGCCTTTGGGACATCTTTGGAGCGGAGATTCACCAGCTGCTTTTCAGTTGCTCCAGTACTGAAGAAAGGTAGTTAACTGCAATGGATGCTCTATACCTCATACTATTCACACTGTCTGACTGACTGCCTCAGCGGTGTGACTTCACCCAAAGGAGCTGACAGAAACCTTCCTCTGCATACACCCCAGTCCACTCACCTGGCAACCCATAAGTTGTCGAATAAGTCAGTTCTGTGGCATTCCTGGGCTGCTATTTATGATGCAGGTAGTTGACCTGCATGTAAGAAGGTGGTCTACATGGCTAATATGATGAATCTATGTGAAGGCAAGTTAATAGTTTGCTGAAATAAATATAATTTAAATACTTTTTAAGGGGGGGTTCAGTAGCAGCTCCTGTACAGCACACGAGTAGATTTATACTTCTGTCGTTGGTAAATACAGTCTTATTTAGATTATAGATGCTAACATTGAGACCTACTAAGCAACCTCTACAGTCTTTATTTCAGGAATAAGGGCTCCCCAAATGATTTAATAAAGCACAAAGGAAAGAAGGTTTCCTATTCACTGAATGACAACAACTCCAGTTCTTTCAATAAAGTGGAAACTAGTTCCCATAAGAGCCTGAGAAGTACTGAGGACTACAGGGTTAAATAATCAAAAAAGTTATTGAGGGAAGAGAGAGACAGAGGGAAGAGGTCAGCATGCTGATGCTCAGAAGCAGCAGAATACTGAATCAGCACTGTTCCTGTTGGTGGTGGGTTTTTTTACAGAACAGCCAAACTACCAGGGAAATCTCTTAAGTCTTTAAAGAAAATTTACAACTATTTACAAGCCTGCTGGGTGTGGAAATATTTTTGCTACATGTTTTGCTTACACAACCAATAGATACTTGCATGGTATAATGAAACTACCCACTATTCATTCTGAACAACTTACAGTACTCAGGAAAAGAGAGTTCAGTTTTCACGTTAATTAAAACCATTTTAAATTCTTTAGTCTGCTCCTATCTTCCTTATTTGTGATTTTAGAGTTGATTGTGGGACACAAATAAGGCACATCCTCAAAGATACACATGTAAGTAAAATGCCAGAAAACTCTCTCATTTCAGACGGTCAGTTCAGCATCTTACAGCTACAGCTGTGCAACATCAATTTCTCCCCTATACTTGAAGCAGCTGTTCTACAATGTATTCAACTTTTTATCAGGAACAAAACCTTGATCAAAACATAGCATTAAAATCAAGGTCCTTTTTCACAAAATGACTGAACATCAAGATGCATGGTGATACTTACTGTCCTTTCCTTTCTTCCCTTCCAATTAAAGCTAATTTTATTTTCAGTAATTTCACAGGAAAAAAACAAACTCCACCTTGATTTTATAGCATCCTCAAATATTAGTCTTTGAACATTTTGATCTCATGGTAAAACCTCCCATGTGGACATGCACACCTCTAAAGCTGTCAAGGGAAGAGCTCAACCACAGTGTTTCGGTACAGCTCATGTTCAGGGATCACCGCTTATCATATTGTGCTCTCCAGATACTTGGACAATTCTACTTGCAAACGTGCTTGCTCCTCAGAGCTTCAGTCATGCTGCCTAAGTAACTTCACTTGTGCACATACAAACCAGGACTTACCATTCTAACTCTTAAAAGTTTTTTTTTCTTTTTAAATGCTAATGCAAAGTGGAAACAATGCGAGCATTAGATAAGATAAATCCCAAGCAACCTAGGGGATGCCAGCTTAGGGGAAATGAGTTAGAAATTGAGCCCCAGGTGTATAGTAGAAACTTACTTTGTGTAAAACTGGTTTTTAGGAAGATTTATACAGGGATATCTTTCATCGTCTAATCCCAGTTTTGGACAAAAACAAATAATGAGAGCCTTCACATAGCACAGGCACAAATAAGCATTTTCAGTTTACAGAATTTAAAACATTAATATTAAAAGCTTTTAGTATTAAAAGCAGAAAATAATGCTCAGTCTCAGGGCTGGAACACCAATGAAATATGTTACCCATGCAGCAGATTCGCGAGCAAGTCGCAATATTCACAAAATATCAAAGTACAAATAATTTAACATTTAGTTACTGCTGTCAGTATGGCTTTCAAGTAATTCATATATTGACAACTGTGAACAATGCTCCTTACATTTAGTAGAGTCCACCACTATACTGTAAAGCATATTTCCATGTGACTACAATATTAAGCTATAGGCTAAGTTTTCTAAGATTTGCCCTTTGGCAGGTTGTTGAGATGATGGTAGAAGCAAAAACCTGCAACTGATAAAACATAAACCCTTATAAAGATGTGGAAAGCAGTCATCATCAAAATTGTTTATTTAAAACCATACTTGTTATAAGTTCAGGCAATGATTTAAATTATGTATAAGGTAATGAGAAATGCAAGACTCCACAAAGAACTGAGAACTGGTATTTTGTATTTACCTTTGGTATTCCGGAAGTGTCAAGCCAATTCTGGAAGATACTTTCTACAGTTAACCCAGACCTTAAAAAAAAAAAAAAAAAAATTAGAAGACACACACAAAAATATCAATTTTTCCACATGAAAATTAACGCTTTAGAAGCTGAGAAAACCCCTGAATTCCAAGTATTGGTTGTGCTGCAATGGTACTACATTCTTGGTTTTTTAATGAATAATATCATCAGAGATGATATGAGCAAATTAAAGACAGATCAGGTTCTGTGTGCTTAAAACTCAAATGATAAAGTCAATGCTTATGAGGATTGACAGAGAAAGTGTGAGATGGTAAACTGCATTTATGAAACATGTAAAGTATGAGCGGGTGCTCTACTTCTTGTTGAGTGGATTTTTGTTTCTTTTACAGAAAAAAAAAAGAAATCACAGGCAAGTAAATTTAACCAGAGACATTCAAAACCAGTATTTTGTTACAGAAGCAGTCTACATGTAAAGATAAAATACTAAAGAAAATGAAATTAAATACAAACTTCCTTAAATTTGGGGGTTTTAAAAGGCACTGAGGATATTAATCCTCAAAGTTACCAAGTATCTAATATATTTCAGTTTCATTTTTTCTGCACTTTTTTTATATCCTGGTAACATTCACAGTGAAGTCACACAATAGTCTGGAGCCCCAACAGAAGGAAATAGTTTGTCATGATCAAGCTGTGTGGGACTGAAATAACCACATGCATAAGCCTTTGCAAATTCAGAAATTGTATTTCCCCTTTTACTTTGGTTAGCAACTTCTGTTGCATTTACTTCAACTCTGGTTGAAGACTTCCCAACCTGCAGGGAAGCCAATTTAAAACCAAAACCAAAACCAAAACCAACCCCCCTGTCCATGCAGTATGTCATGTCCATGCAGTATGCCAGTACTGAAAAAAGGAACCTGAGTAAGCCCTCAATGAATGTAAATATTATGAGAAGCAGAATACATGTGCATGGTAATGCCTTGGCAAGACTCATTCTAATACAGCTAATTGCAGCTACCTTCATGTATGTAATGTGGACCATAACCAATAAAGCATTCATGAAAAGAACAGCCATTTTGAAGCTCTGAAGTAGGAAGGCAAGCAACCCAATACAATTTTTATTTGAAATACATGCCAAAGAAGTCTTTCCCCACCACCCCCCCCCAACCCCTGACAAAGCTGTGCTCAAAATTCTGACCCTAAAGGAGGTTTATTTATGGACTGTATCAGTGACTAAGAAGGATTTGTAATGAATACATCAGTCATTTTTACTGAACAATTTTTAAACATCTTTAAATATTAACTTTCGCTATGCCAATGGGAGAGAGATCAATCACTGTTATGCCTGACATGCAAATGGGAAAACTAAGGCTTAGAGAGCTTATGGAGTCTCAAAAGCATTCAAGCAATATGTTAGTGGATGAACCTGGAACACATTCATAGAGTAAACATTTCTGTGTGTTTACTGATCATAGTTACTACATTTTTTTAACTTGGCTAGTTTTATTTGGAATGACCGAAGATTTAAATTACTGGTATTAACAGGTGTAACAACAGCACTTTTCGAGACATGGCTTATATCCTGAGTTAGATATTCTTATCCTTGTTGAATCCAAGATTAAAAATTTATCCTCCGTCTCCAAGCAGAACTATGTGTTACCTTTCCTTTGAGGTAGAATTAACAGCTACAACCTCCACTCTACACTATTGTGGTAGAAGCCCTGCCATCGCTACTCACACTAAGCAGTATTCTGAATGAATGAGGCAAGTCTACTTAAAAGAATAAAATTCTCCTAATGTGAATTAAGGGTGGGAGAATCTGATCAAAATAGAGAGTCAGCTAGCTTCTCATTGAATAATTGTTCAACAGTATATGCAAAAAATAAGCAATCCAGTCTTAATAAGCTTCTCCAACATACACAGCAATTTTGTAACAAAGGCAAGAAGTGGACACCAAGTGCCTTAAACATAAGAAAGTCTTGCCTCACAAATGCTGCCCTGTGTCATTCGGCTACAAAGATATGCTTGCATACATGGGCTACAGCATCATACTGAAAATCAGAAGAAGCTACAGATTAAGGAAAAAGAGCATTCAGATTACAATGACAATAAAGCCATTCATACATGCTTTCATCTTCTATTAACAGTCTTCTTCAGTTTTTGATCAGTCATATCTTATGGTGAAGGCCAAGAAGGCTTAATGTGGAAAGAGCATTAGTCTATTTGCTGCTGGTAATACATTTTGATAGTTCATGTAATTTAGGTCCAAACTTCACTTCAACAGTGTCTTTACAAGTAAGAGATTGACACATCAGCCTAGCTGAGGTGAATCCCCAAAAGAGAGTAATTCCCACAGAGGCAAAGTAATCTTCCCAATCACTAAATCTGACATGTCAAAATACCTCTTGTAACATCAGGAGATTGTAGACTGTCACAGACAAACAAAAATTTCTCTCTGATCATGTGGTTCAGATAATTGCAGCAGTCAAGCAGAAGCATTTCTACACGGCCAGGATTCTGAATTTTCAGGAAATTACCATTCTGCATGTCTGATCACTATGGAAATCAATTTTCTACATATAAGTGGACATAAATGCCATGCTTGAAATTGGGTAGTGTTCTACATTCAAATGAATTACTAAGCATCCAGATTTGGTCAGCTTTCAGTAGTACCTTGTTATTTGTGCAAATTTATGAAATTTAGAGCATTTGACTGCTATATCCTTCAGGCTATAATTAACCTTCACCTCACTACAGTGCTCTAAAAATTGTTGTCTAGTCTAAGTTAGTTAGCTGAGTCTCTTCCACAGGGAATGGAGAGAAAGAGAAGTATTTCCGAACAGTCAGTCAACTCACCTTCTTTGGGATAATTTGATGTTTTTTCTTGAGTTCTTACTTCTGTCTGGTTACTAGAGACCACATACAGGACTAGCTTAAAACTGGACACCCAGATTTTATATAGTCAAAGGTAGATCAGGTGTATCATAACATTTATTCTGTCTCAAGCAACATAATCAGAATAACAACTTTTTATTTGTTATTGCATGAATCAAAACTAATACAGCTTAGTGTTCCAATGCTGAAGCAGAGCTAGCAGCTAGGGAAAAATACCCTTATTTATGCATTTAATTTGTCTTTCCCAGGGTAAGAAACACAGCCTCACAATGCCAGTCTGTCCCCACCCCCCCGCCCCGCCCCGAAACTAAAGTTAAAGTGCAAAATTTCCTCAGGAAAAAAAAAACAAACAAACACCAAAAAACAACTATGCAAAATAATCTATGCTACATTTGCTATGTAGTGTCTTTGCTTAATATACCCTCTATTTCTTTTAAAGCCAACAACAGCTCATTTCAAAACACTGGCTTTGAAATGAGCTTATGACACTGAGGGGAATTGCACTGTTCTGACACCACACTAATCCAGTCAGAAACACCACTAGTAAGTTGCTCAGCCTCTCCTGAAACTTCGACATTTTTCTCAAGGGCAAAGACAACAATGCTGCTATTTCTCTGCTTGCAACACCCTTAGTTTCAGCTAAACACCTGTCACATGACCATATGCGGTCTCCTTTGTACTTGCACACACCTTTTTTTTTCCAACTTAGGGCATTCTTGTTGGCACCCATCAAAAAAAGCAATTTGTTTTAGCAGTTTACAGGCATTCACTATTTTCCCCCCAATATATTAGTAATTTGCAGACTGTTGCAAAGATGTACTCTGAATGTGTTGAGAGTCAATACTGAAGAACTGTGAAGTCCTTGGAAAGGTCTCCACTAACTTGGTGGGCTTCACATCAAGCCCAAAAAATAGATCACAAACAAACTGCTATTTCAAAACAAATGTCCTGGAGAAAGGACACAGGGCCTGATATTTGTAGAGTCTCCAGTTCAATAAAGCATCCATATTCAAAAAGGGCACTTACCATCTGCTTCTGTTGCAGTTAAGCATCTGTAAGGACTTAAATCTGATGCGTGTGCCATTTTCTGAATGGCCTTCTGGTTAAGGTACTATACTGGACTGTGGGGTCTGGGTTCAGTTGATTAGCACTGTAACAGCTATTATGAGGCTGGGCAGGTTCTTCAATTGCTTTGTACTATGGTTCCCTACTTTAAAATGAGAATGCGATTACATCCATTATCTCACCCCTTGTCTCTTTGTTTAGACGATAAGCCTAGGAATGATCTCCTAACATGCATACATACTGTTCATGGCTCAATTCAATGCTTCACAGCAAGCTCTGTAAAATACTAACATTAATCATACTTTGAAAATTAGCAATATAAAAGATGTCTATATATCAAGTTTTCATTGCACAAGGCCCCAAGGAGCTCTACCAACTTTAAGATAAACCCACTTAATTCCTCAATCGAGGAGAAGAAACCACTTTTAGAATAAGATACTGCAGCAAATGAACAGTGCACATGAAAGTGTGCAATTTTTTATTTTTTTTTTTTAAAGGAAGCTAAAAAGTCTACCATATCCAACTGAAAATACTTCAACAAGCATATTTGCTTCATCCGGATATATACCTTCATATACATCAATCATTTTCAAAGTAAGCCATTCCAGCTAAATATGGAGGCATAGTTAGAGCAGATCAAAGACTAGTGACTGATTAGTGATTCTGTCAACTAGCCATAGCTTTCTGCAGATAAGATTTCCTTTGGGTTTTGTCCAGCATATATATTTTGGCTTACCAAAAAAATGGAGGAATCAAAAACACTGGGAAAAATCTTTCCCAATGATTTGCTTTGGGAGTTAGGTGCCTACCAGCTGTTTGTTTCAGTTAAGATCACCACATTCATGATAATGTGAGTGACAAAGAAAGCAAGTATGAAAGAAAGACATACCTGTAGAGCTGAGTAGTTTGCAATTGCAGCATTATTCTAACGTTGATTTAGTACTTAACTGACAATTTATGAAGACATCCAAGGAATGTGGTTAGTAAGGCTGAGTTATTAACAGTACAAATAGCTGAGCTGTAACACAAGCCTTCCTTTGTGTATAATGTATTATTAAAACCACAGCTTTATTAGTACACTATTTATTTTATTGAATGAAATTAAATAAAAAATACCACCAGAAAAGCCCAAAGAACAGAACTGACCTCCTCAAAAAAAAATCTGCAGTTATAAAGAGGACAAGCAGCTGCGACTCTGATTTATCTGAGGCTGGTGAAACTCACCCTCTGTTACAGGGTCTTAAAAACACTGAGTCTTTGCACAGCTCACATGTTGCACAGATGTGGAGAGGATCAATTTACAGCAAAAACTATGGGTGTAAGCCTTGGGAGAACAGAGCCACTGGGAGTTTTATCAAATCTAGTGCACTGTGATATACAGACACATAAGAGGGGTTTTTGTTGTTGTTTGGTTTAGATTGGCTTTTTTTTAAATGTAGTGAAGTTTCAAGTTATATATAAGGAAATAGGATGCCTCAGTTACACGTGGGAAGTATTGTAGATTTTCTACAGAAAGGCCAAGATAATGTGAGACTATAGCCAGCACATGTTATATTTTAAAAGGCTTTGAAAACAGAGAAGGATAATGATAGGTATTGGTTTGTCCTTCTTGCCATTAGCCCTTCACACATAGAAATAATCTGCCTTAAGGGCAAGTTAGGAAATTCTAAAGGACCAGCAGGTAGTGCTAGGCCTGATTGTCAGTATTCAGCCACAGTCCAGAAACAGGAGGATCCTGCCTTGCAGAATGGATTCCTACAGCTAACATGCCGTTAATATTGAGTCAGAGCAGGAAGTGAAGTAGCCCTATAAACTAGGCATATAATCCTCCTTCTCTGAGTACAAAAGGCAGCAAAAATCAATGACTGCCACTTAAGAAGTTACGTCCGTATCTTGGAACTGCTCATCACTGGGAATGTACTAAAAAATTTCCTGTAGGTAAAAACTAAAGGAACTAAGTACTGGAAGAGTGAGAATCTTTTAGATACAGCGTGCTGTATCCAATAGCAGAAATATTGCATTACTCCAACATAATAATTACAGAAAATTTCCACACTGTTGTATGATTGCTTTCTGCCAATGTTAATCCTGTTCTCATTACAAAAATCTCCCATAAGCCAAGTTCTACTCCTAGCTACACTAGTTTGCCTCTCTTGCCACAGCTGAGGGCAGGATTTGGCTTGATTCTCTACTACTAATTTCTCTCTTCTTCTTCTTTTTTTTTTTTTTTTTTTTAATTATTAAGTCCAGCCTCCATTACAAAGAAGCATTTAGTTTAAACATTAAAATTTTACTCGGTAGAATTACACAAGTCTGGGAGGTTTTGCGTGCTACAAAGAATTTTGTTGCTCTAATCTTGAAATACATTTCATTCTTACGACTGAAACTTTGTGCAAAAAAGCACTTATCAGCAGATGATCTCTAAAAGTATTTAATTTTTCTCTTTCCTCCCTTTGCGTTTACTTCAGGCTAGTATTTGTGTACTAACAACAGAATACATTTAAGAATGAAAAAACATCCTTGTAGCAGATAAGAAATAAAGGTCTTCTGTATATCCAGATGCTCTATTATTCTTGGCATTGCTGTTGATACCTGCACCCAAGGTAATCTTGGCAGTAGGTAAATTCAGATATACTCTATGTCTGATTGTAAAGTGAATTACCACAGATCTGAAATTTTGTTCATACATTCTGGAGTATGATGCAATGCAAATGGGAGATATAATTCTTTTGCATAAGTGTCACTGAAAGTTTAAATATTTTGGCATGCTTCTAGGTGGAAAATTGGATGCTTACTCAAATAACATTTTGCACTGGGTTTGGACTTCAGAGAAACACAAGTGAGAAAAGGAAGGAAAACAGAGATTTTAACAAATCAATGTATAATCATGCCATTAAATAACCCACTTTCCCATATATTCCATTTAATATTCCTGATTATATTTGGGCTGGAAACCCATATCCAATGATATAAACAAAATATCATCCTATGGTACCTTGTTGGAAAATGTAACGCCACCCAAACTAAACTCATGATGCCACAAAACACATTGTCTCGATGATAACTAGCTTCTCTGTCCCTCACTCTCTAAGAGCAGAAGGGTTTCACTAAAAAACTCAATACACTGAACTTCTATGAATATCTTATCTCCTTTTTTTTTTTTTCCAAACTACTCACCCAGATTTATGAAGACTTTCAGAATCCTGCTCCCCAAAATTGCATTTTTCAAGTGAATACATTATTTTTAAAAACTATAATATGTAAAGCTGCACTACAAAAGAACCTGTATTTGTAGCACAGTCTGTAGTAGCACAGAACAAACCAATGGATAAACAGGGAGGGATACAAAGCTCTATCACCTTCAGCCAGTCACAGTCACATATAGGAGGATTTTGAAGGACGTGTCAGGCAATTAACACTCGATTTCCATCAGCATTTTCCATCCTTCCCCATTTGGCACAGTGTATGACAGGGAGGGGATGGTACCACACTACTGCTTGAGAAAAATCCATTTCTCTGGTTTCCCAGATCCACGGCAAAGCTCTGGCCTCCTTGCTGTAGGGTGCCATGTGCCAAAAGCAGCTGGCAGGAGGATCACAAATTAGTTTGAGAAGGCAGCTGTGACTGGCACTTCAGGTTGTATAGTGAACACAGGACCTCACTGCTGCCCTAACAAGTTAAAGGGACTGCTTGCAGGGAACAAGGGATAGCAATAACACAGCAAGTGTCAGATTATTTGTGTATATATGTATGAGAATTTTCAGAGAATGATACACATGCACACTTGAAAAAAAACCAGTAGAACAATACTAAATGAAATCCTACTATTTCTGGCTAGCACAGCTGATATTTAAATCTGATTTCTACTTTCTTATTTGACTTTTCTAGCCTGGTTCTCACTTACTCTTTTTGTTCAGGGATGTCTTCCAACAGCATGCAAAGAAAATCCTAGAAAATGAACAAAGCACCACAATTAGTGTGTTTATGAAGACATAACTCTGTGTCTGCACTGCTAGTGAGCAATGGATTTTTAAAGACTGCAGATAACAGAATGATAAGAAAGAAGTTTATATATCCGCTATGGTGATTTTCTGCTCAGTTATTTATACAACATACATTATGTTTGTCAGTTTTCCAACCCACTCAAGTAAAAAGTGTCAATATTGAAAGAAAACGGGCTTGAAAAGCCTGCTGACTATTTTAACACAATCCCACATTCCCACTTTTATTTAATCTATAATATACACACACAAACTATATTTAAAACTGTTAAAGGCTGCAGATTCACATACTCAAAGGCTAAGAAACACCAGAATTAAGGGTGTTTACACTCTCTCTACTGTGCTTATGTTACCACACTGTCTTTAATTATATAACCACATAAGGCTTTTTTTTTCCTTAATGCACATATCTGATTGGAAGATCCCACCTACTCCTCATTCTGTGACAAAATTCACAATGTTGCTGCCAACCACACCAACTAAGGAGTAAATTCTTCAAAGAAAAGGTAGCTAGAATTTCTTACATGGATTTACAAAGGTGCAATGCTAATGGAACACCATTACTATCATCCTCACTTACAACAGCATGATAAACCCTCTTGAGAAAGTTACATCTGACATTACTTGAAGGGTCTCTGGCACCACACACTATACATGACCCAATTTTAATGACAACCACTTTGACACAATGCACTCCTCTGAACAATCTCATAAGAAGAGGATTTATTAATATGGATTACTCATTTATATGCTATTTCATAAAGCAATACATCCACTTTATTAATACTAGTCTTTGTGGAGACAAGTTTCATAGGCTAATGATGATTCTCACTGCAATATATGAGGGCAGGCTGATTTCTGATTGCAAGTACTTGCTCTCTAAGGTCTTAAAGAATGTTTCCTAAAAGGCAGAAAAGTTTTACTTAGGGACACCACCATGGCATTCAATGAGAGATGCTCTTTCTCTGTCTGATTATGGCATTGTTAGGGAATCAAAGAAAGAGTGATGGCAGCTGAAATTCCTGGTAACATGGTTAAGCCTTCCTCCTTTACATTACAAGTGAGATTCAGGCTATGTTGCAGTGGCTGCAAAATTTGCTCACCACAAAAGGTAAATTACACAGTGCTGGGCTCAGTGTTGCTGTGGCAAGAATGCCATCATTAACTATACCAGGAGTTGTTCTGTCCTAACTACAGTGTACTGCTGACATCATGACAAAGCGTGAAATCCCCTTATTTCATACTACTGCTTGCAGTTCTGTACCATTATTCTATATGTAAACAGAGAACTACCATCTCCTTCCACTCGTGGAAGCTTTTCTGGAGGTACAAAGTAAGCTTACATAGAAATAAACACTATTAAAAGATCATCATTAGAGTTGTTTCAAAAGTGTGTGAAAAGTAATACTAAAGTGGTCATCCTTGACACTATTTGCACTGTCTCTGTATACATTAATGCAGCTAGATTCCCTGATTGGATTGCATAAACTTTTTATAATCAATACCACAGTGCACTTGAAGATACTTCTGGTATTACAAGTGTTTTTATATTCTGTATATTATACTATGAAATTAAACATCTCCTTTGTGATTAAAGCTGTCTTCATTTTTCCAAATACAGATTAAGGCAGTAAGCATCATTCTACACACTTTCTTACAATTAGGATTAATCTAATCTATCTTAAATGCTTCTATTTTGATGCTCCAAAACAGAGTAGGAAAACAAATTACCACTTACCTCATATTTGCATGGCTTTTAACATTTGCCTATTATCAAGTCTGCATGACACATCCCATTATAGGTCTGACTTTTCAGTTGCTTATAATTTTGCCAAACTTTAACCATCTGGAGTGAAATTTTATCCTCAGGCTATTTTTTCTTCTTCCTCAGATGAAATGGTTCAGAAGTGTTCAAGAGAAAATTTAGGGGATAATGCGGGTTTTTTTAAGCTTTGATGTCATTTCTTTCAGAGGTTCTAGTGACCTTACACTTTGAAGCAAAGACTTGTGGATGACCAGGGTAATCATAAATAAATGCTGAGCCAGATCAGAAAACAAATTATAGTTTGTTTTTTGTCTTTGTTGCAAGTAATTCAATGAAGCCAGAATGAAAATATGAGTTAGAAATCACATGCCACTGCAGTGCTGCATTATTAACAAACTGGCTTATATTCATATGATTAAATAATCTTACTTCCCTACATACTCTTGTTGTTCTTCTGTGGCTGGCAACCCAGAGGCTAGAAAACAACTTTTCCCTATATAAAGAAACTGTTATTCTGCAGTTTGTGGAATTTTATTGACATTTGGCCAAACTGAAAAAGCCTTTGAAAAATGAGTTCACACACGTTCGCTAAGGATTTGCTAGACCCTTATAATTAAATTTCCTAAAGACTCTTGTCTGCTCTCACCATAGTCCAGACTGAAGCCAACAATTTTAATCACAACTGCAACTCTGGGCTGCTGCTGAGCAGATCAAATCTGGATACAGACTGTGAATTGAGATCAAGAAGATGTTTTCTTTGCACTGTTAATGCATGTAGCATGTCTGAGTCAAAGGCGAAGAAAAGTGGGGACCCAATGACTGAGAAGTAGGTTGAAGGAAGTAATTTTAAGAACCCTAGGAATGAAGGCTACTTGAAGCAGTAACTAGACAGACCTGGGTTTAGAAGACCTTTTATTTCATGACTAAAGATGCTATATTATTACTTCAGTTCTTGTCTGGAGCAATGAGCAGCATGTTTCTACTCTTGAACTGTTTTGGGGCACCAGACAGGTACTTCTCTCTGACCACACGTGTTGGTATTAAATAAAGAACACTGAATATTAAAAGGCAAATTATATCCTCTTTACGAAAAAATCAAATCTAGATATTTCAAGTACTCTACAACCACCAGATACTTTCAGTTAAATTCTCTAACTCAAATATAAATAGGGTCCATAAAACCAATGGAGATTTCATGACTAAAAGTGATACATCTGAAAGAACATTCAGTTGGCAACAAATAAACAAATGCACTTACATCCAATTCCTTACAGAAATTACCCACTGAAAGTTAAACTATTCATATCAATTATGCAGTTTGTAAATGACATAACTAAATGGTAAACATTACTTTGTCCCTTTTGGGTGGAAAAATAAATAATGAACACCCTTGCTAGGATCCTGTTTATTTGAAATTCTGTCCTTGTTCATCTTCCTGGCTTTTATTTAACAAAATCAGCAACATGTTGAAATCCTTCTCTTGGGGTTTTGGTAACAAGCCTGGAACGCCCCTTCAAAGATGACAACTTCCTATCAAGAGTAAGCAAGACTCCCCAACTATATGTTCTATTATCAGGCAGCAATCATTAGCCAGACAGCTTTAACAGTTTAAGCCCCAGGTGACAGAGCCTCTGACTAGCTCCAGTCAAAAGCAGAATTTGTTGCCCATTTACCCCATATGCCAATGAACTTCATTCAGATCACTAGCAATTCCCTAAAGAAAAATGACAAGCTATTCTGACAAACAAGAAAACGTAACACATAGGAGGATCTAACAAGGATTTCTGGTAAATCTTCTTATGGATATTCAGGGTGATATCAGTGCCCTGGATGGCCCTTCCCCATGGCTGGGGTTATTGTCCCTGTGTAGCACAGCAGCAGAAGGTATCCCTGCCTGAGCCACGCAAATTCACAGTCCAGTGCTTTCACACAACTTTGTAAACTGTCCATACTAACAAGACTGAATTTGTCCTCTTAGTTACTGTGTGAATAACTAAGGGAAGCAAGTCTTAAATCACCCCAGCTGTATTAGCAAAAGGGCTTCTGTCAGAGCCCCAGCTTTCACAAAAATAATCTTTCTACATGTATAAACACCTCTGAGGAGGTAAGTCCATTCAGGGACCATGTAAGTTGGAAAAAGTATATTGACTTGTCACTTAATTCGCTGAACAAAGTGTTGGCATTCCTCCTTACCTTATTGAAGGGAAGGTTCAAACTAGATCCCAGGCAGGTAATTGAAGGCATGTAGCTTGAACACACCTTCTCCTAACGCTTTGACACCAGAGCCTATGTTGTCTCAAACTCACTTGAAATGTTTTAATTTCTTCAGAAGTTACACAAATTCTCACTGCCCACTAAAAATGCTAAATATACCACCACCTAAAATTTGATTTAAACACAGACTCATTCTATTTTACATGTATAAAACTGTAAGAACACACATATATACCTAAGAAAAAGATGAGGAACTAGATCTGTTATGTATCAATGGTTCTACATAGAGCTCTCAATCTTTCTTTGGACTTCTGTTTAAGACTATCCAGCAGAAAATCATGTAAGATGCATTTGACTCTGATTATTTAAAATACATCTCACTAAATAAAACAAAAGCTGGACCTGTGATTTGGCACTGATAAAACCCATATACTTTGGGAGTGCTCCCTTATCAGTTTGCTCTGGTCAGAATTAAGGACTTCATCTTTTTTGCTATCAAATGATATTGCATAACAAGCTACCATGTAATTTTAAGCTTGAAAGATGCTAAATGGAAGCTAAGCAAATACAATAACTTTAGGTCAGCAGAGGAGTGAGAGACTACTGTAACAGAAGTGGAAATGCAAAAAGGTACTCCACAGCTGAAGACTGAAGCTCAAGACTTAGTAAGTTCAGCAGCTATAGGAAGGATCTGTGTACTTTATCAGAAAGTTCCAAGACATTTTCAGATATATGGGTCACTTCCCTGATAGAAGATAATTATATGTGTCACTTCCCCAGTAGAAGACAATTATATGTGTAAAACTTACTGATTCTTTTAAGATCTTTACACTTGAGATGATACCAAAAGATATTAGCTTTTTTTTAATGCAACTATACTATTGGGACATTAAAATGTGTGACACATTATCAGCTGTATTATACATGACTACGAAACACCTGGGGTCCTCTTAGCTTCAGTACTCTGCTTTCTTCTCCAGTTCCATTTCTAGCACTACTTCATTCTGATCTCTGTCCTTTATGATACGCAGTTTCTTATACAATTATGAAAAAAGTATATCAGAAAAAAGTTTTCTCACCCCCCAAAATCTTGCCTTATACCATGTTAATAACTTCTACTAACCTAGTCTTAATTATAATTCAAGCACAATATTTCCTATGTTCCTTCTTTCAAGATACTTGTAGTGAAATAGAGATATAGCCTAAAGCTCATGAGATTTTTATATATGAACACAATGGGTTGTCAAAATGTGCTATGTAATTAACTGATCCATACATTAATCAATTGTCACATACATAAGTGTTTTAAACACAGTTAATCTCAGGATAAAATGTCTGACCTAGTGAAGCAGTCTTTTTTAATGCCTTACACCTGTTAAAACTTAAAAAGTTGAAAAGAAGGAAAAGCATACTGTGCTTATGAACAATGAACAGAGAACAAAATACCAAGCAGCTGCTTCATATGAGAGCAATATCTATTCTACATATATGAGGCAAAGGTCTTTGGAAAAACCAAAAAAATAAAAGGACGGTGATCATGTAGTAATTAAAGGTTGTCTCATAATGCATACCTATAAGGAAAGTGAATGAAGGCTGTGTTGTGCACAGCTAACAAAAAAGTAGGAATATGTGCATTTATGCAAGAATTGGAACAGGAAACTAATGCAATCTGAGTAAAACTGACCCATCTATTTCTGTTTTCCAAGCACATGAGAGTGTAGAAAGCAAAGACCCCTGTCCTAGAGGCTGCTGTGGATGGGACAGCGCCAGGGTCCATACCATGCCTCACTGATGTCAACAGTTGTTTGCTCAAGCTCACAGGTCAGTAACCATGGAACAGATGGGGCTAAACCGCAGAGACAAATTTTTAGTTAAATCTTTTATCTAAATAATAGATTCTATAGGCTGAAACATCAAAATATACGCACACTGCATGCTTAGACTTTCAATTCTAGTTACAAGAGTTCTACAACTTAGAAGTTCAACAAGATAGTTGAATGGTGATTTGTGTGTGCCGATACCAATTTTATAAAATTATGATAATGGTATGTGCCATGCAAATTGGTGTGCAGGAACATGTTGATATAGGTACATTCACAGTGGGCTTGGATCCATACGTCTGCCTTTAAAACTTTTAATAGCATAAATTATGATTTTTTTGAAGCACTGCCTCCTTGACTGTCATTTTACTGTAGCAAATTATAACTCTGTCAGATGGAGGAACACCATAGACCTTGGGTTACTATTACAGCAGACAGAACTACATGAAAATTAAAGTCTGCAAACAATTCAATTCCCAAGGTGTTCTTATTTCAATATCAAACTGAACAACAGCTTTAACTGTGTTAGGAATATCAGCAACTTGCACGCCTTTCTATTTATTTATAGTCAGTAGCACTCCATTCATTATTTTAAGAGTTCATTCAGAGCAGTTAGTAAGTGAATTCTCTCACAGAAAGAAAAATGCAAGATTTTTTTAAATCCTTCTCAGAGATTCCAGACTTGCTTTACTTGTCTGTTGCTAACTCAACTAAAATAAACAAAACCTACTATTAAAAACATACTGAGCATGCAATCAAAATGAAGGAAAAAGGCAAACTGATTAATGTTTCACATCTGAAGTCATTTCCTTGCACCTGCAGCTCCCATCTAGGAAAAATACTACAAACACCACTGAAAACAAGACTAGTATTCAGAACATGGGCAATTATTTTCACTGTTTTTACTTTCCCTCGTCCCCACAACTCCTAAGGCTGGGAACTTCTACAATTATTTTGGACAAGGTGAAAGTACAACACTATGATATTTAAATGTACCATTTGCACCTCCATTTATTTTAAATCTTTTACTAATTTAAACACTGACAGCACATTTGTTGAAGAAAGAACTTGAATAATAAACTTTGTGCTAACTTGACTTCATTGCTTCTGCATTTGCAAGTCCTGCTGTGATTGCTTATCTACCTATACCAGACACCAACATAAATACAATCTTTAAGATTTCTTACAAAGAAAGTAAATGCATTTACAACTGGATATAGTCCTATCCCCTTTGCATTTTTAACATAGTGACCAAACAACAGGATGATGGTAAAATTCTCTTCCCAGAAACTTTTATGGGAGCTGGATTTAGGCTGCTGTGAAACAAGGTAAAAGCACAAAAAGCACACAGTAAAAGTTACATAGTACACAGCTCTTTCTCCACCAAATCAAGTATCTTCAACTGAAGGAAAGTATGTTTTTTGACCTACATTAAGAACATAGCTATGGATATATTGCACATATTCAAATAAAAAGTAGCCTAAGAAAGCTGAAATAAAAGCATCACTTATTCTTGCTTGAATAGTTAAAAACTGAACAATTTTTTTATCCAATAACCAAAATGGTTGTTTCTGGGTGCAGAAACAACATATAGTATTTCATCTTACAAGACTGGAGTTAGGTAAGTTGCAAACTGACATTTCATAGCAGAGTGCTGGACAAAGGCAGAAGTCTGTAGTAGATGGGTAGTTCATTTGCGATGCAATCTAGCTATCATGACTAATAGTATAATGCGCTAAGACATTTTGCGGTCTACTGGCTCAACTCATCTCACATCAACCAGGAGCAACAACCTGACTACTTCCACCAAAATGCAAGCACCTTTCTTACCACCAGATTAAAATATTGGGCTGCTTCTTGGTTTTAGCAGTTTCATGATTTCTGTGATTTTAAAAAAGTTTCCAGCTGTGTAATAGTGAAGTGTCATATTTATGATCTTGGACACCATAATGTAGACAAGACTCATATAGTCACTGGCATTTTCCACACTATGCCAAACATAACTGGTCAGAGTCTCAGAACCACGGTACAGGAAACAGCTGCAGCAGTGGAAACATTAACTCCCTTAACACCCCAAAACTTCCTCCACAGGGCAGAGCTGCTGCAGTAGACCTACTATGCCTAACGCCTGGGTGACTTGACATACAGAAGAATCCACAAGTCTGTGAGCTATTTGTAAAATACATGGGTGTACATCTCGCTCTGTAAGACTGAGATTCAAAACAGCAAGCACATGAGCAAAGAATCACTGTGGCTGGAAGAAATAGGAAAGTGTTAGAGCCCATTCCCTCAAAATCAGAAGCCCTTACTCTGTGTTGCAAGGAGACATTTATCACCATACTGAATCCCCTCAACGATTTCAACCGTAACTCAAGAAAAGACAGAGTTCAGCAAAGAAATTTGTTTCAGAAATTCACTTGTACCTGTTCTCTCTTTTCCCCTGCCCCTCACTCTCATCACGCTGTTCTTCTAGCAATGCCAGACACTTGTCATATTGTTCCAGGCCTGTTTTTAACTGTGACGAGTTCAGTCACCTGGTTCACAGACACCTGCATAAACAGTTTTTTCACAGCATTACCGAAGCAACAAGCTGCAGTGCCACAGCATAAGCTGGATTCATCACCAATGACAGGATTTCCTAGAACTTTGGGTTTGGAGAGCTATGTCATTCCCTTCTCAAAACAAAACACTGGAGGACAAGACAGTCTCCCTTTTAATGCTACAGCCAGTGGTTACAGGACTTTTTCAGAAACACCTAGGGGGAGGTAAATTTCTATTTATAACCTCAGCTGGGTTCTCTGTGTAACAGATGGTAGAATACACTGTGGTGTGACTTGCTCAGTCTTTCCTTCTGAAGCTGTTCTACTTTGCATGGAATAATTATACACTATTTCTGACAGGAAGAGAACAAGCTAAGTCTGTAGTTCAAGTGATTAATACATGCAGTTGGACTTAGAGAGGGCAGATTCTGATTCCCAATTCAACATTACTTTTTACAACCAAGCCTCCACCAGTCCAGGAAGAAGTACTGTTCTATGAGAACAACTGCTCTTCAGAGTGGGCTGCCACTGCATGATATCACTGTCAGAGAAAGTCTACTGAAAGAAAGAAGCAGCACATCTTCAACATCCCTTGCAGATTAATAATTCAGTTACAGAACACTTTAGAAAGCATGGGAGTATGGACCATGACGAGGAAACCTATACAGAGGCTGTGACAAGACTGTAATACAGGTGGGTGCAATGTCACAGAGTGATGGGGACATCACTCTCTGACTTGGTGAGAAAGAAACCGTCCTCATAAGAAAGACTATGAAATTATAAACATTGAATGAAGCAGCATGCAGAGATGAAGGAAACAAAGTCAGAAATATCATGTGCATGCACTGTTACAATTTATAGAAATTTTCAGTTACATTCCTACTCTGTGTTTTTTCTCTATCAGAAACAGAGAGGTATCAGGGAAAAGACTGATTGATCACAACCAAAATCCATGAGCTAAAAAACTACAGAAAACAATTCCAGCATGGTAAATGACCCTGTCTTTGAGAACATCAGCACCTATGAACATTGACCTTCCAAAGCATAAAGTTAAAAAAACCACAGTAACAACAACAACAAACCCCCAACACCTATTGTTTACATTATCAGATACCAGCAGGGTGTCCAATCTATATATCACCCTGAAAAGAAAAGTCGGCCTTCTAGCAGGTAGGAATTTCACCAATATTGCCAAGTTACAACTGCCTCTGTCTTTTCACCACAACCAGAAGTGGTGACTTACATAGTGAAACCCAAAGTTTAGGTAATTTGTTTTTTCAGAAAGTGAGGAACAACCCCAAGAACAGTACCTGAGAAAGGACAAGCTGCCCATGGAACTTATGGACAAATTTTCGTAAAGATGCAAGGTATGAAGCCTCTCCTATTGTCCTTGCCAGAGACCGCAAAAGGAAATAACCCTGCAAGAAATTAAGCCAGAAACAAATAGGATGCTATGAATTTGCTGATGTCTAGAAGAAAGAAGTCTTTATCATATTAGTAAAGCAATTTCAATAACAATCAGCTGACAACACTCACCTTCAAATAGTGAACCTGCATGAAGATTTTTTCTGCTTTAAGACCATGTTTGACAACAGATGCTCCAGACTCACTCAATTCTCCTGTGCTCTCCTTTTTGGGCCTAAAACAGTAACACACTAATTAAGTCTTGAATAAGCACGTAAAGAAAAAGGGAAGGGGAATGGGTCATTATGTTCAACTAGAGATTTCTCTTCTTATACCTGAACATTGGCTTAACAGTTTACATGAATGTACTTGCAATAACATCTTTCATCTGCATGCAATACACTACAGAAGAAATAATGTTCTGCTTTTCATTTTGCTGTTTGGGGTTGGAAGAGAAGTAGTTGAAGTTTTAAAAGCGGGAGCCTTTCACACACACACAGAGGTTTGGGTTTTACAGACAATAATGTCTAGAACAAACCTTCTACTTCACTGTCTGATTTTAAAATGTAATACAGCATCTGATGTGCCACAAATCCACAGCAGTAAAGTGTGGAGGACTTCTAGGCTCTTATGAGCACAGAGTGAAACTAAAGAGAAGCTATGTGAATATTTTTTCTTCATTTGGAAGCAGTGCCTTCACAGGCATAGTACTGAAGAGCCCTCTAGCTTTTTTTCCTTCCCTCCAGAAAACATCCCAGCTAACAGTGTCTGAGAACAGATGTCTGTCTTAGGAGCCTAACCCTGTGACTGAAACAACCTCTCCAATTCTAAGTGTGGATTTTGAAATGGGCAGTTGTGGAAACCAAACATCTTTTCCCTCACTTCTACAGAACAGGGGCAACAGAGGCCACAGCAGTGCAGGATTCTTCAAACCACATCACTCATACACTTCGCATGAGCTAATCCCTGTGATCAAATTTCTTGCATATCTATGTTTGCTTTGAGGAAAACACTCTTCCTTTTTTGTATCTGTGTAATAGTTTCCTATCAGAGTTTTGTCCAGAGTGTTAAGCTGTTTTTTCCCCCCCTTTAGTCACTGTATTTAGGGCCTGTGCACATGAAATCCACTTCATAGTAAAATCTTGATAAAATATAACTATTTAAAATAAAACAGGGAAAAAATGCAGATTCAATTTCACACTGTTCCTAACACAGTCCTTTATCATGCTATAGTCCATATTTTCTTTCAAGGAAGAAATTCCTTCAACATTGAAAGGAGGAGATCCATGACTGATTTCTTATCCTATGTTAACTCCAGTTCTTCAAGACCATGTAATCATTGCAGACCCACTACACGAAAGAAGAGGTCCACCTATTTCCATTCTGAGTCAGTCTCCTGGAAGGAAGGCCTGCTGGCATTTCATTTGCGACTTTTCATTGTTATCTGCATATATAAAAAGCCAAAACTGCTTCATTTCTCTCATAATAAATAGCCCAGTCTATAGATTTTGAAAAATGGAGTTCAAGCACAGGCTACAGGATCCACAGTAAACTGAAATACCTCCCATAATCACAATTATTCTAAATTACACAACCATACTTCCTTCCTTCCTCTTCCAACTTTGTGCCTGTGTAGATCCTAGTAGGTGACTAGAAAGCAATATCCCATCTGGATGATGGTACTGAAGAAATTCCTTCTGCAAAGGATGTATATATACCCCTGATACTTTCTGCAAAAGAGTGTAAATATTCAGAAAGTTACCCTGTTCTCTGCTGTCAGTACTTCAGCACACTATTTTAAAGCAATGCTTACTATATTTACAACACATTGAAAGTACAGAGACTGAAAGTTTGTTACACTGACCTACAAAACCTGGCATCTAACCTAGTAGATGAAGATAGGCATAATGCTAAAGGCAAGCTGATTCAAGGTATTCAAACTGCTATGTGGCATGTTTTAGATACTGGCAAATTTCTGAACGAAGTAAAAGATGCTGCTTTGTTTGCTGGGTGGCAAAGTACAAAGTGCAAGTACAACTCACCAGGAAATCCTTAGTAATTAAATGCTCTGATGCCCTAGGTAGTCCTGAAAACCTCTATAAGAGACCATCTGAAAGGCATGTATCCTATCAGTGTGATAGAACAAAACTCTTTAAAAATGTACAGAGCAGTGAGAGACCGTTGCTTCAGGAGGGAAATGGACTTGACTCAAGTGGAAGTCAAGAGTTTAGATATGAACACTGGTTTGTCTTAATGAAGAGTCACAAGCTGAGGTTAAGTCATAAGGGCTAGGACATGAAACAATCTCAACACCAGCTTTATTCCACAGAACAAAATGGACTTCTCTAAGCTTCTTTGCTTTCGTAACATGAGAGACTGGATGAGAGTGCCAGTGTTGATGCTTGCCAGCAAAATGAGTGCCAGGATATATTTCACAGGTGCTTTTATCCCTGCAGGTTTGCTTCAAACTCTGTGAGAAAATACATAGGATTCTGCCTGAATTATCCTGTATGAGCACTACAGTGCCTCAGATTCCTTCTTCAATACTAAGATTTGCTGGTGCTGCCTTTCAGAGCTGCTGCCTGCTGAAAAGACACTTATCTCTTTCATTTCATTTCATTTCATTTCACATTTCTTTCAGTTCTTTTCACAGGTAGCTTATGGGATGCTACTATAACATAACCTCAAATATCCACAATAACAAGAAACATCATGCTGATGACCAGTTTGACGAGTGGCTTTCACCTAGTCTGAAGAGGTATTTGTCTGCGGGATCAAAAGTTAATAGGATCAGCTGACAAGTTTTGGGCAGGGTTTTCCTGCTGTCAGGAGAAAGCACAGAAAATCATATGATCATCCAGCAGGGAACAAAAAAAGTATTTGAGGAATAAGCTTAGGAAGAGTGGGTTGGCTGATTTTTTTTCTTCCTGATGTAATTGGTAAGAAGTAACAGACAGTTATTTACTTTTAATGTCCTTGTATAAAAACACAAGCTTGAACCAGTGCAAGCCTCAATACAGACTCAAAACCCAGTGCAATGCCAAGACTGAAATTTTCTCTCTTGTATATTGACTCTGGAAAGCACATGGACATACTTTCAGAAGGAAGAAGAAAATAAAAAAAAAAACACAGTAAACATGCAAAGAGAGAACCTATTCAAGTCCACGCCACAAAAATAGTAGAGAATATTTACATCTGACTGAAACCAGTGGAGAGTCCTTAAATGCAATCATAGGAAACTAGAGACATCAGAGAGGAAGAGGTTGCCAGAATCCCAAGCTGGCAACATGTTCCTCTCCTGAAATGTATATTAGAGGCATATTTTTTCAAATGAGTAAATGATTTGTCATTCTTTTGTATTAGCATTGAGAATACCACTATGCAAAACATAAGCAGCATGCTTACTATGGACACTTATGTCCACCAACAGTGGAAGTCAATAGAAAGCTTAAGTTTCAATTTCAGAATAAATCAATCTTTCCTGAGTTTCAAACTACAAAGGATATTTAGGGCCTTAGAAAAATGATTTAAAAAATTTACATATACACATTTTATTAAAAGTAACAACTACATAATTAATGCAAAAGACAACAAACCTGATTCCATAATGTTGAAAACGGAAAACACACATCCAGATAAGCTTTATATCACATGAACCAATGTTCCAAAAAATAATTTATTTTAAAGCAAACAAACAAAACTCCCAGCATCTGTCAATCAGTAGTTGTGCTGGCAACAGCTGTATGACAGCTGGTGATAAAGCTTGCTTTTGTATTTACACCTATCATCAAAACGCATACTTGCAAATGTGTAACTTCACTGACTGCTTACATGTAGGATATACAATTCATCGATAAACATGAAGTAAAACAGATCAATGAAAGACTACAGTTATGCAGTTGATGACATGTTTTCAGATGATATGAGGCCAGAGAGGAATTTATGTGTTGGTGAACAGTCTCTAGTGCCCAAATGTAAAAGGCTTTTAGGCTTACTGGGAAAGCACAAAAAGAAGGGAAGACCTCAAAATGAATGAAATGGCAACAGTCTTCCAAAAACATTTAAAAGTTGATTATTTAGAAGACAGGGATCAATTTGTTCTTCACTTCCCCTTGGTGAAAGAAAAGAAGAAACCTACAGTATTTGAAATAAACAATATTTCAACTGTGCATTAGGAAGCAATTTTTAACTGTTAACCGTAAAACAGCTTAGCTAGGTACTGTGGAAACTTTTTTATTGGAGGTTTCTGAGAGCATGTTAGTAAAAACTTGCTTAAGATGGTCTGTGTATACTGCCTGTATTTCAGGGTAGGAGAGTGGTCTACGTAATTTCTTGAAATACATCCCTGCAATTACATGATTTGGTCAGTGTAGGGCTAATTTGAGCTAGGATTAGTAAACGTGTTTTTCTTGGTCAAAGACTGTGGGGAGACAAGCAGCGGTAGTGTTAGGCAGTCATTCAAGATAAAGGACTATGGCAAATTCCCAACACACCAATCAGAACAGCCTAGATTATTAATCATTAGCAAAGCAAGAATCTTTTTTTGATCTAATGTCTTTAGCTACATAAGAAGAAGCCTTCAGCTCAGCATCTGGTACCTAAAGTCCCAAATCTTATTTAAATATTATCATCATTAGTCATTTCTAAAGAGAAAGTAGATTTATATAGTTCATTATGCTTTTTCCTTTGTTTTTTAAAGTTTCATTCAGCTTGGCCATTAGATACCATACTCCTGTATGTGCTCATCTTCAGCCACAGAAGATGAATCTTTTACGGCTTCAAACACTGAACTTTGCTCAGGAAACGGCCTTTTCTTTTCCCTGAATAGAGGCTCTTGTAAACTACTTAAAGACATTTTATATCAAACTAAATCCCATGATTTTTGAAAGCTTTCTATAACAAAGAGAAAAGCAATTGCATTATACAGAAGATGAATAACCTAGTCAATTTAATTTGACTTCTCTTTTTTCTTCAGAAGGAAATAAGGAAATGCAGTGGATTTAATCAGATGATTTGGGTGTATATCCTTTGAAGAGAGAAAATGGTGGAAAACAGGAGACCGAGAACATGCAAAAGCGAAGATTACACTGTCATATTGTTACCTTAAAACTTGCAGCTCTTCTTCAGAGTTCTGCACCTCATCTCTGAGTCGGCGCCAGCGAAGTAAAGCTTTCAGTTCCTGCTGCCCTTTTACTTCATCATGTGACAGCTGCTTAGTATACAAAAACCACAGATCACTGATTGCTGTTTCCCAACAGACAATAATTTTCAGAAAGAAAAACTTGTTTTGTTTCCCTTTAATGTGGAGAACATGCAGGAAACAGTACCAGTATCCATGATGTAAAAAAAACCAAACCCAAACCATAAACAACCCACAACCAAAAAATATCAGTTGCCACTATGAGAGTTAATAGCAGCACTAAGCAAAACAGAAGCCTCACTGTGCACATCAAATCAATAGTCAGTTAAATAGTTCTGCCTGAGGAGAGAGATGGGCATGTTTTCCCTTTAGTGACTGGCAGTGAGTGAACTGAACATACAGTACAGATACCTGGCATAGCGGCTTTGGTTACATCTTTACTCTTCCCAGCTTGAAAGCAAAGAGCTGCTTTGTGTCCAGACTCCACTGCTCTTCCCTACTACTACTGCCACACTCGTGAAAGCTCCTTGTTGTATTTCCCCCCGTTTACATAATATTAACAGAGATGCACGCTTATGAAATAAATGTCAGATTGTCAGCTTACAAATGACTACTAATTTATGCTTCTCTATTATAAGAAAAGATGGAACATGGGAGAAAGCAAAAGCAGCTAATATCATCGTGCATTACACCAATATTTCAGTCACAACTGAAATTATTGTCAGGCACTATGGAATATACTCATAATCCTACAACTGTACAATTGCACAGCACCAAAACTACTCAATAGGTCTAAAAAGGAAAAGAAAAAGCAATTTTCTGACCTTATAAATTAACAAGGGCACTAATCACCCTGTTCTGTTGTTTACTCCTTTCCATTCAGCTACATGGAAGGGTGTCTACTATAATGAAAATGCTTTCAAGTGACTCACAAAAGCACAGAATTAATGTGAACAGCTCACAGCAGAGGAGTGATGCTCAGTGTAAGGGTGGCAGTGAGTTTTAGGACCAGAAGGTAAAAGCAAAGTGTTTGGACAGCCTTCCTCTCTTTCTTGTTCCAGAAACATGGTAAGTGACAAGGAATTCTGTTTTGTTTGGTGCTATAAATATGCCTGATACTTAATAAAATGGAGGTTCAGAAGAGTGTATGATGTCACTTCCCATAGCCATCTGCTCTTCCACAGATGAAGCTCTGCAGACTTAAGGGGGAGAACCATGGCCTGACAAAAGCACAGGAAAAAAAATTCACTAACACACAAAATGCTTGTGGTAGCAGAAGTACAACAAAAATACAAATTGGATCACAAAACCACTTTACTAGCTGATATGCAACTTATGAGCTTTTCACTTTAAGGCAGACAATGATTTCTAAGCCTCTGATAGGACAGTAACTCTTGCTAGGCAGTATAAGAGGAAAAAAAGTGTAAGTGCTGGTGCCCATTTTATCAGCTTCCATTTTGTTTTGAGTATGCTTCCTGGCTGTCCACTGGACAAAACCAGACCATTTTCCTTAGGTACCTGCATATTACAATATTCAGTAAGACTCTGCTGATTGCTCCAGTTTCAGGAACACAATACAAAGTGGAAGGAATGCAGAGCAGCTGTTTGATAGCTGAATTTTAATAACTGAGTAGTACATTTGTGGAAAGGTAATCATTGACAAACAGATGTTTCCATTCTTATTTGCACTGACCTCTACCTCTGTAAAGATTAGTGTTCCTTGTGGATCAGGAAGGACTTTTATTTTAATTTATTTTTTTTTAAATCAAATTAGCATGCAAATTCCAGTATTATTTTAAAAGACTTATCTTCATAACACAGGAGTTATAATTTATATCTAATTCACAGCGGGATATATAATTTTGATTTCCACATAATTCAATTGAGAAGTGATGTATCATCACCTTACCTGTTGTGCCCTAGCCCAAAATATATCTTCTAAAAAAGTGGCAAACCCTTCACTTATCCACTCTTCAGTCCAATCACGAGCACCAATGGCTAGTCCAAACCAAGCATGAGCAATTTCATGGCACAGACGTGTTCCACAGAGATGGCTCCCTCCTGGTAGTACACTCTGTGACAGGAAGATGATGTGTGGGCTGCACAATAGGAATGAGTGACAAATACATTATTGACCTGTTAAAACATGCACTGTATTGCCATAATAAAATATAGGCTTTATTAGCCTTGTCAACCTCTTATTACTATATGCATGCTAGGTCATGACTGATAGTTTATAGCTCAGGCATTTTTAGGAATTAGGTTATACTTTATTGTTGGTTGGCAGAAAATCAAACTAAAATTCTGCCAAGTAGTTGTTTTGTATTCAACCGTCAAACAGCTATTACCTGTAAGAAGTAACTTAAACCAAAGTTTTATATTTTTCAAATTACAAGACTTATTTATTTCAATAGAAGCATTTATATATAAGCCAGGACAATAAAAGATGAGCAGGTGTGAATATAGGCAGCAAGTATTTATCAGTTAAATGATCAAAGCTGGAAATAAATAAAGCAGAAACATTTTATACAGAAAACAAATCACTATCCAAAAGCAACAAGAGCCATGTATAGTAAAGCACAAGTGCTTGTTAAAACTTAAAACAAGCTAAAAAGACACCATCTGACAATAAGACTTAATAATTTCTGCAAATGCAGAGGAAGGAGAACATCCTTTACCACAAACACAGCAGTGAGAAGGAGACTCGATATTTACTAAATACCCACTTTTCACAACAGGGGAGAACAACCTAATCTGTACCTACTCTGCTCTGGACTCAAGTACTGTAAGAAGAAACTGGGGGCAAAGAAACCTGTTATGAATTATTGCTCTGCTATTAAAAACATTTACACTGAATTGCAAGTTACTGCAGTTACCAACTTATGCTCTGCTGGAAGGCAACTTCGGCTGTTCTTATAGACATTACAGATGCTAACATCTCAGAAGTTACATAATTTTTGAAATTAAGTATATCTAGGAAAGAAAAGTAGCAGAATTAAGCCCTCTGACTAGCATGCAAGGGATTAACAGGGCACCATACCACAGGCAGGAGTAGCAAGGGCACAAACCAAGACCACCATCTGCAGAGTATTCCTGCATTAACACTCAGCATCCATAATCTGCATGTCAACTGTTTTCTCAACTCCAGCCAGTCAGAAAGGAAACAAGGCACAATGGTAATACCTTCAAGTCCACAGGTCTTTAAAACTAAGTCTAGCCTTCCAAGCATGGGAGGGGAGCGCATGGCCTCAAGACATTTCCAAGAGTCAAATATTATTAGTCAGCATTCCAAAGAGCTTCCCCACCCGCCCTACCCTTCCGATTGAAATGTTAAAACACCCACAGTTTTCTTGCAACCAGTTGAATATCTGGAACACAGACCATAAAATATGATATATACTTAAATAGAAAAACATACTTAATAACCATCTCCTTATAAAAAAATAATAGTCATCCAGCAAAGCAAGTGAATACATTTTAATCGGTTGGCATTGTAAAAAACAATGTAAGAAATTCAAGCACTAGTAGAGGAATCAAGTCACAGAGAATAAAGCAAGAAAAAACAGCAGCTCTTCAAATCATTGCCAAAAGCAATTCCAATTAAGAGAAGTGAGAGAGGAAGAGATGGGGGGAAAAGTGCAAGCGCAGAAGCTGCAGAACATGATGAACCTTTTATTATAAAGCCCCTGATGAGAAGAATAACCACAGCTTCGGGGGTATTACTTTGGTCAGTTGTAAGTAAATGACCCCTAACTGTGGCATGTGTACACCGCTACAAAGAAAAACTGCAGAAATGGACCAAATAAATAACATTCCAGACATACTGCTGGTAGCGTGTCGGCCACTTGGTTAACCAAAACAAAAGTTACTCCATGCCTTATAAACAGGCTCACAGAATGGTTTGCATTTTAAGTCTACCATAGGTAAATACACAATAAAAGTAAAGATTGTATTTCCTGCTTTTTCCAATCACTTAAATAATAGAAATGCCACATTTGGACAATCTTCTCCTTTATAGAAGGACTACAAATCACTTCAGTGAGAAAAATGTGTATGAGTTAAATTTTGGCCAAAGAATAAGAATACAACTTCCTAAAAGGCCAAAAATAAGATTATGTGCTGCAGTAGAATTTTAGAGTCTAAGTACAGCCAGCAACCTCCTTACCTGAGAACACCTTAAATAATTCCTTTTGTTTACCCTTAACAAGCAGCTATATCTCCAATTCAGAGCCTCATATAGCAACAGATACCACTACAGAGCAGTGCAAAGCTCCCATTTATCTTAAGAGTAATTTTATCAAAGACTGAACATGTTTCTGTAATATGACCAGCACCTATTAGTTTGGGGAGAAGTTTGATTCTATGTATTAGTTTACAATACAGATTCTCTATTTCCAATACATGTTTGACTTCCAGAAACTCTGCTCCACCCCTACTGATAACAACTAAATCTACATTTTTTTACATCATCTAGGACGTGCAATGTTATTCATTGCACACTGTTCCTATCAGTGTTGTTCCTGAAACACTCAATAATTCAAGCAAGTGTCTATGTGAAAAATAAGATAATCAGAATGATGATTAAATTGCAATAGCCAAAAACTTTTCTTTTTAACCAGAATAGGAATTTGGTCCTCCTACCGTCCATTTGATTTACTAGGAAAAAATTATAAGGCCTGATATCAGTTGCCTTCATTGGAATTGAAAAGAAAAGAAATCCATTAATACACTAGGAATGGACAAAAATTATTCACCTCAGCAATTACATGAAGAACTGACGAAGTATGTGCAGCTTATAAATGCCTCTAGCTAATGACTTTTCAAGTCTGGCCCAAATTTCTAAAGCAGGCCAGAACAGGCTAGCTGGATATGGTAAGGAAGATGGGAAACCTCTCCCAGTCAGCAGAAAAAACAAAAACCCCACCAGCCCTTCCCAGCAAGCTGGACAAGTTCCCAATGGCTCTTACAGAAAAAGAAGTTAATGACTTGTTTTCAAGAATTATACACTTTGTTACACTTTTAAAGCAAAAAGTTATTATTCTGACCACCCTCATAACTTAGGTCTTTGTACCATTTGACTGAAAGAAGGAGCAAGTTCCCTATCCCAGTTAAACTGCAGTCAAGGGTAATCTCAACACTGTAACTATGGTATGAATGCATATGAAGGGAAAACTGAGCTCCAATGGGAAAGAAATTTTTGGTGTGAAAGGCCAAAGCATCCTGATGTTCCAGTCATCCAAATCCACCCATGTAGATGTTCTTAATAAATGGTCTCTTTAACAAATAAAAGATTTCCAATGAGTCTTAGAGCTCTGAACAGTGGCCTGACCAGTTCAGAGGCCAGATCTCTGAAAGCAGTTTTGCAAAACTTTTTCTCCAGACTTACAACTTAGATGCAGATGCTGCTTTGCACGCAGGCTGCAGCAGTGTGCTATCTTTGGCTATCTTTGTGTTTTGACACAAAACCAGATGAGACGCATGGCACAACTCTAGCCAAAGGTACATGCAAGAACTTAAGTACACATTTAAGCTAGGAACATGAAGCTCATTTCTAACAGACTTGTTCCATTCCTTTTGAAGTAGGAGTCTTTCCCTCTTAACACACAGGGATTTGCAGAAACATTTTCTTATGTATTTATTGAAATAACAGAGCCAAGACAGTATCAGGTGGAAAATTATGCTTCTGGAGTCAAAATCACTATTACAGATGGAAGTTACATAATAAAAAAAAAATTATTTTTCATGTTTTGATAGTATTCCACATATTGCTTACCTTTTCCTATTTAGAAAAAGGTAGTCAGATAGTAAATGGGTTAGATGGTTACTGTACTTTTAGAAAATCCCTTAAACACGTAGAATGAGCAGGGGAAATCTCTCTTAAAATATTTCCATAGGAACACATTAAAATTAAGATATACCTTTCAACATACTGGAATTTTAGAAAGTTAGACAATTAAATGACAGCTCTTTACATACAGTTTGTGAAATCTCTCATCAGTTGCCTTCAGCCTACATTATTCTGGTGATATAAAGAACAGTATTAGCATACTGTCTGCGGTATCTTCAAATGATAGCTTAATTTACCTTTGAGGACACTTGTGCCATTGGAATGCAGACACAAGAACATGCAACATCCACCTACTTACCTCTATAATCTCCAGCATTCTGGTGTATGTTACAATCCAGTACTGAGAGAGCTACAGAGACAATCTTCCTTTTTAATCTCCTAGGTTTATAGCGTACCAGAAACTCAAATATACATGCAGATGCAGTTGCAGAGACAAGGAACCAGTAGTTAGAATACTCTGGTCCAGAAATAATGGAAACTTTGTAAAGTTTTCCCTTCCTAGCACCATAATGGGAAACAAACAAGTGACTAGAAGTTACTGCTGAAAGTCATTCTAGAGCAGATTACTAACTTTTTACTCCATAAATCATGCAATAATACATGGGTAGGCAATAGGGAAAGACCAGCCCCTCTGTGTTGGAAGGAGGATGGTATCAGCCAACTCAGTACAGCAATTCAACATTCAAATTTCAGTCAAGCACCTAATTAATGATCTGAACACCTGAGCAGCAGCTGCTTCATGAACTGGCAGACAATCACTTCACTCTTATTTTGCTGTACTAACCCAATTAGTCAGGATGTGTATAAACAAGGGTGAAATCCTCTCAGGAGAAACTCTATTACTGTTGAACAGCAAAACTGGTACTTGGCATAAAACTGAAGAAATTATACCGTGAAAGGAAAAAGACTACACACTCAAACAGCTGCTACACAAACAACTGGGTTTGTAACAACTCTTGATATTTCTCATTATCTCCAATCCCATATTACAGCAAATGAAAAGCCTTTAAGTAAAAACCTTAATAAAAAGAAAGTATGTATTTATCACATATAACTGTGACATACAGTACCTTCCAATGTCCTTGGATTTACAAGTCAACTATTTATTTTATTTGTTGAGACATTATTCACAGAGGAAATTTTGTAAATTTTCTTCAGATACCAAATTTGCTCTGGAACTTTATGAATAACAAAAATAAACTCAACCACATTGAAAATACTTACAAGAGTTGACATGCAATTTTTTATATGCCAGGAGACCTTACTTTGCTACTGCAAAAGGACCGATCATACTGGCCTGAACAAAAGGGATATAGGTTTGATGTGCTTCAAAAAATAAACAAAAGAATTTGATGCACTCCAAGCTAATATAAGATCACCCTAAAGGAAAACTGAATCAACCCAACTCATTCCCCATAATTCAATTCTTTTAACTTTATGTTCACAAATGAAAATATATGCTATATTGTTTCATGCTATATCATGTATATATTTGCATAAATTTCCTCAAAATTTCAGTTATAACTTGCTCTGAAACTTTTACACAAGTAAAAGGTCAAAGTATTAAAAAAAGAATCTCCAGTATTATTTTTTTTAACAATTAAAAAAAAGAATAAAAGTCAAGAAACAAACCAAACTACTGAAGAATTTCTTTTTTCTTTTAAAACTAGATCGATGGGAACTAACCACATACAGGGTGATACCATCTAGTAACTTCTTCTTTGAATACCATAGGACAGTCAATCCTAAAAGTAGGATTCATATTTCATAATTCTATCTTAAAGGTCTTAGCTGTACCTTTTAAAACAAGGTATTTATTTAGTTGCCCAATAAAATGGACATCTAGCAGACAGGAACCATTTTGGAGGTTTCAATTTTTGCACCAGTTTTGCCAAAAATGTGCCTTATTCTTTCCAATTTTTTCTAAACTATGCTCTGTTTTGAAGTTCCAGTTTTCTTCTGGGGCTAGGCTCTTCTGTCCTCCATCACCCAACCAAAACATACAATGTTAAAATGATAGACTGAAACTATCACTTCCCACAGAAGGGTTACAAGAATTTCCCACATTGACAGTGCTAAGTCAAAAAACCCCTTTAATTAAAAAAACAAATTCAGGAAACAACTTATCTGTGGTTGATATCCTGCTGCAGTCATAGGATGGTAATAAATCCTACCTGCTTCAAATGTTCTGACTCGGGATGTAAACCAAGAAGGAAAGAAAGAACATTGTATTTTACATGTGGACTGCAGTCTGATGTGTGGGATCCAAGTATTGCCAATGAGCTAACCGAACTTTGTAATAAGCTCATCAGGAAGTAGAGTTGACAAGATCAACCAGCAGTCAACCCAAGTAAGAACTGTGGAGTTGAGGAGCTATTCATCAGTGGACCTCTGATGCACCCAGAATGCTTAACAGCAGCTCTAGCTCACTTCATCTTACACATTCTGTATCACAAAAAGGAACTTGCAGGGCATGAACCTTTTTTGGAGTTCTCCAGATTTTGTTTCCTAATGGCTTATGTAAGCATATTTTAAAAAGGTTAATTATCTAGGGTAGAATAAGAAATTCAGGTAAGAGAAGAAAGTTGATAACACACTGATGTTTTCAGTTGTTGCCAAGTAATGTTTAGACTAAAGTCAAGGATTTTTCAGCTTCTGATGCCCAGCCAGCAAGAAGGCTGGAGGGGCACAAGAAGTTGGGAGGGGACACAGCCAGGGCAGATGACCCAAAGTGGCCAAAGTGGTATTCCATGCCATGTGACATCATGCCCAGTATCTAAACTGGGGGGAGCTGGCCTGGGGGGGCAGATCACTGCTTGGGACCTAAATGGGCATTTGTCAGCAAGTGGTGAGCAATTGCATTGTGTATCACTTGTTTCGTATGTTCCAATCCTTTTATTAGTATTGTCATCTTATTATTGTTATTATTACCATTATTAGTTTCTTCCTTTCTCTTCTATTAAACCGTTCTTATCTCAACCCATGAGTTTTACCTTTTTCCTTCTGATTCTCTCCCCCATCCCACTGGGTTGGGGGGAAGTGAGTGAGCGGCTGCATGGTGCTTAGTTGTTGGCTGGGGTTAAACAATGACAGTTTGACATAAGACAGCTGATGCAAGATTACAACAATGATAAAACATCTCTACTCTTGCTGACATAGGTAGCATCACAAAAGAGGTTCAGAGGCTGAAGGGAAAATTTTGTTCATGTCTGAGGAGACAGAGAAAATACCATGTTCTCACTGATTTCAGTAAGGATTTTATATACACATATAAATGCAATATTTGGTTTACATTCTGGATTTGCTAAATTGCAAATTTCATATGAAACTTTTACCACATTTCTCTTAGTGCTTCCAAATATTAGAAAATGGCCAAATGAAGGGGGGGGGGGGGGAAGCTATGCTATAAACCATGTTAAAATGGTTAATAACAAATAATAGTGTGGAAAATCTCTATTAGAACCACACATTTATATTAATTCTCTCTCATTTAAAACTGATTTATAAGATTAGGACCACAAAATTAACCTTAAGCACTTGCTGAAATAAAAAAAGTGAACAGAAAATAGCAACCAACGGACATTGATCATTGTAATTAATCATTTTAATTGATCATATTATTTTATCAAGAAGAGGGTAATGGAAACAGATGTAGATACATGTACTCACATCTCTCATTTTATAAATATAAAATGGATTTTTGTGATAATTTTTTTTTAGGTTTCCTTCTCATATACCAAAGGGAAGACTTAAAAAAAGACTCTCTTGTTTTATATTAAAAATGCACATAGCATTTGTTTCAGAGCCTTTTCAAACTATTCTTTCTATTCTTGCTGAAATGATTCGTATGATGAACAGTCTCTAACAACATTCCTCAGTTCCAGTCTAAATGATGACATTTGTCACTGATGGATATTATTTGATCATGGATGGATTTCATTATATGTAGCTTTCCATTATTGTTATTACTGGAAGACCTGGATTTCCTTTTACTATATCATGAAGTTTCTGGCAGCTAACAACACAGCTGAGAGCTGAAGGGGAAATAACCAACTATGATAAATAGTCAGATAGAAACACCAAAATGTATCTGCTTCTCCATATTCAGTGAAAATTCACTCAAGTTAAGGGCCTATACATTAGTGGTTTCAAAAGGTGGCATGGACAAGACAAAATAAAATAAAGAATGGGTCATTTTTTTCTCATTTAATATATAGGAGAAAGCTTTTATCCACACATACTAGAACAAACAACAAATAACAACAAAAAAGCCAAACCAACAGGAAAAAAGGAAAAGAGATTGCTTGTTCTTCAAGTTTTTGGGGATTCTTTTCTCAATGTAAAGCCTTGTGGTATCACAGTTCTAAAAGCAGCAAGGAAATGAAATCTGCTTGAAGGCAGAAGCGGTTCTTATTAAATTTCTACAAGCAACAGTTAGAGTAGAATCACAAACCAAACCAAACCTAAGGAATGCTCCTGTTTTTTAAGGATTCCTATCACAAATACTTCACTTGCAGACCAAGAAAACTCCAGATATATTCCTGAATCATTCAGGAAATCCCAAACTTTACTGGAGGACGGAGTGCTACAAACCCCTCCTATTTCTAAGAAAAAAATAAATAAAAATGTAAAGCTCAGAGTTTAAAAAAAAAATCAGAACTTCTCAAATCATAAAAGAGGCACAGATCCAATTCTTTTAAATTTTCAGCTCGTATCTAATACACTCTTGCTTCTTGTGCCAACTACAAATGTGGGAGTGTACAATGAGATTAAGAGAATTATCCAATTTGGATGTGATCTAATTTTTTCCCATATGCAGTATCACCCACAATTCTTGCTTTTAAGAACTGGTACCTAGAAATCCATTTTCTGAAGCCTTTCCTTTTACTTAAAAGAATTAGTGCAAATCCAACACTGTCAAGTCTATCCTGATTTTCAACGTCCCTGCTAAAATGCATTATTTTTACTATGCATTTATCCTCTGTATATACAAATCCTGTAACACTCTACACACTCGTCTTAAAAATGGTTTGGGCAATAGAAATTTAACTAACTAGTCCTACTATCATCCATTACCTGTTTTTCTTATTTTTGTCATCTATAAATAGTATGTAAACTGATATAAAATGCATGCTTTCATTTTACTGAATGAGGATCCAATGCTTCTTGTTACATTGATTAATGAGATGCGTTGTTAGCAAAAAACGAGAGAACAACATAGAAGAATATGTAATGGCTTCAAAATTATTTTCTTAGTTTATTCTGCGCAGCAGCTATACAAGCCTTCTTTTTTGTATGCGTCAGTCAATAAGATATCTGTTGTGCTTTTGCACAAAGAACAAAGATGCCTTTATCAATTCTCAAAAGTCTGTAGGACAAACCATTCATGCTGTCAAACCCCCTAAAACCCTTTCAGCAAATAATGAAATCCATCAGTGACAAATGTCAACATACTAATTTGTTAAATACAGAACAAAAGCAACATTCAGAAGAGGTGCCTCATTTCATGTTATATCAGCCCTTCAATTTGTAACAACTTTATGGCAGCCCACAGATCATGCAATATTAAAACAGAACAGCATTGTAATTATAAAAACTAGAACAATCTATTCTCCTTACAATAAATGCTTAATAGTTCACCAAAACTGTAAACAAAATCTTTTGGGAACATCAAACTCTTTCCAATGCATTCATTTTCCTCCTTTTTGGAAGATTATTTCCAACTAAAATCTTACACACAAACACAGAATCTCTTTCACACACAGTCACATTTATTGTGCTGGTGGAAAAATAAGATTAAATTACATCATATCCAGTGAGAGAAGAGCTTCAGTGTGCTTAAGAATTACTTTATCCATTATATAGGACATCCAGCTATTATTGCTGAATCATATAGCAAAGGGACAGTTTAGATGGAAGCAGCTAGTGTGCAGGTGAATTACTTTATTCAACATATAAAGACATCCAGCTATTATTATTGAATCACATAGCAAGTGGCAGTTTAACTGGAAATAGCTAGCATAACTGAGAACTGTACTAATGTCTTATAATATTAAGTATCACCTACTAATGAACTTTTATTCTGTTGCATCTTCTATCAATTTACCTTTTCATACATCTCCAAATTTGTTTCAGTCCATCATAAGGACTAAATAAATATTTTTCCTGTTGTCCAGGACACTGCCGCAGAATACATTTCTCTATTCTTTTCAAAGATGCCAATAAGAAGCAAACACCTTTATATTCTAGAAGCATCTATTGCATCCAACATTTCTTATGGAGATTTCCAACAGTGGCCTGATAACTTGTGCTCTGTAAATTCATCAAATAAACCTTGAAAATAGAAAGGAACTTTTGAAGTTGTTAAATTAAGAACGCCAAATTCTGTATTTGGCAAAATGCTAAGGTTAATACAGATTATATTAGTATTTTTCCAAGTCAAAAAGGAGAGAGTGAGGTGGTTTCCTGCCTTGCAAGACTGCAGCAAATAAACTACCTTGGGTCAGAAGATCCACTTTGAGGTGGTTTTGGGTTTTGTTTTGGTTTGTTTTGTTTTTGTTTTTTTTAAACCACCAAGGATTTTAATATTTTTTTTAAAGTAGAAAATCTTTGATTGCTCCCCATGTACTCTTCTGACAACAGTTCTGCCAATACACTAAAACCTCTCTCTGTTTGTCAGATCATACAGTCATATTTGCATGTGGATATTGACCACTCACAGGAAGTGAACATATTACAAAATTTTTACCAAGACCAAACAGAAACAGGTTTCCAGTTAAAATCCAGTTAATGCTAGTTGGATAACAGGGAGTTACTGTTGGATACTTCCTTGCAGACTCAGTTGGGTCTGTATCTTGTCAAATGGTTAAATTTTGTTTCTATATATTCTGTATTGTCAGCATTGATCACATTAATTTTTTTAAAACCTCAAATGGTATTTGGCATTCATATCAGTTTAGGTTTATGAACCTGATGACCAAAAAGTTGTGTAAATTGTGTAATTTTTCAGAAAGTACTGATTGAAGTTTCCAAATAGCTAACAGTTTTACAGCCAAATCCAGTCACTCTGCTGTAAATCTAGTTAAATCTTCACAGACAGCGTAATGACTTTAAATTTTTAGTTTTAGCAGAATTTGATGTCAAGTGGGAGATCGCTCTTTGAGAGTTGCTTCAACTATCCGTGTGTCTGTGACATACTGTACATACTTGCTTGACTGCAACTTAAACTTTAGTATAGCAGTTTCATGGTGGTTTTAGAGCAGAAAACACTTAAAAAGATAAATTCTACACGGAAGTCATATCCTGGATTCAAACCTCTAGGCCTATCATATTGTCCTTACCACCTGTTTGTTAGCAAAGTCACAGGAAGGAACAAGAAGCTGTTACCCTCTCCGTGGCCTGACACTAGAAGGGATGGCACAGTGTCTGCCAGCGTGTTTCTGCTGGGCTCAGTTCCAAGTTCTGGAGAGAAAAGCTCTTCAGTGACAGCAAATACATACCTCACCCCTGCCAACAGCTATCACTGTATAGCTATACCTCCAACAGGTTTAAATTTAGTTAACCGAGAATTCACCGCAAATATTAGTTATACTGACACATGCAAATTTGATGTAGCTGTTTCTTCTCAGAAAGCACCAGAAATACCTCTGTGACTGCGGTGCATTTTTTTTTCCTGGGAACTTAAAGAATTTGCATTTATACATATGCACTGTTGTATTAACTCAGATTGAGTGGCCAAGCAAAAACAGAAATCAAGCTTTAAGCAACAGATAACATATCTAATCTGGCACTACCAGGCAGCACAATAATACCATGATCTGTTCAAAATCAGAGGCCTGTTCCTCAGATATTATAAGGAAAAAGTAAACAGCAGGTTTATATTGGCCATAATGGCAGAATGGTTTGAATTTACAAGGATGTGCCCAATGTAGTTTTTAAGAAAAAGAAGTTGCTTAGTCCGTAAAGAGGATTTGGTGAATCCTACCTTCTCTGCCAATAGCTTTCTTTTCAGAAAATTATGTAAAGCTAAGACTTTACATAGACTGTAAACCTACAGTACAGCTTCATTTTACCCTTTTCTCCTTCCTTGCAGAAAAGGTAGGTAGTTTTTTTAAATCAGGCGTCCTTGTGCCACTAAATTAGTGTAGTATTCCAATTGCTCTGGAAAAGCGAGTGAATAAAAGCAGTTCTCTCTGCACTGTTTTAACACATCTCTAGCCTATCAAATTGTTGCAGAGGAAACGTGATAACCCAAACTTAAGCCATGGGATTCAGAAAGAGGAATTAATCTGTAAATCTGTTTTTTCCAAGGCATAACTTGCACATACTGCTCTTACATATGTAGTACATAATATCAATATGTAACGTTTAGCATTACAAATACATCACACAAAATCAAAATCGGAAAAGCAGCACTGGCCCTAAAGATGTTACCTTATTATGCTACTAAAGGCAGTGGGGAAGAGAAACATTTCCCCAAACAGCTCAAAATCATGTTCTACAGTAACTTAGAAATAGCTTTATGTTCTCTCCAAACTATCTTGTCTCTGATATCCTGCATTTTTGTCTGGAGCACTGTACTGTAAGTAAAATACAATGGTGCTTCAGCTAGCACTGAGAAGCGCACAAAATTTTATGTGCGAAGACAGAAACCTTTGAAATAGTGTAAGACACATATGCAAGATATACAAGATAGTAGCAAAACCATTTCAATAACTGACAAGCACTTCCTCACTTCATCATGCTAAAGTCTAATTTAGGCCTCTGAAAAATTTGCTCGGTGACCAAGCCATAAGCACCTTTCTTTTGGTGGTCTGTGAGTTATTTATCTTCAGGAAGACTAGCAAGGCTATTCAGAATTACATCATAGCTTTAACTCAGTATCTATCACTACCAAGCTGGTGATCATACGAAAAATGTATTCCTGACAGTGAACTCCCTGAAGTTTATTTGACAAAATAGCTCTGTATACAACAAATGAGAAAGAATATTCCAGCAAATTCACTGTACTGGCTCTTTACAGTTCAAAATGCTACCTTAAATTTCACCTTCAAACAATTTAAGCAGAAAATAACAATTTTCCAAGTAATCTTAAAGATGCTTGAAATTGTAAAATTATGCTATAATTAAAGGGAAATGAACCTTCATAAATATCAGTGCAGCATCGTAGCATGAATGAGACAGATTATCAAATGAATATGAATTCACTGTTTGATTTCAACATTTAAAACTAGACTTAGAAGTCAAAATTATTATAAACTTTTAATACCAAAGCACATAGTAACCTCCTTTGTTAAGCAAAGACATAATTTATGCACTATTGCGGAAAAAGCAGGCAGTCACCACAAACCAGATGCCTGCCACCCGGCAAGAAAAAGGACTGGCCTTTAAATTGAAAGGAATGAAACCATCTTTTTCCTTCATGCTACCACAGACAAAGGAAATCCAAAAACCATCCCAGAAAACAGAGGTGGTATTTTATTCACAAACCACAATCTCCAAGCAAATTTTTCATATTCTCAAACCCACACATCTCCATTCATTTCCCCCAAATCCATCACAGACCAAATTCCCTCACAGAAAAAGGAACACACAGCACCTTTCTCTCCTCCTTGGAAGCACTCTCAGCAGTCTACTTGTTCTGATCTTCTTAAGCACAAAACGTTCTTACATGCGTTCCTCCACCAATTTCAACAGTTTAACTCTCAGTCTATATCATGAGATTCCTGCTAGTCCCAAAGCAAATCTCCAACAGCAACAAACTGGTGGGAAGCATGTGTATGTGCAGAGAAAATTTGTATGACAACACTCAGACTGCAATGTATCACATTATCAACCCTTGGAAAAATGAAAAATCATATTTCAAATTTCCAGTCAAATATAATGATCCACAACCCAATAGGTGCTAACTTTTATAGGACAAGCTATAATATTCTAACAGTATTCTGAAAAATTCTGTAGTTCCACAGCTTTTCTCAGAAAGCCCCAACTTTTCCTTAGTAAGCATGATCAGAAGAGATCTGTCAGAAATTCAATCACTGAAATGTAAAATAAGGCAGCAAAACCTCTTTTTAACCCCGTTAAAGGTCTAGGGTTTGATGGTAGTATCAACACACTTTGGAAAGTATGAGGGTTTTTAATTAATATTTTTCTTCTAAAAATTAAACAATATTGCAGCTATTTGGATGGAACAGATGGAAGGAGCTTTCAGATGAAATTGTTTTGAGAGGGCAACTGATATAGTTTGATATATATTAAGAGTTCTAAATAAAGTTACTTTACTCATGCAGGTAGGAAAATCTGCTTGTACCTTTCAAAGAATATTCTTTACTATAAGAAATGTTTCCAAAATTCTTTCAACTATACATGTTAATCCACTTTTGAAGAGAAGAATTATCATTTTTGCTTTAAATATAGTGGAACAGACACAAGGGCTACATGATTTTTCTCAGGATACTGAAGTCTGTTTTTCATTCCTTCCCTCACACATCAATGAGTAAACACAAGGATGCAGATTAATTTGGAGATGACCAACACATCAGAGGAATCTGCTCTGTGTGCAACATAAAAACCTTAAAAATTTGGCAGTGGCAGAGAAAGTACAAAAGCTAGCAAAGAATTTATTCAGATGTTTGGTATAAAAGAATTATAATAACCATCCCTCATTTTATTAGCTTTGTCAGTGCTTTCACTGCACATGTCCCAGGAACAGGAATAAACCAAGGCATTAATACCACTACTGCCCAGATTCCCTGAAATGCATCCTATACTGTCCCCTCTCCTTCCAACACATTTTTCACTGTTATTTAATGAATGTGCTTAGGTATACCATTGAACATTTCCAAAATGAGCATGTGGATATTAATGTTTTGGCAGAACAGTATATCAAGTCAGTTCTATTCAAACAGTCTTCTCTACTTGTACTTACATGTCAAGGAGGAAAACAAGAAAAATTAGAACAGTTTCCTACACCTTGCAAAAGGGAAAATAATTAACTGTCAAAGAGACCTAACTTACACTGATTAAAGCCTAGAATAAGCAGATTATAATGATTAGTTGAAAGTAAAGTTTGTTGGAATACCTGCTTTGACCTTTGAGCATTAGTAATGACAACAGACACCAGCCATACATTTTTAAATCAAGCAACCTCTGCAATAATTAGAAAGGGATAAAAACATCAAGAAATCCACACCATTGCTCGAGGGATTTGCCAGATTTATTGTCACTGTGAAGATTAAAATCACCCACCATTAAGAAATGTATGTATGCATCCCATTCGGATGTCAAAATTCTAAAAATTATGTGATCAAGAGAGTGGCTTCTAGGGAGATAATAAATGAAGGACAAGTTTAAAATAAAAAGGTTGAAAAACATCCAAAGAATTACATTTAAAGGAGCAGACCCTTCCTGTCATTCCCATTGTGATCAACAGGCACAGGACTATGCTCAAAGTAGTCCCAATAATAGTAAGAACACCTTTTCCCATGGCTTAAGATAATAAAGCTAGATAGCAAGATGAAACAAGGTCATTTGAAACTACCAAATTAACAGAAATGAACCAGCTCACAGGCACTCTGTAAGAATTATGGTGTCAGCATGGGTGTCTTTATGTTCTCAAAGTGCTTTCAAGCCTAATGAGTAAGGACTAAGCAATTTCCCTGAGCATCAGAGTGAGGGGAAGGGGAATCCTTTTGTACCATGGTATTTTGGTGCATCACCAACACTTTTCTGCCTTATTTTTTAAAACAGTAAAAAGTGCTCTATGAAAACAAAAATTAAAAGTTGCCAATGTGTAACAATTGTGGCAAGGGGCAGCACAGGACTTTCCAACCACATTTCACGTTTATATTCAAACTGAATCTGCTAGAAAGCTTAGCATCTGCAAGCAGTGTTAAAACCTTTTTCTTTTCAAATCCCAACTTTATGACAAAAGGGCTAAAACATCTAACTATCTGAAGTTAATAATAGATTACATGATGCCATCCTCTTTTCCAGAAGAGGCAGGTCTTGAAGCATCTTACAGATCCCCTGTAATTCCTTTTTCACCTATGTTACAAGGATCAGCTGGGAGCCAGAAGTAATACACACAACCACAAACAAGCTCTTTACCCTCAGTAAGATCCTTAACTACCAGCTGCTTCCTTCAAGCTCTTATTAACATTGTCACTGCAGTTTAATTCTGCTATATTAACAAGCAGGAACTAATCCAAGACATTGTTAAGCTCTGGATGTGTCTGTGTTTGTGTTTACACTGCAAACATAAAGCTCTTAGGAGACAGATCAACCTCTTAGATTTCTTTATGGAGCCTTAAATCACACTTCAGAAACAGAACAAGTTTCTGCGCCAATCAACTCTCATCTGCCAGTTAAAATCCTCTCAGAAAGATCCAGTGCTATTCTACACCAAAACTAAACATACTATTTAAGGATACGCACACAGGAGCAGACACAAAAGTTGGGTCAAGAACTAGCAAAATAATGTTTCTGTATGGCTATAATGCTCCCCCACATCTTCTATATATGACGCCTGCATCATTGAGTCATATAGGTATGAGAAATCTGGATTTAGGCATAAAATAGACCAGTAAAGGAAAATCCCCAACCTACAATGCTGATTTATTCAGAATATGCAGAATACACTTTTCTTCAAGAAATTCCAATACTGTACTATTTTTAAGCTGAAAATTTCCAAAGATGTGTATCTTCTTTCCCATGTAAAGATCAGGTAGTGATAAGCAGAAAATGTAAAGAATCACTCAGCTTACCAAACTTTTATCAGCTTTGTTTGTTTGTTCAGAGGGATTTTCCTTCAATTAAAGAAAAAAAAAATATGTAAAGAAATAGTTCTTCAGTTAAAGTAGACATCTGCAGGCAAGTCTTGGACACGTACATTGGACTGCTAAAATGGAAAAATGACAGCAGCCTTAGAATTGAAAAACAGGAAGAATATAGATCATAAATATGTCACTGTCCAGTCTCTCATTTTCCTGGCGACTGCAATGCTGTAGCTTTATTTGATAATTTGACATAGTTAGAATGAAATTTGAGCTGGTCATATTACCAAAGCAGAAACAGCAGTACAAATGTGCCGCAAATGCAGGAAACATAAGCAAAGCTGCTAACAGACTGTTGCTCCCTAGAGGTACAAGGACTGGCTGCATCAGAGGTGCGATGCTTATGTTATTGTGCAGGGACAAGATTCTGATCAGACACAAAACGGTTCATCGGCTTTGGGTCCCTCGCAATCCTAAAGCATATGCTGCACACAAATCAGAGAAAGGTAAATTAAAAGATAGCTGAAAAAGAGAAAAAAAATAAAGCAAGAAATGAAACATAGAAGGCGAACACTTGCAAGAATCACAGTGGTTCTCTGTGTTGATTGTTCTGAGCCCTTTTAGGGATCCCCATACAGAGAAATGAAAGCAAGTTATATTCATAGTTTATATCTGTTTGAGAAAATGCTTAAAGTCAAGTTCAGTTCTTCAGATGTATGCATATGACTTATTATTTCAATGGGAGAGACATATATGTGTATCTCAGACTAGAATTTTATTCTAATATTCATATGTATAATACATTTCAACACATAAAGCTTTGGGCAAAATTATAATTGAAGTTTAAAAAAAAAAAATTTTGACTGGCAATGACTGACAGCAGGCCTCCAGTACCCACTCAAGAAGATTATCTACATCCCGAACTAAAACAGGAGGGTCTAAATTGAGCAAAATAAAGACGATCTGCTCATTGACCAGTAATTCTCACCACAAATTTGCTATCTGATAAAAACCTGCCTCTTGCAAAAAAAAGCTGTATCCCACAATGATTCCACAGAATCAGCAGAATCTAATAAATCAGTAGAAGATGAGATGTCTTTATCAACAGCAGAATCAGACGAAGCACCACTATTTTTTTCCTTTTTTCCTATGAGCACTACCTCTAGCTGAAACTCAGCCAACTCCTCCTTATGTAAGTTTATGAATCAAACAGTGGGAAAGCAGAGCCTGCACCATCTGGGTATGACGACAGGGAGGTGGGTATCTTCAGTATACTGAGAGCACAGAAGAACAGACCATCTCAAAAACTCCCTCGCTGGCCTCGCATTAACATTACACAAAAGAAATTGCCAGAAGAGATCTTCGCAAAACACATTACAAAACAGATCCCAGGAGTAATGAGCACACAACAAGCTCGTTCTCTGGCATCTCCTAAAGGAGTATGTGCAACTACTGCACAGAGCTTCATCAAAGGCTTCTGGAGCAGCAAACTGCTCTTTGCAGTCTGTATTACCTTGAAAAGAAAACCCCAAACTCTTTATTTGCAAGTTCTTTGTCCAACGAATGTTCCAGGTCACATTCAGTTTAAACTTCATGTAGTAGGAAGTAATCAGGTGCTGGTCTTTGCCAGAGCTGCTTCACTGTGTCTTTCTGACTTCTGTACACAAAACAGCAGACCAGATATTTTTAAATAAGTTGTGAGCACCGACAATGTAAACAGAAAAAACCAGCCTATTTGAAAAGAGAATACATGGCACTTTTCAATCAACTGGAAAGTTCCAATGAGCCTGTCAGTGTCAGATCCATATCTCCTACATTAATTTCTCCTAGCCATAAGTGGCAACAGATTAATCTCAGTTCACAGGTAGCAACTCTCTTGGCAAATCCATGACCAAGGAAAGGAAATTATCTTGAGGCTCCTTGTCTCTCTATGGCATAACTGGGGAACTGTAACAGCAGCCTATATTAGCATAATTCTTTCTATCTGAATGCTGGCTAATTCTTCCTACAAATTATGCACTTGGAAAAAGGCAGTTGGGTTTTAAAACACTGCATATAACACAACTTTCTGTTTGTCTAATTACTGTGTAAAGAGTGAGAGAGAACCATAAACCAACCAAAAAAAAAATTGTTTCCAGGAGCACAATCACTTAGATTTTAATATGCCTTTGTATACTATTCATATTTACAGTTTTTGCAAACTCAGTTTATTTAAAAGTGCCACACAAAATAAGAAGGACTAGTTATTTGTAGTTTGCAAGTTTTTACAAACTTGTAATTTTTTTTAGTTTACTTCAGAAGCTTAAAAGAGACTACGGACTAGAAGCCATGGAATGCTTTACCTAAGCAAAAGCCAGAACTGGAAGGCACTAAAGGATGGATGACATGCATTGCCCTCCATGCACTCAGTGCAGAGCACAAAGAAAAGCTAGGTGTACAAGGTACAAATTCTTTTGTCTAGAAAAAGCTGTAACAGCTCAGATGTGCATGTGCAAGTACACCCTGAAGTGGAACATGTATATTGACAGTCACTCACAGGAGGTACTCCATGTAACCTATTTCAAACCTGTATGGCCTCTGACCTGAACCCTTCTTAGGCAGATATTACCATAACAAAAGCATGGGTGTTACTACCTCCTTTCCAGTCTCCCATTTAGGAGTCCAAAGACAAATAACTGTTGTGGCAAAAGTATCGAGACCCACAGTTTTCATAGTGTTTAGGAGATCCTAAGGTTATTTACAGATGACAGCAGCATCGATACTGTAGTCATCCAAGGCAAACACCTTAAGCAACTCCTGTACTGTCAGACTACTACTTATTAACTCAGATGAAAAGCCTGGAGTACTAGGAAGCAATTGCAACAGCAAAAATTGCTAGTCTCATGACAAGAACTTGCACACAGGATGAAAAATCTTGGTCCTACACCTGGTAACAAACACAAAGAACACAACTAAATTCTCTCATCCACACTTTTCTTGACTCATTCAGAAATAAGAATCTCTGTAGGTAAACATATCACATTTGAATTTAGCCACCCAATTTCTTCACCTAGGTTATCAGTAATACAATCTCATACCTATTACCTACCACAAGCAGATAATTTGGACCACAATGGCCATATGTAGAAAAAATACTTTAAAAATTATGCCAAAGCAAACAACAATGATAAAACTCTTTCTTTTAGAGTTTTAACTTACTCCAAATGTCCAGCTACCAGAACCACTGATACCTTTGCAGGAAGAAAGCAATCAACTATTTTAGCCCCAACTTAAAAACACACTGAACACATAATGTACTCTTTTTCACTGTACATGCAGTATTAATGGCAACATACTGATACTAAATGCAAAAGATACACACAAGTAGACACACTGCATATTCCAAAACATAAGCTCATTTTCAACCAACATAAAAAGGCATAAAATTGACTATTCAAAAAATCACACAGCGAAGTACCATACACACATGGAAAACAGAAGGCAAAAACGATGTGAGAAAGTGGTTAGCTATGATTTATAATACATCTCACATTTTCAGTCAAGTCAATAACAGAAAAAGAAAAAAACAGTGTGATAACAGTTTATAAACAGGAAGGATTTATTCTTTTATCAATTTGGAATGGTAAAAGCAAAACGTAATCTGAAGGAAAAGGAACAAACTGGCAAACAAACAAACAAAAAGCCTGACTGTAGTAACAGCTATTTTTTCATGTGATATTGTATCATTACCTTAACAACAAGATTACAGCATGACAATATTACATTCAGATGTGAATAATTTGTGCTTGATGACATCTGGCTATGCAAAAGATATAAAGTAGAGGGTAAGCTTTCTAGTACATCTATCCATCAACTGAGACTAGTTTAATTCAAGGTTTGATTTTAGTTTTTTTTTTATCCAAAGGAAAGTTAAATTTAGAAACTGATTGGGAATGAACACAGATTAATCTTTTGCATTTTTTTAAGTTCCAAGATCAACATCTTAAGAATGCCTTGCATTTTCAGATATGCTATGGTAGATTAGAGTATCTAAAACTATGTGTATATTTTTAGCCATTCCACCCCTGCGTCTCTATTTAGGTATTTCTCTGGCTCCTGTAAGATTGGTATCTAAGCACTGATCCATATGTTATGTAGTTAAAAACAAACAAGTACACTCTCCAGATATGAAAGCATACCTCCTACTGACGTCAGGTAGGAAGAAAATTGTATGCCTGAATACAACCCCGAAATCATTAAAAATAACATCACTAAAACTATATGAATCTTGAACAAATGGTTATCCTTCCCCATCTTTGTGAACATGTGATGCCCATTAGGATTAATAAGATTTATGCAAGTGTTTCAAAAAAGCAGGGTATATTATATCAGATCAAAGGTTTTTAGGCCAGTTATGGTTATGAAATCTCCTAGCTGGCTACAAAGCAAGGGCAGTGACCTGAAGAGGGCTGAGCACTTTCTGAAAAACAGTGAACACATTCAGCTCCAAATGGAACCTGAGGGCACACAACAGAACAGCAGTCAGGCCTCAGCTGGATGTTCAGGTAGTAATACTTTCAAAAACTACCAAATATATTGCTCATTGTGTGAAGAAATGAGAACTGGAGAATGTTGACTTTTTCATGAGACAGAGAAGTTATGGCAACTCTGCGAAAACCTGTGGGAGCAGAAATCATGATGACTAAATGTGAGTAGACAGAGAAAAGGCAGTGCACCATACAGATGTTCTGACCTCTAGCAATGCCAGTAGTTCTCTTTACTATAATGCAGCTATACCATTTTTGTGTCGCCTTTAGTGTCTACAGTGTCCATGTCACTTAAAATTATTCTATGTTAAAATTCATCCTAAGTAGCAGTAAATCACACAGAAAAAAAAAAGAGAAGTGGAACTCTCCTAATCTTTTGGTTTGCACAGTTTTTAATGGTCTGCTATCACAATAATGTGATTTACACGAGACATTAATTGTAAGTATGGAGAAAATGTAATGATGGAAATTTGATATCTTTATCTGGACCACCTGACAGAACTGGCAGCTCTGTTCTTTTCTGCTTTCAGGGTGGTTATTACTGGAAAGGTATTTCTGTTTTGACACATTCAGTACTCTTGTTGAGCAGTAAGCTACACTGTTTAGAATATGTTTTTATATAGGAGTCCAAACATCTGTCTATTTTATGTCAAATTATTACAATCCACAAGTAAAAGCTCATAAACAAACGCAGCTGTCACAAAATAAGAACAAACTCCCTTCTTTGCCTTCACAAAGGATCATATTTAAGACAGTATAAGACTAAAGACACAAGTAAAAAAAATTCACTGAGATGGAGAAAAATATTAGTAATTCCTGCTTTACTTTCCTTAAACACTACACTAATCAGCAATTTAGAATGCAAATATAACAAACTTAGTAGCATGTTTCAGTCTTGTTATGCAGGTGTTAATTAAAAGTTCTTATACCATGAGATGCCAGATGTTTTTAAGCATAAAGTATTTACTTGCTGAATTCTGTTTAAAAATAGCACCCATACTCTGCCCCTAGTGTCAAACAACTGGAAAATACCTCAGAAAAAGGAATTCTGTCTTTTGTGTTAAGTAAAATGTTATCACTGCTATTAATCACTGGAAAAGTTCTCTGTACATTTCTACCCTCCTTTCTATAAAATGTTGCCACCTACTTTCCCAGATTTTAACTGAACACACAACTACTTTTCATTAAAAGAATAATTTCAAGGCATCCAGAACGTATTGCACAGGCTTGCAGAGTACAGTTTCACACCAAATATGCAATGTATTCAATAGGTTATTCCTATTACTAATGTACTGCATGCATTGTGTATTAAAACAAAAGTACAATAGAGAGTTACCTTAGGACACTCCTTGTTGATTTAGTTTCATTAACTTATGTTGTGCAACTAAACAATAAAAACAACAATTTACTATTAAAGTCACTTTCTAGAGTTCCTCCTGTTCTACTGCTGAGTTACCTATGAAATTATTTATGGCTATTTTACACTCTGCTACACAAGGAGTAAGATTTGTATTGTGTGTCCTAATAGTTTTGATTAGCTTTTGCAGCACTTCCCAAGTGAATATTAATGAAGCACTAAAAAGACAATGCTATCAGAATGAAAATACTATACCATTGGAAAAGAAAAACTAATAAAATATACATAATTTTCAACTTACTATTGCTGGAATAGTGATTAAGATACAGTGCAAATACTTGCACTGGTAAAACGTGCTTTTTTTCCATGGTTTTGATAACTAAAAAAAAGTATATGTAGATTATAGAATATAAAAACTCTTACTTTCTTTAAGCTTTAAAGCAACACTAATGAAGAAATATAATTCATAAAACAAAACCAGACTCCTATAGGACTTGACATCTCAGAATCTTTTAACAGTCTTTACATGTTTGAGTAAGTAGTTCCTGAAAATACACACTGTGTATAAAGAAAAGCTCATGACTGAACAGAATTGGTTTCATTAACATAAACAACAACAGAACGGTTTGGAAAGTATTGTTCAAGCTTTACAACCTAAATAAGCCTTTTGTGTGGGCAAAACTAATTCTGTTCTCTTATACTTGCATAATTTGGGACTAATCTGACTAGATTTCAGTTGAGCTAATCTACTAACAACAATGTAACTAGAAGTAAATTTGTATTCTGCACATTTTTTTAAATCACACTGCATTAAGCTATGTGATTAACATCTGTTGCACATTGTTTCTTCTTTTATACTTCCTCCAGGTGAAAAGCAGAAGATGTTTCTTGTTTTGATAGGGTTTGGGGTTATATATATATATTTTTATCTATATATATATATATGAATATATGCAGTATTGAATATTTATGCTAAGCAAGCATAGGCAACAACATTCCTCCTGCTGCTGACAGTAAGGTGGTACAGCATGTCATGTCTCCTACTTCCTGAAGAATTCACTTGGCAAAATTACACCAACCCCACTGACATTTAACCCCCCGGACAAACCTCAGTTTTCTTCAGTTTTCCCCTTGTTGCAGATCACCACAGGTTTCACCATGGTGAAACCTTACATGGTCTTTTAGGTTTTTGTGCCCGTATGACAGAGTGTTTTTAAGATACTCAAAACTTGAAATTCAATCTAAATTCTGTGGAAAGCCAATCTGAAAAGCAAAAGTTTGATACATTCCCAGAACAGACTCTCTTGCTCAAGGAAATGCACTAAGCTCCCTGTTTTACACAATTTCCTACATATTGAACATTTGGTATGCAAGTGGATTGCACTGTCCAGCCAGGAGGTCACACAGATGTGAAAACCTGAAACCCAGCCGTTGCCTGTCAGGATAGAATGGTGTCTCCAGGGCAGCCAAGAAATTATTCCACCCTCAATGGAAAATGCTTTCCAGCGGACAACATAGCATCAGCAAGGAATGAGGAGCTAAAGAACAAAGTGACAGACAGAACATGTACAAAAAGGAATGGCTGTCCTACTCCAGTCTTTCCAAAATCTCCCTCTGCCACATATAGCTTAAAGCTGCTTCTATCAGCTGTTCTCAGAGCACCAGCCACTCTCATCCAAAAACCAATTAATGACGGTTATGATATGGTACGCATGACTGATTTGGCAGACCCTATTAGTAAGCACAAAGATACAAGGAAAGGGGGAGTTGCGAAGAAACGGAGACATTACTTTGCACATGCTGTACTTGAGCAAGGAAAACTCAGCAGCTCTGGTTTACCAGCTCCTTGGAGCTCATTTTCCCAGCATTTATATCCTCTAACTGATACTAGGGCAAAAATCTAAGTTACCAATTTCTCAGATCAAGGTAAGTCGGCTCAAACAATGGTCCAGATATATGTGAAGTATCTAGCTCATTCTAAGCTGCTGATCCAAACTCAAAGGAAGTTCTAGCGTATCAAGCTGCTCTCAGTGAACAGACGCTGCTCCGGAGTTTTACAAACCTAATTCTGCTACTTCCTGCTGTCATGGCAAAAGCCTTTCTTAGTGTAATCATTCCATACTTCTTAGACATGGGGATGATATCAACATGTAGGTTTTTGTTATGTTTCCAGTTCAGCACCTTTTGCCCATGGTGCTACATCTACACACTGACCTCCGCAAGAGTTCCAGTTAGTTGGAGGTAAATGTAGTTACTTCTTGTGGCCACCAACACTGACATGATTGCTGTCCAGCAAGAGGCTTTGCAAGTATTATCGGCTCATCATATCCGGGTTGTTCTGCTTGTATTTAGTCACAGGTTCCATTATGGTTCTTTCTGGATTGTCTGGAGCTTCTTAGGCCACACAGGCTCCTGAGTAGGCCTGTTTGACTTACTGGTATATTCCCCAGGCAGGAAGTCTGTGGACTCTGTTGATCAGCAACTTTATCTTAGACACAACGGCACAGGATTCAGAATGGCTCAGTACCTCCACCGCATCTAGGACACATGCCTTACATAACTGTAACTTACAGGGTCGATACTGGCACACATGTCCTGCTGAAAACTCTCCTGGTTTCCAGTCATAGCCTAGTCCAAATTTAAACCTCATCAGTGTCTGATTTTTGGCAGGAGTATTGCAGAGAGCTGCAACAATATACACAAACTGAGAATGAATGGGAAGGCCTGGGTGTGGTGGCATCCAGAGGAACACACAGCAAGTTCAAGGCTGTCAGAATGTCCTGAGTTAATGGCACACAGATAAGCAGGTCATCAAGACCCCAGCTCACCTAAGCTTTGAAAAGACTTCCAGATCCGGAGAAAAAGGGCCGTGACCAAAGCCTGACCACGCATAAAGCGGAAAAGAATGAAAACGCTGTTAGCTCCAAAAGGGTACAAAAGGGCATAACCAAAACCTGCATGTGGCTGCCACGCTAAGAAGAACCCAGGAGACATAAGAACTTGAAACATGTCCTTCATGTCACGGTAACTGATCCAGAGCCGAACATCTGGACGGAAATATTCTCGTGCCAGACTGTTGGACAGACTTCTTGGACACCATGCACATTCTGGCACTTGAGTGTGACAGTGAATGAGTGAAACCTACTTCGTTTCAGGCTGTATTTTAGATAAAATCACCTTTTCCACCTACAAAATCTCCCCGTGGGTATTTGCTACATTGTTACTATGTACCACAGTACAGTTAAACACTATTCCACAGTTTGGAGAGTTTATTGATGCAGGGAGTTAATGGCTATACCTACATTTGCATTTTAGTTTGGACTAACACCATATTTTTAAAGCAAATGCTCCAGTCATTCACACTCACATTTCCAAACCAGTTCAGCTTGCTGGGAGATTTTGGTGCAGGCAACCTGTATTATTTCTAGAGGAAGCTAGAGAGGAATCTTTGTTGCAGTTGTGCACCATTTCACCCCAACAGGAACATAAGGGTGTGAAAAAATAAGCACTCCTCTGAGCAGTTTCAAGGCTTGGGAAGGGATATTTAGCTCAAGGGACCAGACTAAATCAAGTACAAAGTACATCTGTCCGACTGTACGGACTCTAAACGTAGGGGTCTCTACACTGACTACTTCAACTTATTCATCCACTATAACGGCACTATATTACTTGTTAACACAGTCAATGCCAGTAACAGTGTGGGCTTTTTAAGACTACTTTTTGTCTAACTTTTATTTTGCTTGATTTTTTTCTTTCAAGCAGAAATACAAAGACATATCCAGAAGCGTTTGTCTTGCTGATCTCTAAACTAGAAATTAGCTCAGCACTGTGTCATTACATTTAGCTTTTGAGTCTGATTTCAGTGCAAAACAGAGACATAATGTACTTACTACCTAATATCTGGACTGACTTAAAGAACCAAAAGGTCCAAGGCACTACTAACTACATCCCTTCCTGGCTTATTACAGGCAAAAAATCAAAAGAGAACGCCAGCCAATCCCCTCAACACCCACACTCCAAAAATAACAGTGAAGGATCATAAGATCTTTCCACAGTTGCTGGACCCAGTGTTTCCTATAGTATCTACCAAAAATGTGTACTTTGCTGAAAATGTAACACTGTCCAAGCTGTTCTTAGCAGTTCTGCCATCCATCAGATCTTTTAAATAACCAGAAGTTTTCGTCTAAAAATAGAACACTTGTGGAAGGTGCGGTAAACCTCCTGAATGCTCACCTCCAAATATTCTTGCCCAAACCAAAGAAGCAGAAGGCTATTTAATTTTAAAGAAAGAAACATTATATGGTACTACAGTGGTATGTAAAATAGCTGGAAATGCTACACAATGGAAGGAAGCCAGAAGGAAAGAGGAAATTATGTGCCTTGGCAAAATGGGTCCAAAGCTGCCAGTGTCTGATGGTGGCAGTGTTGAAAAAAGTTTTTCATTCTTAGCCAAACAGCAGCAGCAGCTTACTGAAGGTCATAATCACAGCTCTGCAGTGGATTCATCGGCAAATTTAACTAATCAGCATTCAAATGTCAGAACAGTAACACTAGCCAAACAGACTGGATTAACTATTCTAAAAGCACAGAGCAAGTGACAGATGACGATGATGCCTTTTGACGCATGCTGTAGTCTCCCAAAGATTATGGTCCAAACACAGAATTGCGAAGGCCCTCTAGACCAGCTTGCAGCCCATTGCTGCTGAAGTTACGGGAAGACCTCAGACCTCACATAGCAATGGAATGTCGGAGCTTTGCTTAGAAAACTAACAATGGATCATGAGACACTAAAGAAAGTTTTGGCTATACTGTCTCATCGGGAGTAACTAAAATTTGACCTAGGCCCTTGTGAAGCCCCATGCTAGCAGTTGTGGGGACTGAGCAAAGGGAGAAATGGATTAACAAAATGTCAAAGTGAAATGGATCGCTCTAAGGTCAAATAAGCTCCTGAACACTATGAATTTGATAAAACTGTCAAGTCTCCCAACTGACAGAATGTTAAGAGAGCAAAGAAGTAAGAAGAATAGCAAATACAGGAAGTATAGGATCCAAGCCATTAAGCAGAGGAAGACTTAACTGAGTGGTCATGATCAAAGCCAGTACTGAATTACAACATATATGAGGAAAAGAGACTTAACTATACAATAGCATAGAATTAGAGTGGGTAAATGTTATGAATGTGAAAAAATAGACTTGCAGCAACGGAAAGAAGTGGGGAAAAAAATCCCAAGTACCAATGCTACTAAAAAAGACACCTTGAGGTAAGTTTTCAAAGAGGACAAGGATAAATAAGACCAAAAGCTAAACTGAGGTCTAGGAAGATAAAGTTACCTCGGTCAGAGGCAATGAGCATATCAAAAAGTACTTGCAGAAGGTCTCAAAAAACCAAACAAACATAAATAAAACCCCAACTGTGATGAGAAAGGCATTCCTGCCTCCTGATTCATATAAAGTCAGAGCTTTTACCACCAGATTTTGTTTATGTAAGAATTTACTGGAGAAATTGCATATTTCTGGGAACAGAAACTAGCCCAACTAGCCCCACTAATGCAATGTAAAACCATGAGATTCAAATCCTCACTGCAAAGGACTGTAGTGATGAAGGTCTCAACCAACCCATATCCAACCACTTAATAATCAATGAGAAAAAATTAGTAAGATCATAACAATGATCTTACAAGTTCTGCTGGTGGCCATGGAAGAGGAATTATTCTTAATAACCAATAAATGATTCCACTAATTATAGAAGATGGCTGTGATAAGTTGGTTTTTTTCCTGCCAAAGAAAGTGTCAGTATGAATGCTGGTACTACAAACAAGCCAAAGTATATATTTGGGAAGGCTTGTGGTGAAATGGGGAAGGAACACAAGGTTACAAGAAAAAATATTCATTGCAGAGAAAGACGTAATCTTCATCACTTCATAGTCTATGTTCTAAATGTTCTGTCTGGATTATTTTGAGTTTATGCTATTTTTTCTTTTAATTTGTCTTTCTTCCCAAGCTTTCTGGAAGGAAAAAAAACCCCTTGAATCTCAGCCCCAGAGTAAATAATTCACTAATTGTGTATTCCAAAAGATCTAAAAGCCCCTGCGTGTTGCTCACTTCAAATTACCTGACAATCACACTTCTGGAAAAACATCAAAACCAGCAGACAGAGTTCAATTCACAGACTAGGAGAAACATAAATCTTATATGGAATTTTCTTTCTATTTGTAAACATTCTGTGGTCCTTCCATTTGCTTCACAATCAAGTTAGACTTGAAGTTTCTTGTGTCAAAGCTTCTATTCTGAATTTTACTTTTGAGAAGGAAAAGGAACAAAATTAAAAATAGGCTCTTTTAGCACCAGTTGATAGAAATCCATTCAAACAAGCCCTTCTAGCAGAAGTGAGAACAAATATCAAATCAGTGCAAAACCACATACAGGGACTTTGAAAACCCTGTTTCACAGTTTTGGGCAGGATTTTTGGTTTGCTCTTAATTAAAAGAACTTTTAGGGCCACTTGTTTAAAAAGACCCGCAAAACAGGAAACAAACTATTACTAATAACAATAATAAAAGACTCCAACAAATAGTGAAAGCAATTAACACAGTACTGGAATCCCTGCAATGGGCTCTGAACATGCTTATCTATCTTGTCCACAATTTACTTCTGTCACTTCAGAATGCCATCAAGGACTCTCAGATCCCTGAAGAGCAATCCTAACATGCAAACATTTCCCAATAAAGGCCAAAAGGAGCCTTCAACAGGGTGCTAACCCGACCTTGACACCTACAGAAATTATACACTTACACAAGGAAAAAAATATTAATTTTGAAGTTTGGCAAGTTTCAGAAAACAAGTATTGCTGTGGTCTTGACTTTGTAAGACCAAAAGGAAAAGCACTCCACAGGAATTGTTTGACAGGGCTATGTGGTCCCTGCCCTAATTAGGTACTTTTGGAAGACCTACTCCTTTACTGTGGCTTTTGGTCACTACGCAAAATTAAAATAATAACAGACAGAAATAATATTCTCAAAGTAGTACTGCAGCAACTTAATAAATAAGCCGTGGAAAACACACCTACTGATCTGGTTGTGCTTGGAGCATATTCACAAGCTACATTTTCTAGTTTGTTCCCTCACAGGTTCCTATGTCATTACTAATTTCTATTTATTTTCCTTCATATTATCACTGCTTAGCTAATCCTCTATCTGTTCTTCTTCACAATGTATTTATCTATTTCACAACTATGTCTATGCCTCCTGGCAGTTTCTATAACCCTGCAGCCTCTCACTCCCCCATCCCCTGCCAAAGATGCCTGTAACTGACAGATGTAGCAGAAAATCCCATCTCTGTTCCCTTTTTTTATTTGATAGACAAAAAGGGCTCCAGGAAAAGATGTTTAATTGTTGTGTTCACAGAAAATGGCTTTGTGCACAACTGACTAGTGGCCCAACAAAGACTAAATCTGTCTAAAGCACTTCCTCCTCCAGCATCCCAGATGTTTTAGATAAATTAGATGAGAAAGCCATCATCAGAATCTGCTTTTTGTGTACCAAGCTCTAAACTCTCAGGTGAGGAATCTTGATTTGCACAAGATCTCCTATTTTCAACAATATCACAATATACCTCATAAGAATTAGGAACAATATTTAATACCGCATCTCCATTAACAGCTAAAAAGCCCAAATACTTACAAGAGTACCCACCTCTCTATTTTTTAGGATTTAGCTGTAAAATTTTAAGTTTCATAGACAAATTATCATCTCATGCACATGGGACAGATCTACATAGAACTTCATGGAATTACTCATGATTTACACCAGCATTATAGGGACCATAACATTCATTGTAGTATATTCTAAACAAGAAAAATCATCAGCTGCATATACTACCTGCTTGCTGAAGTTGTAATTGTATGGGCAAAAGCAACCTGCTTCCTTGGACACATTATTTGGAAAACTGAATCAAAAATATTGGCACAAATTTGAAACAGATTAAATCATAAACCATGTGTCATGGGTATAGGGAAGGAACAGAATTTTCACTTGTTTAGCAACAAGGAGTTCTAAAATACTGGTGTGTTAGACTACTTTTACATTATTGCCAAATAATTGCATGTTTCTAAAATAGATAACCAGTCTTTGGCTCATGGCTCCATTTTTTTCCAGAGCTACACATGAACACTCATTGTAGGACTGGAGGACGGTTTCGCTGGTTGGTTGTTTGGATTTTTTTCAGAGGGATTGGGAGAGGCAGAAGGGAAGAAATTGAAGCCATTTTTCTGGTCTAAGACTATACTGCTGGTTCAGTCTGAGCTCACCTTATGTCATCAGAAAGATAAAAAGCCTTAGTAAAATAGTCATCATAGATACTTTACACCTAGCCAATAATGAAACATCCCATATCATAATTCTATTGCACCTAAAATGATTTCTCAGTGGAAAAGGAAACCAAAAAAGAAATTAAGAAACACATCTCTTCATTCAACCAAACCAACCAGTAAGATCAACATTAGATGAGAAAAACTAGCACCACTTAACCTAGAAAAAAAACAACCACCACCCGCATTCACAATGGCTGATACGCAATTTTTTCTTGAATTAATCATGCTGCAGGAAGGCCTTGTTGGCACCAAATAAGGCATTTCCAAAAGCTTAACCACATTCTGAAACAATTTCCAAACAAGTGAATAAAATCAGTCTATTGCCATACTGCAAAAACATTCCATATAAGATGACACCACAGGCAATAAGACATTAGAATCCTCTGTCTCTAAAGATCCCATCCCTTACCCCCAATTTCAATAGCTTTCATTCTTTTTAATGTACTGAAACTTCTACATGTGAAATTTGCATTTTCCAGGATTAGAGGTAATAATGAAAATGCTTCCAGTGTTTTTAAAAACAAAGAGTAACAAAAGGAAGCACTATACATTATTCCCATGAAAGACTGTTTTTTGTTAGTACTAGCAGGTCAGAGGTTTGGAGTATGCCTTTCAAACTTGGCAGATACCTAGTACTTACTATTACAAACAAGAAAAGTTAGACAGGCTGGTGCAATGTTAGAACACTGGGTTTGGGTTCAAACAACATGGACTCAGTTCCTTACTTAACTTTGGCATGGGATGGGAGAAGAAAAGGGAATTAGGAAATTGTATGTGTCTTTGGAAGATTCTCCTGTACCATCTACAGATGCCAATTAGCTATCTGTAAAATGAGAATACATTCCTACTACTTTCCAGGATTTTCTGAGAACAAAATATTTTAATTGTTGAAAGACTCTCAAAATACTGTGGCAACATGAATGAGTCATACAGGTAACATGGAGTGGGAGGTGTCATTTGTCACTGAACATAAAAATCAAAGCAGTAGCACAGGTAAAAGCAATGAAGGCTTGGAATCTCAGAAAAAAAGTCAAGTTTGAAGGGACCTCTTTTCACCACCTCCTAGGATGGAGGTTCTACAAGCTCCCTGGAATACCTGTTTCAGTGCTTAACCATGATCATTGTGAAAACCCTTTTCCTTACATATAGTCTGAACTTCCTCACTGCAACTTGCAAATGTTGCCTCATATGTTCTCCAAGTGAATCTCTGAGAGCACCACGGCTTTGTCTTTTCTGTGACCACTCTTTCAGGTAGTAGAAGATATCAATTAAGAGTCTCAGTTAGTCTTGCCTTTTCCCAGGCTAAGCAAATCTAGCTCTATCAGCCTCTTCTCATACAACACACACTCTTACCTGCTAATAATCTTAGTGGCTGCCTGATGGACTCTACCCAGTTTGTCAGTATCTCTGTCATAATAATAGGCAGCCCAAAACTGGCCACAGTGTAGTGTCACAAGTGTAGAGAAGACGATTGCCCTAGGCTAGGGGTGGGTGAGTGGAGCAGAAGCAAACCAAAATTGTCTACCCAACTTTCTGTGACTATCCAAAAATATTCCCTGGCCAGAAGCAAAAGATGGAGCTCAGGATGGATTGCTTTACTCACAAGGACTGGATTTGGCAGAGTTTTTGCTTAGTAACATCATTGTTTTGTTGGAACATGAATTCTCTTAGCCTTCCCTGAGGTAGTCACCAGCAAGTACTCAAACTACTACTCATATGAGAAAAGGGTTAGGGATCTTAAACCAGTCTCCTGTGAAAACTTCCATACAGAGGAACATGATGTAGCCCATCAGCACTGGGACTACCTACTAAAATTCTATGTTATCTTCATTCTCTTCCAGTCTACAGCTTTTCTGACCCATTCCTTCCTATCTCAAATCCCTGTCTTTAAGACTACCTTTCATTTTTCTCTCTCTTTAGCAAAAAAAAAAAAAAAGGAAAACAGAGCCATCAGTTTGTTTGCATAGTTTTGGTGGGTTTTGTTTAAACTTGAAAGCAAAGCTGCAGCAAAAAAGACTGACATTAGCACCTAGCAACTGGTGCCAGAGGTAAAGCAGTATGCATGGATTTAATGGTTTCTATGCACTTCCTTTTGCTTTGAGCATCATTGGTCTTGCAGTCTGCATTTAAAATCTAAAATCTACTCCCTGATTCAGGTTCTTCCCACGTGGGGCTGGTAAATTGCAGACTACTAGGGATTATGATAGACAGAGACTAAGAAAGCTTCACATAGCTACTATGGCAAGTCAGATCAGAGATAATAGCATGACAGAAGTCTGTGGCTGCTTTGAACACTGCCTTTCTTTTGGCCCTTTTTGAAGTCAAGCTTAGGGCTTCAAAACAATTGGCCACAGTATTAAGTATCTTATCACTTACAGCATATACAATGCAAAATCTCTGCATTTATAAGCACTCTACAATTTATATGACTCAGAAACTGAAATGAAATTTTGTAATAGTACAATATTAAGCAGCAGATGGACTATGTTACTACTGATCTGCAACAAGAAAAATCTTTTTCCATCATCTTATGCAGCTCTGTTGGTAGGAGAAAAAAGTTGAGGTGTAGAGAGATAAAGTAGGATAGAGAGGAGAACTACTTCTGAAAATTACTTTCAAAACCTCAAAACCAGTGTTCAATAATGACAATCAATTACTATTTTCATCTTTGCATATTCTATCTCTCTATACAGAGGTCACTTTTGAGTGAAAACAATACTTCTACTTTCTAAAGGCCACACAACTCGTACAACAAAAAAAATTCATTAGTATTACCTACACACATATATATGCACATACATGAAGGGCAGGCATGGATATGTATGATTAGGCATACATATGATCTGTGTAATATATAACAAATATAATATGTGTAAACATATGCCTGCCTCTCATATATGTGTACAATACACACACACTTTTCCTGAGCCAAACCATTTTATGCCAGCTTTAAGCTGGGAACTAGTCTTTACAGCCAGTTACAAACCACTGAAATACAAGTTTATATTGGAAATGCTTAGGCACCCTTAACTATAATGATGCTAGTACGCTCTGCAATAATTCCAATCCTAGAATTTAATAACATGCTGTACTATTCTACAGTAGCATAAAAAAAGCCCCATTAACTTTCCAGTAACTACAAGAAAAAATGACATTTGTTGTAGCTAAAGCCAAGGGAGAGGGAGGGAAAGAAGAGGGAATTGCTTCATGTTCCAAGTTAAGGCCTCAGTTCAAAGTAATGGGACATCTTATGAGGTGTACTCAGTTAAAGAACTGCCTATTTTGTAAGTACTTATTTTCAAGAAACTGAAGAGAAAAAAAGAGGTATTTAAGGTAAGAAATCACTTTGCTTTATTAATCTTTTAACAATCATTCTGAAGGGGAAAAAGGACATGCTCTTAGGAATAATCAGTCTTATTTCTGGTATTTTTTTAAAGTAATAATATTTCTCTGGCTGTAGCAATTTTATAAAATGATGAAATACAAATTTTGCTTTCCATCAAGAAATGAACTTGTTTTATTCTCTTTGCAGGCTTACATTCAAAATAACATCTGTTAAGAGTTAATAGACAAACAAGGCAACTCAGCACATTAGGAAGGGAATATATTGTGCCTGACATACTCCAAATCCTCTTTTGATACCAAAATGACAACTGGATGAAGGACTGTGATTGCAGTGGTAGCAAATTACACTTCAGGCTCCAGCTAAGAATCAGAAATGTTCTCAACGTCTAAATACCACTAAGTTCATATGCATGTGTTGTACAGTCACATACTCTGAATTACTGCTATCGCAGCTAAGACTCCAGCCAGGATGAATTTTGAATAGCTTTATTTTCTTGAAATAGTAAAGCAGTGCTTGAGCAAAAGTAAAAATTACTAAATTGCTACCTTGTCAATAGATTAATATTAGTTTCATCAAAATTCTAACTAAATTCTATAGCACTAAAAACTGAATCCAAATCCCTGGGATGGTAGGTCCCTGAAGAAGGAAAGACTAAAGCGAAATATAATGAGCTGAATGTTTAGACGGCTGGAGGACAGATCCAAGATCTCCTTGAATTCAAAACTGACTGTATGTTATAGCCCATATAGCCTACAGTGAATTTTCAATATTATGTCACCCAGGACTGACCACCTTTCTGGTATTAAAAAAAACCCAAACAACATTTTAAATAGATACCCAACTTCTTCTCTCTTTAAAAAAATCTCCCCAATGAGTATCACATTTTCTCCTCTCCATTCCTCAAGGTGAATCTCTGGAGTCCCTTTGCTAAATATGGGTATACTGAATTATTATTTACAGCAGCCTTGCAACAGAGCATGTGAGGCTAGCAAACACACCAAATATCTACCAGAACAGTTACTATTCAAAAGGCACTCCATGTAAATCAAAGTGAATCTCTGTATTTGTAACTCTCTATGGTAGTCTTTGTACCAGAGACAACACAGATTTCATAGGTGATTTCCACAATAATAAAATAAACAATGTTTACTTATTTGTGTGTGATTTACAAAATACATAATTTTCCAAATGAAAAAATGCCAACTGGAAAAAAAAATTGGTAATTTGCATCCCTTCTCAAATAACTCAACACAGGTAGTCATCTGAAACAGGGTAGAAAAACAGAACCTAGGGTTAAAAAATGGTTTATGCTCAATCCTGTTTTAGCACTTCCATTTGCATTGATGAATGGATTTCATGGTATTTTCAGCCAAATATCCTGCTTGATTCTTCATCTTAGAAGCACAAAAAGGACAGATACGAAATCCTCCTAGGTGGACTTCACTATGGATTTCAAGCTCCAAATTCTATTTAAAAAAACCACTGGATCTATACCTGTCCTGGTTTTGGCTGGGATAGAGCTAAATTTCTTTCTAGTAGCTGGTATAGTGTTAAGTCTTGGATTCAGTACGAGAAGAATGTGGATAACACACTAATGTTTTTCAGTTGTTGCTATACTAAGTCAAGGATTTTTCAGCTTCTGATGTCCAGCCAGCAAGAAGGCTGGAGGGCATAAGAAGTTGGGAGGGGACACAGCCAGGACCGCTGACCCAAAGTGGCCAAAGGGGTATTCCATACCATGGGACATCATGCCCAGTATCTAAACTGGGGGGAGTTGGCCTGGGGGGGCAGATCACTGCTTGGGACCTAAATGGGCATTTGTCAGTGAGTGGTGAGCAATTGCATTGTGTATCACTTGTTTTGTATGTTCCAATTCTTTTATTATTATTACTGTCATTTTATTATTGTTATTATTATCATTATTAGTTTCTTCCTTTCTGTTCTATTAAACTGTTCTTATCTCAACCCATGAGTTTCACCTTTTTCCTTTCAATTCCCTCCCCCATCCCACTGGGTGGGGGGGAAGCAAGTGAGCAGCTGCATGGTGCATAGCTGCTCGCTGGGGTTAAACCACAACAATACCAAAGCACCACTACTTGCAAATATTTTCAGAAAGTCTAAGCTGAATGGCTTTTTATTCTATAAATTCAAATCACATTAAAGTCACTTGCATCATTAAGTCAAATTTCACTTATGTATAACAAAGTCATGATCCTGCCAACAAATATACGAAGTATGTATGGCTTTTGAATAAAAAGAAAAGGACTTTTGTATGTAAATTTGAGGACATGCAAAACCATTTGCAGGATCAGGAATTAAAATCTCAGGCAACTTGCAATCTCTCATATAAAAAAAAAAAAATCAAAAGAAAAAACCACCACACACACAAGCAAGCAAGTATGCAAGATTCAAGTTAAGATTCTCCACTACATAATGAATCAAAAATAAGTTAAAAAAGCAATTTTTCTTTCTCCAGCCATCATATTTCTACTTTTCACTTTAATTTTTGTACATGGTTATTTCTGCCTGGATAACCAATTAATGATATCTAAAAAATAGACTAAGGAGAGTTCATGTTTAAGGATTATTCTTGTAAGTATTTTTTCAAATTAACACAACTGAAAATGTTGTGCAAAAAAGTTTATACAAATTTATACACTCACAAAAGGCTTCTAAGCCAAGACAAACAGTCAATCACAGTGCTTTGAGACTGAACAATACTAAAGCCTCACATTTAGGTTTGACACTTGGATGTTTTCCAATAGTCCTGGCTGATTTTACTATACACTTAGCAGTTGTCATCGAAACACTGCAGACATACAGATTGGAAAAATGGTGACTACAGACGCACAGATCAAAAGGCTGCTTGGGCTTGATTCCCACTCCCCACCCCTGCTTTGTTTTTTTTTTTTTCCCTTCTCCCTTTTCAATTTAAAAAGTTAACAACCTTAGTGACATGGCCTGGAAAGATTCAAGACTTCTGCTGAGGTACTATGTTTTGAAGAAAGAGATATTCTTTCCTCTTAAAATACTGAAGACCATTACATGGGAGAAGAAGAGTGACTAAGATCTTTATAAATAGGAATTGAAAGCTGGGTTGCTAAACAATATTTAGCCAGCTATATAAGTTGACCTGATTTACAAATATGCCAAGCATCCTCTATGTTTCTGTCATCAAACACCATTTGGGGTTTCAAGGGAGTCCAGCATCCTTGAAAATGAGGTCACTAATTTTAGAGCCTAAGTAGGATTCAAATAACCTAACATTGGGATCTTGTCTTGAAAATGTCAGTATCTTGCTCTGATGTTATTTGGTTCCACTGATTTGCTTGCTCTGCTGGGCAAAATTGCTCTAAGAACAGCCAAACTAGGTAAGACCAGAAGTCCATCTCTCCCATTATTCTGTTTTCAGCAGTTAGTAAGTGTTTAAGGAAAAAAATAAGAGCATGGTACACACCAAGGGGCACTTTTCTCATCATACTCTTCAAGCTCCCAGCAACATGTGAAGTGACTAGTCAAGTTATTGACACATAGTGCTTGGCTAAGAATTTTTCCTTGTGCTAGCACTTACTACAAAACTAGTACATCTAAAGTACATCAATTCAAACAGACAAAGTAGTAATCTTATGTTATTTAAAATATGTGAGCTGGAAACAAAAAACTTTGAAGATTTTGTTTCAAAAAAAGTACTTCAACTCAATGCAAACAAAGGCTTACAACCCCCGGAGAGAAAAACAAATGACAGCGCATTTGCTGTGAAGAAGTAGAAAGATGGTAAGCAGTTTCTAAAGCCATAGAAATACAAGAGATTGGTGTGACTGTGAAAGGCCCTCAGTGGTTATCAAGGAAAAAATTACTTCCATGGGGAAAATTTAAAAAAAAAAAAAAAAAAAAAAAAAGAGGACTTACGCAATGAAACACTGCAAGAGAAGTCAAGGTCTCAAGCACAGGCTCAGGTGATACAAAAATTTAGGGTCTCTGTATTCAAAAGAATGTTTTTCCTCCGGGAATGAAAAAGAACAAAGAATGCAGAGTCTTCTCAGGTGTTGCCAAGAGAAAGGAAATCAAATTGTAGGTTAGTGGGAAGAGATTTTGAAACACTAGTGTTTCAAATGTGATCAACAAAACTGGACTGGGAGTGAACTGATTTGAAGAGCGCAAACGACCAGGAAACACACAGACCCTATATTTCATTTGAAGTCTTTCAGCCAGCTTTGTTCACACCAGTAACTACTGGCTCACATGAAAGCATTTGAAACCATGAAATAACTCTGCTATTTAAATGCCAATGTGGTTGACAGCTCCTCTGGAAGTAGCATGTCATCATCAAGAGCACCAAAAAATGGTGCTACTTTTAATCTCCCGCTTTTAACCTCCTAGCTCTCTAAGTACATGAAGGATGTGCACCTTTCAGTGTAGCATGAGGTCAGGGATCTCTTCCCTGAACAATCTAATTAAGAGCTCTAGAGTCTTTGCAGTCTGACACACTTCCCTACTCCTTTTCCTCCAATTCACTCCCTTCTGCTTGTGAGAGAACTTAAAATCAGATAATTAAGTGCTGTTAGGTGTTCATGAAGCTCTCAAAATTCTACATAAAGCACTGAATCTCTGTCTTTTAAGCTATTTAAATTTGGTCCACAATACTTTATTAATTTAATTTATGTACAGTTTAACATAGCATCACCAACAAAGACATATAGGCCACATTCTCCCATAAATTTGGGAGAAGGTATACCGAATCACTTGAACTAAAATAGTGTAAAACCAAAAGATAGTGCAAAATTAAATCCTCCAGCTTCAAAGATCTTCAGGAAGCAAGAGGGGATGACTGCAATTATTATATACAGTAAAGATCCCGTTTCCATACAGAAGTCCATAGCAAATTAAAAAACACAGGAAGAGATGTACAGAAAACACAAGTAAAATGACTATGCTTTCACTAGAGTTTTTCTCATAAAACATCTGTCAGACTTAAAAGAAATGCAGCTGACCCACAGTAGCGGCTACTGGAATAGACAGCTTAAAACACCTAATTAGGTCACTCTATGCAAGAACTATCATCATTTCATACCAGTGTAAAGCGTTGGGGAAACATCCCCCTTAAGTAACGGGAAGTATTTTGGGATATAAAAAAATACTACAACTATCAGCTAATACGGAACAGACAAAGAAAAGTGCCAAACACTGTAAAGCCATGACACTACAGATAATGCCTAAAATTTATGACTGCTTCCTTCCCTGGCACACAGGAGTACAATTAGAATTCTCAGAACAACAGCACCTTTGTGCTGGCATGCCATGTTATGTTTATATTGCTACAGATAGACTAGAAGATAAAAAAATGAACACTTTAACCCAAGATAATAACTAACTTTTTTTTAATGTGGGTTTGGACGTGGTTTTGCACACAGCTTATTCTCCACTGAGGTCACTTAGGTAATTATCATTGCATGCACGGGAATTAACCATGTAAGTAGCTTACTATATACATAGAAACCTCTATTTGAAAAATCACACGAAACAAGAACAAACGCGCTATTGTGAGTCACTTAATAATTTCCTTTGCTGTCCAAATACAGCTTGACATTTAAACAGCTTAAATTATTCCTTTATTTCAACTTTGAAAAATTTCAATGTGCTTGGCTTGATGAACTGTTGAATGAAAAGCATCAGGAAGTATGCATGCCCTTTCTTTCATCCTTTACTTACACTCAATGATATGGATCACTTGGAACTGACAGTGGTTAGAAGAAGCACAGGGAAATAAAAGCATAGGTTTTACTCAACCCCTTCACAAAGAAGGCACAATTACAATATTCTGAGCATGCAATCTGGACTCAGATAACCACAGATGGTTTTGCGACAGGCATCTTTTCCCTATAAATTGTGGGAAAGGTGATGCATAGGAAGCTCTGACAACTTCCCAAAGAGCAGTAGCATATCAACAACTGAATCCTGAAGATTTCTCCTACTGCATGCTGTCATTTTGGCCTAGATATCTCTCTCCCCTTTCTCTTTCATTTTGTACTACTTGCACATCTTGTCCTTCCTGGTTCCATTGATCACTGGTCTTATCGCACAGCTAAGTAAAATGGCCAGCTTCTTCCCCAGTTACAGTGATGATCCATAAGGACCTGTATCAACCTTTTAGTACCATGCCTTTGAAGTTAGAGGAAATAGCTAAGCAGCTCTACCAATTTCACATGACTTCAAGAACATGGTACACAGCATCGCACTTACCTCTAAATCAAACCACTACGCAAAGCATCAGAGAATATAGTCTGTGGTAGGTGCTCAAAGCAACCAGCCCTCATGTAAGTTTCTTGACGCTTTCATCTAGGAGTTCATTGAGCAAAGAGCTATCATTGAAAACTCAGTAACCAGTACAAGGTATCTACAGAGCACTGAGGCTTATATGACAGAGAAGGGTCACTGAATGCTTAAGTTTTAAAGTTTATAGATCTTCATCAAAAAAACAAGAGAAAGTAAACTTACACCAAAACTTGTAAAATATTATTACATGCCAGCATAATTTTCTACTTTTATCCCTAAGGAGGATCGCAAGAGGAAAGCTGTAGAAAAAAGTCTACGTAAAATAAGAAACAAAACATGTAGCATGAAACAAAACGTTTCCTTATTTAATTAATTATACAGTTTGTATTGGACTGGCAATTTGTGCAATTCATTGAAGTTACTTCAGATATCAAACCTACTGGACAACTGCCCCAAGAACTCCAAAATACAAAACCAACAGTCTGGGAATACACCTTTCCTTTTTCTAACAAAGCTTTGCCTTTAATTCTTCCCTTGGATGTTTTGTCCATCTGCCTACATGAATCCACTCTACTGTTGCCACTAGGCAAACAGTGAACAGTGTTTCATTCTCTGCTATTAACAAACACTATATCATTACCAACTTAAAAATACATATATTTTTAAGAAAAATAAAAAGCAAATGGGAAATTTCAATTGCTAGGCATTGCCTCACAACTAATAGAGCTACAATTCTATTGTCATTGCACAACTGGCAATTATACCGTAAACTCAAAAATTTTTAATTAAGCTTTTTATTCTCCACAGTTCCATGAAAACTTGATAATATAAACCTTACAGTTTGCCTTAGCTTCCAAAGACCAGTGTTTGACTAGAAATTTAAAATCACAAAAGGCTTATGAATAAACTCTAGATCTGGATTTTAACATGCTCTTGTTCTGTCAAGACATAATGGTAAAATCAATGCCGAACGAAAACACAACAATATGATAGCAGCATCAAATATTTAAATCAATAGAAGCAATAAAAGAACTTCAGTTTGGCAAATCAGGAAATTGTCTAATGAGCTTTTATTTTCCTTCCCTAAGCACTGTTAAAACTAAAATTAGAAGATCATAGCACAGAGGATGCAAACAAACCTACCCACATGAAGCCAGAACTAGAGTTTTAAGTTTGGTTTAAGAAAAATAGCACAGCAACTTTATATTGATAGTAATTTGACAGTGTTAACTCGCTGATAAAAAGGATCTAACAAAATACTTGACATGAGATGAGGAGGAGATACTAAGATACTTGAGGAGATGAGACACTAAGAAGTTTCCTTACCTAGCCATTCCCAAGCTGGAAAAGTTGGAAGGAACTATCAAAACATCAAGCCTGGAAAAGGGGTGGGTACCCAGTGTGGTGTAAGCAGCTGAGAGGCACTGTGGAATTAAGTGAAGTAAATGTTCTTTGCAGTGTTCCATAAGGCACCAGGGAGCAAAGACTCTATAAGGAATGACTGCCTGCAACCTGGCAGCAGGATTTTGGAAACGGCAGGGATATTCCACATGACCACAGATTTCTTCATGCCATCTGACAATAACAAAAAAAAAAAAAAGAAAAAATAGTTTAATGTGATACCAGAAATGTGCACAACTGAGTATGCTAAGATAAGGATATTCTCTAGACATCAGAATGACAGAGTTAGGTCACATAAAACCAACTCATTTGTATTCTCACACTGTTCATACCTGTGCAGCACTGTGAAAATACTCATTACTTCATGTCTGAGTAGCACTGATACAGTCACTCATAACTAAAAAAGAGATTAGTCAAACCTTGTTTTTATAATAGATATGTGTCAAAAGAACAAGTGCTCAAAATGTACATAAAGAAAACTAAGTAACAATACAAAAATATTTATTTATTTGGAGAATTCCTATTCAAACTTGACTATGACAATAAAATTTTGTACATATTAACACAAACATATTAAGTGCAAATAGAGTGAAATTCCAAGGGGGCTTTTTTTCTGTTGTTATTACTAAAATTCCCCAGGAACTTTTATTTTTTTCTTAAGTAAAACACAACAGTAGCTATCAATTCAGGCTTATCACTGTAGATATTTGAAAATATCACAATTGGATCAAGCTTACTTTACATTAAGATTACAGGATATTCAGAGCTGTAGCTGGAAGGAAGGAGGGGTAAATCAAATCCTTCCTAAACACTGAGTCATATACCTTCACAGTAATTTATCTGCCCAAATAGACTCATATCTAAGCAGAAATCAGCTTCATGTTTCCACCTGCTAGCCTGTCTTCTGCACAGCTCAGAGCCTCTCCTTGGTTGTGGAGATTTCAGCTTAAGGAAGCTGGTTCTACTATGCCTGGACAGGCAAAGGACTTTTTGTTATTGCACCTGGCATGGCACAAAGCATTTATATTTCGAATATCATGCTTCAGGTGAGTGCTGACACACAAAACAAAATGATAACATGTAGAAAAGGACTACATTTTGCTGAAGTGGCAACACTTTATCACCTTACATAACTCCTTCTGTGAAAGAGAAAGATTATTGATTATATATGCAAAGAAATTACATCCATCATTATGCAATTTTTTTCCAAGGCTGGTTTAACCCAGTATATTTCTGCTCTAAAACAATGGCACTTTGTGTTTAATTATCAGAGTTGAGATTAGGCAAGAGCATGAAAGCTAGCAACCTATCTCTTATAAAAGTTGCCAAGTCCTTAATGACCACAAGGAGATAGGAAACTTACTTAACGCCCTAGCTCCATTTAACATTTTCTTTCGTACAGTCTCCTTATGTCAAACTCACCGGCACCTGGACATAAATTATATTACACATTTCAACAACTTCTTTCAGAAATCCTTCCTTTTCCTGCTGCCCAAGAATTTATTTCTATTATCTTATCTGAGACACTACCTTAACATTTGCTTGTCTATCCATTTCACACTTTTTCTAGAAATGCCTGCTACTGTGCATAATGTTAGGTTTGGTTACCTAGTCTTAATGACTAAAATAAGTAACAAGTGTCTGTTGTGCTAACTCCCAAATAGAGATTAACTGGGTATAACTCTAAGAGCAGATTTTTCAAGGCCAGAGATTTTTATGTCCCAATTAACTGCAAAACAACCTTGTACACTTAGGCTCTCCTTTTTTGTCTATGCATAATAGACACCACATTTGCAGAGGATTTTTTGATTTTTTTTTGGTCAGGTTTTTCTTCCGAAACACATTTGTCCTGTTTCTTCCACTGTCACTAACTCAACTGCTGCATATACATCACACCACCTGTGCCAACTAACTCATCCAATGACCATCACACAGATTGACTCATAACAATGACCATCACTGATTAAAACCTGCACTAATTTTTAGAATGGGTGCTAGATAGCCTCATCTAAGCTCCCGTTCCCATGAAAGATTGGACCAGATGATCTTTCAAGGACCCTTCCAACCTGGGCTGTTCTGTGATTCTATGACTCCACGACTTTGAAAAGCTGAGAGTAATACGTGAGGAAGTCAAGTGCCTCATCTGAGACTTCTGCTAACTATGGTCAATACAAGTGGAAACAAATGGTATTTCTCCACAGCCTTAATTTTTAGCTTCGAATCTCATTTGCAGGCCTGTATAGTATTGTTCTGTTCATCCATCACTCTGTAATAATTTACATGCAATGAGCAGTTTTGACAAGATTGGAAGGAGGAATAGATGTATCCAAAATAATTACATTTCTACAGGTTTGGTAAAAGACAGCTAAGGAGCCACTGCATGTACCAGGCAACAGGGTATTTTTTTATTGAAAAGAACCATTGGTCCAACTTTACTTCATGGGACCACTGCAACAGGTCTTTCATGTACCCAGTCAGTACACATCACTCCAGGCAAACCACTGCACAGGCCAGCTCTAACTCTGGGATGGGACTGGACAGGAAGAAAAAAGCGAGTGAGTAGGCAATATGATAGTAGGGGGCATTAGGTACTGAGAATGGACCGAGTCTAGTAACATGGAATATCTTACAGCCAGTCATTTTAAGGAACAAGGGAGGACCTGATGCTGCTTCAGCAGGGCATTGAGGAGATACAGTGTGTAGGATGCCAGTCCAGAGGACACTGGGATTTATTAACCCTACTGCTCACTAAGCAGCTTGTTTTCGCATGAAAAGAACCACACCCTTACCCATGAAATAATGCCTTTGGAATTATTTTCCTGTCAAGATTTTTCTGTTCAGATTAAACAAGTTCTATTTTGATTCCTGTACTAATATGACTCACTTTCACATTCCAGAGTAAATGCAAATGCTACCCATATACCCCATTTTTCAACAGTATTCTAAACACGAACCTGAAGCTGGCTTGTGAAGATGGCAAGGAAAAATCAGTGTTTGTCTGGATAGCAGCTGTGAAGGACTGCTTTTTAACTTCCTGCCAGCACCCCACAGCAATAGTGAAGGTGGATGCTGGCATTGGCATAGTCACATAGTAGTACCAGCTCAAGATACCTGTAAATAAAAAGAACATTTGTACAGACTCATCAGTCACAGCACACATTCAGTACTTGGCATTTTTATGTACTTGAGATTTGGGGCCAAACCTCCCACCTTACATCCTGGTATTTTTGTTGAGGAAAGAAAAATAATTTCACTGAGACATGTAAGACCAGTCATATGTAACCGCCATGGATTCAGTACTCTTTACTTATACCTGCAACTTTCCACTATCTGCTGATGTCTTTATCTATAAATAAGTCATCTATAAATGCGATGTTATTAATGCAACTTAACATGATTGTACTGTTACTGACCAAGAATGACACTGGACGTAAAATCTAATAGCACCTCTAGATCCACAGACAAAAAAAGATTAAAATTTAACTCCTTCAACCCTGGATCAACCACCTTATGGTTTTGCCTTAACTGTATTACCTCACACAGAACAGAATCATTTCTTTGTGTTCTGGACAATACCAAACTGAGCGGCAAGTTCTAACAAACAACACTAGTGCTTGTGAATTGGACCTGGCAATCTGAGATACACGATGTGCCAACCAGGCAGTGAGAAATCAAAGCTTAGAATCAGATGGGATATTGCCTAAATCAATGATTTGGTCATGATAATCCAGAAGCTGCTAAAACAAGGTTAGAGAGTCTATTAGGAGGTAAAAAGATGGTAAATCTAATCATTATGGGAACACAGTGCTGGAAGACATGGAGTATGGTATTGGATGAATGTATCTATGATCACGTTTGGATAAACTGGAGGATGTTTTAGAACAGCATACTTTTCATTAATCTAAATGTTGCTTAGGTTTTCCGTTTCCCCCTTTAAAAAGGTTATAACTTAAGGGTCACATTCATGTACTCATTTATGGTCACAAATAGTTACTACACCATACTAGTAGGTTAATTACTCTTAGAAAGAGCCTAGCTTGAGTTACAACCTGCTGAATCATGTACAAATAACTGTAGCTGTGGCAATTGTGGAAACATACAAACTTCAGTTATTTTCAGAGAACATTAATACCTGTTCTTTTGCAATAATATTCCGACCAGGGCTATGGAACGCTATCAAAAGGAAAAAAAAACATCCAGTGGAGACCACAAGGTGTAGAGGAAAGGAAATAAACGACTGCAGCAAAGCACCTCTGGTTTTCCTACCTTAATGACCACAGAAGGTCAAGTTGTCCAAAGGAAGGACAAGCAAAAAATCTTTTTGCTTAGCCTCAACAAATTTTCCAGCTACTATTCGGTATGGCAAAACACTACAGTTTGTGAAGTGTTGTAAAAGGCAAGTAAAGCCTCTACCTCTTAGATGCACTAGCAACCATTTACACTCCCTCACTCCATTCCACTTTTGGCAACATTCACCACTACCATCGAAACCCTTTTGTCTGTATTGTCAGGTGATCCTATATTACTCCTGTAATTTTCCTAACCTCCTGTCAGTATGTGAGCAGACGGAATTTATTTGCTCCAAACACATTAGGAACAAAGAGGATAACTGTTTTGCCAAATTTTCCCTCTCTACCCCTCCCCAATTTTTTTAATTAACTTCCCAAAGCTACAAATGAGCCAAGGCAAGCAAATGCCACCTTGAGAGAAAGAGGTCACCCAGGACAGCAACAATTTATTATTTTGAAACACAAAACTCCTGATATAGAGAGCTTCATTGATATAAAATGTGCTAGAGGCACAAGCCTGCACACACTGAAGTTAAGAGTGGCTTTACCATTGACTTAAATGTGCACAAGAGAAGGCCCAGAGGTAGTCTACAATACTTCACTTTGTGTTGTATCTGTTATATACAAAGCATTACAAAAATGCTCCATACAGTTATGTTAATTGTAAAACCTTAAGAGTTAAATAATAACAGAGGAAGAGTGAAAATTTGAGGAATCATAATGGAAAAACAGTAATGTGTTTTCAACTGAGTTCTGAAACAAGCGTGAAAGTCAAAAGGCAGTCACAGAAAACTGTTCCAGACAGCAGGAGGTGTAAAGGAGAAAGCTCTCACAACAGTAAGGAGATTGTCTAAAAGGAAAGGGTGTTGGCCTGTGCTATGCAAACAGAAGGAGCTGGAGGGTTACAGTGAGAAACAAGTTTAGCAAGACAGGCTAGAGCAAGCAACACCATAGACAAGACACTAGAGCAAGCAACACCAAGCAACACCTGTTTTAAAAAACAAGGGTAATTTGAACACAATGTCAAAATGAATGGGGAATCAGTTTAGCAGTCCAGAGAGAAGAGCAAGTACTACATTCAGAAATTTCCATGAATTAGCAACAAACATATGCTATTCAGAGTTGGAGCAAACCTTGCAAAAGGGTGAAGGTACCAAAGACCATTTTCTTGGTATATGTTTTCAGACTTATCTAAATTAGGATTTCCCAAAGAAAAGAGAAGCAACTAACAAACAGATCCTTGTCTTTTTTCCAAGCCCCTTATATTTTGCAGGCATTATAGAGACCATGCGAACTCTGGATACTCTCAGAACAAGATCCAAGATTTATACTGTCTTTACACAGCTACCTGGGACTCAGTCCATTTCCTGCAGGGCTTTTAGATGCCTTCTGCATTCATGCTCTAGAACTGTGTAGAATAACTACACAATTATCCTACAGTTGTTTTGTCTTGAACAACTGAAATCACATGCACTGGCATGACAAGTGAGTTCTCTCTACAGTGCATTCACTGATCAGTGACTGAAATGGTCTTTATGTTGGCAACACCTCTCTACAGCAAGCACCATGACGCAAAGTTTCAAACAGAGCCTAACCCTCATTTATCTTCTGTCTTCTCCTCTAACTACCGGTAAGACTGTCTTCCAGCCTGCCCTTTTCTCCCATAACTTCACTTCCTTTCTTTAACTTTCTTCAGGTCAATGGACTTTGTTTTGTTTTCCTTCATCTGTAACCTCAGATCTATCCCAAGGCACAGATTGGGATCACAAGCTCCACCCTACTCCTCTTCTCTCCCCTTCCCCTGGCTGCCCTCTGCGGCCACCTTGGAGACAGCACCACCTGTAGGATAGAGAAAACAGTGCAGCTGAAACGGGGAGATGGTGTGCTTTACCAGAACTAGGATTTTGTACCACAAAACCATTTTCAGACTAAGCAAGGACACCTTGGGAAGAGTAAGAGATTAGACTGGGGTTAGTCCATGGGAAAAATAGAGGAGGAGCACCCCAGATGTTTTATTTGTAATGCTTATAGCCTCTCCTTACAACCAGACTTAATTTCAAAGCAACTTGATTCCTACACATAATTATTTTTGGCAATTATAATACTTTCTAAATATTTTCTCTACAGGTAATTTTGAAAATAATTTTCAAAAAGATTTTTTTTTTCCAGTTCTGCAAAGCAAATCTATCATGTCGTAACTGCACAAACCACGCAACAACAATCACCTATTCTGTGAGGTATAACTGGAAAACATCCCATGCAAAATTTAGGCCTACTTTTAACAAGGGTAGAAAATTATAATCTATTTATAATTGTGCAAAACAACAACTTAAAGGCTGTTTATGTCTTCTACTTGAAATAATAATGATGAATGATGTAATTACTTCCTAGAATTCTTAATGCATTTAGTTATCTTTGAAACCATTAAAATTGTTTGAGTCCTGTGGAGTCCATTATAACTGAAGAAACACCTGAGAGTCAGTATGTGTTAATGCCAGATGAAAGAAAATGAAGAGTATTTTTACTTATTAGTATAGTTTCCCTCAATTAGTTTGCACTAACACAAATATAAACACCACAAAATACAGAAAATGTCCATGATTTCCTAGAAACCACAAAACTCAGCTACCTCTAGGGAAAAAGAAATAGCCCTGCACAGCATTTGATATATGAAGTAAAAGCTAGCGCTAATACATAAACCTGCAGCTAAATAAGTAGCTATGCCAAAACTATTATTTGGCTGGAACATCAGGATTAAGAACCCTCCAGCTTTCTGAAACTCTTCGTTAACATGCAAAGATCTTTGATCTCATCTGAAAGCCAGAATTTCCCACAGAGCACCCTCACATTCATGCCAGAGCATTCGTTGAACACTGGCTCAGAGGGATGAGTAGCAAGTGTAGTTCCTGATATATGTTGGAGATTAATCAACACAAGCACTGAACTATTCTGTTTGGCCTTGTGAAAAGTGAGAGGTGCACAAACAAAAGCAACTGTCATTGCTACTAGCTACAGAGCAGTAGCAGTGGCTTCTCTAGCACCATATTTCCTTTTGATAACAGAATACACCTTCTTGCTGGAATCAGAGATGGCAAAACAAGATCAAGGACTACATAATGGTACAGTTACCGCACAAAAAGCAAGCCAGTTGATTTCACAGCAAATGGTTGAATATCTACTTCTTGAACATGAATCAAAACAAATGTAAAGGTGTTTGTGACTAAATATATTTGCACCTTCTATGTGTTACAGTAATATGCTAAAGTAAAACTGACAAGTGTTGAAAAATAAATCTAATGGTTAAACGGTTCACATTACACACACACACACATCATGCTCGCTGTAAAGCTTTCTCTCAAAGGGCACTGTCAATTGCATTTTTCTGATAAATTTTTCATCTAAGTACTCCGTAAAGAATGCATGGTATTTTTAAGCACTTCTAGGTCATAATTGAATAGTTACCATTTGTACTTAAGTAAGTGATGTATAAGTATTTTCAAACAAAATGTGGCCTCACTTTATTTCAAATGACAGGGTGAGCCATAGTTTTGTAGGAGACAGAATGCAAAAATGGCACATACGGGAGGAAGTACACTATTATCAAAACCTGCAAATACAAGTGGCAAATGAGGAATCTGTGCAGGTGAGTACAACTAGTCTCGCTATGCACTGGATCACAGCATCCATGCATCTAGAGATGTAGGTCTGTGAAGGAGAATGCAGATCTCTGTTTAAAAGCATGAAGGTACCATCCTTGCTTGCTATTCTCTTATTGTCTGCCTGCACACTTGTTATAAATATGACTTTTAAAGGAAAAAATATTCAGCTAACTTGTTATGCAGAATAAATTCATTCACAACTGCTTGACAAAATTCTTATTCTTTCTGAGAAATTGCATTTTTAAAAGATATTTTCGTGTTCTGCCAGTTATATATGATTTTAAAAATATGCAGCACAGCAATAACATACTGAATCTAAATAATTTGGCAAAGTTATTTTAACTGAAGCCACCCTTAAAGGCCTTTAGGTGTGTTTTCTAAATGTAAAGACAAAATTTTAAGCTGGATAGATTTCATATGCCCTGTGTAATTGCCTAACTACAAGATGTATGTGGGACAGTTTACTTAACACTACAGACCATTTCGAACTTTTTAATTCTTAAAAGTCCTACTAATTAAACTAATGAATTTGTATTCCTAAATTCATTAAGAATTTATTCAAGGCTTCAGATTAGCACTTGAGCCTTGGGTTTGTTTGTTTTTTAAAACATTCCTTACAATGTTGCTCCTTTTCCTTCTTTCCTCTGTATCTGTTTTGTAAATTTTTTACAGTTCCAAACAGCTCTCTAACACTGATTTGTCATTTCCAACTGTATATAAGCACCAAGATAATGAGGGTCTCATCCATGATTGACTTTTTGAGAGCTACTGAGCACAATGCCTGCTACCTTTAAAGAAACGCAGCAAACCTTGCATCATGACATCAAAATTAGTACAAATAATTGTGTGTGCTGCATAGATCCGTAAGTAGAACCTTCCACACTCTTGAGAGTTCCATCTTGAGGTGAGGCTGAAGGAAAACTGTAAGGACAGAAGTGCAGTAGGTGATTCTGCTGCTTCTCTTCAGTTCAGCAGAGTTCAGCACACAACTTTGCCATTGTCACACAGCTCCTAAAAAAGCTAGCTTTAATGGCGCGTTTGGTTCTTCCCAGTTCTCTTCACACTTTTCATTCAGCACTTAATTAGCACACTGAACCTGAAAGGAGTCATTTCCTCCCTACTGGCCCTTCCATTAAAGACTTCTTACAGTATTTCTTGCTTTCACAGAGTTCTTAGGAAAGCAAATATACTGGGTTAGCCTTTGGACAATTAAAAAACCCCAACCAAACAAACCCAAAACAAACAAAGCTTTAGGTGACACATGAATTACCAACATAAACTGACCCAAGGATTTAAACAAAAGCCCCTTCTGTCCTCCACGGCGTGACAACGCTGAGTTTGGGTGACTAAGCCCCAGTGCTATCATTAACAATATGGTACCCTGAAATCATTCTCAACGCTCCGTCAACTGCATTTGAAAAACAGTTTTCCCCACAACTAGTTTTTTTCTTTATTCAAGAATGAATTTTTAATGAGGTTTTTAAACTAGAATGACAAAACAGTGTTAATGAGGAAATAATTATTTCACAATACAGCCTTTTCAACTAGCTAATTGGTCTAAGAAAGTATCAATTTTAACTGACCTATGCCAATTTATACTGTCTGAAATTTTTTCCAAGGTTTCTATTTCTAGAAATTCACATAAGCATTCTTCTTCCTCTTAATATTTCAGATCACATAGCCATCACTGAGGGAACAACAGGCAACAACTCATTAGTGAGATGTAAGTATGAATTAAACTGATTAAACAATGATGGCAGAGCTGTTCCCCTAGTCTGAAGTTAAGAGCACTCTTGCTTTCTTGATGCCGAGACAGGAAAGTATTACTGTCCATGCAGGCTGAGCAGCTCATCATGGCAGTTTTCCATATTTCAATAGCAGAGACAAGGCTTGAAACAGGCTTCACATATGGCCAAAAATAACAAGACAATTCCATGCAAATGGATTAACTGGTGGTTCTCAAATCAAGGAGACTTTCATTCTTTTTTTTCCCTCAAAAATAAACTTGCCTCTTTAAAGGGGAACAGAAGATTTTTTTTTTCCAGAAACACCTAATTCTAACCTTTTCCTATACACCACTTTTCATCAGAACTACTTATGCTAGAAAATACTGACCCTGTTTGACAGATTATCTCAAAACTAGCGGGAGCAAGACATACTTTGTATTATTATTTGTAGAACTGCCTTAAAAACTTCCTTCTCTCTGCAGACAGAGGTTTAGAGTATGAAATATAACCAACACAGAACAAAAATGCTTGCTTGCTTACTGCTGCACAAGGTATGATCTACCAATGCCAAAAAAACCCCAAAGACCAGATTTTCAGGGCAGTGACCTGGTATTCTTAATCTATTCCATATATTTCAGGAACCAGATATGACACAATGACCACTCCTAATCATTGGCATGCTGACCTACACTTGGACTGGAGTTCTAAAACAGAAAGTTAATTATCTACCAAGACCTGAAGCTGTCAAGAGCCTGATAAGGTACTTTATCTACGAAACGTTTAACAGTGGAGTGATTAAAACAAAGCCAATTTATGACAAGTGAAGTCTAGGTTTGAAAAAAAGTAAAAGGAATAAAAACACAGAAAAAAGTAAGTAAAAGTAACATAATGAAATGTAGATGCTTTGAATTCTTACTAAGTTATCCTGAGGCCTTGAGCAGGTAACTTTTCCATAGAATGACATGGAGATTACAGATAGACATGTAAGTCCTTCTAAGGTTAGGACCTTCATTCTTTCAAAAATCATGTTTTTACCAAGCTATATTTCTAATTAGAAAGTTATTGAAAATAATTTGCTATAGAAAATATATTTCACCTTCTTGAAGCTGGACTGGTTCTGCTGAGTTTTCACCACTCATTAACACAACAAAGCCGGCAGCTGTTCGGACTGAGGCTTGCCATGTTGACAAGGCAACGGGTGGTTCTTGGCATGGGAAAAGGGCTCTGTTGTTTATTGGTGATCCCATCGTATAAACACATGGCCTAGATGGAAGGAAAAGAGATTGAAGTTGGAGTTACATTAAGAAAGACTGAATTAAGTTTTCTGCTAAAAATCAAACCTGTTGTTGTACTGAGGTGTTTTTTTTAACCTCAGCTAGGTTGGTTTCAAACCTGTGTAACATGAACCAAAGTACTAAGTAATTTAAGATGGGATGAAGAAAAGCAAGATTACCACAGTAATTTTTACATAAACTAGAAATGAGTAACCCCAGTCTTTCCCCTCTCCCGCTCTGCACGAGCCTTCCAGCCTCATACAATAGCTCTCAGCTGACCCTATAAGGCCAAAGAAGGCTTCTGAATATCTTCTGAAGATGCCATTGCAGAGCTTTACCAACACCTGTGACACCTCCCTGTTGTCCTCACAGTAGTGCTTTCATTATCATTAATCCCATCTCTCCGCACAACCTGGAGGCTCATCTAAACTCAAAGCAGTAGATCTAGCCTTGAGCCTTCCTTAGTCCAAGCCTCAATAAATCTTGACATTTCTACATTTCTTCTCGCAGTAAGGCAATGCATGCTAGCTCACCTGCCTTTCAGAACTTCAAACACAGGGCATATAATGAGAAGAAAGCATGTCTTCCCTATCAGCCTCAGCCTCCTTCTCGCTTTTCACACAGCAATCTTCCTTGTAGTATTGCTCTTTTTGCACTTTCTCTGACCCTCTCCTACGCAGCCTCTTCATCTACTGCGCCCTTCCAATTTCAGCTGCAATATTTCATGCCAGCCAATTTCTTATTAGCAGCTTAGCCACAGCTGGGAAGGTAACAAGGCCTTTCATTAACTCCTTCTGGCTTGCTATTGCTAATGCACAGATGTCATAAATCTTGTTATACTTCTCTTGTTGCATTTTGCAGTTTTATCTTAATTCCTAGTACTTGCATAACTTAGCTTAAAAAAGCTAATTTTTCAAATATAAATTGTATAAAACAAACAGAGTCAGTAGGTTTCTCCAACTGAAGAAAGAAAATCTTGAAAGCATCACTTCACTGCACTGAGTTTTTAAAAGCCTATGATATTTAAAGACAGTATTCTGGGACCACAACACATTATTTTGTGAATGCTTGAGGCTAAACATATTCTGATCCGTATCCTTCATAACTTGAGTTCAAAAAACTTGTTTTAAAAACACTTTGGAAAATAGGAGACAAGTTGTTAGGGCAAAACCTATTTTGCAATGGCTAAGACCTGACCATCTTGTTTACTCCCCTCCAAATGGCTACTGTTTTCAAATCATTCCTCCCCTAAAGCCAACTCTAAACTACACAGAGGGGAAAAACTTGGAGATACTGATGGCCATGGATGAAAAATATTCTGAAGCTATTTCTATCCTTTTGTCAAAAGTGCTATCAATGCTATTGGATCCAGAACTGTCCATGGCACAATCAAGTTACTGTGGCTTAACTAATACAGGCCAGCTGATATTTCAGTAAAACAGCGAGGGAAACTGCAGTTTAAGTAGGCCTATTGTTAATGCACACAAACTGAAAAAAATAATCTGGCTCCCCCTGCCATGTATCAGAGTAGGACATAGATACCCGATGAATCTCAATAGGTAACTGCAGTGGCGAGAAAGTCAACCAATTATCTTCTACCCAGTAAAACACAACGCACAGCTAAATGTAAAAGACCACTAATCTGTGAAAGTCTTTAATTAGCTTTACTTTCTTTGGAATTAATCTCCTAAAACTGAATCTGTAACAAACTTTGATATACGTAAAATAATTGGATTTTCTCCCAGAAAAAAAAAAACAGTGCATGGCAGTGAGTTCACAAGAAAAAGGAATAGCTTGCTTTTTCACCTCTGAGGAGGTTCTGCTTCCTCCTTATAATGATAGCCAAGAGATACTGGACATATGGTTTGGGTTTGTGTGGCAGGTTTTGGTAGTGGGGGAGAGGGCTGCAGGGGTGGCTCCTGTGAGAAGCTGCTGGAAGCTTCCCTGGCTGCAAGTCGGACCCACCTCTGGCCCAGGCCGAGCCCATCAGCGACGGTGGTAGCGCCTCTGGGAGAACAGGTTTAAGAGGGGGAACCTGCCGTGAGTGGGGGGATCGGGATGTGAGAGGAACCCCTCTGCAGACACCGAGGTCAGTGCGGCAGGAGGGGAGGAGGAGCGGGGGAGGAGGGGATGCCCCTGCAGCCCTGGTGAGACGGCAGGCTGTGTCCCCCAGCCCACGGAGGGGAGCGGGGGAGCGGAGGCCCCCCAAGATGGCCGTGACTCCACGGGAAAGCCCACGCTGGAGCCGTCTGTGACTGAAGATCGGCCCGCGGAAAGGACCCACACCAGGGAAGTTTGGGATGAACTTAAGCCCATGGAAAGGACCCATGCCAGGGAATTTTGCGAAGGACTGCTGCCTGTGGGAATGACTCACATTGGAGAAGTTCACGGAGGACTGTCTCCTGTGGGAGGGACCCCACGGTGGAGCAGGGGCCGAGTGAGGAGTCCTCCTCCCCCTGAGGAGGAAGGAGCGGCAGAGACAAGGTGTGTGGAGCTGACCCCAACCCCAGCCCCTGTTCCCCAGCACAGCTGAGGGGAGGAGGGAGAGAAAACTGGGAATGGAGCTGAGCCAGGAAGGAGGGAGGGGTGGGGGGAAGGTGTTCTAAGGTTTGGGTTTACTTCCTAATATCCCGTTTTGTTTTGATTTGACCTGTAGTAAATTAAATTGATTTTATGTTTTCCCCAAGCTGAGCCTGTCTTTTGCCCATGACTGTAAGTGGTGAGTGATCCCTCCCTGTCCTTGTCTTGACCCATGAGGGTTTCTGTGCATTTTCTCCTCATCATCCCACCAGGGCCAAGGGGGAGGAGTGAGCGAGCAGCTTCATAGCGCTTTGTTACTGGCGGGGCTTAAACCACAACAACGTACTTTTTATCCTAAAACATATATGTGCTGGGAGGGGATGGGAAGGAAAAGATGGTTCATCATTCATGAAAACTTTATCAAAATACACAGGATTATAAAAAGAGATCCTAGCAGAGTTTATAGGAATCAGAGGAAAGGAGGGGTTAATGACTGCTGATACACGTTTTACCAATGATTTACCATGCATATGTGAAGGCTGTTTTGCTGGGTGCCATTGGTACAACACAGTCTTAAGAATAATATAGGGGATTTTCATATCCTGAAGAAATTTTAGAGGGAAATGCCACAGTGACTCAGAAAATGAGCTGGCAGAACAGCAGTAAGCTGATTGTTGCAACACTGTGTCAAATACAATACAAACATAACACAGAACAGACACTACTGAGACTGTTATAGTTATCTCGCTCTTGGAGAGCACTTTCTACCTGCAGACCATAAAGTGTTTTACAAATAATTTCAATACCATTTTGCAGATGGGGAAAATGAAACACAGTGAACAGATTGGCTAAGTGCTAGTGTTCAAGCTGTGCCTACAGGCTTAGTTTCAAGCTTCCCAGTTCAATAGCTTTCACATTGGACTATGAAGGCTCTCATTATGAGAAATAATACATATTATGTAACTAACTATTTTCCCTAAAACAATTTAATGCTGAAATACTTACACAGGCAAGTCATAAGTCTCTAAAATTAAGGCCCAAGTAGAATAACAGAAAAGTGGAGAAAGACTGGTCAAGTACATAATCTTTTCCTCAAAACTAAGCCTTCTTTCCACTCCTTAACTGTTTTAATACCTTTTTTTATCCAGGTATACTTATTAACTTCATTATTTCAAAGCAAAATGTATTCAAAAACAGAAGACAGTTTTCCTATGGATATAAACTGTGATTCAGCTGGACTTTCTCAGCTCTTTCCTGAAATCAAAGGTTGATTTTGTTTCTTGGCCAGCCAATTCACAAACACACAAATGCTGGTTTGACTCTTCATCCCCCATATCATTGGCTCTCCAACCTTCTGTGTTTTCACCTCCCTTTTAGATTTGAAAATTAAAACACTTAGACTTCTATTGTTTATATTGATAATGGTATTTTCATAATACTGTTTCATTCTCAGCCTGCTATGATCTAGTATGGTCCTCTCATTGGCACATTTTAGTGAAGCGACTTGTCTTTTGTATTGCTTCTTCCCAAAGGAGGACCGCCTGGCTTGCCCCTTGTACTCTGGTATGCAGCACCTCTGTGAGTGCCCAGCACTTCCCTCCTCTGTCCTGTGCCATAGGCATCCACCTACTCCACCTACATCTGAGTATCATTTGTCCTGCCAGGCCATGAAACTTGCTATAACTCTGAAAAAAATAAAACTAGAAAACTAAATAACTAAAACTATACCACTAAACCCCCCTCGTTTCTCATGGTTTTCATTTTTAGTTAGGACAACTAATTCAGAGGAGCTATTTTAATCTTTTTAGAAATATTTGTTTGTTGCCATCCATATTTCCAGAAATATCACATACTCTCCTACTCAAGGTCTGCCTACTTTTTTGTGTGTGTATTTTTATTTTACTCCTCCATTCTATTCCTGATACAATTTGTTCTTCCTTAGGAATCACTGCATCAGACATGAGTAATCCAACAAACTTCAGACTGCTTCATTAATTACTCCATTATAAATATTCATCACTGGGAACAAAATTACACAAAATAACAGGAGAGAATTCCCCACAGCTGATAGTAGCCACTTAGGATTTAGTCTGTTTCTTGGCTGGATGCTGGAGCATTTTATTCTCCCAAGCCTTGCCCATGAAGAAAAACAAGCTCTTTATTCCCTTCCAGTATCCAAGAGCAGAGACTGATGCTAACTCATGCCACTGAAAAATAAACATCTATTTTCACGACACATTTTCTAATTTGCACTTTGAAACTGTGAAAATCTGACTCATTTTTCTAATTTCTCCCCTGGAAAAAATTTGCTTTGAAAATATCAAATATATTAGAAAAATTCAATGGATGTCTCAGACTCCTTAAAGGCTATAGATATATGGTTACAGTGGCACAAATCTGTATTACCAGTGAAACAAATACCTCTATCTTCCAAACTAACCTCAGCAGTATATTCCAAACAACTCCTGTAAGGCATTCCCTTCCCCCCTGCACTGCTTATTTTCAGTTAGATTAGCTCCCTAATATGTCTTATCACCCAGCTGTACACACACTATGTCATCATACCAGTGGTGCAGGGAACCCGCATCCAGGTTGAAAGAGGTCAAGTGTGTCTTTCAGCAAGTGTATTTTGGTAGGCTTCTTCCTCATTCCTTTCTAGCTCTCCCTCCTTCCCTCTTTTCATTAGTACAAAAAAGCCCCATGGTTGACTCTGTATTGTTAATACACTTTGGAGGCAGAAAATACAAACACAAAACATTGTGCTGAACTTCGAGGGTAATCAGAAAGACTTTGGACTAAGTAGGGAGAAACTGTGTGATCCAGCCTGGGAATCAGTGCAATTACCCTCTTTTTTTTTGCAGGCCTACTGCAAACATGTTCTAAGTATGGCCTAAAATGCCCAGGCATGAGACTATGATTAAAGAATGACTTGTAGCCAATACCCAGACAATATCCACTACAAATTGGTAGCTCTCCATAGGCAAACGCAATTCTTCACTCTTAACTTTCAGCTAGGATAGAGTTAATTGTCTTCCTAGTAGCTGGTACAGTGCTATGTTTTGGGTTCAGTATGAGAAGAATGTTGATAACACTGATGTTTTCAGTTGTTGCTCAGTAGTGTTTAGACTAAAGTCAAGGATTTTTCAGCTTCTGATGCCCAGCCAGCAAGAAGGCTGGAGGGGCACAAGAAGTTGGGAGGGGACACAGACTGCCCAAAGGGGTATTCCATACCATGGGATACCATGTCTGGTATATAAACTGGGGAGAGCGGGGCTGGGGGAATCGCCGCTCGGGAACGAACTGGGCGTTGGTTGGTGCGTGGTGAGCAATTGCATTGTGCATCACTTGTATATTCCAATCCTTTCCTTATTATTATTGTCATTTTATTATTGTTATCATTATAATTATTAGTTTCTTCCTTTCTGTCCTATTAAACTGTCTTTATCTCACCTCATGAGTTTTACTTGTTTTCCCGATTCTCTCCCCCAACCCACTGGGGGGAGAGGCGGGGAGTGAGTGAGCAGCTGCGTGGTGCTCAGTTGCTGGCTGGGGTTAAACCATGACGGTACCTATCACTAAAGACACAAATAACAATTCTGCAATCTTTAGATGGTCATTTGACCTCTGTAGGACATGAAAGATGATGGACTTAAACAATTCTAAATCAAAACTTTAAGACTTATGTTTGGGAAGCAATCCTTCCACATGCGAAATGGTGACATCTTGCTTCTCCAGCAGTCTCTAGATAAAATAACTTCATAATTCTTGTGAACTGTTCTGAAACTTAAGGAAGTTACATATACTAAAATGTATTAAACTCCATTTGATTTTTCGTAAATATCATTGTTGTGACTGACTCGGGAAATAATGGTGCTTACAACTACACAAAACATTTTTTCAGTATATGGAAATATACGTATTTCCATACACAGAAAGTTCATAAACATGGACTTCTATGTGTAACTTCCTGAAAATTAGAGATCACTCCTCACAAATTCACTTCCAACTTCAAGCTTTAGCTAAATATTCAAGAAACATGTTTAGCATGTTTCCACTACCCTGAATATTTATAAAAAATCTCAAGTTTAGAACATTTATGAAAATTTCAGTCTCTTTCAAAAGGGAATATAAACTCTGAACTAAATGTTAAAATAGTTAAAAATGAAAAATTTCAATGTTGCTATGCATATTTCTCACATAGTTTTTATTTAGTCCTTACTGTATGCAACACACTACATAACACAGTCTTATTGACTACAGTGCCAAAGAAGAGTATGACTTTTTAAGAACTTATCTTCAGAAGTACCCAAACTTATGAATAGCTCTTGTCACCAATGCATCTGAACAACTGCAACTACTCTCTTTGAACATGATTTGCATTTCAAAACTTAGGTGTCTTAAGGAGAGGCAGGCTTGAAACAACCAGTTTCCAAAAAGGTAAAATCTCTCTTTTTTATCTGCATACAAAAAATAATGAAGAATTGTGCCAGTCTCCATGCCAGTTAGATGCAGCCTGACATGGACTCCTGACACAGGTCCACAAACAGATCACAATAGGTTTGGCAGAACTTTTCTATTAGTTCTTTGCTGTTTCAGCAGAATCAGTAACATCAAGTTATTTAAACAGGAAACCAAGGTCTGTTTTATTGCTACGTTAGCTACCACTTCTTTGGATATTCTCCTAATCACTACCTCAGGTGCTTCAGCTGCACATTACAGAAATGGAAGATTATTTATAACAGATGAGGAACCATGCAGTTCAGTAATGTCTGTGATACAGTTGAACACTGCATCTGAAAAGAAGCATTTAATTACAGAACATATGCTAGCATTAGCACTTCTACCAAATTGTACATTTATGCTTGCTGTATTCACCCTCATAGCTTTCATAAAGCCAAAAATATTTCCTGAATTCTTTAAAAATACATTGATATTTTAATCTAATAATAAAATATCATAAAGATAAGCAACTAGACAGGTACAAAATGTTTTTAAAAGGTGAGACATTTAAATTGGTCAAATAAATATCAAGACACCATATCATTTTTTTAAAGAGAACATTTAATGTTTTCCAACACTTCCCACTTCGGACAATTAGCCCAAGGTTAACTCTATCTAGAGTGTTTCCTCAAAACTCCTCAATCATCCATTAATAGCTTCTAAAAATATACTTTTTCTATAGTATTCTCATGAAAATCATACACATGGAGTAATTTAACCCATCTCTTTTACTTCCCAGAATTTCTCCTTTTCTGTATATCTGGTATCTAGGACTCAACCTGAAAAAATAAATGCATGTGCCTGACTGATTCACGTATGTATTCATGTATGCTAAGGTAAATAATGCACAGGTAGTTTACTGGATTAGGACCCAGTACTGAAAGGTTTCAGTGTCATGGAATGTCCTTCAGTGACGTCATTCATATCAAGGATACTTTTTCATGGTAATGCCACAATGAGGAAATGAGGTCCATTCCAGTTGCTCATTACTATTGACAAAACCATTAACTAATTTATGACAGCACTATAAGTGACAGTAAGTAGGGCAGAAAAAAAGGTGGGAGCAATCTCCCATTAGATGTGAATTCACAAGGCTGTCTGCTAGGAAAATTACCTCTTTAATTTTAACCCAAATGTGTTTAAAACCTTTTCTTAAACAATAAAGAGATAGGATCCCAGGATATGTTAACAAACAAGGATTCTTAACAATGATCATAAGAAAGCATTTAATTTAAAATACACTGGTAGTCATGCTGACTCAACGCTGCTACATACTCCTAAGAGTTAGGCAAAACTGCTTGAACACCTTGATAGGCTGGCAAAAAGTTTCTCCTTCACAGTAATGAAAGATGTTTTATACACATTATCCCCTCCACAAAGCAGTTATTATGGTGTCTAAAATAAGTTTTTATTTTAAATCTTTTTATAATACTTAGTATTAGTAAGACTACTTCAAACAAAAGCATAATTTTGTTAAAATTGCAACATTACCTTCTTAGCTGAAACCCTGGTGCTGTATTGTGCTAGTAAACAATTGAAAAACTTTGAAACAGAACTGCTGTTTGTTCATGATAAATAAATTATAACCGTTATCATTATAAACATTATAATCAACACTTTTTTTCTATTTCAATAATTATGTTATTGCTCATTGTTAAAAGTTACCTGCCAATTTTAAGAAGTGATATAATCCTTGTAAGTGTAACTTCTGAAGAGACAAAAAAGTGTGTATATTTATACATATATGTATATATAGGTGCATACCGACATATACTCACACACATACTCCACTCCTCTATTTTGCCCCCTTTTTAGTACTTCCACATAAAGGCCCCCAAAAGCATGTTACTACAAAAAACATGTTCTAAGGCAAAAGAAAACCTTCCTTCTTGATCATTAATGTATTTTCTGGTATCATATTCCACGTGTTCAGTTCCTCTACTGAAAACAAAAGTGTGCCCTGCTGTGCTAACATCAGGTTTGCATACACCTATCTCAACTTGCCTAAACTCATCCCACAAAGCTTTGTTTTAACACAGTTTTTTGTGTATTATAATACATCATTGTTTAAAACAAATAAAATGGAATTGCTTATAAAATAGTGCATAGGTTAAATTTCAAAACATTGTACTAATGTTAAATTAGAGGAAACATATTGGAAGTGGCCACACAATGCTTGTACTTCTGTTATTTGCTTCACTCCTCTTTGGGGTTAGAACTATAGATTATAGACTCTGGGAAAGGATTTGACATCTGCCTAAAAAAGCATCACATGCATAATTTGGAACAATTTAAAGAATTATGCTATGAGAATATAATGTAAAAGTACTTTCCCCATAGATTATAAATGGGCTTTATTTTTAGAAAGGGAAGGAAAAATATGACAGCATTTTGTACAATGAGCTTTACCACTATATTTATAGGTTCATCACATACAGAATTTGATTTTTAAAATGTAGCAAGAAAGATTCTAATGACTGTGATATGAAAACTTATTTTCTGAGAGGCATTAGTTTCTGGAATACCCTACAAAAGACTGAAAATAAACCAGCTTGAGCCTATTTGCTACCATCAGACTGCCTGACACATGTGAAGCCATCTTTTCCTGCTTCATTATTGATTCAGAAAATTCCATGTTTGTGTACAACTGCCATGAAATGTCTCTAAAGTAAGAATAATGCTTTGCAGTGCAAGGGAAAAAGAGTCAAAACTAAAAGATGTTAGTGATTTAGACATTTTAAAAAAGCCTTCAAATGCTCAAAACACACAGACAACACACAGAGGAGGAGTCCTATACCAGCTAAGTGTTGCTAATGTTAGTCTGTAAGACTTTAGTAAGGGGCAGATAGACACGGACATGTATGATCACAGGCAATTGCCTTACCTTTGCATGCAGTCAAAATTTAGAATTTTCATAACTAAAGATTCTATATTGAATTAAATTTCCTAAACTCATACCAAAAATAACTCCTTGGAGGGTAAGGAAGGGAGAAGGAAGGGGAAGAGGTAATGAACATGACTCAGACATTCCTAGACTTGATGCTGCTCATGGTTTAGAACAGAATTACCTAACTACCAGATGTACAAGTAAAAGGCGTCAGTTTCCTCCCTAACATGGATGCCAGTGGGAAGACTCTTAACTTCTATTAGCATAACTGAAATGAAAGGTAGTCATACATCTCTCGTTTGGGAATGAAAAGCAACTATTCAATTAGACCAAATTTCTTTCTCATCTTCCAACTTTGTTCCTATTTTTCAGGTATCAGAAAGAGCTATCAGCCATTAAAATCCAGCTTTGAACATTACAGTAAAACAATTACAGTTGTAGAAGTCGAATGAATTGTAGTTTCTCTCCTGTAAAGAGCTTATCTTGAAGATTTCTGTGCAGCACTGTGTACTTTCACAAACACTAGATAAAATGCCAATTCTTCTTGCAGTTTCAGTTTGCAGTTCATTTGCTATTATGAATGTACTTTATGTAATAGATGAATGATATTTTGAAAGTTGATTATGAGAGACTAAACAGTAAAAGACTGCATCTCTAAAGGTTACAATATTGATAAAAGGCTAGTTGTGAAGCAATTCTATTAAGTATTATGTATACTGATCTTTATGGTGTATGATCAGTTCTATAACCCAGGAAGGAAAAAGAACACAAAGTATTAAAGTGAAAATAGCCTGTCATGCATACCTTCTCTTCCCCTAAGTGATAATTCCCTATTCCCAGAACACAATTATTCCAATACACAACAATTATTTACTCCCGCTCAGAATGAGCAAACACAATCACTTAGACAGGCCTAAGGTCTGAAAGTCCATTGGGGTTTCTTGAGCAGAGAGTTTGTCTGTTATCCTCCAGGACAGCAACAGGATTCAGATGAAGGATGAAATGAAAACAATGGAAGAGAATGCTCATCATCTTCCAAGTTGCTCAGCATTACACAATTCTATATTCTTGCACCCATGTTTAAAATTAATGTGTGCAAAGCTTTCAGCTAACAGTTACATACCTGCCACTCTGGTCTGTAGTCCATGTAACAGATCTTCCCTCTGGTTTGGTTTTGTACCATATTCTTATTGCATGAGGAAAGTCTGTTGGACTCTGAATTCCTGATTTCTTTATCTCCAAGCTCCAAGTGCCAGTAGTAAACAGAAGCTCTCCACAGCCAGGTGCCTGGCTGCAGCGAGTAAAATAGTACAGCTGTTCCTTCCAGCGATCTGCAGGTAAAGTCACAAGTTCATGTATAATCTGATTCCTGAGATTTTCCAGCTCCTTTGAAACGTCAGTTAGCTTGGCAGACCTTGTGAATTTTTCAATGCCTGACACAGCGGCAACATCTACCTCCTCAACCTTTAGCACAGATAAATCACAGCAGTCCAATACCAGCAGAAAATCTTTGTTCCCATGATTCTCTATGTCACAGCAGTCCTTTGAACTAGAAATCCCAGAAGCCTGTTCCTCGTTGCTATAGTTACCATTTTTATCAGAAGTATCTTCTTCACCTTTACCACAGACAGCAAAATCATTATATTCCGTTTTAAATGAACAGGCACTCACATTTGTCACAGGAATGTGGCAAGGTTCAGATGCCCTCATTTTACAGGTTTCATCAAACTGTGACTGGCAGTCATCTTTGCCAGTACTGCTGGTTTTCCTGTACCGGCTCCCAGTCTCGAAGAATAAAACTATGACACCTTCAATAACTTTACTTTTAAAATCCACATCCAAGTCCAATATATAGTGCTTTACAAGCATGTAGCTAGTGTTGGCCATTAAGGGCAAGTCATCCTTCATGGGGTCTAGCTGTGTCTCCATGTTCCAGTCTATTGGGCAACAGTTTTACAAAGCCTTAGACTTTTCTTATATATGATGTCTCCATAAAGAGCAAGGATATTCAGCCTCCCAGTGCCAAAAATAATTCTGATTAATATTACGGTATTGAAATTAATTGCAGTTCTTCCACTTCTCACATTCTATTAAAACAAAACAAAAAGAAATCAGTTAATTGTTTCACAACCATTTCTGAAATGCACTAAATCTAAAAGTTATTTAAAGTCTAGTTGCCTTTATTAAAAATAGTACAGCCAAAGGGTGATTGTGTTGCCACAGAATGGCGTCAAGCTAGTTGCTTCAGGATTTGCTGTCAAGAACCACTGGCTTTATTTTTCAGAGATCTCAAATGAAAATATTTCTAGACAGCTTTTATAAACTGAAATAAACAAACGTCACTATAGGCCTTCTGTTGACTCTCAGCACTTGCAATAATCCTTTAGAAAAGATACATGGTTATGCAACATCTACTTTAATTTATTACTGCACTGTTTGTTTTTAAGGTTGCTGTATTAATTTCAAATGCATTGCTTCAAATGATAGTGATCATTTTTCTACTGTGATTCTAAGTAACAAGAGTAAGCCTAACTCTCCCCATATGTCTTAAAGTAGTAATTTCATGTATACAATGCATCTCCATGGACTAATATACTTTCCACATTACAACTGCTCCCATATCAGCACTTCTACTAAATTACAAGAAAATGAGCCAATTGACTATGAGTGCATTCCAAATATTCCTTTGAGATTGCTCATGAAGATTTTTCAAATTTATAGTTAAATACTTAAGGTATATGATTACATCTTAATAGCTGGAAACCCATTAACACTTGGGATAATAGCATCTTATAGAAAACAAAAGGTCGTCTCCCTGGAATATATGAAAATACCTATAAATGCAAGAAAATATTAAAATGCATCAACATTTGTTGCAACAACAGGCAGAAGTTTATCACAGAAGTTTAACTGTCATGCATTCTCTGTTTTGCTACGAGCATTGAGCTAAAGTTATGCACTTTTAGCTCACTTAAGTCCTTTTTGTCTACTTTCTAGACTAGAAATAGAAATCAGAGGAAGAAGCAACTGTTAAGACGTGCAGTTCTCTCCCTTCCAGTTCAGTGACACTTTCAGGATAGGCAGCCAAACCTGTTTTTAAGTGCCTTACGTGAACGGATACTCCCTTGTGACATTGTTTCACAGTTCTATATCCTCTTCATAGACTTCAGTGTCCGAAATCAGTTTTTGTTGAGTTCTCAAAGTCAGGACAGAGGAGAACCCAGACTCCCCCAAGACTTGCTCTCTCTTTTGTAGGAAACCAGGGCATGCTATCAAGCTAGCACCAGTAAGTGAAAGACTCAGGCCAAACAATTACCTATACCATTCCCTGAACTAGCTTCACACAAAGCACATAGTATCTCCCTTCTTTGATAGCTTTCTACCAGCCAGAAACAGCTTTTACAGGGATGTTTTTGAAGACAAGCTGAGAAAAATCTTTCACTTTTATATCAATCCTCCTGCACTTTTGCAAACATACCAGGGCACCAAGCTCACTTCAGAAGGCCTTCTTTCACTGAAATATCCCAGTAAATTCAAAATAATTTGAAGATTGCCTGCAAGAGGCAGTCATTGCATCTTTTGAACTGTTTCCAGTAGATACTTCTCTATTCTGTTTGAAAGTTTTCCCAAACATTTTCTCTGAATTTATTCATCATCTTGTTCATCATAAGTTTTCTATTTTGAGTGCTTTCAAACTTCACATATTTGCACGAAAACACTTGGCATCTTGCACTGCCTTAAGTGATGTGTACATCTGTGTACTTTCAAAATTCAACCTTGTATCAGGATCCAAAAACAGATTCATGAGCTCCTGCAGAGTGCCAGTGATTTTGGTATGGTTTCCAAAGATTACTTACCTTTGCAGATATATGTGCAATGTAGATCTGTGTTTTGCCAGCTTGACTTTAAAAAAAAAAAATAGAGGAAGGTGCAGAATTAAGTAGCCTGAATGCATATTGGGCCCCAACATCATCATAGTGATTGCTTTCTACTTAATTTAAGGAAGTCCAGAAAATAGTACATAAGTGGAACTAAAGTATTTAAGAAGACCTTTAAGAAAGGCTGAGGGAAGATTCAGCAAACCTCAGGTTCGTGAATGAGCAATGTCTATAAATAGCATATGGCCATTACAGTCATGTCCTTGCCTTGAGACCTAACTGGGAATATCACTAGAGCAACCAAACGTTCTAAATGCTGCAACATAAGCAATGCATCTATGATGTCTGTGCGTAACGCTGTGGACTGGAATTGATGTTATCTGCATTTTTTTCTGTCTACCAAAACCTTATGACTTCTGACAGGTTAGCTAAGTATCGGTGGTAGAGAAAAGAAAGAAAGTGACTTGGTGGGGAAAAAACCCAACACTGAACTGGCATTCAAGAATCCCTGTATTGCACAAATACTTAGATTTTCTCATTTGAAAACCAGGTATAATATAATATTATATTATATAATACTGATACATTTTATAAAATGAGAGTACTATACTAACAGTAAGTATTTGTGCTATACTATTTACAAGTGTTTATATCGCTGTTTTTCTGTTCTCCATTTGGAAGATGTGATCAATTTCTTACCTCAAAAGTACTAAGATAATTACACTAACTTACATTAAATTCTCAGCTACCATGGTAAGAAGCACCTCTGAACACCTTAAAATAAATCACAGAATCATAGGATGGTTTGGGTTGGAAGAGACCTTAAAGATCATCTAGTTCCAACTTCCCTGCCACAGGGGGGGATCAGGTTGCACAAAGACCAGGTTGCTCAAAGCCCCATCCAACCTGGCCTTGAACACTTCCAGGGATGGGGCATCCACAGCCTCTCTGGGCAACCTGTTCCAGTGCCTCACCACCCTCACAGTAAAACATTTCTTCCTCATGTCCAATCTAAATCTACCCTCTTTCAGTTTAAAACTGTTACCCCTCATCCTATCACTACACTCCCCGATAAAGAGTCCCTCCCCATCTTTCCTGTAGGGCCCCCTTTAGGTACTGGAAGGCTGCTATAAGGTCTCCCTGGAGCCTTCTCCTCAGGCTGAACAACCCCAACTCTCTCAGCCTTTCTTCATAGCAGAGGTGTTCCATCCCTCTGACCATTTTTGTGGCCCTCCTCTGGACCTGCTCTAACAGGTCCTTCTCTTTCTTGTACTGGGGACACCAGAACTGGATGCAGTACTCCAGGTGGGGTCTCATGAGAGCAGAGCAGAGGGGCAGAATCCCCTCCCTCGACCTGCTGGCCACACTTCTTTTGATGCAGCCCAGGATACAGTTGACTTTCTGGACTGCAAGTGTACATTGCTGGCTCATATTCAGTTCTTCACCCACTAATACCCCCAAGTCCTTCTCCACAGGGCTGCTTTCATAGTAAATAGTAAAGCTGCAGCTGAATCTCTACAAAACCACATTTATTTTGCATTTAGAGGACTGCCAGATTTGTTTAACATTAATTAACAGGGAAGATTAAAAGGTGAAAAATAGTGCCATACAAGGAAACTCAATCCAAATTTAAAAAAAAAACCAATGAATTGAAGCATTATCAAAAAATTAAATTCTACAAATATAAATACCATTCAAAACTATTAATACAAAAACATTAAATCCATGAGATTCAAGAGACAACTGAAAACAAAGGCCAATGAGGCTAAAAAACATGCAGAGTGGACATTCATTTGCTACAGTTTAAGGCTTCAGATCAACACTTCTGTTTAGAGGAGATGACACATCTGATCATGTTTACAAAGAGAGCAACAGACAAGAGGGACACACTTGTGGGCAAGTAACAAGTATTACTGCATACACTCTGACACTGAATTTTAATTCAGATGTAACACTGTGTCTGTTTAATCCTATCTCAAATCCCCTTAACTTTAGATATCTCAGCTTTCAAAAATTGTAGGTAGCCTATCTCCAAGCACTAGTAAGTGAATTTAAATGGCTGTTTTTTCAGGTGTCTCAGCTTCTGAACCTCTGAAGAATTTTTTAATGAAATATTTTTAAGGAGTCTACAGAATATTAGAACTGTGCAACAAAGAAGCTGATATGCTATTCTATTCTGATGGTATTGGGGACTCATTCAAATATCTTTGTATTTTTATGCTGTATTTTGATAATTTCATATTGATACTGAATTAGCAAAAAGCTCTGTCTTCTCTGCAAAGCATGCTCCTGTACAGATAATAATTTTACTTCTTCACTAAAGCCTCACACTGGAAGTTGCATCCTATGAAGTGAGGTGGTGTCTCACATAATCTGAGATAGTCCTATTTAGAGCTCTCCTAAGTGGAAAAGAAACTGAATTTAAGCACTACAGTTTTAAGACAGGGTAATCATGCACACTTTTGATTTAAGTGTTTGTAATAATTACACCAATTTTAGCTTTTTAAAAGTAGGGGCTACATTACAAACTCCACTAATCAGCTGTGGAGTTTCTAAATATAAAGACTTCAGATGGTATAATCTGCAACAATAGATGGAAAATTATATTAAAAAGAACACTAAAGAAGTCCAAGGAAATATATGACCATGAACTTCTTTGTCAGTCTTGGGATATACATCCTGAGTGTGAATTTTTGTCTACATGATGTTAATTGAAGTTCTGATACTTCATAGTGTACCTTCTTCTAGCTAAACCAAACATAGTGACTAAGAGCTTCACCATTGGTTTTTCAATATCCAACTACACACATACATACACTGAATTCAGAGGAGTAAAAAAATGTACACAAATAAAAAGTCTGATTTTTTTTTTTTAAATGTCATTTCTATACTATTTGGTCTATGCCTGGAGCCTCCAAAGAGTTACTGCTTACTAAATAACATGCCAAAAACGCACTGTTAACAGAACAGAAGTTATAAACAAAATTACTTCCTTTCCCTGTCCTCTAGTGTTTCATGGTCATGCACAGCAGCAATGTTTGTTTTAGGCAGTTTTGTACTACTGTATAGTTGTACAGATTAAGAAATATCAGAAACATACTATAAAACAAAAAACCTATTTCAAAACCCTCAATTTTAGAGGTTAGCTTAAAATTATTTTTGGTCCTATCTGTATAATTTCAATTCCAGTAACTTAGACATATCTATTTCTATTACATAAACAAGTAGCCAAAAGTAAATGCTAAATGCAGTAAAAGAACCTTGAAGTCCAACCTTGGAACTCTAAATAACCATCAGGGATGCTGCACATGCTGTTAATTGTCTGTTAATTCTGATGTAAAGAAATTGTCCACTAACATTCTTGCACTGGACAGCTCTTAACTTAGTGAGGAACTCATCCACAGAAGTTTTGCTAGAGCACAATTTAGCACCTTTCTGCCAGCAGCAATAGTCCATACATAGCATATAAAAAACCACCACATTTAAGACAAATTTGAAAGAAGCTGCTATTAGTATAATTGCTTTGATCATCTATTACATAAGCCCTCTCCTTGATTTTGTATCTCCATTATATACTACCATCCCCTGGAGGCAGGAACTCTATGTTCATTATTGCCATGATTTCCTTATCACTGTGATAATGAAGCACTCTTCTAGAAATTCAAAAACCCACTGGGAGTATGTGTGTGGAACTACAGAGATAAAGCCCCTTACTGAGAAGTATATAATGATTCATTAGCAAGGCTTGTTAACAGAACCAGACATTTTCTTCTACGTGCTGAAAAGCAGAAGCCTAACTTCCTGCAACAATACAAAATTGTATAAAATAGCAAAATAAGACAAAATTGGTAAAAACATTTCTTAAGACTGTATCCAAGTTGAGATTTTAGAAGAAAAAAGTCCTATAAAAATGTTTAGTTGCAACTCTGTCTAGCACTATAGTCCTGTAAAGAAACAAACACTTACAATACTGGCTTTATAATGGTAATGAGATGTTTGTTGCCTAGATCCCTATTAACTTTTTAAATTGCTGACACTTCTTAACATTAAAACTTCAATAAAATGTATCAGATTAGAAGTTTCAGAAAATATAAATATGCATCTCAGGTTGTAAAAGTAAAAAATCAAGTATTTCTGAGGAATGGTTTGATCATTTCATTAGAAGCTACCATGATGCATTTGCAAAATAGAGTATGCGGTTAGCACACTCTTACTACCACAGCATTCTCTGCTTTATGGGCAAGCAATGAGACATTTAAAAATGTTCTTTTATACCTATTTTTACAGAAACACAGAGACTAAAGACAGAGGTCTGTATACGGAAACATTTAGCTGTACAAAATAATGCTAGATATTAGTAGAACACTCCTGCTACATCACTCTCTGGGGTTCCACAGTATTGATAAGACATGGGACTCTCAGCTCTTGCCCACTCCTATTCATGTTTGCCCAAATTAACTGTGCACACTTGTCTAGTTTGCTTCATTTAAAATGTTTAGAAAGTTCATAACCTGACTAAATATTTGCACTGCTTGAAATACACACCTAATACTCATTAAAAGCAGTAATTTTAAAATACATGCAGGGACCTATTTAAAATGTGCCCTGCATGTGTGAACTAGAATTTTGGCAGGTTACCCTTCATTCACATCAAAATGTATTTTCATCAGCCAACTGTGTCACTTCTACCACATTTAGCCTTTCTTACCCATGTCATGCAAACTCTAGATTTATTAAAAATATTCTCCAAGTATATCTTTTTTCTTTGTTTCTTTGCTCTATTTTTTTGTGCCTCCACTATTGCATACATACTTCATGTATCTGATAGATTAATTATATTGTCTGGAAGAGTCCTCAGTGGAAGAATCTCATTCTTTCCCTTGAGATGAGACAGAAGTACGTGAAACACTCTCTATTGTTTTTAAATACCTCTGCCGAAGGGAATTGTTCAGTTTCACTAGTTAGCATAATCCATTTTTTCATAATATTTAATTAAATATTCTTTCCTGTAAACATTTTTCTTAACATCTGAGCTTCACTAAGTTCATGTTTCCTGAAGCTTTGGATAAGGAGGACCTAGTTATACTGTGGATGCATTCATTTGCTTCTCACCCCTTCTGTCCCCCACTCCCACTCAAGAGATCACTCTTCCACCTCTCCAATCACTCAATACACCAGTTCAGAACAGGCAGATTATTAAAATAAAGTTTAAATTGTGCTCTCAGTCAAAATAGTTCATTTTGCCTGTAATAAATTAAGACCATTTACATAGCTTCGTCATTCAACAGATCCACAGGAGCAGCAGAGCCCCAGTGAGAAATAGAATAAATACTTGTGTTGCTAGAGCTAGTAGTGGTGTTTCTTTGTAATCTCAGCCTTTAAATCTCACTGTTTGCTCTACAAAACCTGAGCCAATATCGCTATAACCACAAAACAATTCTCTGAGCTTTTCCCATTTTTTTATTTGCACACCGAATTTCCCTTTCTGTAATACTTTGTACTTAACTGCTATTTAATTTTAACTTAATGATTTCAAGTCATTTTTAAAAAACACTTACATCCTGAACTCCAAAGTGCTTGTAACCTCTCCAGATTGACCCCATCCAATCACTTGACTAATGCAAGCATAAAACACGTGAGGGTGTGTATTCACAACAAAACTAAGCCAATGTTAGCCTGAGATGCCACAACAGGAAATGAGTCTTTCTTCCTCAAATTTCTGCACAGCCTTCCTTCCTATGAAGCTACACAAGTGCAGGGGGCAACTCAAGGGAAGAGGCAGGAACATGCAGCTGGGGCCAGAACATGATCGCTCTTCAGGAGGCAGTTCGGATTGGAATAGACTTAAACCCAGCATGAAACCATATCCTTATTTAACAAAATCTGAGCAAAACCCAGGACAGGCTCAACTACATTTAACTATGTTGAAATAAATTTTAAATGCTCTCAGAGTTAAAAATTACATCACTGGGGAATGCTGAAGATGGTCTTGAGATTGTTTTTGGTGGGTTTTTAAATTACAAACACACAAAAGATAATTAAAAATTAAATTCAAGGGCAAATTAAAGCAAGTTAATATAGGATACAACAGTCCTTCCAAAGCAAAGCAAGAGTTCTATTATTTCTTCATTATCTAATAGCTCAACTGGTTAGTAAGAGAAATCAATCAGATTATTTTAACAGCTTAAACGTTTGACAAGTCTCTCTTGCATGGTTTTTTTTTCCACTAAATATTCAGAAGCTGATTCCCTAACAATTCACTTAGCTTAATTTAATCCTCTGGAAAGAAACTATAGTAAGTCTACTGAAAAATTGCAATTTCATTGACAGAATAGGCTTAGCTGAGAGCTACTAACATGGCTAGAGGACTGAAACACACAAATACAGGAGGAGATGCTGATGGCACTGTGTCTGGTCAGCTTTGGGATGAGGCAGTTAGGGAAGATTACCTGCTATATCCCAGTACCTAAAGGGGTGTGTACAGAAGATGCAGCCAGACTCTTCTTAGAGGGGCACAGAGAAAAGACAAGCAAAAAGATAATAAGCTGTCTTGCAAATACAACTACATTCCATATTATACTGCATTACATAGAGCTAACTTTTCTAAAAATAAAAAAAATGTTCATTTTTATATTCTGCAGAGTTGCTTTCTTGTTGTTGTTTAACTGAAACACTAAATGAAAAGGTGTAGTGGTGCATTTCTTTCCCCTTCTTTGGTCTGATTTACGAACTCGGGAAGTCTCGCTTGGCCTTAGCATAACTGTAATGAGGCGGGTGGTTAAGCGTTCCTTGACCATACCTGGAACTCTCACACGGCTAAGACAGGGTGTCATGCAGACCATCTCAAGGACTCCTGCTGTCCAGCAAAAACAAAAAACAAAACAGAAGCAGAGATAACTAGTTCTCTTGTAACAACCTTGAGACATATCCCACTCCTTCCCTAACTGCCTTGGAGCATCCCATATCTGAATCTTAAGTCATTCTCCAACAGCCCTTATCGGAATTGTAACTCACCTGAAATGGTACCGGTGCAGCTGGAATCCCAGTAATTTGCTTATCACTAAAGTCAATCATCTCCTGAACCTATAAACAGTGGTACTAAGTGAGACCTTTTGAGCTCTCCTGGACCACAGCAGGCTGCAACCAGCATCCCCCTCTGAGTGGGATGCCTGTCAGAGATCGCAAACTTTTCTGTTTGCAAAGCTTGGAGTTCTGTCGACAAAAGCTGACAAGACTTGGGCTGATACTCTCCGCTCCTTGAGGCTCAACACTTTGCCTGTTGAGAATGGTGCCAAATCATTCAACGCGAACATTTCCACTGAACTCGAGGCGATTTTTTAACAGGTATACTTCTTTTACTTGCTTATGTATATCTCTCAGTGCCTTTATGCATGTGTGTGTATACTAATCTGAATATTCTACAGCAAGTATATTACAAGTTATTGCTTTTCAAATCTACACTTAAATTACCGTCGTGAACTTTATTGGACTGTGAATGAATCCCAGGCTGTTATTATACTCATAATCCTTTAGATATAAACCGTTGACCATGTCTGGGACTGGGAGTTGATCCAGCCGCACCTAGACTCTGACAGGAGTTTAGAAAGCAAGGGGGTCTTCTCTGAACCTCGTGACTCAATGGGAGGGTCTTCCTTACCCTTTTCACACTCCTGATCTCTGTACAAATCACAAGAAATCAACTCTGACTCAGTTTTTCTTTGTGTATGTCTCTTTTTTTAACCTACTGTGTTTTGGTCTCTGTATACCTAATTTTAGTGTGATTCTAACTTAATTTTCTTCTGTGCATTTCATCCATGTATTAAGTAATACAGTGAACCTTGCCATTGAATTCTGTGAAGTCACACTTTTATGTAAATTCCTATTAAATCATTTTTCTTTTACTGATACCATTAGAAGAGATTCTTTAAGCAGTCCAAACCACTCCATTTTATGACAAATTGGCATAGCGGCAGATGGCAAGTAGTATCACTGATTACTTATAAGAACATGAAATTAGTTCAAGTCCCAAATTTTCTGATGAATGGGCTCATGACAACTAGCATGATTGGAAATCTGTGGAAAAACAGCTAAAGTTAGCCAGGGCAACGTAAAAGATGGAAAAGAAATGGGAATTATTTGCAAAATGTTAGGCACCTACTTAGAAGCTGCTTTGCAGTTTAGGAAGAATAGCGCTAAAAGGGAATTGGACTTAAAAGAAGAAACAGAAGGCAGAAAAGCAGCTGAATTAATACTGTCCTTGAAAATTGAGCAGCTGCAGAAACAGTTACAGGAAGAAAAAGAGAAAAAACAAAAGTTCAAGGAAAGGGTTGAAATGATGCTTATGCAAGCTCCCTATCCCCCTGACATTGTGCAAATTAGGAAACCAATTGTATCCCCTAAAGAATGGGATGGAAACATATGGGGTGACCCCGATGATAACTATCCAAGGAGAAATAATCCTCTGTTTTCTTTAAATTCCCCTGAACATGAGGCCAGGCCCGTTATAAAAACAGAAGAGACCACTGGACCTCCAGGTGGAGCAGGAGATTGTACCCGAAAAACAACATTCGATCAAGCCAGGCGAAACTGGAACTGAATACCTATGGTGAGTGTGTCTAACTGGGGGAGATAGAATTTTACTCAATGGTGATGAAGCCAATGGATTTGGGGGCCCTGGTGTCTTTTTAAATGCTGGACCTGTACCCCCAGATGATCTCCACTCAAAAACAAGTAGAGTGGCATACTGGGCTGGTGGAATAGATATTTTAGAGAAAGGAGAACCTCTGTTAATACCTATTAAATCCTTAAACAAGCTGTCTACAGGTATTACAAAAGCTGCCTGTAACCAGGCCATGCATGAACACACCTCTCAATGTTCCTGTATCAGCCAGCCGTTGTGGATCCTGACATGATAAAGCCTCTAATTAAGGGAGCCCCTGCTATGCTTAAACCCTACCTCATTGCAAAAAAGATGAAATCAGGAAAGCCGCAGACTTCAATGCCCTTTTGGCCATGAGGGAAGTCAGTCACGACAAAGAAGAAGCCCTAGTGCAAGGGAATCTCCCCACCTGGGCAACACTGATGCATGACATCATAAATCATGGACAAGAAATGGGATGGGACAATCTGATGAAACCAAAAAGATAGGTCGTAATGTTAGGCAACTTAAACAATCAACCCAAAATAACCCCCAAGAACAGGAACCCACTGATAGATCATAAATCCAGGGTTCAGAGGTGGAGAGAATTATACAACCAAGCACTGTCACTAGGTATCCCTAGAACTGCAATTCAAAGACAAAATGCCAGGGTTATCCAGAGTCTAATTCACACATTTCAGAAACATAATGATGGCAACAATCAGACAGTAAATGCTCCAAACACTCAGACACTGATTCCTCCTCTGAGAGGGAGTAATAACCTTTTTTCTCCCAAAGATTCAGAAAAAAAAAACCTAGTAGCACCCAGACAATGATTTAGTCTGTCGGTCTGGCAAATGAAATCGTATCAATGGATAGATAACAATGGCCCATACATTTTGATTCCAGTTGGCCCTTGACAACAGTTAGTGAAATTCCTAATAGACAGAGGAGCACAAATTTAAATCTTAACAAAACAAGATGCTGAGAAGTTGGGTGTATGACCCAGACAGCAAAGAGTTAAAATCACTGGAGTAAATGGAGCAACTGTTCTGTGCTCAACCTTGAAAGTTCATTTATGGCTCCCGGATGAGAAACGTATGTGCTCTACTCAGTTTGCTATCAAGGATCACAATGAAAATATTTGGGGTTTTGATGTTTTGAAGGGCTGAGCCTGGTGTCTGCCGGATGGTAATGTGTGGTCATTTGGTTCAAACCCCAACCCTGACAAAAATCAAGAGGCTAGAATGCATGTATGCCGTGCAGCCCTTGCAGTTCCTGATTCACAGATTACTAATGTGCCACAATATCCGACTTCTGCTACAGCATGAAATGGAATTTCAGAGGCAATAGCAGATTTAGAGAAAACAAAAATCATCTCCAGAACTCACTCCCCATATAATTCACCCATCTGGCCAGTCCGTAAACTGGATGGGAGGTGGCGTTTAAGAATTGATTGGGGGCACTTGAATGCCAATACAGCCCCGCTAGCAGCTGCTATACCAAACATCGCAAACTTAACAACTACTTTGCAAGCAGCTGCACAACCATGGATGGCAACATTAGATGTGAAAGACATGTTCTTCATGATCCCCTTACAACAGAAAAACAAAAAGAAATTTGCTTTCACTTGGGAAGGTGTACAATTCACTTTAACAGACTCCCACAGGGATATAAACATTCTCCCACAGTTGCTTATGCTGCGCTTGCAGAACATTTACAGTCTCACTCCCCCAGGATGTGAAACTATACCAATATATAGACAATATTCTAATCAGGGGCGCTTCCCCTGAGACAGTGGGGGAAGCAGCAGCAGCAATGCGACAGGCACTACACAGAGCAGAAGTTGAGATCCCACCTGAGAAATATCAAGGGCCAGGCAGAGAGGTAAAATTTTTAGGTACTTGGTTGATTGCAGGTAGTACAGTGATTCCACCAGACACCCTAAGTACAAAAGACCAGTTAGAAATGCCCCAATCTAGGAAAGAACTACAACAACTCATGGGTACTTTATACTGGAGAATGCATGTACCTGAATTTTCTATCATTGCTTGCCCACTTTACTCACTTTTACTGAAGGGAAAACTATGGAAATAGAACTCTGAACAAGAAGAGGCAGTTAAAACCTTAATACAGGAATTAAAAACATATCAATCACTGGGACCAATTCACCCCCGCGATCCTATTATAGCAGAATGGGGTTTTGCAGAACATGGTACTTACTGTCATCTGTCCCAAACTGGCCCTAACAGACCAAAGAGATCTTTTACTGTTTAGCTCAACTGTACTTAAAGAAACAGAGCAGAGATACTTGGAGTGCAGAGGACTTTTGTCTCTAACCCGAGCAATTAAACAAGCTGAGAAAATACACCCGGACAACCTGTTCTGGTGAATCTGCCGCAAATTGGAACTATGCCTATGACTCTAAACCTTGTAGCTCACTTGCTTGGGAAGCTACTGATAGCAGTGGTACAAAACACAGAATCAGTGCTAGGTGGATTTATCCTGCATCACAAAAGGGATAACCCGTTCAGCCCTCTCCACCAAGACTTCTCTTTCTTTTCTTTTACAGGAACAAATGAATCTGTATTGATGGCAACAACAACAATAGCAACAATACCACCATGGAGATATACAACCACTCAAAGACCTGTGTTTGTAACTTTACCAAAATTGTGGGATACAATCTTAACTATTCAGCTCCTGTCAAAACTTACCAGTTGCCACAATCAAACTACAGTCATATCACGACATACTACCTACCCCCAACGGAATGATTCTTACATAGGTGAGAAAACTGTTACAACATGATGACCTAAATCTGTTATCAATTAATATGTATAATATGACTGAAATACCCAGGGAGCTGCTAAAGTCCTGTGTACAATTCCATTACGTTAATATTTAAAATATGGAAACAATAACTAGACATGATTTAGCGTTTAGGAACTAACTACTAGACAATGGGGCTTTATGTCAGGAAAGGTAATGAATTGTGGTCTGGTCAATAAACCTTGAAGAACAACTTGGAATGGCCAAGATCAGGGAAGAAGTAGGCAAAAGGTAATTCCTACAGGGTGAGATTGTGACCACTGACTCATTGACCACCTACTCAAATGATACTACCTACTCTAAGGAAGGTAACGAAGGAAGAAGACAGAGTGCGTGCACTAATTTACATAAAGGGTAAAAAATAAGTAAGGAATCATTAAGGAAAATAAAAATGAATATGCATTAGTGAAGTGTATAAATGTGAGGATTTTTGAGACAAGGGTGTGCTATCTTAAGACAGGCATGCGATCACACGCATCACTGAAATTAATTTGAAAATACCTCGACTATGTGTGTTATTGGCTTGCACACCGGGTAAATGAATCCGCTTTTAGGACAACAGGTTTTGGCTACCCAGATGGGACCTCGCTGACAGCCTTGCCCGGATCATCTTCCCACACCCAACGGGGAGAAAAGAACTGAGTGGACTCCAGCGCGCACCGACCTGTTGCTCGGGGATTCCATCAGCTCCTCTCGTGCAGCTGGGCAGTAAGTGACACAAAAGTGCAATGCTATTTAAAAGAGGTATTTTTTTCAAAAAAGGGGGGAGAGGAACACTACTGAAAAGCAGTGAGCATTTGGATCCTACGTAAGACGTATCAAGGAGGATACGCCGCAGAAGATGAAGGGAGACATCCCACGTAAATTGTTTTCAGTACCAAAACGAGTGCTATTGCTTCTCAGGAAGTACCCTCCTGCTCTCCCTTAGGATGCATCCTAAAGAACTGGAATAAATTTGGTGGGGGGCCCCTGACAAAAGATCAGTTAAAATGTTACTGTAATCAGGGGTGGCCACAATACTGATTAGAGGATGGTGAGAAGCGGCCAGAAAATGGACCTTGGAAATATAATACAATATTACAGTTAATGCTGTTTTGTCGTAAGACTGAAAAATGGGATGAGGTAACTTATGTTGATTTATTCTTTACTTTGAGAAATGATTGGGATGTTTGAAATAAATGTGGCTTAAGAGATTCGAACACCCAATTGGCATATAGGTATTGAAAGAAAAAAAGGGGAAAAGGAACTAAATCTTGTTGTACTGCATGTGGAGGTGGAAAAACTGAGACTGGAGGAAATGAAGAGGATGTACAATTACTAGGATCCCCCCGTAACAGTTCAGAGATAAATAGTTCGAGTGATGAAGAAATGAGCTGTTTATACTCTCAGAGGCAAGATGCGACCATACCGCCACTCTGTGGGACAGATATGGATTGACTTAAGTCACGGGGTGGAACGTGATGGTGCATTTCTTTCCCCTTCTTTGGTCTGATTTACGAACTCGGGAAGTCTCGCTTGGCCTTAGCATAACTGTAATGAGGCGGGTGGTTAAGCGTTCCTTGACCATACCTGGAACTCTCACACGGCTAAGACAGGGTGTCATGCAGACCATCTCAAGGACTCCTGCTGTCCAGCAAAAACAAAAAACAAAACAGAAGCAGAGATAACTAGTTCTCTTGTAACAACCTTGAGACATATCCCACTCCTTCCCTAACCGCCTTGGAGCATCCCATATCTGAATCTTAAGTCATTCTCCAACAGCCCCGGAGTCTTCCTTATCGGAATTGTAACTCACCTGAAATGGTACCGGTGCAGCTGGAATCCCAGTAATTTGCTTATCACTAAAGTCAATCATCTCCTGAACCTATAAACAGTGGTACTAAGTGAGACCTTTTGAGCTCTCCTGGACCACAGCAGGCTGCAACCAGCATCCCCCTCTGAGTGGGATGCCTGTCAGAGATCGCAAACTTTTCTGTTTGCAAAGCTTGGAGTTCTGTCGACAAAAGCTGACAAGACTTGGGCTGATACTACTTAATTTTTTAACTTAATTTTCTTCTGTGCATTTCATCCATGTATTAAGTAATACAGTGAACCTTGCCATCAAATTCTGTGAAGTTGCGCTGTTATATAAATTCCTATTAAATCATTTTTCTTTTGCTGATACCATTAGAAGTGATTCTTTAAGCAGTCTAAACCGCTCCATTTTGTGACAAAAGGTAAGGAGCAAATAAAGAATAAGAACAGAAATACATCATTTTAAGAACGAGTATACCAAAATATATCCCCAGGAAACAGTGTCTTTACATTTTCAATAGAAGTCTAGAATGTAGCTGAAATAACAAGAGGACAAACAAAATATTACTCTTCTGCTCCAAGGTTAATTAACCAGAAATTTCCAAGATAGATTATATGTTTAGAAATAGTCAGACTACATCACTTTTCTGAAGTTGGTGGTTTATTTTCCACATAGAATTTAGCTTTAATATGTATTTCATTGCTGTATTACTAGGGTGATCTTCCACACAGTGTTCCGAGTGGCTACTTAAAAATGTTAATTGTTTGTAACAATGAAGATGCCTAAACAATATTGTCTGCATTGTCTGTTTTCTGAAAGAAAATTCCTTAAGAATCTTTATAAAAGCATCTTAAGACATCTGCAAACTATATGAGAGATTTTCAGGAAGTATACAGATCTAGAGAGATAGTACCTAGTGCTTTTAATAGATATTTGGCCACTAAATGTCTTAGGAAGGGAGGGATAGGAAAAGGGAAGAGATGAACAGAAGCCCCAAAGCATAGTGAAGTCTAATTATTTATTCCCTCCACTGACTCTAAAAAGCTCTAAAACAGAATTACAAAGCTAAAACTAGTACAGAAAAGACTGAGGGGAAAAGGTCCTTAAAACTTAAATCAACTGGTACTTCAGTAATAAATTAAGATGAACCCAAAGACAAAAAATCTTCAAGTAACACTAATGTACCTGTAAAAAAGTTCATTCCACACATAAATTTTAGGGATGGAAACAGAGAAGCATTGTGCTTTTTTCTGAGAGAGAATACAAAATAAAACCTGCAATGTGAACACAAAAGAACTTTACCAAAAGTTAACAATAACTTTTAAAAACTCTTCAGATCATTAAATGTTTGTATTTGAATCCTGGAACTTCACTTCACTATGGGAACTCTTGTATTTATAATCTTTTGACTATAACACACTATGGTAAGAAAGAAATGATGACATGAGTGTTAGATTAATTACTACTTTTCTTCAAGCCAGCCTAAACAACAGTGCTAATCTTCAGTCACAGAACTTCACAACATTCACCGAACTAAACTGAAAGGACTTTAATGCAAGATTAGTTAAGTTTTCTGGCACATACATAAAGTTTTCATACAAAACATTTGTTAAAAATTATATGTAGCACCACATTCAAGGTGTGCTTTTATTATTTTCTTTGCAGATATTAATTTACCCTAACTGAAAAGGTTTTCTGTAATTATATTCCAGAGGACTTGGTGTGCCCTCTTGTGTGGGAGTAATGTTACACCACTACGCATTACATCAGTTGGATACATATGCAATAAAATTCTCACTTTAAAACTATAAGTGATTACAAAATACAAACAACACACACTGCCTTTAAACTATTCTTCTTGCAACTTCAGACTTACGTCACACCAAAATTTATAGAAGATAAGTATAATCAGTGCTAACACAACATATTTTCCAGATTTTTTAGAAGGAGCAAATATTAATAGACCTGCAAAATAGTTGTGCTTTTTAATCCTATTTTACTTGTACTTGCTTTATTAACAAGAAATTTAATGGTAAAATGATGTATTTGCAGTACAGAAAAACCGTATAAGGCTACGCAGATTTTCAAAGAATCTAGCAGAAGTATTTTAAGGCATTTATATGATAGTCACCTGATCAAGAGCTAGAAAGATGATTTAAATGTTTCATCTGGGCCCAAAGCCATGTTACATAAGAATTAACTTGACATGAGATGAACAGATGCATTGTCTTCCACAGCACTGCTAATTTTATGACATTAAAATACATGGATAAATGGTTTTGTTCCAGACAAGATGGATATCTACTCCTCCTTCAGGCTGTGCTTGGCTTATCCAACACTGGATCTCAACCACCCTGGGAGAATGTCTCAGTTTTATCCAAGAAGAAAAGACAGGAATGAACTGTTTATTTGGTCACTTAAATAGACAGCCTTTTAGTATCAAGAAGAAAAGTAAAAGATCAAGGCAATTACTGACTATACAGCCAACTTCTGTAGCAATGAAACTGATGACATAGGAATCACATTAAAGCAAACCAGAAATCAAACCAAGTGAAAAAAAACCAAAACCACAAGCAAAAATTGATAAACAAAGGATGCACTTCAACAGAAAAGGAAGATAAAAATTACTGCAGAATGTAATATCAGAACTAAAACGTGGGGTTTTTTAATTTCTTGAAAGGACCATTGTGAAAACCCGTTACTGAACAGGGCAAAAAGATACACATTTATATATATTGTTGCATTTATTTACATGCTAGGCATCTATATCTTTGCTTTCAGTCAGTACTGCTATTTCAACAATACTGTAAAGCACATGCTGATATTTTGTTTGAAGTTTAGCATCTACACATAGACTGTCCCTCATTGGTCCAACATGACTAAATCAGTGAGGTGAGACAGAGAGAAAGTATGTGTGCCCTCACAGAAGCCAAAAGTTGTAATGACAGGTATAAGAGACAGGTGAGAAGAAAAAAAAGAAAAAAAGTGTAGCTGTGCAACAATCAAACATGCTTGTAAACCCCATGCTCTCCTCTTATTTGAACTGTGATGTCTTTTCATAAATATGTGATAATTTGGGGAGTTCAACAGAAGAGGCTGTAAATGATGATTTAATTTACCATTTCATTCCAACTGCATTTGATTAAATGCAACTTCTATATTTTCTTCAACCAAGTCTTCGCAAAAATGTACAAAACCCATAATATAATTATCCCACCAACATACTTTCTACCACAAGTACTAAACACAGCTTATCAAAATCCCAAGCAAAATCAACAGGAGCTGCAATGTTACACAAATTTGCAAGTCAAACCTAGGTATACAAAGGCACGATTCTTCCCTACTTTTTAACAACTTTCCCTACGTTGTTGCTAACATGGTTCAAATACCTCTAAAGTGTTTTCCAGACAAGCAAAAGCCATTGGTATGCATTCTGTCATGCAAATGTCAAAGCATGCAGGTATCATTTGGTTTATTTTGTGGTCCAGCTATCTAATACACTCTTATAACTGAACTTCTATTCATTCTGCATTTCCTTTCACTCTTCCTTAACAGGTTAAGAGAATGAATTGTAATCACGGTGTTCACATAATACGAGAAACATACTACCTCAACTGCTGAAGCAATATCCTTGCTCTACACCTTGGAAGTTCTCTGTACATATCTGAGCTTTGTCTATGCAAATAGTACATCTTTTACTACTGCTTCCTCAATACACTGTTCTGAGTCAGTACTGCTTGAATTTGATATGACAAGTTCCTCACTACTTTATGCACATATCAAGGTACTGTCATCATAGAGAAGATACTAGAGCCATTACTTCTGACATCTTTTTTGAGATACTTCTCTTACACAACATTGTCTTCTACGATATTTTTTGCTATATTCCATCCATAATACAAGTATCTGGTGTTCATTTTTTTTTGGAAGTAATGCATTTCACCTTTAGAAAAGGAGGTTCGCTAGCTAGATTCTAAGCATGAAAACAAATTAGGAACTGTAATGCTACCACAAACTCTTGGTGATCATTTTACAAACACTGCTTTTTGTGATACTACTTCTACACACAAAGATGCAACAAATTACTAATACATTTTTAAAACAGACCTCACATTCAATGCACCTTCCTTATCAAATGTACTGCATGAGTCCTAAAAATATAAGGCAAGCTAATTGTTTGGTTACATGTTTTAATATTTTAGAAGACAGATGTTTGCAAAAGAGTAAACACAATAATAGCAGATGGTGGCCAACATGAATAGACTCAGTCTTGATTATCTGTGCATAATGGAGTTGCATAAAAGGCACAAAGAATGGGAAAAAGGGGAGAAGTGATCCTTCATGGAATGATATTTGTATAACATTGCTTCTCCACTTAATACAGAAAGCATCAGCCTGAATTAGAATCATACACCTCTGAAAGCAAACCCAAGAAAAGAGCTTCCAGGCAAAATAAAACATGGTTGCAAAGTAGACAAGATTAGAGAATAAAATTCCTAAAAATACTATAGCAAAAAACATTTTTTTTTGTGGTAAGAAATACATAGTAATGCACACTTTGTTATTACAGTTAAAAGAAAAATGAAATAGAGAGATAGGAGAAGGAAGAACTTGGAAACATAATCCTGTCCTGCAGAGGAAAGTGAAGAAGAAAAAAAATGGGCATCTGAACTACCCTGGCAATATACTTACTAACAAACATTAAAGTATGAAAGTACTACTTCAAAAGGTATAGAAGTATTTCAGTACCACAGACTTTCCCTACATGCCACTGGCCAATATCCAGATACTACACATATAAACACCACCAGCTTTTTATCCCCATGTAAAAGACAGTGCAAAATAAAGCCATGTTTGGTTTCTCTTCACCTTCAGTTAAGCATGATTTGCTTTGTCCATACATAAAAGCTAACTCAGTTGCTTTCAACATGCAGGTGTTAGAATGATAACCTACAATAACCACAACACCCACTTAGCATTTAAAGAAAGTGAAAACTGGGGGGGCGGGGGGTGTCTTTTGGATAAACACTCTCTTTAATAATTATAAGAGGTTTATAACTAATTCCCTTTAAAATGCTTTCAAGGAAGCTTCTTACAAATCCAGTTTTATAAATTTTTCACACAGTATAAGACACTAAGATCTTACCAAGAGTCAGTTTTGAACATCAGCATCAACAGCAATTTTACTCTTTAAATATCAAATAATATCTATACATAATTTTCAGTAATTACAAACTTATTTTTATTCCACACACTTAACACAAATAGCTGAGCCATCTTAAGCCTTTTTAAAGCCGGAATGAGTTCTTTAGATTAAAGTAACACTTAAACAAACTAACAGAAACATTTGCTACTGTTAAACTACTACAACCAATCCATACAAAAGAGCTTGCAGACCTCACTCTGCGTCACAAGAAGACCAGTGCACATCTTAATGATGCTTTGATGTGAAAATTAATTCACTTAGTAATATTCCTTGACAAAGCAGCTGGTGCCTTTCTAGAAGCCTCCTTTTAAGTCTGGAAACTATAGAAACAATGAGCATAATGGAAGACCTTCTTTACCAACTACAAGTTAGCAGCAGTGGAATTTGCCTCCTATTAGTTGAAATTACAAGTCAAGACAGAAAACTCCTTCTTTCTTTCAGATGAAATGAGAAGGGAAACACCAAAAAATCCAAGTCCCCTTCCGCCCCTAAACCACCCATTCCCGAAGAAAAACCCATAATTAACCAAAGATTGAGACAGAAGATAACTTACTATTGGTAAATGAGCTAGCAAGATCATCCTGATATTCCCCATAAACTCTCTTTAATCTATCGGCAGTTCTTTGTATTACAGTAGTGACCAAACACCTAAAAATCATTAAAAGAGCCCAAATATATGCAGCTAAACATTTTCCAAGTCCCTGCCCACAAATCTACAATTACCATGTTTATAGAAAACCCATTTGTGTAAGGATGGAGTTTTCAATTTTTTTATTTTACAACATGATTTCAAGGTGGACATCGTCCCAGGCAACCTGCTATACCTAACTCTGCCTGAGCAGAGGTACTGGATTAGGTCATCTTTAGCGCTCCCCTTCAACCTCAGTGACTCTGTGGAGATGATGAACAGCATTAAAGAGGTGAAAAGTTACCTTGGATTTTACTTCAACTCAACACACACATGAAAGGGGGGGGTGCATGTCTGATTTTCAGGAGGTGGAGCATGCAGTTGAGAAGATATTCATACATAGGAAGTGTCCAAATCAAACCCGTGCTGAAATAGAGTGACTGTTTTTAACTCAGTGCAGTTGTCATTTATTAAATACCACCTACAGTGTGAAAGAACTATTTCCTTAAGGCTGGAATCAGAAGAAGTGTCTTCTCTTTCCAATGTTGTCATTGGCAGGCCACCTCTGTCACTCGGCTTGACTTTTGCAAAACTAAGCATTATCCTGAGTAAAGGACCTAACACACAACTAAACTGAAATCCTCAGATGAATTACAAACCGTCACATACTAAGACATGATTTTCACCTGCACGTTTCAAAGTGCTGATGAAGCCAGTGAGCAGAAAAGCTTGTTAACCAGCCTCGAGAAGCTTGGGCAGAATTGCATTTAAAGTTCTTTCATGAAACTATACTTAAAACTAGACCCCTACAGGAAGAGCACCGATTCAAGCCGCCTAAGTGGCCTGAGAGAAGACGACGGGTATTGCTGGCTGCACATCCCCTACTATTCCATCCCGCACGCTGATCGCCCTACTGCTGACTACTCTCCCGCCGCAGCAGTTCAGTTCGTTACGGCAAGGCAGGGACGGCAACGTTCGAACTTCCAGCAGCGCCTCGCACGGATCGGCCCGACGCCCCCGCTGGGAAAGGCGGCGGCTCAAGGGAAGCCAGCGCGCCCCGGCCCCTTACGGGGCGCCCGGCTCCCCCCTCACGCCTCCTTCGCCCGGGGCGCCGCGCCAGGCCGGAGGCACGGGGCTGGCGGGTGAACAGAGAGGGAACGCTTACAACGGCGGCCGTTTACACCGCCAACCCGCCGGCTCCCGAGGCCGCACGGCGCGGCGCGCGTGGAGCCGTCTGACGGGAGAGGGGGCGGGGGCGACCGCGACCAACGGCCGCTACCGGCCCGCTCCGCTGCCGCGACCAACCGCCCGCCGCAGCCGCGGCGTTACCTGCCGGGCTCACGCCGAACCCCCGCCGCCCTCCGGCACGGCCGCGGCGCTTTTGGATGACCTCACCCGCCCGGCACCGCCCCACTTGCCCCGCCCCGCCCCCGGGCCCCGCAGGCTCCGCCCACGCCCGTGAGGCGGCGGCGGCGGCGTGAGGCGTGAGGGGGCGGAGCGGGAGCCGGCCCTCTGAGGTAACTGGCGGTAGTCAGCGGCGTCAGAGTCGCCTGGCTGCTGGTACCAGCCTTTGCAGGCACGGTAAGATCACAGGGTGGAGGAGCACACTTTTTTTTTTTTTTTTGCGGGCTGAGGTGGGGCCCTGCCGTCGGTGTGCCGGGCAGCCAACACCCCACAGACCTCAGCTTAGGGTATAAGTAAAAGCATTTAGTTTTACGTCACAGGTTTAATTAGATCCTTCATGCTGCCGTTTAGGTTGGCAGGGAACGGTTAAGCTCTTGGAGCGGTTGATCGCTGGTTAGCTGCTGGCGTAGCCCCCCTGCTTCTGTGTCTCAGAGCTGGCTGGGTGCTGGAGCTGCCGGCTGGCTCCCGGGCCAGCCGAGGAGGCTTCTCACTGGCAAACTGCTCTGGTACCTCCTGTCAGCAAAAGGAGTAGCCGCTGAAAGCGTCCCACGGTTGCTAGCACTGTATCAGCTCTGCAGCTGTCTAGGAATGGTGGGCAGGCCGCTGGCTGTTAAAATCGGAACCATGAAAGGTCTCTGAAACGCCGAGTTTACCTTTGCGGTGTTCAGTTTTTTGAGTCTTGCCGTTTATTCAGTTCTCGGTGCGCAGGTGCCCGGGCTCCTTGAGGAGGCTAGCGAAAGGAGTGGGGGAGGAGGGAATGGAAATGGCTCCGCAGCTTGTCTGGTATCAGAGGGCTAATTAAATATTCATTAGAATAGGGATTCAAACTTGGCTTTCCAATACAAGTGCCTTAACCACAGCTTGGCAAAGTCACTTTTTCCTTCTCCTTAGCACCATGAATATTTAATTATTTATGAAAAGTGAGAGGGGAAATTGGGTGAGTCTCTCCCAGAACTCCCTATTGCCTTTTCAAGGGAGGTGGGAAATTTGGATTCAGATCCTTGCTAACCAGGGAAATTTGCAAACAAAGCTTCCTTCACTCAAGCAGATGCTGTTGTCCTTGGATTATGGGGAAAGAAACACAGAGATCATCTGTTGTGCAAACCTCCTGTCCCTACTGGACAGGGTATGTGAGGCAGGGAATTTGGGAATGTAGTTTGAGAATCCTTCTGAGAAGGATTTGGTTTAGTTTTATGAATCCCTGCTAGCAGAAAATGTAGGGATATCTCCACAAAGCAGTGCAGCAATGAATTTCAGACCCTGAAAGCGATATATCTGCCTTACATTGCTTCCGTGCCAGGGTGAAATAGCTTGGTCTCCACCTCACAGTCAGCTGTAAAGTTCTGTTCCAGACCTAGCCCGTGTGTTTTCATGGTTAAGGAACTCTGCATCAGCTGCAGTATAAACCTACTCAAAGATGTCTTAAAGACTGCCTTGCAGAAATTTAGGTAGCTGGGAGCTCAAATCACAATTGAACAGAAATGTTGAGGTTTTGGAGGCTCACAAACATTGGACTCGGGAGCCTGATGACATTTGGATGCCTGCTTGCCATTGTGAAATGCAAACTTACTCAGAGCAGACCTGACGGAGGTGGTTTTTAAAGTGTCAAGAACTACTAGAAATCTCAGTCTTTCCAAAATAATTGGCACATACTAGCACTTGTAGGAAGATAATAGAAAATATCCTTGACCTAGCCAGATCCAGTACAGGGTCCTCTCTCTGAGGATTACAGCCACACTACCCATACTTAGGAAGGACTTTCTGGCTAGTGCTATCTGCAGTAAACAAGGAAAGGTTGAGTCTGAAATCAGTGTACTGCTTTGGATAGGCTTAAGTATGTGTCCTGAATCCAGATGAAACTGGTATTTTTAAGAGTTCTGTTTGAGAAGGTCTGACATATATAAACAAGAGTAAATTATCATGAAAGTACACATTACTTCGCAAATACTGGAAAAGCAATGCATTTTTTTCTGATCAAGAATGCTGTAGCTTAAGCAAAAGCCGCACTACAGCAGCCTTAGTGCTTTTTTTGTTTTCAGTTCACAATACAGGTCACGTTTCCTACCAATGCAATATGGATGTACAGAGCTCTTGAAATAACTGTGCATTGCATCAGTGGATTGTCAACATTGTGGAGTGTTCATGCTTTTACTTGTGTATGTGGCAGCCTTTTCCAGTGACTGAGGGAATGCATTCTTCTAGCCTAAAAAAACTAAACCAGAACGTCATCATGAGCATAAATCAACCTCTCTCTTTCTCCGTATTTACCTCAGAACCTATTTATTTCTTGAAAGAAGAGCTATTCTCTGACAAATACCATTTCCCGTTGCTGTCCAAATGCATATGGCATGGCACATCATCATCGCCATCATCATCATCCTTCCCATTTACAATAAAACAGTCTGGATTGCTGTTGGCAAGTGAACAGTGGATAGCCTGATGTACATGAATATTGGAGGCTTGCTTTATTTGGCCTTAAACATGAGCAAAGTAGCTACCTGCTTGTGATTCCAGTAGTGAAGTTTATTTGCCATTAAAAAGAAAAGCTTAGTGTAAAAATATTGCTGTAACTTTCACAAAAAAATCTAAAGATTACATAAAGGGGTATTTTTTTAACATCTTATTTGGGCAATATTTCAGTAGTATTAACATTTTACACCTTTAACAATCAGGCTTAAGACAAGTTCTAAAAGTCAAAAACACTGAAAGTAACTGCTAAATACTTTTTAAAAAAATTTTTCAGTAGTACCACATCGACTTTATTTTGGTGCCAAACATGACAGCAGTGGCAATTATTTGGAGCAGTTGCTCTATAGGAGTGTTTGAAACATGGACAGGAGGGCAAAACTCAGTCCAACATGTTGAGTCTAGATTACTAAAAATTCAGAAACTATAATTACCAATCACCTTTCAACTGCTCACAAGATGCTGACCACAAAGAAATAAAAGATGTGTAGATTGCATTCTGGAGTGACTGGTATTGCCATAACTGACATAGTTAATATACTAATTACTATGCCAGTTATCTAGTAACTAGTATTATCTGGTAACTAGTATTTTCTCCATCCTGCAGAGTCTAAGCAGATTAAAGCTTGAGCATAGATTCTCTTTTTCAGTTACATTACAAGGTTGCGCTGTACAAGAACAGTATGACCCCATGTTAAAAAATGACCTCTTCTTTAGATCCACAAAAAGCAACACTACATGTGAGTATGGCACTTTGTTGGCACAGCAAATTAAGCTGTTAAATGTTAGTTGAAGATTATATTTGATGATTGAAGATGCAGTTGATTGAGGCTGTGCACAGTTTTGAGCATAGTTTGAAACTGGATGTTGGCTCCTTTCAAACTCTGTTGAACATATGGCTTGCCTTGCACTGTTAGTTATTATGTTTGTGACAATAGTGCCTAAAAACCAGTTGAGCTAAAAGCTGCGCCAACACAGAGGAAGGAGCATCCAGTATTCCAGAGAGATACCATCTAAAGAAACAAGAGACACGCAGGATAGGGGAAGAGGGTTTAGTAGAGAGGCAGCATGAACTCTGTGATGGTCTCCCACACACCTCCAGTCTAGTAGCGGTGGTATGTAAGTAATAGATGTTATAAATGTTTATAAATGCTTTAACAGGAAACAAAATTGAGAGCGAGTAAGGAAGCACGGTGGAGGAGGTGGTATAGAAGCAGGTAGGTGTGAAATTGAATCTAAAAGCCTAGGAAGCTGGCATACCTCAGCCTTTTTTTATTTATTTTGTTGGCTTCCATAGGTGCTCTTACCACCAAATTCTTGGCTTGCTGTTTTTTCCCCAATGCCACACATTGTTTAGGAAAAAGAGTTAACAGAAGTACCACCTGGTATGCTGCTTGACACTAAAACTAGGGCTTTTTCCTGCACAGTTCAGAGTAATGGAGCGGCCCTGCTGCAGCTAACTTTTATTCTTTTTCAAGAAAGTCCTTTCTGCTTTAGTTGCTTTTGCAGCTGATGGCTGGAGCCACTGTCCTACTTTGTCAGTATTTTGATTAATATAAAGGGAGACTCATCTGCAAATGGTTTCTGAAATCTTCAAAATCAATGTGTTAAGTATACCATACGTGGAAGCCTGTAAAGCAAATTGGCTGTGGAGACGTCCCTGAAGCTCCAGGAGAGGTAGAAAAAACATTATACCTTGCCTGGTAATCTTTCCTTGGTTGCATATTTAAAAATAGTACAAACAAATATTAAAAGATAACAAAGAAGATAAAAATGAACCTCAGATGCTATGTTTTACCTTAGCTAGACACATATAGCATTTCCACTTTTGGGTTTCCAAAGATATCTCTTACGTGAAATTACCTTTTGGGAGCAAATATAAACATAAAAACAGACACCTGATCTTAGGATCAAATTTTATGTGCACTCAGTGGCTATTGGTACCAGCTCGTCACTTGTAAGAATTAGTCATTGATATGGTTGCTAAATATGAATGTTATTCTATGGCTTTACTCTCACATCAGGAGTGTTGTGATTTAATTTAACCTGTATTTTCCCCAAAGGATTCTTTCTTTTATCCAGTCTATTATTTCAGCTGTAGCGATTCTTGTCATCCGGTGCAGAAAAATACCCCCTCCACATGAACAGCAATGGTTGTCTTAATTTGGCCTCATGCTTTGATACCAATTTGGTGTGATAAAACCCTAATATAGTCATTCAGTAGTCGTATGGGATAAAGGACTGAAAAGTCTCACTTTCAGGAAACCTTTCTCAACTGGCCCAAGAAAACTATTTGTTGCCCCTTAGAGTGTGGGTTTCATTATGCTTGGTGGAGAGATCAGCTCATTGTGAACCCTTCCAACTAGTACACCAAAGGGAAGTTGAATGCAGTGAATCATCATAAAAAACTCCTATTCAGTCTCTGATCTCCAAATGTAATGTAAACAAAGAATGTAAGTAAACATATGCATAATTTAATATTTTCCTGCAGGCCTATGATTGTTAATAATATGAAGTGGCTCGCCACTAGCAAACTGAAAGAAAAGGTTGAGGAACACAAGTGCTGCACGATAGGACTAAATATAAGCACATGAGAGTCTAGAGAATATTTTATAATCTGACAGACAAGCTGAAGAGCTTCTGATGCATAACTGGAGGAGAACAGCTACACGGAATGGCCTGTGATGCTGTAGCTTCCCCAGCTCCATGTGTGTCAGAAAGAAATACAGTTGCAGTCCTGAAGTATATGGGTTGCTCAGTGCTAAAATGAGTTTCACTCATTACCTGGAGAGTTCTTGAGCACACAGTATGTATCTTCCCTTTTTTAAGCAAGAAGATGAAGAAAGCTGGCAAAGTCCCTTTTTCAGAGCCAGCTGTCAGCCTCTGGGGCCACCTGGGCACAGAGGGTGTCTGAGACACGGCTGCTGACCCTTCAGCTCTGCTGGCAGCATTCACCCTCCTGCCACCTACGCCCCTGCATGTCACCAGCTGTGTCCATCACTTCCACAAGAAGCCACAGGAATGCATGGAAATCTTTTGCTGCGGCCTGTGCAATTTTTCCAGACAACACCAAAAATAAATGTGACAGAGGGTTCACATCTGCAGCTGCATGAGGTTCAGCTCCCTACATCATTTAATTAAAAATCCAGGAGAAACCTTATGCAGGGATGGTGAGGACATAAGTGGGGGAGCCTGCCAGAAAGATTTATGTGAAACTCTCTGTCTCTTTCAGGCCAGTAAGCACTATCTCAGTATTTAGGTGACATACACACCTGTCTGAGAAGGCACAGACTGAAACTGAATGTAAAGAAACAGCACGGAAGTGTGACAAAGTCATCTCCCCTGTTCTTTACTGCCCTCCAGTTACTGAATCTGGGAACCAAGAACTCAGAACTGGACTGAGAATATCATAAAAGGTAATTTAATTTCAAAATCAAGGTGATGATTGCATTCAGAATTAATTTAAAAAAAAGTATAATTCTTTGTCTCAGCTTTCTTCAGCATGTTCGCTGCATTTCCCACACTTGGGAACTGAGCTGTGAACTAGTCAAGATATTTAATATCACTGGTCAAGTTACTTATTCCATGTTTTGGGAGGGAAGAGAGTAGATGAGGTGGAGAGAGAATTTCTGTTTCAAAACATTTCAGAGATGTTGAGATATCTGGGTGATGGGTGGCATATAAAAACCTCTGCCGTAATGAGGGAAATACATGTATATTTTTACCAATCTAAAGCTGTTGCCTTTTTTAACTCAGAGTGGCATTTTGGATCAATTGTTTGTGAAAATCCTTTCATTAGCACTTGGAGGTCTGCGTTTGGAGAGGCTGACGGAGCATGTGCTGGATCTCCATTACAATCTGTGCCTGTTCAGGGCAATCAGTCCATCACATCAGCACCAGTGTGTGTGGGAAACCCCAAAGCACCTAGATTAAAGAGCAAAATTCAGCATTGCTTTCATAGGACTCAAAAGTAATTTTTGTCCTAATGTAATATGTCTCTAATAAGTTATAGACTTGAATGCAAGGAGGGTTAATTAACATTTAAACTGAATCTTCTGCATGACACAAGCTAAAGAATTTCAAAACAAAAAATTATGCTGTGTGGAAGTATATAATATGAAAAACAATTTCGTGAAAAGGTGTTCAGATTATGTACTAATCACTGGGTTCACAAGAGCAATAAAATGATACTTTCTCCAAAAAATGTACATTGCAGCTTCCAGAAGAGGACATACTGCTCAACACATAATTCCATAATATACGCATTACATGCCTGAAATAACGTCACTGATTCTACCTCTTACTACTAACAGCTGTAAATGTTGAGTGATAATTTTCCTCAACTTAACAATGAATTATAGGTTTTATTCTCATGAATTAGACTCTTATGATGTATTCATAATTTACAAGGAAGTACACAGAAAACAAATGCATTTGTTTATAATGTTATAACAAGCATATAATATATATAAAACATATAGAATGTAATTTTTATATGTTGCAAGTTTGGAGAGATTTTCTGGAATTACACTAAAATTATAAGAAGAATATCAGTTAGGAGGAACTGTTTGAATTCTAAACCTGATTCACCATCTTCATTGACAATATGAAGTGCCTGAATATTTGAAAGAAAGTAAGAAAATTACAATATCCTTAATAAACATGCTTTGGGAATAGTATTAAGACTAACTCAAGTCTTTCAGCCCTTGCTAATAAAATTTAATTCATTGTTGTATGATTTATCAGCTTCTTTATTAATCTTTGTTTTATCTTTGAGAACAGTAAGTATAATTGGAATTATCACTGCCTGGCTCATGTTTTTCTTAGTTTACAAGCCTTGTGCTTCTTTGTGGCTAAGTTGGATAAGGCAGACAAAAGACCTGGCTCTCTATCCCAAAACTAATTTGCAATTCACAGCCTCTCTGGTGTTCACAGCTGAGAAGAGACTGTACTGAGAAGAAACCTGTACATTAACAATGAAAGAATTCTGTGTGTTGTCTCATTTATTCTGTAGGTGAAATATATTTTTTTGCCACCAATACCTTATGGTAATAGTTGCAAAGATAACTAGAAGTATCACCAAAGAAGCCTGTTTATTTCTGAGGATCAGAAGAAAAAAGTTCTTTAGTCATGGGACTCCTGGTAGCATTCCTAAGACTATTTTGGTGTATGCATGGGTGAGAAGCATGACTGGGGGATAGGTATGATTATGGTGATGTCACAATAGTTTGAGATTTCAACAGGCTTACCAAAAGGAAGAAAACTGGTAAGTGGGTGTCATTTGGTAAGTCTGCTTGACACACAGGCTTTTTTTAGTCTGTGATATTCTTTCAACAATATTTGACAATTTGCCTTTTTGGTAGAGGATCTGGTTAACTCATGTCTCAAGGACAGTAGATATTTCCCGTTGGACTTCATTGCTTGCGTAGGGTAGGGACTGGCTTTATAGGTGGTAGATAAGACCCAGTGCCCCCAGGTTTTTGAATAGGTGAGCAGCGCCAGGGATACAATTTTAGCTTGGGGGAAGTTTTCTGTTATTCCTGCAAGCTCCATTTTAAGGATTCAGTCAACAAAGTATATTTTGTCGGTAATCTGGGATGCTTTGAGAAATCCCTGGAACACCTCTGCTTGCCTTAAGCAAATTGATGCAGTCATATCTGAATGGAATGCAGTAGATGCAGCTGCATGTAAGAGGGTTTTTTGGCTTTTTTTATGAACTGAGTACATGTGAATATGGTCCGTGAGAATTTCATATTTTTCATAGGCATTTTACTTAACAGACATGTTGTTTCACTTGTCAGAGCTCATAAGAGAACTTGCTGCTTGTGGGTATGATGTGAGTGAGGAAGTGTTGGGAAGACAGACCCATCTTCCCTGAGTAGTGGTTTGTTGCTGCCAGTTTGTGCCATTGGATCCTTCTGGAATCAGGATTTTCGAGGAAAGAAGTGACTTAGCTTACTATGTGGCAATGATGGGTTGATTTTAATGTTTGGTACTAGGAAATGACATCACAGACAATATTTCTAGATTACAGCCAAATATGCAGTCAAATATGTTCAGGTTGGCACCCACAATCAATAGCAACTGGTGAAAAACCTTCAGTGGGAAAGAAAGGGACTATTTTTGCACATGTATTCTCTGTGGGGATGTTAAATCTTTGAGAAAGTTAATCTTGATAAGTCCTTCAGGTTTTGCTGTTCAGGAAATGCAAGCAAAATTCAATTAATATTTTAGGCTATGTGTTTACAGCACAATGCACTGCACGAGGTTAGAGATGCTGAGCTTGCCATATACTCGAGATTGTATAGATAGATAGACATTAGGTCATGTGTCACTAGCTTGAGGATCTTTGCACAGTATCGTGCAGAGTCAACAGACTGGAAAGGGAGGTCAGGCAGAGTTTCAGTATGCAGCTTCAAAACAGTGAACCTGAAGATTCTTGCTCAGGTGCTGCTTAAATCCCGAAGGCCCATTGCAGGCTTACTTGAAAGCTCCCAAGCTGCGTGTCTGCTTACAAGGAGGATATTTGCTTTGTAAGAGGGAGTCTTTGGTTCCCTCTCCTCCATTCAAGGCTGTTACTGTGTTTTACATTAAACAGTCACGGATAAAATACAGGACTAAAGACAACAGTGCACAACCTTCCAAGTAAAAGCTTACACTGGTATAATGGTTTGTGCAGCTGCATGACCTCAAAGTTTATAGCACTTTTTCCTCCTGTAGTTAACCATAGCAAATGTTAACATGATGCAAATCTACCCTGATACAAAAGTAAGGACTAGCATTTTGACTTGAAGCTGGCAGAGTAATCAAGTAGGTTTTATTTTATTAAGCTGAGCTGCCCCAGGATCTAGGAAAAAAATCTAATAAAAAGGCAAAAGGCACAGAAGGTAAGATTTTATTTGATATGAATAAAATACACAATGAAGTAAAGCAATGCTGATAATTTAATTTACTGAGGACCACTGTGTAGGTCATTCATGGTTTATTTTTCACACACTAATCGTAAATTCACTGGCATTGCCTCTGTGTCTCTCATTATTATATCATAATATCTGCTAAATTAATTTCCCGTCCTTCTCTATTTTTAAGTTAATCCCCTATCTATAGAAACCATGTTTACATTACATACACATGCACAATTCATCGCTCTTTTAAATATATAGCATGTATATTTATAGTATATGTAATCAAATAAAACTTAAGACTTATAAATCCTAAAATAACTCAAGCTGTTTTACAACGTTGCCTTAAACTATTAGAACCGTATAGTAAAGATCATGGTAACTATTCATGAGCTAACTAACATACTCTAAAAGAGCAAATTACCTTGATCTGTAATGCTTTAGTTCAGTGCTAACTTGAATAACAATCTGCACAAAGCTACAGGCAATACTGTGTCCCGCGTACATATTAATAGCTACAGATCCCATGCTAGCTGCTGGAAATAGGCAATAGCTGTCATGGCAACTCTGGAACTTCTAATATATTATTAAATGTTTATATTGCAGTGGCATACAGAGGCTCAGACAATGGAAAGACACTGCCTTTCCAGATGTCTCTAGATGTTTACCTTCCAAGGGGACAGAAGGTGCACAAATGCTGTGTGAATATAATGCCAGTATTGAATTGAATTTTACTTGCTATAAGAGTAAAGATATAAACAAATAGATTAAAATAAAATATATTGTGCACTAAAGCAGTATTAGTGTACTGCAGGTATTTTAAGAAGATAAGAGAGCAAAGCTTCAAAATCAGGTTTAGCTTATGCAAAGTTTCTACATACTTATTCCAGCAAGAGTTATAATCACTTGGTTGTGTCAAAATTAAGTCCTAATATAGTAAGGCACAGCTCTGGAAAACTAAGATTTACAGCTCTGAATGTCTGCTTATATCTGTGGTGAATTTGTTCTGTTGCTCTTATATTATCTTAGCAAATAATGACTGTCGGACCCTGAGAACTTACCATCGTACCATTAGTTCAGCATGGGGTCACCCATGTCCGCCATAACACAGAAATATCCACAAAATAAATGCTTGTCATAATAACTCAAAACTGAAGTGTTTGCTGGCTCTTTATTGCCATAATATATATTCACTTTTTCATCTCTTCTCTTTCCATAAACAATGACACTTTGAAAATCTCTTAATTTCCTCCTTCCCTTTATCTTTCCTGTACTTTGGATATTTTTATAAAATAAGCATCACAGATGTGTCTGGGACAACTGTTTAATTAATGGATGCAAATTGAATAAAGGATGTTACAAAAAAAGATTTCAAAACTTGCTGCTTGCAGACAAAATTCAAGACTGAGTTTTACAAAGTCCCCCACAATATTTCATGGATTTCCTTCTGTGTTTTGAGTTCACATCTCTCTGATGAGCACCCCCATGTTTCTCTAGCGCAAAAAGGATCCATCCCTTCTAGAACTGGGCAACACTTTGAGTTCAGAAGTGTGCTTTTGGAGACCTGGTCTTTTCTCCCCTATGGAAAGAAGGGAAAGTCGATGGAAAAGGTATAAAGAGCTTTCCTGATGTGTTTCCTCTCATAGCTTTCTCTTGGTTTTAATGGGAGGGAACTTGAAGGAAGGTAGAGAGAACAAAGCTCATGTTTTCCAAGCAGCATTGGAACAGACCGGATGACAGGAGTTACTAACTGGGAAGCTACTCCAAGGGATGGAAGAAGATATTTGCAAGGTCAGCCAAATTTTCTGCTCTAATTGGACTAAAGAGTGAGTAGAGACTGTGGATTTTAGACTTGGACTGAGAAGAAGGATACTCTGTACTCCTTGTCCCCTGAGGACTAACTGGCTATCCAACAAAAGCAGCTGAGGCTGAACAGGATAATTATTTGGAGGTACTGAGCAATCATGTTCATATTCTTCAGCCAGTAAAATTCCTACTGTGATTCATGAGCTGAAGTCTATTTTTTCACTAAGGCTAGGGAATTGAATGCTTGCTTCAAAATGGGGTGTCACTATGATGTTCCCTCAGGTAGTAAACAGTTTCCAAATACTCTTGCTATACCTCTGACACATCCCCACACTGGCTCTGCTGACTGCTGTCTCCTTTCCAGAGCAAAGCAATGCTGTAAAAGGGAGGTGGGTATGGGTCTGCCCTCTGCTAGACTCTCCCTGCTGTTGGACAGCAGATGCATACACAGGGCGTGATGTATGAAGCACCATATGGTTCCTCTTCTCTGAACTCCAACAGGGCCGTTCCTTCTCCTGCAGCCCTCTGTATGGCCGTTGTTGGTAGGGAGTCATGAACGCAAGAAGTTAATGGGTTGGATTCAAACACAACCTTGGCACATTACGCCAGTTCCTGCCCCTCTGTTTTTCCACTACTTAGTGTACTTCTTGAGATACATTCTTCGATACATGGGGGAATTAGTGAGACTGACATCTCTGTTTTATTTAGGCTCATGGATTTTCCTTGTTCAGGCCTGTGACATGTTTAGATTTTTTATCTTTCTCTCACCCACTCCTTTCTCTGCTGTCCATGTCTCTCAGTGGGAGTAGGTGGGCTGCCTTGTCCCCCTCCACAGCACAGGGTCTGCATTGCAAGGCCAGGTGAGAGTTTTTGCCTGTTGCATGCAGCTAGCACATCGTCTGTGCCAATTGCCAACATCATCTTTCTCTTGAACACTCAAAGCTAGAAATAAGCGTGTGGTGTAGGCTAGAAATGAGCATGTGGTGTAGGTTGGTGTCAGAGCAGGTATTTGTAGATAGTTTTGCATCTGATAACTATTATCAGAGGAAAATGAATTTGATCACTCAGGCAGAGTCCTTTCTAGTATTAAATTCTAGCTGGGGAACTACTTTACCTTGGGTTTTCATTTACGTCTGGGGCCCATAATCTGATACAAAAATGGTTGGGTTTTTAAATCAGTGCACAACCATGCTGTCAGAATTTGAACTACACTTCTGTATAAAAATCATTTCCTATGGATCTGACTGCAGGACAAGTGGCACAGACTGTAAACGCTAAGGAAAAGGGAGCCACTTTGTCTCAGTTCTGTCATGTACCTGTATAAATAAATATCACTAATGCTGGGGAGGGAGCTGGAACTCCCAAATAACCTGAGAAGTCAAAGAAAGGCCAAGAAGAAACCTTCTTGTTATGCATTTGTATTTTTATAATAGGAAAGAAACGTAAAAGCAGACAGGAATTTTGTGGGATTTTTTTCATAAAGATATGTTCTTGAAAGTTTAACCAAAAAGAGAGTGGAGTTTAAAAGCACTTTTTCAGTGGACAAACATCACTCAATCCTTTGCCTATTCTTGTAAATGTAATTGTTAGTTTGCATGTGAGATGGCTGTTAGTTATAATTCAGAGAGAAAACGATGAAATTGTTTTCTCTTAGTTTTCATTTCTCTGTTTCATGTCATATAGGAACTACCCTTCTTGCTTAGCACATAGGTATTGGTTTTGATCAACTGCAGAAAAGATGGTGCTGAGTTTTAGCAAGAGGCCTCTGAACAATGTCAAACTAGCATGTTAAGCAGCCATGCCAGAAAACTGCAGGTAAGCCTTTTGACAAGAAAACAGTTAAATTACTCCTGCAATGGACAAGGCTGATGTGAACAAAACTTGATTAATGGTTGACAGTATCAATTCTTAACCCTCATGTTTCTTCTTTCAGAAATACCAGTGGGAAGGCAAAAGGCATTGGGAGAGGGGGATTAAAATAAGGTGTACTATTATGGCCTAAATGAGTTCCTCACTGGAGATGAGTGACCTGTTTCTATTTCACTTAACTGCTTTACTGTAAAAATGAAGGCAGTATTTGCAGAGAGGTTTACCATAGCTCTTTAAAATTTTATGACTGCCCATGCAGACCTTGTTATGCATTCACAGGATTAATGGATCAGCAACAGGGATGTTCTTGGCATTTTGTAACCTGACCTTTTGACTGTTATAGTTGTGTAAGAATAAAGAAAAATTGTAACAACATAACAGATTGCCATGTTTTGCATAAGTGTTGCTCCCATTATTATTCTTCTTAAATTCCACTTAAAGATTAAAGGTGAAACTGACTGCTCAGGGGATATTCCTAGCAGTCAATCATTCAGTGGCCTTTGGCTTTTCAGTTATTGTAGAGTGTGGAGCTTTCTGCTGATAATTTACTGTTTTGACTTTCACTGCATACAGAGAAACAGTATAACATTTACAGATACCTGGCCACTACTATTCATTGTAACCATGAGTCCCTGATTTGTGAAGCATTATAATATCTCATTTCAAAGCCCTTGACTTTACATAAAACCTTATTATTTTTTATTTCATGTTCATACATAAAAAATCCTGAAATTTCTATAGAGTGGTAGAACTTAAAATGTGCCAGTATTTACCTTAGTCCATGTGTTGATTGTAGCCACCAGGTAGCCCTTACTCTGCTGGTTCAGTGAAGTACATTTATCTTGACTGTAACTCTACTCTGTTTCTTCAAAGCAACCAGTGTTTCCAGCAGTCTTCTGCTTTTATTTTGTTCCGCAGGCTGAAATTAACAGACTGAAAACAGAATTACAAATTCAAAAAAAGGAAAATGTGAGAGCAGTAACCACTCATTTGTCCAAGGTTTTACTTTTCTTTTTCCTATAAGAGCCCACCTGCTTACTTTTGTAGGTAAAATTACCTTTCCCAGCTTTTTACTCTTAAACCTACAGAGCAGGTTGAGACCTAAGGGGAAGACCAAGCACCCTATCTTGCTTCCCCAGCTTACAGAAATGTTAACAAAGCCTGACCTGTGGAGTCTTCCTTATTGGTAGTAATGCAGATGCAGTAAGAACCCAACTTAGGCAGCAGACTGAGCTTACAGGGCTGGCAGTGTAAGCAAAAAAACAAAAAAACGTTTGAAACAGAACCCAAAGTAAAAACTGAATGACGGTGACAGTTTCTAAAAAAGTTGTCATCTGAGGCAAATTTAACAGCAAGCACTTCACTGACCATACAAAATTAGTGTGCCGAAGGCAAAGACAGTAGCCTACCAGATTGTCATGGCAGAGAAGAAGGAGGAGAGAGTATATAATCACACAAGTCCTATTCCGCCGACAACACACTGAAACTTGTTCAAAAAATCAGTAAGAATCATCCCAATGGTTGCAGTGCATGTTTGCCTGCTGTCAAAACTCAGATCTAGAAAACAGAGAGTTACATTTCCAAAATCAGATTTTTACATTCATTCTAGTACAGAGATGGCCTGACATTCAGTGAGAGTGAGATTCCCGATGTTCCACTGAATTATGTTCTCGATTCAAACACTGTCCTTATTTTAGAGAAACATGTTATTTTTCTTCTATTCATGGCTCCTTCTTTTTACTTCACATCTCTTCAGAGCTCTTTTTCTTCAGACCATCAGGCAACAAAACCCTTTGCCTTTTCCCTGTTGTGGTGCTGTGCCAGCATGTCAGTACTTAGTTATTCAAATTCTTTCTGCGTCTATGAACCATTCCCTGCACAGTTTCAAGAAGGAATGGGCAGTTGTGACCAGGGTCTCAAGATCAGCAGCCCAGGGAACACAGGCTAAAGAAGAGTGTGTGGTGGTGTGCAGAAACCCTGCATTCTCCTGCCGCAGCTTTGTCCATCAAGCACCAGACAACTTTGTAAGACTGTTTTTGTTTTGTCTCCACGAGACCAGCGTCAAAGGTGGCATTAGAGTTTGAAACACAGGAGTTTTGGTTCTCCCTTTAGAATCCCTGATCTATCTTTTCATTAAAAGGAGCTCCATAATGCCATACATTCCCCAAGCCATTTTAGATAGCAAAGCTTTTATAAAAAGCATTCAAACAGAAGGAATTCAGTGGGAAGCAAGAATACACTTGTTAAGTATTTGTGTAATTAATGTAAAATCAGGACACCCAAATTTGCTGACAAGCTGATTTAACTTCCAGTAGAGGATATAATCTCTACCAACAGGGTATACCTGCAGCAAAACTCATTTATGTGAAGCAAAATAATGATAGCTCAAAGCCACTCAGAAATTTTGTACTTATTCAGACAGGCCTTTGTGTACTGAACTTGCATCCTCTGGCACTAATGTTAATATTTAAAAGTGAATTAAATGCATGTTATTAGTTGAAAATGAAGAGATTATTGGTGAAAAACAATGGGGAACAGCACAGGCCTTTTCCAGGTCCAAAACTACTTGCTTTGGATTGTAAACAAGAAAAGGCTAAATTAGTGAAAGAAAAATAGGGCTAAATGTGAGAACGGTTTGTGGTTTTTTTTTAAAATATATCATTAAGCATTCATAGAATGGCAAGTTGCCAAAGAAGTGCTCAGTGGAGTTTTCTATTGCCACCACAGTCTATAGCTTGTTTGCTGCTTTTGTCCTTAGAAGAATGCAGTAGGTCAAGAAGTTTATCTGTCACTTAATGCTGTTTTCAGCTTCAAGTGTGATTCATCCAATCATATACCAAAAAAATTGCTCTGGCTTAGCCTGTATGGTCTTAAATAATTTGGCTAAACTCCTACTAACCTACTATATATATGCATGTAAGACTTGCCTATGAAGTTTCTGTAGTTCTTTATTCAGGTTTATGCCTTGCTTTCCACCATAAAACCTGGGGTTTAATGTGACCTGCTGACCTCTGAGGGAGTTGAATTCAGGCCTTTGAAAGATGACACAGTGAGCTGGAACCGCACAGAGGTGCAGCTACGTGGCAACTACTGCTCAGGCTGCCTGGGGGACTGTAACCTCAGGCAGAAGGGGAAGGGAAACAGCAAGGGCCAGTGACCCTATAAACTGTCATGGCCGAGTTTGCTGGAGTCCATCTGTCACATACCGTAATGCTGTTTACATCCCTTCATCTAACACATGTTGATTAGTGCAATATTTAAAAATACCTTTTAAGCCTATTCCAAGCCTCAAACTATCATAGTTTTAAGCTTTGTGCGGACTTCAGGGAAGTGACTCCATATGTTCAGATCATGTTTTCAAACTTTTTTTGCAACTCTTCTATTTTTTTCATTCCTTTGAAAGTCTGAATTTCTGCAGCAGTGCACAGCTTCTGCAAATCCAGAAAGTATCTGGAGTAAGATGACCACGTGTTTTAAAAACATATACAGGCCATGCAAAAGGGTGAAAGCCCTTCTGGTTCTGCTCGAGGAGTGAGACAAGCAGCCGAGAATGTACTGCATGCCCATGCAGTGTGTGTACAGCAGTCACGAGGAGCATCATGTTAGGTCAACAGACCTAAGTGCTTCTGCCACAGTGTAATGACAGCCCAAATACACACCTCAACGTATGAACGTTGAAGCTGCCGTCCTCTGTGAAGAAGAGGCTGCAAAACGGGTATGCTCAACCTCTGAAGTTAGAAGTGTGGTTGGGGTTAGGGTATGCATAGTCTATCTTCGGCCAAAGGGCTGTAATTACTTCTGACAGCGGTAGGGACTGCTGGGCTGGATTGCAGTCTGGCGTGGAAACAGCACTGGTCCAAGTTTCAGGAGAGTGCTAGTCAGTGGGTTGCATTTAGGGTTGGACAGGAGTGATCCAGGTAGCTAAGATTAGCTCTGAGTTTTGCAGGGGATGCAGTGCTTAAAATAGTTTGGGGGATGGCAGTGATCACTAGGCAAAGTCTGGGATTTGGAACAGGGCTAGTAGGTAACCTGCAAACCTCAATCATAGCTTAGTAAACAAAGGACCACTTGATCCTGGTTTAGGTGTAACTACGTTCGGATTTCACCTGGCAGCAGTCGTTGGATGCCTGAGACTATGATTAATATTTGGTTTAGGATTTGGCCTTGCGAGAAGCTGGGTTTAAGGCTTAGTGCTGTTGGGGACATAACTGTGGTAAGACCTTCCATGTGGTTAGTGGGTCTAGGGCTTCAAGTCATTACTGGGCTATGACTAAAATTGAGATTAGGTCTGAGATTAAGATTTGTCATAAAGAAGGCTGACAAACTAGGTAAAGACAGAAGTGGCTGCTGGGGTAAATAAGGAGCTGGCTAAATTTAACTTTTAATCTGAATTTGGGGCCCAAGGGGAATTATTAACTATGAATAGTGCTGGGTCTGGAAGGGCGCCCCAAGGCTAATGTAAGACTGGTGATAATAGGTCCCAGATGTCAATCCTTTATGCTTCTGTATAAAGGGATCACTTAACACTGCATAAATGTCAGATTTGGGTTACGAGCCAAACAACTATGATATGATCAGGACAATGCAGAGGCTATTGGCTGGGCTAAGATTTGGTGCTCACTGCAGCCTTCAGGTTACTTTTGGGAACTGGCATCCAAAAAGTTTCAGACAATTGCTGATAAACTGGGTTATTCCTAGAAAGTGAAGGGCTGCTTGAGTAGCCTTAGGTTTGTAGTTGAAAAGCCTTAAGACTGTTAAAACCTGAAATGAGAGTAGTGTTATGCCTCATACCAGTTCTAACTGTTCAGCTAGGCTTACGTGGCTGGACCAAAATGCTTCCCATGAGATGCTGTGGCAGATGCTAGCAGGTGTCTCACAGGTAGTTTTAGACATGGGGTTTGCAGGAGTCAGTGCATAAATTTTAATATGAGAATTAGGCTGAGCTGAAGTAGTGCTGGAAACTCATAGTCTTTCACGCTGAATGCTCAAACTCCTGATTAAAAACTCCACCTACAATTTTCATGGGTCAATTAGAATTTGAGCCCAGGGAGACATTTTCTATGGAAAGTTCCTTCTGCATGACAAAAACCGGAAAGAGCAGCAGGAACATCTTAAATGAACTTAGTCAATCATTTCTCATTTTCAAGAAGTCAAACAGTGAGAATGTCTTAGCAGTTTATTGGAAAGAATATTTTTTCATTCTAATTATACTATATTATTACCTTGGGAATACCTTGATATTAACCTGGTATTAATAAGGTGACAATATAGTATAATTAGGTAAATTATGGTTAAATATGAACGTTTTCAAGTTTAGGAGCTGAAGATTGTATTATATACAAATACTATTTAAAAATTAGGAAAAGTACGGTTCTCATGCAGGGTTGCATAAAATATTTTAAAGGACAGTGTTAGCATTTGAGAAACTATCTGTATATTTCTGCCATGAGATTTTCACAGTTATTGTGAACATCTGCTTTCAAAAAGTAGCACCAGTACCTGTTCTATGGTGCTGGCATAATATTTTTCCTTTCTTGCTCTCCCATTTGCCTGTCCTCATCCCTTCCCTTTTCTCTTTTTCCCTTCTCAGTATCTATTTGTGTTTCATTTAATCTCATTCTTTTGTTTCTAAAAGCTCTTCCCCATTAAATTTCAATTTGAAGCATTCCTCAAAATGCCATTAAAAAACACTTGCATGAAACTTCTGCAATGCATAAATACCTCATAAACAAGTGGCCACACACTCTACATCTTTTTGTCCCTCAAAATCTGTACTGTTTGCTGTGTGAGATCCCAAAAGCTTATTAATCTTTAGGTGCCAGTCTTGCAATAACTCTTTAAATCCCCTTCAGCTATGAACACCTTTTGCTTGCAACCATCCACATACATAAAGCCGGTTAAATGGATGCTGTAGGTTCCTGTCCTTTGGAACAGGGTGATAACTCATACCTTGTGTAAATCAGAACAGAAGCATCCTTTAGGCCGGATTTGGGACAACGGATATCAGACCTCACAGCTTTTGTCTGGAGAGCAGTGGTCTCCAAATTGGGGTTCCTGCACCTCAGGGGGTACACAAGACAATCCACTGGTGAGCAGGAAGAAAGTAGTTTTTACCATTAAAAAAAAAAAATTAAGTAGTGTTTATTTTATCTTTATGTCATCCTTTTTGCATTTCTATTTTGTGTATATTCTATTATGTACATAACATTAGTATGGTAGTACATATATATAATTTATAAATAAATATATATATATTGGAGTGCATACTCAAAAAATTTTTACTCACAGGGTTGTACAATGAAAAAAAGTTTAGAGACAGCTGCTCTAGAGCATCTAATTCACCTTGAGCACTATGTAGCTATTACATCTGTAATGAATAAAATACATGTATAATCCTCTACTTAGGCCTGTATCTGTGGCATGAAAGAGAAATCCTGTTAGCAATTATAAAAACAAGTATCTTCTTTCTGCTATAAAAATGGGCTAAACCAACTTCCAGCTGTGCCTGGTTGTGCAGTACTTGCTCATCCTTTGCAATTAAGACACAGTGGAAGCTGAGGGCAGGATGTTTTGACTCCTGCTGTCTCATAAGTTTTTCATGTCACAAAACACACCTGGGGCCTATTTAATTGCTTTTGGTATTCAGCCTATAAATGGCTGAACCTGTGATCTGGGCTTACAAACAGAAGGGGGCACTGAATATGTGAGGATGGTTTGCCATTTTTTTCTTTATGTAAGCTGGAAGAGTTAGGGATGTGTTACTTGGCAACCTCACCCAATTTGAGCATTGAAAATTATCTTTTCCAACTCAATATATGTTATTCCTACAGGTTACTTTTTTGTTGGTTTTTTTTCAATTCTCAAAATTTTTTTCTTCTGAAGGTCATATATTCATCACACACTAGCAAAATACCACTTGCAGAATGACATATAGACTGCAGAATGCAAAGAGGAAAAAGCAAATAATTGATAGTGAAGTTTTTAATGGCAGTGGAAGTTTTGTCCGTACAAGCATCACAGCAGCTCATCTGTAAAACTAGGCACATCCTTATATGCCTGGTTTTGTCTGTTTTCTCTTATTCTCAGGCTGTGGACTGTGTAGGGCAATGGCTGTGGTTTTGTTCTCTGTCTGTATGGTGCCAATAATTACTTCTATTGCTACAAAATTATGCCCTTCATAATAAACAACAGCTGCACTAAAAATAATAATCACAGCCATCACAACAGCAGTACGAAGGGATGTCGAATGCAGAAGGTCTAATCCTGTACTGCTAAAACAGCTTCGCTCACCACTGGAAACTGCCTGGAAGGGGCCAGACTGGGACAGCTGTGGGAGTGTGAGGAGTATTGGGTGAGCAGGAGCAGAGGCCTCAGGGTAGCGAATACGCCATTCCCAGTAGCATTTAAATGATAACTTTCTATTAGCAGTAGGTTCGAAATACAGTGTCAATCTCTGCTCTGCAGGTATAGAAGAGAGCCAGCCTTTCTGTTCCCCTCCGTTTACTTAGTCACCACTAGCGCTAAAAGCTTCACAACCGCTTTTGAAGGGAGAGACACATGAGGCTGCCCTGACCAGCCTCCGACTCCGGAGGGCTGCCAGGCTCTAGCTCTGCAGAAGTTTGGCATAATTAAGCATTGCCATCTGATGGCGGAACCTTGGTACTGCAGAGCAGTTCCCTGCCAGTGGAAAGTTGACATTAAAGCAAGTGGCTTTTCCTCAAAGGAAGTGTCTATGACTAAACACCAGATTTCATTTTTTCCGACACCATTTAATGATGATTTTCTCGTGATGAAAATCCTGTTTTCCTGAACTAAGCAGGGTTTAAGCAGCAGGAAAGAGGTTGCTTTAATGTTTGCAACATTAGAAACCCTTTTCATCCCTGATCACTGTGTTTCTAGCTTTTCCTTAGAGACAGGATGCTGGAAACTTTTGCTCTGCTTTTGCTTTTTCCTTCTCTGGTCCTTCTGTGGTGTCACTCACAGCCATTCAGACAAGCACAGGGTGGTAGGCAGTGAAACTTCTCTGAGTACACATACTGTGATTTTGGATGGTTGGCATTGTGCCATGCTATTGTTTCAGGTGGCAGTGTGTCTTGTGCTGGGACAGACACTTCTTATAAAGACTTCAGTAGTGTATTTCAGCTCTCAAGAGTGGTGTTTTCATTTTCTGCTATGCAATTCTGACAGCGGTTTTTACAACTGTGTCTCAGCCTCACCACTGTAAACTTGATTTTCCAATGCTGCCAGGCTTACTGCTTGGCACGGGAAGCCTGCCCTTCCATTCAGAACTCTGCTCCCACTTACAAGTCAATTATTATCAAAGGAGGCATGCTGATGATCTTGGTGCTACTGTTAAACAGAGACAGATTGAAATAGCATGGGATTGGGGACTTGGAAAGGAGAAAAGATTTATTACTACTAATTCATTTTAGGAAGAGAAAAATAAGTTGCTTGCAATTCTGCATCATATTCTGTGCTTGGATGTCAAAGTGCTTTACTAGCTGATTATCTTCACAGCCTATCCTATGAGTGAGGTCACTCTGATGTATTGCATTTCTCTGAAAGCAACAGCAAAGTCTAGGCAAATAATTCAACTTTTGTAACACATAGCTTTTCACTTCCTTGATTTGGAAGATAGTGCTCACAACTTTGTACCTTGCCAATTTCCTTCTGGGAAGAAATGAGGTATTGAGATTATTTATCCAGTAGCCTGGAAAACACTGTTAATTAGCTCATGCAGACCTCCATGCTGGTAGCAAGATTAACCAAGCAAGTCTAAAACCAATGCTTATATATTTCTGTATCGTAGTGCAGATGCACATATGCAAAACCCACAGTCCTTTGAAAATTGGAACATACCTCAGTCACTTGACACTTGTGACCCTTGGGTTTACTATCCTTTGTCACGCATAGACTTACTGTTATAAGACTTCTCACTGTTTTAATTTGTCACCTGGACAGTACCATCTCACCTTTGTAAAAAGATACTACATTTAGATGGGAACAGTGCTATCCGTAAGTGCTGGATATCTGCTCATGTCTTACTCAGCATGCTGTACTGTATTCTGTACTAATGGCTTTCCAGAGAGTGCAAATAGAGGCGTAGCATTTCTGTGCTCATTCATATGCACAAACATGAGACTTAAGTAGAGATATGATTCAAATCTGTTCAACAAACCTTTTGCCTCAGCCTACTCCAGCCTACTCTGAAGTATCACATCTGAATATTTTCTCTAAAGCACAACAGCTCTACTAGATCATGGCTATTCTCTTGCTTGGTTTTGTAAGTTGCTCCCCACTATTTATCTCATTTCATTAGTGGAATGCATGACTTCTCCTCCAGGTTTTTTGAGGTGCTTCTCTTTCATGGAGACCAGACTGCAATCATTGTCATAGGCAATGAGCAGTGCAACTGAAATAATGCAAGTCAGGGAAAACAGACTGGGCAACTACTGGCAAGACAGAGCTTTGAATACTGTGTTTCAATACATCCACTCCAGACTTGCATACAAAATAAAATGCATCTTCATTATGGCCTGTACTTAAACCACCAAAGTTTTCCTCTACCATTATGCTGTAATGTACCTGTTGCAGCACGCTGCAAACTGAACCTTCCTCTTACCAGAAGTCATACACAGCGTATCATCTGAAGGTGGGTACAAAACAGGGAATCAGTTAGCTGAGTTTATGAGCAATCTCACTTGTAAATTCTTAGTCGTAATTAATAACAAAGAACTCTGCCAGTAAAATCAATGACATTTCAGAGCCATTTAGTGATTTGAACTTCCACATGCTGCTTTGTCTCAGAAAGCACTAGAAATTTGAGCTTCAAGTTCTTAGCCCTACTGATATATAGTTATGGTCTCCTAACAACACTGCAGAAAAGACTCCCTGTCAAGAATACAGTTAATTTTCATTTATTATTTTGTACCCTTCCAACAGAGGTTTCAGTCAAGGAAACTATACTTCATAGTTTAACCTCAAGCAGTATTAGAGAAGAAAGAGAAAAAAGTAGAGAATATATCTTTTCCACCATACTGAATGATTTAATTGCTGTTACTCTTTCTGTCACTAGTAAAATGTCTGTGAGTGAAGCAGAGTCTCAAATGATACAGATGTGTATGAGTTACCTGCTTGTACTGGTATCTTTATCCATCCCAGCATCATAATCCCATTTGTTGGAAGCTGTGAGTGTGACATTTTTGTCCGTCCCCCCCCCGCCCCCCCACTTTTTTTTATCTTGGTCTCGGCCTGTGGGAAAATAGAGAACAGTGTCATCTCTAACATGCCCAGAAAATGGTCACCTAACTGCAGTTTGCATTGAGTTTTCTCAGCTAGTGCTATTCTAAAAAGGATTAAACAACGGTTTATGAATTGGGGCATCTTGATGTGCCCTAGACCTTAGGTCAGCCCTAGCTGCAGGTACTTCATACGTGTGAGATGATCAGTTGTTGAACAGGATGAAATAAAGACAAGAAATACCACTTTCTGCAGGGAAACAGTAACTTATGGTCTACAAGGATGGCTTAAGCAGCTGTGTGTTTTGCATGGTAAAGAAGAGCAGATCAGATTAACATGAAAGGTTGTTCCTCAAGTCAGCTTGCCATGGTGAAAGCAGTTCCAAATCTCTCTCCTAGTTTGTATCTGCAGACATGGTGCTGTACTATATCCCTACCCTGACTGTCTTGGTGTTCTGTGTTGGAGTCTCATTTCTTCCCATATTAAAAGGATATTCTTCCTGGCAGTTGCATGAAGGCAGCAATCACCTGCCTCAATACTGAACACAGATATTGTTATCTGTATGTTACTCTGTCCCTTTACCCCAAAGGGACTTTTTTTCTCTCTTTCGGTGTTCATGAGGGTAGTTCATCATGCTGGCTGTTTTCACTTACACTCCTTTCCAGATTTCCCACTGACCCAGCTGACAGGGGCCATCATCTGGCAGCACCTTCTCAGACTTTGGCCTTCTGAGCCACTTTCTGCTCTATCACCTTCTGTCTCTCATTTGAGATCAGAGATCCAGCTTCCTTCACCTTTCTTGCAATATAATACACTTTTCATGAGCTTCCAGATGCTCTGTGGCTGGGCAGACATCACAGCTTGTTGCCTCAACAGATCTGTTTCTCATCAACCCAGAAAATTGAATAGGCTGCCAGCTGTACCAGCCCTGCTAGAAGTGTATGTGTGTGCACGTGCACATGCATGCTTCTCCCATACATCAGTGTCAGCTCTGCAGTTGCACTGCCCTGGCCCCACTCACACAGTGGCAGCATCTGGCCTTAGTGGAAGGCTTCCTTCAGTGCCACAGCACTTCTGATCTTTCCTAGTCTCTCCCTCTAGTCACTCTTATTTGCTTTTTCAAGAAAAGGGTTGGATAAACCTTTGCAAACCTGTCATCAAAAGTGATATATTTCGCTGAGGTGGATGATGTAACAGCCAAATATCCCCTGTGGAATTAGCGTGCACCGGAAAAATGACGACATGTCTGAGTTCCGAGGTAATGGGCTGGCATCCCTTTTTGTTCTCTCCAGTCAATGCTGAAGTTCCCCTAGGCAGCACTGAGCAGTCCTGAATACCTCCTCCACCAAAAAATTTCTATCCACTGCTATGGGGTCTACAAGCCTCACTCCACCATTACTTCAGATAGACAGCTGGCTAATTTTTGTAAGTAGTTTCTAGGGGCAGAAGAACTGGGGGCAACCAAGTGTTTCTGTGATACCTACAAGGCCATAGTGTTATATTTGTACCAACACGTTTCATCTAGAAAATAAGCGTGTCACAGTGACAACGGCCACCACATGCAGTGCCAAGGTCCTGCTGTACCATAAGGCAGTGTGTCTTGGGAGCCACTGCCCCTCCCCGATCAGCAGCATCCTGTCTCAGGGGGGAAAGGGCAACTAACTCACACCTCTCACTAAGTCTGGAGCTTAGAAGGAGCAGGGAAACACTGGTACTCGCAGTGGGAAGATACCATATCCTTAAAAAGGAAGAGATCCCGGTTAAGCACCAGTGCTGAGTTCCCAGATCAGCTGGAGACAGCACCTCAAGTGGAGGTTAGATCTTGGCTCTCTCTGTGGGTCTTGCTGGGTGCCACAGGGTCTGCGAGCCAGTCCTCTGATACGCACCTCTGATATGCTCAGAGAAACGGGGGCCTACAGCTTGAGATGCATCCACACTTTTTTTTTTCTTCTTCAAGCACTGATTACTATTCTGTTTCCTTATAAAAAGCATACAGTAACACTTTGTCTCCTTCAAGAACAGGAAAGACACTGTGGGACAGTTTCTTTGCTTGTTGTTCAGATCTCTGTCAGCCAGCACACATGTGAAAACCTCTGTTACTATTTCCTCGGAGTCACAGTAAAGAAGTGCTTCTCCAGCTGGATCCTTGGTGTCCTCGTGGCCTTCTCTGTGTGTTCATGCTACTTTCCTCAGACTCACAGAAATTAGTTCAACCAGCAACCCTGCCTTTGCTATCAGGCTCCTAGAGTGGCAGGGCCATACCTCGCAACATGCTAGGGTTAGGGTTATAACTTCCTATTAGGTTATCTGTTAGCAAAATACCTGGACAGTGGATGCTAAAGAAACAGACAGGGATGCACCTTCTAGCATCCCTAGTCCAGTTATGTATGGAGGGAGTAGGAGGAGAAAGGAGTGCAGGAGTGGCCAGGCTCACATGCTCTCCTAAACAGCACCTCTGGCTGCTACTGCAGGAGGTGGACCTCAGGTCTCTTACCTATGTTCTGAAATCAACTGGGAACCAGTATGCCTGGATATTTTCAGCAAACTGAAATATATTTCTCAGTGATCAAAAGCCTGATTCTGACATTGCCACCTACACAATTTTCTCCGTCTTGACAGATACTGTGTTTTGGATATCGGCCTTGTGTTATGCGATAAACTGGCACTGGGAACAGTACTAGCACATTTGCAAAGTGGGGGCTGGGGTTTAGCCTAAACAACCCATTCATACCTGCATGAGTCATGAAACTAAATTCTCAAGCAGTCTTAAAAATCATCCTTTTCATTTTAACCCTACATGTATACTCATGCATAGGTGAATTTACTTTTACAACAGATTGTTTGAGCAGAACAAAAGCATATAAGATCAAGACAAAGTTCCTCAGCATGCATCTCAAGCAAGACTGATAGTGCCTTTTCTGTATTACACTACAGCCTGCAAGATCCAGTTGCAAACTAGTTCCTTTGCATGCTGGAGACTGTACAAAGAAAGGACTAAATGGCCATACATGTGTGATACTGTTATTATCAAAGGAAATGTTTTTGCTACCACTGCCATCAGTAAAGTGAGTTTACTTGGAGCAGTGATGGGAAGTTGTAGGATAAAAGCTGACTTTAGAACAGGATTTTATAGCTTTCTAATAACTAGTTAATGAAAAAGGATTTTGAGCTACTGCTTATTAATCCTATCACAATCAAATGGACTCTCTAACAATCTAAAGTATAGGTTTCTTTCTACCCACCTCTCACTCCCATTTTTAAAGTCATACCATCTTACAGTGGTGTCCTAGCTGTCTGGGTTGAACTTTCTTGCCAGCTCTCCAGAGCTGACCCAGTATGTGCTTGGCATGTCCCTTCTGTACTTTCTTCTGTACTGTCTGTAGTTGTATCACGGAAGAAATATCAAGTTAGCAGAGCAAAAGGAAATACACAGAAATGCAATTCTTGTATTGTTAAGTGCTTCCTTTTCCCATTTTCTTTCACTCTGTCTCAAACTGTGAGAATTCCCAAAGTAATCAACCAGCTTTTCATTGTGGCACAAATTCCCTCTGTGGCTCAGGGTAAAGTTTTTTTCTTTGATTTTCTTTACTTGCTTACTTACATCACAAAGCAATTATGTTGATTAGCTAATACTTATTCAGAATTTAGAAACTGTGGTAAACTATGCAAACTATGGATAAAATTAATTTTTAAAATGTAATAGTTATCAGTCATTTTACATTGTTTTATTGCCTGTACTTTTGGCATGGAACAGAATTCATATGGTAAAGAACAACAGGGAATAACTGTATAAACAGTCACGCAAACTCATTTGTTGGCCATATTTTTCAGAGGCTTACACAAAAGGAGTCTTTTGTAGATATGCCGCATTTCTGCATCATGCTCTATAGTACCTATCTCACTAACAGCAGAGTTTCTGGTCAGACCTTCCTCACACTGCCAATAAAGCTGGAAAATGACTCTTCTGTACCTTTATGGAAGAAAATACTTTTAATTGTGCTGATAAACATTTGAGATCATCTAGAAATTCTGAATTGAATCATATAAAGTTCAAATTACCAAAGCTGAAAAAATTCCTGTTAGACCTTCACAGCTGAACTTCTGTGACATTGTCCATGTAACTCATCCCAAACAACAGGATCTGAAAAACCTGAGCAGATTGTAGTTTGAAATACAGCAATATAACTAGGTATTTGAGCCAGCAACGAAATCTGCAAGGCTGTTAATGGGACATCTGTCCCATCAATCCAATCCAGTCTAATCTAATCTAATCTAATCTAATCTAACCTAATCTATCTAGGACCAGGGTCTGAGAACAGTGTTTGGCCTTTTTTACCAAGTGTTCTTCCTCCAGCAGTCTTGAATTTTGCAGGCTCCTGGTTTAAATGTAAAAAGGCAATCTTTTTACCATTTGGTTGTTACATTGACAAATTGTATCATATAATCATGACATATGTCACTCAGTGATGACAAAAATTATTTATTTCTGTAAAGTGAACTGTTAAAAATTATAACTACACTTTAATTACATTCTTAGCTTAGTTTTGGGTGCAGTGAAATGTCTACATGTTTTTAGCAGGTTTTTTTTTTTAATTTTGTTGATGTAGATTTGGAATGATTACTTAAAAGACTTCTAGTTCATACATTTTACAAGATGAGAAGTGATAGCAAATGTAATATTCAGGTGGCATATACTTTGCTCTGTTTGATTGGTGGAATCTTGTGGATAAGCAACAAATACGGAGATTTAAAAATTACAGTTCGATATTTCTATTTCAGAGGCATGTAAACTTCCTTTCCAGGATCTACGGTCTGCAGGTTAAGTGCCTTGTCCCGCTACAGAAAACTGCAAAGGCACTCTCACCAGAGCCAGTCTCACACTAAAACGCTGACAACGTTCACACTCCCACAAGAGGGCAGTAGGCAAGCACGGTACAGGAAAACCCCTTTGCACTGGATTTTATTTAATATCAACCTTATAGTTCATTCTGCTTATTAATCATAGGGAAATCCGTACAAACTGTCAGAGTAATTTAATGCATAATATGAAATGAATGCCATTTTACAGCTACTATACTGAGAAATTACTTTTTAGCTAATTTGTACTCATAATTACATAAGTTTAAACATAAGTTTATGCCTTCTGGTATCTTTCACCTGTGCCCCAAGATGTGAGGTGCTTTGCTATCACAGTTGTAAATAAATATTCTGGGATGCTGTCCCAGCATAGGAAATTCAGGTAGGCAAAATGAAGCACTTTCTGAAGCAAAGAAGACAAAAGATTGATTGTCTAGCTAGAAATCAGCCTGGTAATCTCCCATGTAGTACCCTTCCCTGCCTGAAGCTCTGCACGTTACTGCAGTTCCTCCTGATCCATCTCCTGCGGCAGCCAGGACCAGCCTCAGCCACCCCCTTCACACTGCTCCAACCCTAAACATCATGGCATAGCAAGGTAGAGAGCATCTGCACTGGTGGAGTGACACAGCCTTGCGAGTCATCTCAGTGCGACTTGCTGGATCTTACCCTCTGTCCACCCAGGCAGCACAAAACTTCTGCAGCTGTAAGACTTTTGAACAAAGAAAATTTTTTCTCAGCACAAGTTGGCATCTAAGGCTGCCTTTCCCACATGGGCACTCTTAGTACATGAAGAAAAGGCCTTTGTGAAGGGGTTTCACTCCCATTGTCTTTTTGGCCATCATTTGAACCTACGAGAGGCAACCTTCATAATAAAATACCCGGGCATTTCTCACCAGCAAGTGTCTTATTTTCAAAATAATTATACATTTGGGATTTTCTGTGCTGAGAGAAAAGTTTGTTCCAAAGAAGTTAGATGGTTTTGGATGCTTGCAGTTCTAAAACAGCTGTGAACCATGACTAGTTGAACGTCATCTGTTCGCAAACAAGACTGTGTTTTCTTCTATATAGAATTGAGCTGTTTCAGCAATGTTTAATCAACCAGCACTGACCTTTCTTCTCAAATGCCACAAATTTGTTTTCCATAAATGTTTAACTACTTATTTCTAAAGGTAAAGGTTCACAACATGTAAAACCTACTTTTAACCTTACACTGATTTTGTAGTTACCACACAGCATGGTTGCTGTAAGGCTGAATATGTGTTTTAGGAGAAGAAAATTTTTCATCTGTATTCCAAATATCTTATGACACTTGTGTTACCTCCTTTTTCATTTTGCTTATGACAACTTTCTGTATTGCCCTAAGATATGTGAAAATACTGACAAAGAGGAAAAAAATTAAGCCCGTAGTATAACACTGTCTAAGCTGGTGACCTTTTCTCTTATCAAATGCATGTTTGAGAATTGATCAGAATCCCAGGATATACCTATACTGCAGTCTCTGGCTAGTATAGACAAACCTAGCTAGATAGCTTGGCTAGATAGCCAGTTGTCAGGGCACAAAACTCACTGCAGGTTGCAGATTCTGCCCGAAAAGTTGGGTAAGTATCAGGCAGTTTATGGCACTAAGCTTTACATTCTCACAACTTGTCTACCCTCAACCATTAGATCTTAATTATTTAAGGTCAAGACAACTTTCTATAGTATAGTGGAATCCCAGAAATGACCAATGTATGCACTTATTCTAAGGCCAGGGGTGTAGAAATGGGTTAATCTATAGTATATTGAGTTGGCTTGACTGCAGAAGATTGTATCTGCTAAAAATAATTATGCTACTTCCCTGCAGTGGAAAATGCACATCTGGAAGGACCCATGTGAAACCAGCATCCTTTCAAATGACTGCTATTTCAGTTCACAGCTTGCTTATTTCTACCTGGCTTCCACAGTAGGAATGGAGGGGTAAAACTCTTGTCCCACTCACCTCACTGACTCCAAAAGGGCACGGGTTTCAGCTCAGAACTTGAGGACAGTATGCATAGCCCTGTGAGTAAGGTGAAAGAGGTTGGTTATCCTCAGGCATGGATACCAAAACCTTAGATTGCAACCATTTTGACCTGATCTTGGCTATTTTACACTGAAGTACAGTTCTACCTGCAGGTTACTGATGTATTTGTTAGGGTCTTCACAATTAAGGTAAATTGTGCCAAATCAGCAGCTCTGGGATTTGTCACCACAAGTCATGTATTCCCATGCTGTTCTAGTGTACTTGCTTCTACCCAGTTTAAGTGCACTCATCCAAAATTTTATGGGATCTTTGCTATTAATTGTTCTCAACTATTCAGACTGAAGTAGCTGCTATAGGTGGTTGTAAAGTACTGTTTACCCTTAAAGAAAGAGATAATGTCAATGTTTTGTAAATTTTCAAAAATCCATTTGCTGCTCCAAGAACATTTTTTATGATGCTGGGCTGGTAACCACTTGCCAAAGACTGAAATATCCCATTCAGAAGAGCATTACAGCTACTTATATCTAATATCATCAGGACTTGACTGTCTGTAATTCTGGAAATGGCTAAATTAGACCAGAGTTGTGTGCACTTGCAGGAGAAGACATTTATGCATACCTTTGCAGTATGTAATGTATAGATATGCTATGTACTTTGCATGAAGAAAGAACATATATATGCAAAGAGGTGCACATTGTGAAAGATTTTTGCCCTGCATTTGCTACCACCTGGAATGATTTCAGTCTGCGGTTTCAATTTTAGGGTTTGAGACAGTCCTTATCGAACTCATGGATGTATTCTACTGAAAATTTATTGGATTTATCTTCTTAGATAATGCAATCATAAAACAATGGGTGCAACAAATCTACACTGTATAGAATAGATCCTCCATATCCAGATTTGTAGTCGTCAAATTATTGGGTGAAGAAAGGGTGTACCTAGGGTCAGGTGTTGGGTGAACTTGGTTTAACTTACTAGCGCCTGGATTTTTCTGATCAAACATTAGCAGCAAAACATATTGCTTGATTTTGCTGCACAGTCAGGAAGGCTGGAGTCAAAGGAGTGAGATTCAGGAGGGTCTATGTTCCTAGGTGTGTTTTGCAGTAGTATTTGTATGAGGTGCATTAATTTCTAGCTTTTGGAGTGAGACTTGACCTATATCTTTCTACTGAAGTTGGGAGAGTTTGTTACAAAAATCTTGTTGGGTCCAGCTGCCAGTGGCTGTTTCCTTGCAGCTTTTTTATGGTGTTGAAGATATTGGTGCACGTGGGGTTAGCATGATGTCTTTAAACAGAAGTTAATACTTGATGGAATCAGTTACTAAATGTGTGTTTTTCCTGTACCACTGTGTCAGGCTAAGAGGATTCCTGTGGGGCAGAAGGTGCTAACTAACCTTGGTCTGCGGGTTATGCGCAGTTCACCATAACCCACATGCCACGCTCAGAGTTTTGCAATCAAGCGCTGAAAACACAGCAGACTTCTGAATTTTCGGGCGTGCTTTTTCAGGAGCGTGAGCATTGAAGTTGCATTCACTTTCTGTGCCATTCACAGACCGGATGGCCTCAAGCTTCGGTTCCTCCATAATGCATGGGAATGAGACACGCTTGGCCGGCGGGGGGGGGGGGGGGGGGAGAAAAGATGCTGGCGGGGTTTCCCCGCTGCCGTTATTTTCGGGGGGGGGAAGGGGGACGGGAGGCGGGGGGAAGGTGGGGTGGGGCCGCTCCATCCTCATCCTCATCCTCATCCTCATCCTCATCCTCATCCTCATCCTCATCCCCATCCTCATCTGCATCCCTGTCTTCCTCCAGCCCGGAGGGATGCGGGGGGGTGTGGCGTGGGGGAGGCGGGGAGAGCCCGGGGCGGGGGTACCCGCCCGCCACGCCCCCGCCACGCCCCCCCCCGCGCCGCGCCCCACCCGCGCCACGCCCCACCGAAGCTAGTGGCGGCGTGAACGGCTGCGGCTTCCACTCTCCCCTCGCCGCCACCATGACGGACCGCTCCGCCTTCGACACCAATGTCATCACCATGACCCGCTTCGTGATGGAGGAAGGCAGGCGGGCGAAAGGCACCGGGGAGTTCACGCAGCTCCTCAATTCCCTCTGCACGGCCATCAAAGCCATCTCCACCGCCGTCCGTAAAGCGGGCATCGCCAACCTGTGAGTCCCGGGATGCCCGGGAAAGGGGGGGCAGGGGGTGGTGGTGGGAGCGCCGGTAGCATCCCGCACCTCCCCGCATCCCCGCGGGTCCGGGGGGTCCTGCCCCCTCCGGGGTGGTGGGGATGGGGAGCGTCACCCGAAAGGCGTGTGAGGGGGGTTGCGTCCACCCACCCCCCCCCCCGACCCCCCTTGCGCGGAGCCGTCAGTAACTCCTTTAGCGTCTTGGACTTCTGATTTTCTCAAGTGGAACGCGTCCTCTGACTTTTCCATAATACAAGGCATGCAGTCTTTGGCAGATGTCTGCTGCTGATAGACCGTCATGCAAGCTTTCAGCAGGTTTGGGTGCTTTGAACCAGAAGACCAAACGAACAGACCAAAAGACAAAGCCTGTCAAAATTGGGTGCTTTGAACCAGAAGACCAAACGAACAGACCAAAAGACAAAGCCTGTCAAAATTGGGTGCTTTGAACCAGAAGACCAAACGAACAGACCGAAAGACAAAGCCTGTCAAAATACAGCTGGATTATTGCTCATTGTAGTCAGTAGCTTAATATCAAAGCACCTTTTTATGCTATTTCATCAAATTGCATTTCATCAAATTCAGTGGAGTTTTTTCATATTGCATCATAGCAACTTGAGTTCCTCTATGAAGCTTTGGATGTCTAAAGCTTTTAGAGAGAGCACTGGTTAGGAACAGTAATGTCTGTAGTCAGCCAGAGGGGAGTTGCTCTGGACATGCATCAGAAGGAAATTAGAGCTCGTGAAGTGTTAAATAACTGAAACTGGTTGTAGGTAACTAATCCCCTAAGAATTTTACATATTGTCAATAAGACAAATTGTACGCTGATCAGGGCTTTAGACATGGGCTGCTTCATCACTGAATGGAAAATGTAGTAGAGAGAAAATTAACTTGCCGCTACAAACCATGTAGTGGAAAAAATAATAAGCAAAAGGCCTCTGGCAATACAGAGTAACATTTATTACAAAATGTATCAAAGAGCTGAAAAATTTGGTGACAGAAGTTAATAAAATAGAAGCAACTGCAAGAGAGAATAAAAATCCTCCACTTCATGTATGATTGAACTATTTTTCTCTGTTTTGACTTCGGACTTGATATAACTGTGGCAGTTTTTTAATCACTGTGTGCTAGCCCTTTTATTTGCCTCCTATGTCTATCAGTAAAGACCCATGTTTCCCATCTGTGACCTGATTTATGACAGTCTAAGGTCCCATTCCTTGTCTGTCCTACATGCGTGTCTGTTGACAGCTGAGATGCAGCAGAGGTGCAGAACAGCTGGGGAAGCCACAGTCCCTTCCCAGCTGCAGGCTCCTCGCAGAACACCCTGCCATCCCCTCCCAGGAGTCCCTGACAGACAATGTGTGAGAGCTGTAGCTGCTGGCTGTATGGAGTTTTTGCTCTGAGGATGAGGACTTGTGCCTCCGCTTGCAAGCATGGTGTTCAAAGTACATTGTTTTCTAAAAGCACTTTCACACTTGCAGAAGAATGTTCAAGCCAGTGTAGTAGAGAGAGAAATAAAGAGAATTATGCCAGGTCTTTTTCTTTGTCTCATGCATTACACTGAAGAAATGCAGTACATTCCTAAAGTAGTGTGTTCAGCATTATTACAAAAAACCTGAAATACCAGTATTCAGCCTAATCAATGAATCGTAGCTGAAGTACGTAAGAGTCATCAGAATGTGTGCAGAGCTGGCTATTGTTTTTCTCCTCTAAGGGCTGAACTTCCCCTCTCTCTCTTTTGCATACTTTCGAAATCACCTATCACAAGGTCTCCTGGTACTTCCTGATGCCATATGGTTTGATTCTGATTAGCTCGCAGGGTTTTATTTGTGTTTTGTATTTCTCAGTTTTATTCCCAATGAAATGTTTACTACTTAAAATCAAAACTGAAAACATTGAACCATAAAAGTGTTGATTTATCTGTGAGCAAAGTGTTTCTACTGCGATTTGTAGATCATATTGCTAGCCAGGAGCAAATTACATACAGAAGTTATGGAGTAGCTAGTATCGTCAGATTCATTGTTAACTTTTTAAGTCTAAGTTTTCTAATGAAGTCTTAGCTTTTAGGCTATGCAGCTATATTATTGGAGGCTAGGATTCAGGGGCAATATTTAGGTCTTAAAGTTAAGAGCTCATTAAACAACATAATTATTGTAATTAAGCCTTCACAGCCTGCTCTGGCTATGTTTGCCTATAGTTTACAGGCTATTGAAAGGTGATTCCTTGTTTTGTATTCCTCACAGTTTAGCATCTTCTAGATTTGCCACCACAGCTAATGTTAGCAGGTCTCAGCAAGAATCCACCAGACAGTAAGTAAAAAACAGGCTTAGAGAACTGAGATATCATCCAAAAGTGCTATTTGTTTTACAAGACACTTCACAAGCTTAAGGTTGCCACAAACAGGGCGCTTTGGAAGATGTAGTGCCCCCTTCTCACAAAATGCTCTCTCTTGCCATTGCTTTAGCTATGGAATTGCTGGGTCTACCAATGTGACAGGAGATCAGGTAAAGAAGTTGGACATCCTTTCCAATGACCTGGTGATTAACATGCTCAAGTCATCCTTCAGTACATGTGTTATCGTGTCAGAAGAAAACAAAGATGCTGTGATAGTGGAAGCTGAAAAACGGGTTAGTAGCCTTAAAAGTTCCTCCTGCTTGATTTCAAATCAGCCTTTACAGGTGTATTGTTTCAGATTTGAGAAACTGAAACTGAGCTAAAAATTTCAGAAAATAAGTACTTTTCCATGCTGGAAAGTGGGGGAGGGGGGCGGGGGGAGTGGCTGGGTGGAGAGAGTGTCGGTCAGTCAACATTTGTCCTCTCTGTTATTCCTGTTATTTCTGTTCTCGAGACTGATGTTTGTTGTTTTATTTTTTTTTCTCTGTTGTTCCCTCCCACCTTCCTCCCCCCCCCCCCCCCCCCGACCTTTTTCCTAATTGTGGAGAAAACTTATTTCTTGTTTATCCCATCTGATCTCTGGAACTTTTCTCTGACTCAGTCAAGCCCTTTTGTAAGGTAGCTTTGTCATTAGCACACTGAGGAACTGTTCTGTTCAGGTCAAACCTCGAGTTCTTTAATTCATGCGAATTTTCCTTGAAGCGCATGAAAGACTTAGCAGAAATGAAACAAAAATAATTTTTACTTATTTACTATTTATTATTACTTATATTCACAAGCCTGCATGCATTTGTTCAGTAAAAGTTCCTTTTTCCTAGCTAATATTTTGGTGTGATCATGTAAAAATCTGAGTAAAAATTTAGTGAAAACAAACAACTAAAACATAATTTATATAGTATAATATTTGCTTTGTCGAAGCACTTGTCTTTTTCTCTCCCTGTTGAGAAATCTTCAAAATTGATTTGATAGGCATTGGATGAACAAAGATTTCTTTAGATCTGAACAAACATGATTTTACATCCTCAAAGATCACTGAAGGAGGCTCAGTGTTAAAGTTTTTCTAAACGTAATGTGAGCTAATACGGTGTTTTTATCAGAATTCCCACCTGCAGAGTAGAGCATTGCTGGACTTAAATAAGTTTCTGGCATGCAGGGTGAAATCAAATGAAAAGCGAATAAATGCTTATTGTTGTTACACAGAATTATTAAAATGACTGTGGATAAAATAAGGGGAAAACAAGCTATTTAAAAGGTACAGTTGATTCAGCTGTTTCTCCTGTACTGGCAATTTTCTGTACCTACAGGAATCATTAATAGGCAGACACCATTCTTTTCTTTGGGGGGAAAAATACCCCAAACCAGGATAAGACCACAGACTGGCTAAAGTAATTTCTGAGCATCTGTCCATTTGGAGCACAGATAAATTGAAATGTATAGTTTATAAATGTCAGGTGTTAACAGCCTTTTTAATGTCTCTCATTTTATCTCTACATGAAAAAGGCTGATCTTCTTCATTTGTCTTTTTCCTTATAATTCAGAAAGCCATTTTGCTACATGAGAAAATGTAGCCTAAATGGTAGATATTACAGGATGTCTATCAAAATGGATTGGCATTATTTAAAGAGATGAAGCTAAACTAATAATTAAAAAGTATTCTTTATATATATATATATATAAAAACAATTGTAGGAAAACTTCACCTTTCCAGTGTCATCATCTGTTACTTACTTCAAAGATTTCCCAGCTTCTGCACTGGCACAAACCACACGGTTGTAATCAAGAACGAAATCTGGGCCAAAGAATTTCTAACATTTGAATCCAGTTCCTCCATATCTATAAAAACCTTTTAGTTTATATTTCTTTGAAAGTCTCTGAGAAAATTTACCTACTAAAGTATTTTTATTTGGGGGAATTGGGTAAATATTGTCACTAATCTAGTTGTTCCCTCTTTTCTATTTTCTAGGGTAAATACATAGTCTGCATAGACCCTTTAGATGGCTCATCGAACATAGACTGTCTTGTTTCCATTGGGACCATCTTTGCCATCTATAGAAAGGTAAAATGCTTTCATGTAGGATAGGAAACACTATAATTGTGCACCTTTTGATGAAATATAATTGCATGTGAAGACTTAATAAAATCTAACTAAACTTGTTTGTGAAAGAGATTTTCAGGACCAGCTTTAAGTTAAATCTGCTATTTCACAGACACTTGTATAGAACATTTATGAGGGATTTGCATTAGTCTCTTAGAAGATGAGATACCATCGTGGTTTAACCCCAGCCAGCAACTGAGCACCACGCAGCTCCCCTCAGTGGGATGGGGGAGAAAATCGGGAAAAGAAGCAAAACCTGTGGGTTGAAATAAGAACAGTTTAATAGAACAGAAAAGAAGAAACTTATAATGATAACACTAGTAAAATGACAACAGCAATAATGAAAGGATTGGAATGTCCAAATGATGCGCAGTGCAATTGCTCACCACCCGCCGACCGACACCCAGCCAGTCCCCCAGCGGCGATTCCCCGCCCCCACTCCCCCCAGTTCCTATACTAGATGTGACGTCCCATGGTATGGAATACCCCGTTGGCCAGTTTGGGTCAGGTGCCCTGGCTGTGTCCTGTGCCAACTTCTTGTGCCCCTCCAGCTTTCTCGCTGGCTGGGCATGAGAAGCTGAAACATCCTTGACTTTAGAATAAACACTACTGAGCAACAACTGAAAACATCAGCGTTATCAACATTCTTTGGGTACTGAACTCACAACATAGCACAGTACCAGCTAATAGGAAGACAATTAACTCTACCCCAGCTGTAACCAGAACAGGTACCTATATGTACGTGGAAGCCTGGCTGGTATTTTATTAGCCAGCTAAAGGAATTACCCCTCACAAACAAATCAGGTCTTAGATTTCATGAATATTTGTGTTGAGACAAAATACCACATGGTTGTCATCTACTTGGGGAATGTGGTTTCAGGTTTTCTTGTTCTCTGTACTAATAGTCCTGTTAGCCTGAGGACAGGCTTCAAACATAAACCAGAGCTGAAACATGGCATGTGCATTTGAAGTGTCTAATTCACTCTGAAAGGCAGAAACCTTGTCTGAAGGAGCTTGAAATACTGGATTTACATGTCACAAGATGGGGGAAAAGGTAAGTCCCATAAAACACACCTGACTGTCCATTTTTATCATCTTTTGTATGTTGTCATACATCCCAAAGTAATTATTTTCAACTTCATTTTTTGTATGAAGCAGAAGAAAACAAAAAAAATCTCAAGTACTTTTTATCAGCTGTGGACTCTGTGGGTCATGTTTCATTGCTTGGTTGTTAACTGTGCCTCAGAGTCTTCCTCCGAGCTGTGTTCATCATCACCTACAACAAGGCACACAGCTCTATATTATCTCCTAATCCTTTCCTGCTTCCTGCATTCCAACTAGGCTTATACAAGAGCATTTCTAGATCAATGTGTTTGTCTTCTCCGTATAATTTGTATTAGCACATCCGGTAGGAATCTCAGTTGTGGATCATGGAAGCATTTGTTCCACCTTGTGCATGGATATGAAGTAGAAGATCGTCCCTGTCCCGGAGAGTCCAGTTATGTACCAGCTATAGAAATGAAGTAAAGTTGACTATGCTTCTTATTCTAGGTGTCCCTTGATGAACCTTCTGGTAAAGATGCTTTACAACCCGGGCGTAATCTTGTGGCAGCTGGTTATGCTCTCTATGGCAGTGCCACAATGCTGGTACTGGCCACTTCTGCTGGAGGTGTCAACTGTTTCATGCTGGATCCGGTGAGAATGTCTTCTGTTTCTTTGTTTCTTTATTATGGATAACAAGGTACTGTTTTTAAGAACTGTTTGTCCCCCTCAAAATCAAACAAAGGAGCAATTTTCAAGCTAACAGGGAGAAATGAAGTATGCTTAATAACCCATCAGCAATAATGTCAAGAGATTTTTGCGTTCTGCCTGCCTGCTGCAGCGGTGCAATATGTGATTCAACAACGGGAAGACAGCCGAGTCAGTGAAGCAAAGATGCAGCATGTGCCAAATCATGTGATATTTAAAATGAGCTGGTTTCTGCAATGCAGAATGCCCTTTAAGACTTGTTTGTCTTTTCCTTAATGTTAGGACCTTAGTAAACCAGATAAGCAGAAATATTTAACCTTCTTCTGTGTTTTCAGATCCCACCATGATGTGTAAATGAGTAAGTGATGCGTGTGGGTGCGTTTGATGTTCTAGCATGCTTTGACCATATGAGTTTTAAAATAAAAGTCATATTGATCATAGCAGAAAGAAGTTTGCTTTAGTGACCCATTTTTTTTTAATCAGTTAGTCAGCCTGAGCCACCTGCCAGTATTAAATTTTTAGAACCTGCCGTGGTCAAGCAAATATAACTTGGAGCTCCCTGTTAAGTAACAGCATAAGTATCTGCACGTATTTTTGTCCATATTCAGATAGCAGATTTAACTTTGAGCATGCATGCATGTTATTTTGTTTATTTTTGGTACTAACTTGGAAATTTACTTTAGTGAAAACTAAACAGACCAGCCCTTGGTTACAGAGATTTGCTCTCTTGACTCCAGGCTTCCAGTTAGCCCAAGCTAAGACGAACTGGAATTTATTAATATCTACAGATATTTGAAGATGTTTATTCATTGCTTCAGCCAGCACTCTGTTTCCAAACTCCACAGAACTGTACTTTTATTGCAAGTCTAGCAAAAGAGTGGAGAGCTAAATAAATCTACAGGCAACAGCATTTTTTGGCATAGCAGAGTGATAGAGACCTGGGAATGGTAGTATGAAGAAGTTTGCATGGCCCCAGGATTCATGCTCTGTCTGTGTTTTATGGATAAACAGAACACTGCTTATCTAGACTGCAAATACCACTTTTTCATAGGTACTGAATTATTCAAGAAAGTGGCAGAAGTAGTAAATTTTTCCTAAATGGTGTGTATGATTTGTTTTTGCTCATTTATTTACAAACCAAGACAATTAACATTAACAAATTGTTTTTCTTTCTTATTGTTAGGCAATTGGGGAATTCATTTTGGTGGATAGGGATGTGAAAATCAAAAAGAAGGGAAATATCTACAGTCTCAATGAAGGCTATGCTAAATACTTCGATCCTGCAGTCACAGAGTATCTCAAAAAGAAAAAATTCCCTGAGGTAAAAGATCCTATTTCAGAGAAACTTTCTGATGACAAGCAACACTCATGAATTCCAACTTCATGATCAGTTGCTGTTTCATGCACTGTTCAGAGCTTGTTTTCCTTTCCTGTCTATTTAAAATGTATCTTCATGTAGGAGTGATAATTAGAGCAGCAGCTGATGTGCCAGATATTTCACCATCCTTCAGTACTGCACTGCACCTCTATTTTTTTTTTTCTTTCTTTCTTTTTTCTTCTTTTTTTTTTTTTTTTTTTTTTTTCATTTTCCTTCCTGGCTGGGGGCCTGAGTAACAGTTCTGGAGGCAAAACTAGGCATTTGGTAGTCAAGTAGAGAGGAAATCTCATCTGGTGATGAAGAAATTAGATTGACCTGTGTGTTAGATTGCTACTTCCTCACTGCAATATCCAAGTAGGAGAGGTGATTGGGGATGGCAGTGGGTCATTGCTTAGTGGTAACACAAGCTGGGTCCTGAGGGGGCCTCTCATTGAAAAGCTAGTGTAGTTTCAGGGTCTACTTTGTGGTCATGCAGCTTTCTGGAGGAGGCCTGAAGCTCTAAGAAGTGCCCATAAAAATGTCTGTTCTTGTGCCTTACAACTGTCATCACTGGCGTTATTACGTCAACAATGAGGTGTAAACATTTACTATTGTTAAGTGTTCCTTCTTGACTTCCTGATCTTGCTTTGAACAAAGACTGGCATTTTCATCTGGCATCTTGCCAGGCTTAAGGTGTTGTTTATTTAGATATTAAAATATACTCTCTGAACTATAATAAAGAAATAATATCAGTAGTCAACTATTAACTTTCTCTTACCAAAAAAGTTGTAGAAGCTGGCAAAAATGTGTAGGAAGGATCACTTCTTTTATTCCTTGATAATTTTTTCTGCTACAAAAGAAAAAAACCCAACATCAATTCCTAGCACTTGATCTTTTTGCTACTAGAAATGCAGTATTTTCCAAGGGTTAGAGCACTGATGGAGAGCTGGGATGCATTTTCTGTTGTTGGTGCTACCACTCATCTGTCCTGAAATCTTCTGTCAGTTCTTTTCCTTGGATTTTTCCAATTAGAAAATGAGGAGGAAACTGGAATTTTCTCCTACTTGAGAAAATTCTCCCACTACCTTGAATATTGTCAATGGAGCACAGTTTGGAGGGGTTAGATGTTAGGACCACTAAGAGAGGGGAAATAAAAAAAAAGATTAACCTGATGTTCTTGAAAGTAACAGTTATTTAAATGTCTTTCTGTAGGATGGCAGTTCACCATACGGTGGGAGGTACATAGGATCCATGGTGGCTGATGTGCATCGCACACTGGTGTATGGAGGAATCTTTTTGTATCCTGCTAACTCCAAAAGTCCCAAAGGAAAGGTAAACCTGAATAAGCCCAATTATAGAAAATGTTACATTATCCAGATATTTCACTATCACAGATCAGTATTTTGATTGCAGAACATGTGTTTTATGACTTGGTAGCTTGCACCTCCGGTGTGTGAGTACAGCCACCCCCCACACTCTGTTATGAATGACGGCAGCCTGTTGTCAGACACCAATTTTAGGGCTGGTGCTAACCTGTTTCAACTGCACTGACTCCTCTTTATCCTCAAACATATCCAGATCATGGAACGTACCAGGGGATGTGCTGTTCAAAGAGGCTTCTCTGTACCAACTCAGCCCAAACTGTGCTGGCCTCAACCAAGTGAAACATTACAAAGCACAGTAAACAATCCACATTACCCTGAGATTCCTATTACAAGGCAGTATGTAAGAAGCCTAAATGTAGTGTGCCCCTTAGGAGAAGCTCTGCCAAAGAGAAAACCGTCTGCATCTTGTACTTGGTGACACTGCCTCATCGGGAGGAACTATGCCTGGCTGCCTCTGCCAGGATGACAGTCAGTCAGGGGAGATCACACACTTACAGGCTGACAAGGGGACTGTTTATTCAACAAAGACCTTTCATCTGTTTTGTAATTGTCCGTAAATTATTGCTTCAGGTTGCAGATAAGATGCAGTTACTCATTAGAGAAACGTAATGGCACACTCAGGGCCAGTGTTTTTCTTTCTTTTCACACAGGCCTACATGGTCTGCTGCCTTGTTAAAGGTTGTATCTTAAATGTGAGCTTTATCTTTGTGTAAAGAGCACAATGCAAACATGAGCTATGGAGAAACCACTCAAATTGGGCAAATCCAGCATTCACTGTTTTGTTTAAAAGAAAAATCTGCACAGTTTCATTCCTGAGTCAAAGTTTGTATGAAATATGGAGTGCTTGGAGTATTAATTGGTTTTAAATCAAATGCCAAATATATTTACATTTCATGATTCTCAGCATTGCCTGGGCTGACCATTGCCATTTTGGGTTTTGTCTTCTAGCTGAGACTGCTCTATGAATGCAATCCTATGGCTTTTGTTATTGAGAAAGCTGGGGGAATAGCCACAACTGGGCATCAAGCAATACTAGATATAGTGCCTGAGGATATCCACCAAAGAGTGCCCATTGTCTTGGGATCTCCTGATGATGTGAAGGAGTACCTTGAGATAGTCAAGAAGCATTCAGCTAAGTAAAGAAAGCTTGCTGGAGTCACTGTGCAGATGGGAAGAAATGCCTTACAGCTGAACCAAAGAACACACTGCAGCACTGCAAGATTGAACTGTCTGACCTCCGTAGCAAGAGAGCAAACGAGCCATATTTTCATAAGGTTTTTTTTAAGTGAAATCTTGTGCAATTGCATTGGGCAATGAAAGGCATTAAAAGATTGCATTAAAGGAAGCAATAAAAGTAAAAGCAAGGGAAAAATATGTTTGCTTTTTCTTTTATCATTTGTGATTACACTAAAGCCACTGTGCTACAAGGAAATACTGTGTTACATTCAGTAACTAGGGGAAGATTCAACTTCCTCAGACAAGCTACAGACTATCACCAGAGTATCTGACTCTGTCCTCTCCCAGAAATCTTGGGGGGAAGATTCTGCAGCCTCTTACTGTGAGTGACCTTTCCTAGACCAGTCTCTAGCTCTTTGGCAACAAATATAAATGCTAATGTGGACACCGTCACATGTTGTTTTTAGGCCCCAGAAGTTACTGACTGTACTTCAGTGTGGGCTTATTCTGATTGAGAATTAAACGTTTGTGAAACATGTACCTTAGTGCATGTTAATTCTGACACGTACTATTAATATTGCCAGTTGGCACTGTATCAGTTCCAGTTACACAAGGGTGGAAAATGACATTTTGGAGGTGGGTTTTGAATGAGATAAGGAGCATGTGTAGACAGCTTGGTGCTATACTGCTGTGATGAGCTGGCTATCTTTGCCAGAAATTAACCTGCTTTCTTGATGAAAAAAATGAACATGTGTGGTGCTAGCAACCCCCACCAGGTGTTCTTTGTGTTATTTGGGGAGTGTGCATTACCACGGAAAAGGATTCTGCTGCGCAAGCAGAAGTAGGTTGCGAAGATCCCCACAAAGCACACTGACATTTAATATGCTGATTCAGAGCATGCTGCTGGGAACATGATGTTAGTGCTTGGAAGCTAGATGGGCTGTCCACCTGTCTGGGTACAGTTTACGGATGTGGCTCACAAACTTTTTGAATCAGTCCAAATCTGACATTTCTCACTGCCCACTTGCCTTCGCCAAACTCAAACTATGGGACATGTGGATGTTGCTGTTGGGTAGACTGCCACTGAACATTCGCTCAAGCCATGGTCTGGGAGACCCTGTCTATGGGTGCAATGAGCTATAAACCTGCCTGTCTGAGGATTTTGCACACACCAGTGGGGTTAGCCTGCCTAGGCTTGGTTCGAAAAGCGGGGGGGGGGGGGGGGGGTGCACCTAGAGGCCATGGTGCAAGGGCATGCTCTGTGAGGGCTCACACACAAAAAACCTGGGGGGCCTTGTTCTGACAGAGGTTGTCTTTGGGGCAGTTGGAGGCATACTGACAAACCTTAGATGGGTGTGTGTGTATATATATATATGCATCTGTTCTCCAAAGCAATAGAGGACAAGGTGTTTCTGGCAGGGACTGAATGGCCTAGTTTCTGCTGAAAATGCTGTTTCTGATGAGGCTTTGTTAGTGAAGGCAGGGCTTTCAGGGACCTGAGCCCTTAAAGGATTGGGACAATCCTGGAAAACTCCACTGAGCTCTCGTTCTGTTTGTGCACTTGCTTTTCATGCTTGTGAGGGCCTAAGTCTATCCCTGCACAGGATCTGGCCCCTCTGTAGGCCAAACTCTACTCTGGGAAACAAGCAGACCATAGTTTATGTACTTTGCCTGATACACACCTGCAAAATCAGGCACCCACAAACAGCGACCATGAGGTATGCTGTCTAATTTCTGATTAATTCCCCTCTGGGAGAAGGCTCAGACCCACATCTCCCAGCGAGATGCCCTTGTTGCTAGTCTGGGTGCCAGCCTGGAAAAAGAGGGTTTACTACCCCGACCTGTGAGTCTTGTGCTGTGACATGGGAGAGGACTTCATGTGACCAGACAGCCGTGTGCTGGAGGACTCCTGTGGCCCAGGCTTTTCTTCATGGGCTGCTTCTTGGGCTAGGGCCAATGCTGCTTTCTCTGCCTCTTCATGTGAGCAGCCAGCCACTTGGATATGGCCATGCTCTCACTTTTGTAAAAGAAAAAAAAATTAAATCTTTGCAGCTGTTTTGTCTTTTCGTTGTGATTTCAAAAGAAACAGCAAGTCTGTCTCAGTTTTGACAAGTGAAGGTGCTAAGAGCAGCTGAAGTTCCTACCTCACACACTGAAACACTTCCCAAAGGAACTGCATATTCCTATCTGGAGCATTTCCTTTCTTGCTGGCTCTGGCACATACCCCATCACACTTTAAAAGGCTCCAAGCTCACAAAATCAGCTATAGGAGGCAGCATGCTGAGAAGGACTCTAAGCCTCTCTGAGGCTCTGGATGCTACTCCTAGAGGAAAGTGCATGACAGTTGTTGTCATGCACAACTCTTTTAGATCTTAATTTTTTAATTTCACCTGTCCCCAGAGCTACGGCTGGATGCAATTTTTTATTTAATACACTGAGCAGAGAATAGTCAGAAGCACTTACAGCTTTTTTCTGGCTTTCTGTGTATCAGCTTGGATTGCAGTGCCTCAGTAGTCTGTTGGCACAACTTGACAGACGGTATCCACAGCAGCCACTTTTGTCTAGTTATAGTAATTTCTCGGCTGTATTCTGCCCTCAACCTCTTCAGGAATCCTGGGGCTGCATATATCTATTTTTAAGACACCATACTGGCAGCAGGTAAAGGTTATAGAAGGAAAGGCAATACCACCCATGTTTGCTAGGTCAGTTTCCAGTGTTTTGGTTTTGCCTGTAGGCTGACAATTTATAGTTAGCATTTTTCACATTCTGAGCTGGGTTTTTAGCTTTCTATCTGTAATACGTAAACCCACATTTGAATGGCATCTCCGTGTAGCCACCAGCAGGGGAGAACTGTTCAGTCGTCTCCTTCCACAGCCCCCTTTCCAGAGCTTGCCCTGCACCAGGGCTGGTTTGTTGCAGCGTCTGCCTTTAGTCCCTGTTGCAGTACTACCCACTGCCCCACTCAGAGGCTGAACTGTGGCATTTGGTGAAAGGTCGCTGGCTCCAATTTCAGCTGGCACGATCCAAGCGACTAACATTTCAAATCAGTTAGACAAGGTGTCACCTTTAAGGCACAGGGCTAGCCTATATGCCAGTGGAAGTGTGAACCATCCCTGAGAGCTCTTGTGTAATCTTTATATGAGAGGGCAAATTTCCCATGGATGTGTCAAATTGAGGTGTTTGTTTATTTTTTTAATCTTTCTATGCTGTTCCAACCCATATTACTGAGCAGTTCTCAGACTTATAAAGAATCATCACACATTTTTGAAACAATTTGGTTTCTCCCTCCCCCCTTAAATGGTAATTATTTCTATAGCTTAATCATTCAGTTTAATCATTCAGGTTTTTATGATACATTGGGATCACAGTATTTATCAAAACAGGGTAAAGTTTTCATGCAATCCAGTCTTGTGCCTTTACCCAAGTTTTATTCTTTTATTTCTCTTCTTGCCCCACTGTTGGTTGCAATATTTCTGGAAAGCTTGGGTGTAGAGTCTGTGTTCTTTACATATTAGTGTAAGTTAAGTTCTTACTGAAGGAGTGTTATTTGAGCTGCAGCTCAAAGCATTGTGCTTTATACATACTAAAAAGTATCCAGTACCTGTAAATAGCATTTGGGGATTTTTCAGTTTAGGGGAAGAAAAAAGAAAAAAAAAAAAGAGGCAAATAATGAACTTATTAGCTCTAAGAACACCCTTTGAACCACTAACTCCAAAACAAACTAACTTTCTGTTAGAAGATGATCTGAACTTTGTCTTTTTGACCAGTGTAAAAGATCACTTGGAATCAACAGTAAAGAAGATCTGCATGTGATGCCTTGATAAATGTTAGAAGCGATAGGCCCACCCCCACCCCATTTCTTATTTGCTAAATTGATTGGGTATACTGATGGTATTCTAGTTACACAGCAGAGAGATTTTGCATTGAAAGCATTTTGGTACCAGCCAGGCTGACAACTGCCATGATGACAAAATAATGTGCAGAATGTAATGGCTGTACTTGAAGCCAGCAGATCTGTTTGCATGTATAATGTGAAACCTGTGCCCTTCTTTTATTAATAGCACCATGTGCTATCCCACAGCTCCCTAAATATGTTATATTTTGGTTTTGTACAAAGTCTGTTCAAAGAAAGAAAGTTTCCTAACCTGGCAAAAAGTGCTCTGGAATATTTGTCCCATGACATGGATGGTATTGTATACTTTCAGCTAGATCACAGTGGTAGAAAAGAGGAAAAGAAATCTTCAAGCTCACTTTCTTCTTCCACCATTCACTTAGAGAACGCAGTGCAAAATCTGCCTGTTGCTCCACCTGAGGAGTTCTGCTCACCAGTCCCTCCTCCTCCCTAGAATGAGACTTGAGAAACATCCCCAAAGCTAAGCACATGGGATGCAAGCAGCACTGAAGTGTGTCTTTGTACTTGTTGCTTTGCACTTGTTCAGTGCTGTCAGTTTCTAAGACTGTTGTTTGAGGCTAGTTTCAAAGTAGAAAACCTTAGCATTCAAATCCCTTTACAACTCTCCAAGTAATGTATTGTTCATAGGTGAAAAGATGCTTTTAGGAAAATCCAAAGAAATGCTAAAGATAAAAAGGGAATGCAGAGGGAAATAAAATGTCTGCCTACAGCTGCAGTTCCTATTAACAAAAACAAAGCTAGGTGTATGTTTTGTTACTGAATATTGTTTCTGTCTTCGTGGCGTGATTTTAGTGCAGTAATTTGGGTTAAGTGAATGATAACAATGAAATTCAATGAAACTTTTCTTCAACTCCAGGTTTTCTTGTTTCGCTTGTGGGCTTTCCAGATCTACTGCTTAAAAACAAGACAGTGCTGCTAATAAGTAAAATGAAGGCTACAACATATAATTATTCTTACTGCCTTATCTGAGTGGGAAGATAGTGCTGTAATTAAAATCTGTAATTCCGGTGTTACAGATAGCAGGTACCTAGTTTACTGAAATTCCCATCTACTTTCACATTAGCACCATATGATCCAAGTATATTGCTTGTAAGGAGTTACTAGCAGTATAATTGCAAACTTGGACATGCCTTTATTTACATGGTGCACTATAATACCAAAGCCAACGTAAATTTTCATTTTGTGAGTCATGACAAAGATATGCTTAAATCAGATAAGCTTCATTTGTAAATTATTGAAGACACAATTACTTTGTAACCAATCAAGTCACAGCTCACCAGTACTTCTCATTCATGCAAGCCCTGTAATATTACAAGTAGCCCAGACTAGGAATGAAGTCATTAAAATGGGATTGCAGCAGACTAACTAGCAACATAAAACATCTTAAATAAATGCATGTCTAGATGCACCCTGCGTCTCCTGTTGATTCCCCTGGGATGTGCCATACACCTTCAAAACCCTTCTCCGTGGAAGAGGCCAAAAAAGGGTGAGCAAGCAGGGACTAAGGCGATATGGGAAGGGAACTTCAACACCCGGCGTCACAGCATGGTGGGTGCTCTGCCACGCGTGGTTGCTGGTGGCCCATGCCTTCATTTCTGGTGCCTTGCAAATTGCGTGCTTTCCCTTGGCTACGCTGAGCTCGTTGTTGAGCGGCAACTACAGGAAAGCAGTTTCCAGCTAGGCGGCCAGCGCGAGCTTTGCATTATAGGCAGTGTAACGCACAATTAGAATATGTTACTAGATCTGCACATCACTAATTTCAGTGCGTGGGGAGGACAGTGGAGCCGGGGCTGCTCAGCTGTAGTCCTGTCTCAGGCTCCTTCCCTGCATCCCAGAGGGGCGGTGGAGCCAGCCTGGGGTGCAGTTATTCTGAGCACTCAATCACATGGTCTCAGAAACATCGTAATAAACTCTGCCCAGCAACGCAGCCAACAGCTTCGCCTCAAAATAAAACAGCCACCCAGGATCTCAGCGTGGCAAGAAAGCCTCTCGTCCAGCCGAGAATATAGGAACTCTGGTACCCAGCAAAAATGTCCGACAAAACCCCCTTCGAAACAGATATGCTGACGCTCACGCGCTTTGTTATGGAGAAGGGACGCCGCGTTAAAGGAGCGACAGGGGAGCTGACACAGCTGCTCAACTCCATGCTGACTGCCATAAAGGCCATTTCCTCCGCAGTCAGAAAGGCAGGCCTCGCCCACATGTGAGTCCTACCTAGCGGTACGGGGAGGAAGAGGAGGTAGAGAGACAGCCGCTTGCACAGCAAGGCTGGGGAGTGGGCAGGGATTCATAAATACATTCAAAATGTCTTTTTTAAGCCAAGTGACTGTAGGCGTGAGGTCAGAGCCTGGATTATCAAGAGTGGGAAGCGGGAGATCTCTCTTTCTGGAGCATTTTGATATTGGGTGCAAGATAGGCATTTAAACTAACTGCTGTGCTGCAATATTTTGATCTAAAAATGTAAGTCAGAACTTCAATGCACTGCTCACCTTGTTATCCCTTGTAAATGTTGATACTGATCTATTCTTAAATCTACTGTGAGTTTGCAAAATATCACAACATGGTATTTTTAATGCAGAGTATCACACCGTGATATTTTCTGCTAACATCCAAGCCTGGTGCTGAGCTGTGCAACTCAGGGCTTGACTTATCTTGGGAAGCTGATGTTCTGCCTGACTGCAGTGTAAGTAACGGTCTAAAGCAACAGCCCTGTGAGAAATTACATGCGTTACCATGCATGAGTGCATTTCCCCTTCCTTCCTCAAGTAGTAGCAGGGTTGCAGGTGGGGAGTTTTAATAAGCCCTATAAGAAAAACAAACATAACAATTTGACATCAAGTGGTTTAGCAAATGGAATAAAGAATTGCCTTAGCAAAGCCTGGGATGAACCGAGCTGTTCCTCAAGCAGCAAGGTGAAATGGACATCAGTGTCATTCTTTCAATGGTGATCTATCTGAAACTGTTCAGAGAGCTGGAACATCCTAATAAAACTATGCATTTAAAATATACAGGTTTTGTTATGTATTGAAAGATTTGTTTCTGTACATACCTGTGTATGTACATATGTATACATGCATAAAAAAGACAGGGAATATATTTGTGTAAGAAAGAAAACATATGTAATTTTTTTTTTTTTTTCCATGGAAACACCAAAATGTATGACACTCTGGTTCTTCTTGTGCTTCTGTGGACTATTTGGTTGAGGTTCTCAATGATCTTTGTAAATCATGAATTCAATGTCTCAGTACTATCACCCTCACTTTACAGGCAGGGACCATAATATGTAGAGAGGACATGATACATACTCAAATTTAACAGCAGCATCAGGCTCCTATGCCCTAACTGTTAAACTAGACTTCTTACTTATTAATTAGGTGAAGCTGGGCTGTTTTGCCTCCCTGACTTTTAGAGAAACAATTGCTTTTATCTCATTTTAATCTTTCAGTATGCAACATCAGAAGTACTTAGTAAGTGGGGAGAACTTCTGTTTGGTAGACTAAAGGTGGAATAGCCACCTAGTCGCCAGAAAACACGCCTACTGTGGTTGATGAATATTCCCTTCAGAAAGAAAACATCCATAATGTTAAGGAGCAAATGTCTCTTTCTATAAACAAAAGCTTCAGGTGATGAACCAGAAATATCTAAAGTACCCATACACAAAAGTGAGTAACTTGCGCCATTCAAATTACTGCAACTAACCGTGAAATTTCAGAAATGCCCATGGTAAACTTTCAATCACGGTGACTGGCTTGCCTACATCTGCATCTGTGAAGTTAGAGAGCTCTGATTTTTCTAGCCCTTCTAAACAGGAGACTGTGAAGCGACTTGTTTAATGTTAAAGAGCTCAGCATATATTTTTAACAAATTTGCCATTCAAAAGTAAAGGAGGACCTTTTTCCAAGCCATAGACTTAAGCTGGGAATGTGCCTGAAAATGCACTAACTGGAGAATGGTTGCTTAGCACTCCCTGAAAATCATGGTCCTTTCCAGTATCTCAGACTTGGCACTCCAAAAGAGAGTGCTCAAACCACTCAGTAATTCTGAAAAGCTCAGGCAGCTTTGAGCTTTGAGTAAGATAAAAAAAACCTACCCTGCCCCCAACTAAGGCCTGCTGCTGACCAGTATCCTAGGGACTAATTAGTTACCCCTTTCCCCTTCTTTCCGTCTCCCCCTCCTCCCATAATGAATAAAAATGAAGTATCTATTCCCTGTATGATCCCTTATACTTCTAAGATGCCCAGACCATGTACATTAGGTCTAAACAGTGCTTCCTCAACTAGCAATCTCAGAAATATGTGTACTACTATATATAGTACTATGCACTATGATATAGTACATCATTAGTATATTGCTAAAATCAGTATAGGGAATGGAAGCATCATTCTAATTCAGCTGAGGATCACTGAATAAAACAGACCTTGATCCTGAGATACAGTTCAGCATGGGGAAATATCTGCGGGTGTCTTTAAAACTTCTGATTTTGGCGTGGCTGGGGACTGAGTGGATGTGGGTTGAAGGACCATCACAAAGCTCCGAGCAGCCAGTGGCAGAAAACAATGCAGATGTTAACTGCCCCTTCTCCTTCCTCAAAGCTGCTGCCAGCTGCTTTGTGGGGCTGCTAGGGAAGGCTGGCACCCACCAGCCGGGCTGTGGGCCCTGGTCCTGGCCTGGAGACCATCCAACCAGGAGCGAAAGAATGCAGGTAAAGCCCAAAAAAGAATGCCCTCACCCTTTCTCTTTCTCATGCACGCTTTCATGTTCCAGCAGCAGCAGGAACTGTCTCCTAATGCATCTTAGCAGTTTAATCCAAAGGTTAGAGGTGTGGGAAGATGAGAGGAAGGAGCCACCCTGACTTTTTTTTTTTTTTCCTAAAAACCTGTAACATTGGCCTCCCTCCGTTTTCTTGACATTTTTACTTTTCCGTAGGTTTGGTATAGCTGGCACTGTGAACGTGACTGGTGACGAAGTGAAGAAGCTGGACGTATTATCCAACTCCCTGGTGATTAATATGCTCCAGTCCTCCTACAGCACCTGCGTCCTGGTCACGGAGGAGAACAAGGAGGCCATCATCACCCCGAAAGAGAAGCGGGTCTGTGCAGCTCCTGCCTTCAGGGGGTTATCGGCTCAGGCAGCAGCAGGTGGCACTCTTGTTTCAAGTATGAAACCTGGGGCTGGCCCCTAACCCAACCGTTCCCGGGGGAATTCAGGAAATTTGCACCATTACTGCATTGTTTTGAGTAGTAACTGTGGTGGATGGCGTGGTTTCAGCAGCTAAAGGAGATGTGGAGGGTAAAATTACTATTAAAGTTTTGTGAAGGTGAGGGGAAATAATTATTTTGGAGCTTGTTAACACACCCCAGATCCCAGGTGTAAGTGTACTATTACATTCCCTGGCTGCCCGTGTAACGGTTTTGGATTACATTAATATTTAGGCGAGATAAAATGAGATAAGAGGCTGGCCGAACTGGGGTTTATGTTACACGTCCAGAGGAAACACCTGACTGCTTCATCAGGCTTGCCCCAGGAGAGATCCTGTTGCAGCAAGATATTGCTCATGCTGACGTAACCTACCCTTTCCCCAAGATATCTTCTTTCCGCCTTCTTATCATCAAATCTCACGTCACAGGCAAATCCTTTCATTCTGAACAAAACAAAACATATTTACTTGAGGAAGATGCTGGCTTCCAGAATGAGTGACTTCTTTTTCTTTCGAGTGATTTCTTGCATTGCTTGGCAGCAGATGTCTGCTCCTCTCTATCATCAGATTTTGTGCTGTCTGAGCAGAAACGTGCCCTCTCCCATTTCTCTGGCAGGCCCTGCAGGGAGTGGGTGTTGTGCTGCAGGGCCAGCTGGGCCAACAGTGCAGCCTTCTCTGACAAGCCGTGTCAGGCATGCCTGGAGGGATAAATGCACTCATAAAACATGGGTTTTGTCAAGCAAAAAGAAATAATAGCACAAGACTACTTATCGTTTAATGCTTCCCTTGCCACTTCTGTTTTAGGGTAAATATGTGGTGTGCTTTGACCCCCTTGATGGCTCATCCAACATAGACTGCTTGGCACCAATAGGAACAATATTTGCTATCTACAAAAAGGTAAGAGGATGAACAAAATGCACATGGCATGATTCACTTGGTGAAAGCAAAATGTCTTGGGTATATCAACTTGCTCAGTTTCTTTCCTAGGTCCTTTAAGTGTCTTTGGGATCAACAGAGCTTTGGAAACAGTAGAAGAGGTAACACTTGAGATTCACAAGTGCTAAAATGCTGCCTAAATTCCCAGGAAGGGGACACTTAGCCCCATGAAATTGTTAGGTGGCAGCACTGCCCCACTCTCCAGACACACAGGCGCTTAAATAAAACCCTCTCACCATCAGGCAGCCGGTTAGCTCCTTCAAGTGATGCTTTACTTGCTGCAGGAGAGCTGAGGGGTGTCACGGTGCCTGCGAATGACAGCAGTTTGTCTTCCTGGGTACAGACTGGGGAGGGCTGACAGTCCCTGCCTGGACGGTGTCACGGTCAGCAGTGTGGTGGCCTCCCGGTGGGAGTTGCTATGCCTGTTACGGATGGGAGTGCATAAGCTGATGGAGGCCACCTGAGGCTGAAGGAAGCAGTCACCTGCAGCCGCCAGGGCCCTGCCAGCACGTCTGCTCCCATGGGGCTGCACAGAACAGCAACTGCGCAGCCAACTAACAAACGTTAATAGTGAGAGTCATGCCAAGTCTTGTGATTCGACTGCTAATCTCCCAGCAGTTGGTGTTTTCCTAAAGCCTGAGCTCACAGTCATATGACTACGGGAGACCCTCAGCCATTACTATTGTGAAGCAACATTTACCGTTCTTGTGACTGCAAAGAAGTCTTTGCAGATTCAGGCGCTACAATTCAAACATATGAAAATATGTTTTTAAAGTATGCTCTCATCTTTTAACTCATCATTTTCGACTGGCTAGTCCCCTTTTTTTTTTTTTTAGATTTCTGGTAGGCTATACACTAATCATCACTGTTGAGAATATTCATCTACTAGTAAACCAAATAGTTATGGCACAATCTCAACAGGGTCATGGCACAAGCCAAGTGCTGACATATGGCTGTCCACACTGTTAATGGTTAGTGCAAACCCACATCACAGATGCAGCCCAGGCCAGACAACATTGAGATGATGCCTGGGTATGGCTTGTGGAAAGAGCAGCCCAGGGACTGCCTCCAGTACCATCCACCGCCTTGGTTTTTGCAGGGATGAGAGCTTAGCTGTATGGATGCAATCCATGCCACATGCCCTTATGGTAAGCAAAGAGGCCCCTACCCTTTTCATTTATCTCATTAAAAGACTACAGCACCTCCCAACATTTACAGTAGGCAATAGCTGCATTGTCCACTGTTCTTAAAGGTGGTAAGCACCATCTTACAAATACTAAACATTAGCTTTCTCTTTAGAAATGTTGTGTTAAGTTACTCTGCCTGGCTGTAAAGGCAAGTGCTCAGTGTGACTAACATAGCTTAGCAGGTTGAAATACAGGTTAGATTTCTCTACCGTCTTTAACTCACCTGCTAATGTGTGTAAAGGCCATAGACTGCCCAGTCTTCCCTAGGATTCTGCTTCAGAATAGAAACATTTCCCAAATAACAATTGTCATTCCCAAATACTCAGGTTTTCAGTTCATTTTCTGATCTTCCCATACTTCTTGTTGTTCTAATATATATTAACATATTTGTTGTAAATACTGTTTCTAAGTTACTGGATTTCATGTGGGTGGATACCCTTCAGTGCTTCATAAAAAGAAAATTATATTACTTTGTACAAATGCTTTATATTCAAATGAAAACCCTGCTGCTAGGGTGAAGCACAGTTTGTCAATTACAAGAGGAACTTGCTAGTTTTCCCTGGTAAGATAGAAACATTGTTGAATTTACAGACTTTCACTTGTATAATTCTTTCCATTAAAATGCTAATTCCAAAGTACACGCTAATTAACACACCTTCCTCTCAGACAAGACAATTTCATAGTAACGCTATTAACTTTAAACACTTTATTAACTTCGAAACCTTTGAAATAATGAAATAAGTCCTTTATTGACTGTTACTGAAGAGTAGTGTGAAAGGAATAAAAAAGTGAGATGTTTATCCAATGGATGAGAATCACTTAAGAAAGAAAATATAATGTCAAGCCATTTTAGGTTCATTAACATCATTCTGGAAAAGCTAGAAAAATTGTAATTGCAAAGGATTACCCTTAGCACCTGTCTGATACTTGGTACCTTCCAATTCTCAGATGATTGCATGACTAACTTCCTCACCATGTCAGCATCTTAATTTAATTTCCAAAGGCACACCCTCCAGAACTGAAATATTTGTCTCATTTTAGGAAAAAAAAAGGTAATCGGCACTTTTCTACAAAGGCCAGACTTGGCCAATACATTTCAAACCTGAAAAATCGTTCTCTGGCTGCTCCCAAACCCAGAGCCACCACCACGGTGGCAGGTACCATTGCCTCCTGCCAGAAAAGCACTGCATCAGTTTCTTAGCAAAAACCACCAGGAAATAAATACCATATTAGGTTTATTAAATTTTCCACCTGGCTTTTGCTTTCTGAAGCATGGGTGGTGGTGTTAAAAAGACAAGAAACGTCAGAAAAGTGGGGCTGAAGGATGAGCCTTGCTGAATCAACAGAAGTCAGAGCAAGGGATAAGACCTTGATAGTCACTGCCGCTGAGGGGCTCTCAGCTGCCGATGTGTCAGGATGTCGTGGCAATAAATATTTTTTGCTTGGATTCTTCCCAGTTTTTCATGCCACTGAGCTGAATCTACAGCTCTCAATTCATACTGCACATATACGCTATGAAACTCTGCTGCTTTGTTTCATTCTGGTTCTAATTTATAACTTTGCCCAATGCCTCAGGTGTATTTTACTTCCTGCCCCGCACTGTCATGAGGACAATGTCCTCCCCTCCATGCAGTCCCTTGTGGAGAAGGTGTAAGAATTCAGGGCAAATGCAAAAGATACTCATGAAATATGTGATACAAATGGAGACCTGGAAACCAAGTCCTTCCAGAGCTGCTCCCAGTGCTGATTGGAGCTCCTTCATGTGATGTGGGAAAATCATACATGCAAAAATTTTCACACTCAGCTATCATCTGAGGCCACCCCTATAGCCAGACTCTGTAGACCTTGTTTCATCTGCTTCACACCAACAACGAGCCAAAGTGACTCTGTCAATGCTTGTCAGAGCTTTTCTGCAGTTCCTCTGCCTATTTCAGTGCCTTGCATAAGGACTTCTAAAGAGATTTCACTACTGCCATCTCATAGTCAAAATATAATAGAAAGGAAAGCCATCTGTGCACCAGAAAGAAGTGAAAATATTCAGCAGCTATCAGAGTCTACTGGCCAGCTTAATTCCCTGGTTTGTTTCACAGTACATGGTACTTGGCAGGACAAAACTCCTGCAGTCCTAACAAAGAATTATCAGCTGATCTCTAGCTTTTTTGCATTCTGACAAGCTCTGCAAAATGTTTGTTTGAGGCTGAGCTTTTTTCCTTCCTTTTGGAAGCTGGCTCTTAGAAACACAGATGGAAAAACAAGTGAATTCTGCCCAACTGTCTGTCTCCTGAGGGAGGAATTCCCGTATTTTTTTCAGAATAGTCAACAAATATGTGGTTTCTCAGCCGTACAAACACAGAAAATGCATTTAAGAGATAGGACTGAAAAGCTCATCTCAGAAAAATGTATTTTAAATCAATAACATATGTAACCAGCAGTTACGTATACTGTATATACACCATGATCTATGAAACAAACCTCTTCACTGTATTTATAGAAAATTATTCTTTATTTAATGAGAAAAGCATACAAAAAGCTAGGAGAATTATAATAAGTTTGCAACTAGTTGTGTAAATGTATGTTTAATTCTGCATTTAATGTTGCAAATAATTAGTTTACTGTAGGCAACCATTGCTTTTGATGTTGAGATGTATGTACCATGGCAATACATTTTTGAAGGAGGAGATGCTATGTACAGCATAATAGTTGGTTCTGTAAAAGATTGTTTAGCAAAGGATTAGCCACTAACAGTCAGTATTCAAAGCTCTGGAATATACAAACAGAGGTTTTAACTAGTATTCCTTCATTATGTGCATTATAACCTCTCTGAATAACAAGCTTGACATAGAATAATTCCAAAAGACTGCATACCAAATATATTTGTACATGCTATATTTCAGCTCCCATGAAAAGCTGGTTGGCAACTGGATTTTTTTTCCACAGAATAACTGTGCAAAATAATAATAGTAAAAAATTTTGAGCAAAATACAGCTAAAAACTGTAAGCCAAAGTAGTAAAAGCAATGAAATCTTCCAGCTGAAAATGAAAACATTTTGATGCAGAATTACTGTCTACATATACCAAGAAAGATGTAGTTTTGGTGTCCCACATCTCAGTTTTGTCTAGATGTTGGCATACATCAATGAACAGGATCCTCAGGTTACTCTTAGCTTTCCACCTTGCTAGGACCCTAATGGGCACCTGGAAAGTGCCTTGCCACGCAGCACAGCAGAGAATTTCTCTGTTTGTTGGAGGAGGGGTGTTTTCCTTTGGAAAATATCTGTGGAAAGCATTCCTGATTTTTTAAGGAATTTACTCACTATTCATCAAATATTTTATTTCCTACACAAAAGAGTCTCCACTGATTTTTATTTTTTTAACCAGAAATTTTTGGCTAGACCTGCTATTTCTATTTAGCTGCTACTCAATCTAATTAAGCCCATGCAATCACTGAGGAATTGTCTGAGTTTGGAACAACAAAATGCTAAGCCAGGTTCTGAAGAAAGGATCTGACGGGGTTCTCATTTTAATTCCTTGTGAACAACCACCAAAACATCCACAGAAGACCCCCCACAACAGACGAGCTTTTAAAGAAACGTTAGTACCAAGCATTCCGTACCTCCTTTGTAGTCCCAGGAGGTGAAGGCTGGAGCCAGTCCTCCCAAATACTCTTGGCTGTTCTCCTTTCTTACCCCATCAGTCAAATTCTTGTAAGCCGTGGCTGAGGCACACCCCCAGAGCTGGCTGGAAATATTTGCATCAGGTCTGCTTGGGCTATTGTTGTTCAGTGATAACCAAAGTGCCAAATCAAAACACAAGCCAGAAATTGGTTAAAAGCATGAAGTAAAATGCCGTGTGAATGTTCTGTGTAGTTATATACACATACCTGCACATACTCACACATTACACATGCAAATGCAGTTGTTCTTTCATATATAATATGAACATTTATATCACTTCAATTACCCATCTGTTCACCAGCAGAGACAAATGCACAATCTTGGTTCCATTGCATTGCACCATCTACACTTTTATTCTGCATTACTGGAAGCAACTTTTCTGTAATATTAATAACTGCATTCACCTCACAGTTATTCCCTCTAAGGGGTGTCAGTATGATAGCTTATGTTTACATTGACAGAAAATTAGTACCTCTGTTCTGTCTCAGATTTCTGATGATCTTGAATTAATAGACTGGGCTGTAATGCTAAGGTATCAGCTTTGTTGCAGGTATCATATTGATTGCATGACATGTATAAAATAACAAACTCTCAATGTCCTGTCCCAGCATGAATACGTACTTGTACCAAACTTGCCCTGAACTAGTGGGAACAATCTCTATTTCGGTTGTTTCAAAGGCCTGTGTAGATACAAAAAGGAAATCTGCCCCACATTATTATTGAAGTGTTGTTTTTATTGTTTCTCATAAGAATTTAACCTTCAGTCCAATGATAATTTTTCCTCAGGAAACAGACAACGAGCCCTCTGAAAAAGATGCTTTGCAGCCCGGACGCAATATTGTTGCTGCAGGCTATGCCTTGTACGGCAGTGCTACACTGGTAGCCCTCTCCACGGGGCAAGGAGTGGACTGCTTCATGCTCGATCCGGTACAGTTGTGGTGTTAATCACATTCCCACTATCTTTTAGACCTTTCCATGCGTGGGTTTACTCATTTCTTTACTCCTTGTCTCTGTAATCTAGGCAGTATACACAATTCATTTCTTCATCCACATCCTGGAGCATCCCACCTCCACCTTACAAGTAATTAATAATACATGAGTATGTCAGTTGCAATACATCTGATTTTTCCACCCAGTGAGAGTTAAACAGTGTTTGAAACCCTGTTCATTCAAACCAGACTGCTGGTGTTTACAAACACTTAAAAAATTTACCCTGAACAGTGTCTTTGCCTCCACTTAAAAGACTCTGCTTTTTTCTTGTTCTTCCATTTTCTGTCTGTAGAAGAACCTCAGCATGTTAAGTGTTTAGCCTGGGGCAAGGACCATTTTTTGATACAGTTCATGCAAAGTGATGTCTTCTTTCCTGAGTGCAATTTAGTTTTATGTCTACGTCCTCTAAGTTGCATACCCAATAATTTGCAAAAGCACAGCCATACCCATACAATCGGACATGTGCCACCCTTCAGTGCCCACACCAGGCGCCCAAAAAGTGTTGCTGGAGGAATGCAGGAAGAACACTGCTCATTTGAGAAACCAGCATTAGATGTGGGCAATAACATGGAGGGGGGGCGGGGGGGTTGGGGGTGCGGTGGGGTGGAGGGGGGTGGTGATGAAAGGGTACATTATTATCAAAACTCCTTTTAACCTTTATAAATAGTCTCATTCCAAGTGGGAAGAACTGGGAGCTGAACTGCTCTGATTAGAGACGGAGGAAGAGAAGGTGGAAGTTGCATTCAACCTGCCGACATCAACACCTGGGGGTAGCCGACCACATTCACTTTAAGATATTTAGGCAAGACAGGCAAGAAAAGTTCAAAGATCAGACGGCCATTCTTAATTTGTAACCTTATGATTTGTGGACAGAGATTCACAATCCATCTGCTTTCAGGGCTGACTAGTGTTCTTTTGATATGCTAATAGAGTCAAATTGGGTTTTGTTTATAGTACTAATATGACAAGTTTTCATGAACTTAATGCAGATTCTGTGATTGCTGCTCTTTGAAATACTGTGAAGTTATACACAAGACTAGTTCTGAAAGGACCAAGCTGTGCTAGTGTTTCTGCCTTGTCTAGTGTGACAACTGTTACGAAAAGTCAACAAAATTTTCTGCTGCTTGCTAATAGCCGGTCTATCCTGTTCTTCTGTAGGCTCTCGGCGAATTTATTTTGGTGGACAGAGATGTTAAAATCAAGAAGAAAGGGAAAGTGTATAGTCTCAATGAAGGTTATGCAAAGTATTTTGATCCTGCAATGACAGAGTATTTACAAAAGAAGAAATTCCCTGAGGTAAGAAAATATTAGCACTGTACCCACTGTTCTGTGCGCTGGCACGCTAGCAAGCACGCAGTCCTGACCGATGGAAAAGGATTTGAAGGCCTCACTGAGTTTAGCCCCATCTAAGCCTTTCATGCCATCAGGTCCATTTCAGGTATATGTCTGTTTTTTTCTAGTGCCCTGATGTCTTTTATAACTTAAGACTTCAGTAAGTAAATTCATAGCTTGTTTGTCACTGTGTGGAGGAAACTGTGCTGTACATGAAGAACCAGGTTCTTCAACAAAGCTCTGAAACTGTGCCAGCAACATGTGGGGGTACCCTTGTTTTCTAGCTTGTCTGAATATGCAGCTCAGTCATATGTGCAGCTAGGCAGTTGGGGCTTGATTCCACATACTGCCCAGAAGGTGCTTGCAGGGATCTGGGTGGCATCACCTTCTCCTTCCTGTACATGCTTGCATCTGAGAAATGCAGTATCACTCTTGCACTGTCTATTTGCATCACATGGAGCACAAACCAACCCATAGACTGACAACAGCCAATGGTCTGAGGCACAATTTCACTACGTTCTGTTGTTAAGGGGATTATACTGTACCCCTCAGAGACGTAATGCTGAGAACATCCCATGTCTGACAAACTTCCTCATGTGGACATACAGCTCTGGATGACCTCTAGTCAGTGCTAAGAGGACACAACACAAGCTCTCAATGTGGAAAGCTGAAAGCTCTCTAGAAAGTGTGGTGGTTATGTGACCAGTAAGTCAAAACAAAATATCATGATTTAGAATAGCTCAGGACTGAATTTGTCCAGGAAACTGGTTTTAATGCTCTTCATGTTAAAAAAAAGCCATAGGATTATTTTTTAAGCTGTAAATTGTCCAGAATACTTACACAGGGCTCATGTAAAAATCAATGTATCCAGCGGAAAACTTCAGGGTGCTGTACCAAGTAAGAGTTTAAACCATAGTCCTGTGAGAAGCTCCTTCTGAGCTGAAAATCTGAATTTACTACATTGGATATAGCTACAATCCTGACCTCTTATCAAAACCTCTTTTCCACATTATCAAGAATGTAGCTACAGAGGGTGTCATATCACAGCATTTAAAATATATTCATTTTGAATATTTGAAGTTATTTTGGAACTTCGAAGTCTGCTTTCAGTCCAGCTGTGAGAGAAGCAGAAAACTCCTCCAGCTGGGAAAGAGAAGGAGATCTGTGCTTCTCACTCTGCTCACGTTATGCTGCTGAGCTATGTGTTCAGTATAATGCACTAACACCGGATTTATTAGTGTTTTTGCAAACCACCAAAGTGTTGTTTAAAGTAAAACTCTTAAACAAATAGTTAACCCCAGGCAACTATAAAAAAACTGTAGAGATTTCGAACTCAGGGGAAAGACCAGAGTTATTTCACCACGGGCTCGGTGAGGACCGCTCTATCATGTGATTCACTAAATCCTGTAGGTTAGGACATACAGGAGAAACCTCATTTGCAAACACTATTTTATCTCAAATCTGTGCTTCATTTGAAGAGAACCTATTGAAAGTGTTGTTGCACTAACACAACAGAAGTTGGCAAAACGTGTTTTTGTTACTGTAAAGCAAGCAGCACAGTAGTGCATTGGTTACTTGGGGCAGGGGAAGCCTCCTCATGGATGCTGAGCAAGCACATTGCTTTGCTGCTCTGAGATGTAGGGTTGTCTGCGTGAGAAGAGACAAGGCACCAATGTTATGGCCACAAAGCACAAGGAAGTTGCCTACCCATCTGAAAGCTTGTTATGAACCCGAGTTTTGGAAACAGCATAACTCAGTTCCTTGATTTAAAAAGGGCATTATATTTGCATTGTGAGAGGACAAGAGAAAGAAGGTGCTGCCACTCTTCTATAGCATGAAACCTGCCTCCTGGCATCATCTGTAAGCCTTGCCAGCTACAGCTACAGTGGTGATGCTCCCACCCCCCTTCCCCGCAGTGCCCAGGTGGACAATTACACTGCTTTGGTCTTTTGCCTTCCTCCCTTCAGCACACAGAAGGGCAGTGGGGGGTATCTGCTGGACACCCTCTGCCTGTGACTTCAGGAGGAACTGACATGTGAGGCATGGAGGACCCCTTCTTACTCAGGCAGGCCACTCTCACCCTATGGCCTTCTGGCCACTAGAAGCCAAGAGACTCAGCTACTTGCCACTTTCTTATCCCTTTTTTCCTTTGATCCTACTTCTACTTCCTCCTTCCTGTGGTTCTTGGTCAACAGACTGCTCAGATGACTCTCTAACATTGCCACAGAAAACTGAAAAGTTAAAAATAAAACAGGCAAACAAAGTAGGATGTTCTCCACAACATGTCCCAAGTACTGTATCACTGTCATTGGCAACCAAATATTACAGATCAACCATTTATGTGGAGAGGAGAGATTTTCCCTTACTATCTAACAACAGCATCCTAGATCAGGCAGTCTAGACTACAAAGCCATGTTGACCATCAAAGTTTCTTGTGGACCATCATTCACCTAAGGCATCAATTCCAAATTAAAAACACCGGAAAATTGTTGCTGTTGTGCAGGTCAGCTGTAAACCTCCTACCATTGTTATACAGATCTTAGTGGGAAATATTTGTCTAGACACATCTTTTCTGGAACAAGAGTCCAGAGTAAAGCTGATTTTTTGTTAAGCATCACAAAATATCCTGCTGCTTAACTGTCTTGAAGAGCACGCTGCTGTTTGCAAGGCTGCCTGTAATGCGACATATTTACCCCAGTCTGCACTGTATAATGGGCACTGCTGGGCCAGAAATTGTTTCTGCACAAATTTGACTCTAACTCCTTCCCAAAGTGGGTTTTTCTTCCAGTAATGCTTGCAGGGCCCTAGCCTTTAGCTGGCACTGGTTCACTGTTGGTAGAACTCAGAAACATGCTGTGGGCATTGTTGTACTTTGCTTTTCCACTTATTTTTATCTTTGCTTCCTACGGCCACAAGAGAAGTTGAGTCTCATCACAGCTTGTTGATTGAGAGTCATGCAATGGAGACTCCCTGGTTAAGGATTTGTATTAGCAATGCCATCAAAAACTTATCATCAACAGCACATTTCAGCATGAAGCATTCTCCTGCCAGCCAACATGGCTGTGCCCAAGTGACATAAAAAAGCTAATAAAACCACTGTTTTTGTCACTGTATCTGTATGTGGAGCGAGGGATGCAGGGTGTTGCTGCTGTAGTCTATAGTAAAGACTTTTTTCCCCCCACTGTCCTAGTCATCATAGTTATGCAAGAAAAACATGGTCCTGTTCTGCTGTGGAGGAACATAACTGTCAGAAATTAGTAGAATAAAGAAGTAAAAAAGTGACTTCTATCACATTGTGAAGAAAAAAAATCACAGGACATATCTAAGACATTTTTGTTCCTTTGGGTTAAGAAAAGAAAAGCAGCAGAAAGGGTGAAAATAAGAGCAATCACAAGTTTACGCAAACACCATGGACGCCAACCAAGGGAACATCAAGGTTCTCCAACTGTTTCATTAGCATCAGCTGAACCAGTGCAAAGTGCTCACTGGGCAAACACACAGATTATCGTTACTCAGAACTCAGGATGAATCTCCCTAGCATTCATGCTCTTTTATTTTGTTTGAGAAGAAAGCCTGGGCAATTTGCCAACACACATGCAACACCTATTAACTTTCTCACCTGTAAGAAAAATACAGGAGTGACCAAACTGGAGAAACAAGAAGTAACATTGCTAGTAACTGAAAGGACTATTTATTCCTCCCATGCAGGTAGCTGGATGCTAAGAAGGGAAGCGAAAACTTTATTTCAGTCTGTGGTTCAAGTGATAATTGTACCAGAATGGAGGACTTTCTCTTCTGTATTTTTCTCAGCACAGTCTCAGCATTGTATTTCTAGCAGGTGAATTTCTATTAGGGTAAGAAGCAACTAAAACTGTCAGTGGCATCTCATCAGCTTCACATAACACTGTCCATGTACACATAAATTGTGTAAAAGACCTGCACATGAATAGGAAATCTAGCATGTCCCAAATGTATCTGATGACTTGTACACAGGTAGCTCAGCTGTGCAGATCATGGTCAGTAAATTTTATACATGTGGGTTGCAGACTCCTTATTTGATAATATCATAGAAGCAGTCCTTAGCAGTCTGTTTCAGGGCCTGCTTATGGTCGATACACTATGACTTTTCTTAATGTTTAACAAACTTTTCTTAAGACTTGCTTCATCACCTTCTGAAACCATAAAAGAGAGCTCTTCCTTTGACTGTATTTTTGAAGGTAATTTTAGACTATAATCACATCTTTCCCTGAAAATTGTCTTTTCTTAAACTGCAAACTTGCTTTGGTCTCTCTTTAACACCTCTTAAGGTGTTTTGTTCTGAACTCAGATTTTCACAGTTGCAAAGTCACAAGTGCGAACAGCTGTGAGATGCAACAGCTATCCTTTGAAGTCTAAATATGTAATTATTTGATGGTAAGCCATGAAAAATAAGGGATTAAATACTTAAAAGTATTGTTCAGTTGTCCCTGGAAATAATAGGGCCAGGTTTAAACAAAACTAAATATAAAAGCTCCAGGCTGTGTCTTACCCATTGAGTCTTTCATACTTTGTATTGTTTTCCTCTGAATTTTCAACAGTTCTCCTAATGTGTGCAAGAAGAAAGAAGCATGGAAAACAGCACAACTACAGTTGAACAAGGGTTGTTACCTTAGCTGGAACAGTTCTCTGTTCCAATTTTACTACCGGCTGTATCAAATATCCAAGTCTTACATTTAGTGGCTTAGGACTCAACTTCCTACTGTTGTGTTGCTTTATACTGTGTAAAGAATCTCTTCCCATTTTAAAAGAGAGTAAACATCAAAACCTCACAGTTGCATGGAAGAGTTTGAAAAAGTGATTTCAAAATATAATGATGTTTTTCTCTATCTGTGTTTTTTCATCCCACTTGTGTTTTTTTTTCTCCCAGCTAACCTCATGATTTTGCTGGGAAGGGTGACTAACTTGTGATGTCTGAAGGTCTTGGAGCTAGCATTGCTGAACAAGTTTTCTATGTATTTCTCTCAATCTAGTATCAGCACAAGGCGAGCTTTATAGAAAGCACTAAGATCTTTTATTAGACAACTGATCCAGGCAGAAAAAACATGCAGAGATCTTTTCAAACTTGTAGCATTGCAATACACAAATATATATGTGTACTAAATGTGCATGAAGTCCCATCCTCTATTAATTTTCTGGGAAGGTGCAAATTCCTTCTCTACTTCTTTGAAGACAGAGTGAGAGATATTAAATGACCGACAGACTTCTTGGCATAGTAGCTTCAGAAAGCTTTCCTTCAGTTTACGTTTGTATTGTGTATCTCTCTTTCACAAAGGTACGGTGACACATTGCTTTTCTCAGGTGGAACTTATTTGGTGTATATTACTTCTATTTGTGCAAGACACCTTGCCTGTCTTCTATGTTTCCTACCTGACCATTTTTATGATCAGCAAACCTGAGACTGATATGAGTACTTCCCTGATTGCTCTCACTAAAATGACCTCTCCTTCAACAAAATTAATTTCTAAGCTGCAAGCAAGGAAAACCACATTCATTAATGAATTGCTTTCTCCCAAACCAAGCTGCAGAATGAATGCTATGACCAATTTTACAACTTGACAAGTAAGCTAGAAGGAAAAAGCTGGAGTCCTCTGGGAATGTCCTCTAGGATATGTAGCAAAAAGTGACACCTCTCCTCATGACCTGGCTTAGGAACCAGTCAAATGGGTACATTGTTCTGATAATGTGAAGAAGTTTTCACGCACTGTTTGCAGCCCTTCTTTTTTTCACAGGCTGGGGGTTGATACCAAATTGTCCACTTAAATTACAGGCACCCTGGTTTCCATACTGTGAGTACAGCTCTTTAAAGTGTTTATTTTAGAACCCCATAGACAATCACTACATCTTACAAAAGGCTAAGCTTCAGGCTGGTTTAGGCATTACAGTGTCCATAAGTAGCCATTGATTTAAGCAGCTTTGATTCCTGTTTTATAACAAAATTACATCTTGCCATGCTACTAGCTGTCTAGCCTAGTAGATATAATGCTTTATGTTTTTCAGGATGGCAGTTCCCCATACGGTGCCAGGTACGTGGGCTCCATGGTAGCTGATGTTCACCGTACATTGATGTATGGTGGGATCTTCATGTACCCTGCTAATCAGAAGAGTCCTAAAGGAAAGGTAAATCATTTTACTTACTCTCTAGTGAACTTAGTCAACCTAATACCTCTGGTTTTCCTGGAGATGTAAAGGAATAGTTTAGATATATAAACAGATAACAATTTTCCACCCCTGGAGAAAATTATTAATGGACATGATCATCAGCAATCGAATTGGCAAGAAATTCAGGCAATTGCCAATTTAGGCCAGAAATTTTCCTGTGTGCTTTTATATTACAAACTACTCAAATGGTTTTCACTGCAAGGGCTTTATTCATTTATCTAAAGAGAAACATTCCAGTACCATAGAATCCCATTCAGATACCTAAGCACAACTGGCAGATACAACACAGGCCTATGGAAGACCTCTGCACTTTATACTGGCAACTAGAGTCCAGGTGGGATATGCTGAACTCCAGACAGGGTTTCGTCCAATGTTAGACAACCAAGTTTGCGTACGTAACATTTCCAAAATGTACTGAACTTGCTATCACAAGCCCTGCAAACACAAGCTTCTACTAACTGATCTGAAAAACTCTGTCGGTGGATGGTGAGTTTCATGCATGCTGAGATCAGTATCCTGGGAAAAGATCGCTCCCATTTGGATGCCTGTACAAAACAGACTGTGACTTAATGCAATGCAATGCAGTGAATCCCTGAATCTGCTGGGCCATGGACCACAGTCAACCTCAACTTTTCTCCTGCAACACCATATACCCTGATTATCAAACTTCTTAACAAATATATTTTAAAAGAGATCTGGTTATACAGCTGATCTATGGAATATATGGACCACCAGTAACCTGCAGGTCATCCTTAGGAAATGATTGGCTCAATGCATAATATATTAGTCATGTTGTTCTGACTTCAAGACCTTCTTCTTTCCTGGTCAATACCATACTTAAAACCTTCTACTCAAATGTTTTTGTATCCTTGGCTGGTATGTACAGGAATCTGCCCTCATGAAACTACTTGCCCTATCTCCCACACTGGTATCAGAACATCCTGATGTCTAGGGACAGAGGACTACTGATTCCATCCTGGTGAGCACTTATTTATCATAAACACAGCAGATCCAAGTGGTCTGTGAAACAAGAACAGGAGAAGAACTCTCTTCAGAATACACAACAGAAAATATCTACATGTTTGTCCAGGCAAATTTGATTTAAATATTTGATACATGATTCCAGACCCCCCCCCCCCCAAAAAAAAACCAACTAAAAAAACTCAACCAACCAAACAGCCATTAAATGGTGTGGATCTGTTTGTGTAGCAGAGCAAGAGACAAAAAAGGAATTTGCTGTGTGTGAGAGAAGTGGGTTTGCTGACTGGCCTCTTCAAATTAAACTTTTTCTTTTGAAATCTGTGTTAAACCATTGTTGAAGAGAAAAGATAAGAAATAGGACAAAAGAACAAATGTACAAAGTACTTATATAATTTTATAGAAATCAAGATTTCTGCAAGAGTTAGTCTACACAGAGTACTGGATTCATCTATCTTGCACTCCTATAGTAGAGAAAGTAATGAAAGAAGCAAAACTGTATTATCATTACAAATAAAAGTTTTCTTCTTTCCTTCTCAGAGTGCATGTGTATATAGTTCTTCTCACACAAAACTCTTCTTGTTGGAGAGATAATGCCTTTGCGGCAGGTGCCCTGATCATCATTCCCTTGAAAGACAGTCTATGCACTTGGATAGAGAGCTGAGAGGAACCAAATGTCACTGGAATTGATTCAAAGGCTTTCAAGCAAATGTAAATGACATGCATGTAGGCCCCAGCATATAGCGCTCCTTCTTTAAGTTAAAGAAAGAGAACAAAATGCTTAAAAAGCAATGCAGAACCAGCCAAATAGATCCTCTTTTCAAATCAGATATGTTAAATAATATTTTTTATGAACTTAAGGCTTATAGTTCTCTATTAGGTGAAGAATGTTAAAACCTATCTGAAGACAGAGACCATCTGAAGACCCCTGAGTGCAATTGCACCACTAGCTGAAGGAAAACTGCTTTCCTTAAGCCATGTAGTCACAGTTAAGCAAGAAGAAACTCAGCACATGGTTCCACAGTGGTACCACTGCTGTCTTCTGGCTCATGATCCAAAAGTTGGCCACGCACTAAGGGGAACAATGAAGGTTATAGGTCCTATGTTGCCTGCCAGATGGAGTCCTTGTACCTGAAGTAGCACTTCAGTGGGCTTTAAAGATAAGAATGAAGGTAATATGCACTATTTCAGTTTGTGATACATCATGGTTTTATTATAAACAGTGTGATAAAGGAATGATGGGTAGTAAAGTCCTGTGTCCGACTGTTGTAGTTTAATCCCAGCCAGCAACTAAGCACCACGCAGCCACTCACTCAATTCCCTCCCACCCAGTGGGATGGGGGAGAGAATTATGAAAAAAAAGTGAAACTCCTGTGTTGAGATAAGAACAGTTTAGTAGAACTGAAAGGAATAAACTAATAATGATAATAATAGCAGTAAAAAAACAATTAAAAATGACAATAATAATAATAACAAAAGGGTTGGAATATACAAGTGATGTACAATGCAATTGCTCACCACCTGCCAACCTATGCCCAGTCAGTTCCTGAGTGGCAATTCCTCCCAGGCCAACTCCTCCCAGTTTATATACTGGGCATGACATCCCATGGTATGGAATACCCCGTTGGCCAGTTTGGGTCAGGTGCCCTGGCTGTGTCCCTTCCCAACTTCTTGTGCCCCTCCAGCCTTCTTGCTGGCTGGGCATGAGAAGCTGAAAAATCCTTTACTTTTAGCCTAAACATTACTTAGCAACAACTGAAAACAACAGTGTGTTATCAGCATTCTTCTCATACTGAACCCAAAACATAGCACTATACCAGCTACTAGGAAGACAATTAGCTCTATCCCAGCTGAAACCAGGACACCGACCCATTTCTTTGTCTATATACGGTTGCATTCCATCACGTTTCCTTTTCCCCAGAAAACAGGCTCTCTTTTGCACCTGTGAAAAGCCCTTTAAACATAGCATATACTAACATTGTTGCACATGAGCACTTCATAGACTATCAAAGATTCAACTAAACCTACAGAAACAATGTCTGTTAAAAAATAACCAGCTATGATCTATGTGCTTTTAAATGTAGAAACTTTTGGCATGTCCTAGATAAGTCTGCGTTCCACCGGACCATAGGCACCCCAGAGAAAACATTTTTGAAGATGTGAACAGATATGAGGTCCAAACCAAAACTGCTTCCATACCAAAAGGGAAAATTTGCTTTTAATAGTTACTGCAGTTACTTCTGAAAACAGTCACTATCTGGAGGAGTTCAGGCCACTAATATCTATTCACGTTTCTGAAGAGCAGCAATCAAATCCTGAAATTTGAAACTGGGAGCATCAAGTTTCAAACTCCAAAATATCCTGACCAAACACAATGCGATTACCCCAAGCTTTGAGCTAACACATAAAGCCTGTACATGAGAAGAGATTTGGGCTTTTCTTTCCCGGTACTGTTAACTTAGCTGTCTTAACTGTTTTGCTGATGTCTGTGGGCCCAACAGCTACTTTCTACTTTTTTGACAAAATACAGCTTTGCTGGTGCTGCACATCAGTATGTCAGCTTGGAAACAACAGTGGTGATGCTTGGATGCAGGGTCAGTACACTCCTCCTCAAAAGAGAAGGTGTTAAGGGAGGTGAGAGGAGGAGAGGGAAGAGGGAGGGGCAGATTGAGAGACATAGCTATCTAGGTCAATTGATGTTTGGTAAAAATTTTCCAAAATCACAAAAGGAAGGTTAGGTTCTGGTAAGTCCTTTGGTGTAATTTCCCCCAAAGGCAATCATGTGTTCCCTCTTTCTTTTTAGCTCCGACTTCTCTACGAGTGCAACCCTATGGCTTTCATCATTGAGCAGGCAGGTGGGGTAGCAACTACAGGGACTGAGGCGGTGTTGGATGTGAAACCTGAGAGTATTCACCAGAGAGTCCCTCTTATCCTTGGTTCTCCAGACGACGTGCAAGAATACCTTGCTTGTGTACAGAAACACCAGAAGAGCAGCTAAAGGCTTCTCCACATCAGACCTTGCTCATTTGTCTTCAATCTACAGGAAAAGCTGTACCTTTCAAGATGGTGGATTCTAGCAATTAGCACCCATCTCTCAGTGAAAATCCTACTTTATGAGAACTAGAAAAACAGTGAGAATGGTTGATGGGAAAACCAAAAATTTCATTTGCAGACAAATGTAAAAATCCTTTAACTCTGATTTATGCAGTGCAAAAGTAGAGACAGAAGCCTGATTATTAAACAGAAGTGACTTATTTTATATAATATTAACAAAAGGAAGTGGATTGTGTCAGTACCCCCATTTGATCTGAAGCTTTACATCTGATATTACATGGTTGGCATTGTTTGACACAGGATTGTCACATCAACATTCGCAATGCCATTATCTGGATTTTCTGTCAGAGGTGTTGTTGCAGTTGCTTTTTATCTTGACAGCTCTGAGAAGACCAAAAGTCTCATGCTGTCTGAAACAGTGTTTTTAAGCTCCAAATTATATATGTCTTCGGTAACTAATAAAGATAAAAAGGCTGCAATGTTGCCAGGGTATTTCAATTCTTATAAGAACAGGAAAATGCCTTGTGCTATTTACACAGGTAAGCTTTAATGGCACAAATTACAATAAGCCATTGCTATGGATGTGACACTCAAATAATGCCTATTCCCTGTTTATCCCTTGCCCTCTGCAACAGAAGATGAGTTATTGCCGCAATGCGACTGCTACACCTCCTTTTTTTTTTTCTACTTAGAAAGGTTCTCATTTCAGATTGAAGCTTGCCCTTTTATATACATTATACTGCTGTTCCAAGCCACTTCCAGCACACTCGTCCTGTTGGTGCCTTAGTGCCACGTCTCAGAGTTGACACTGCCTAAGGAGATCAGGAATCAGCTCTGAAACTAGCAGGCATTCATTGACTAAGGAGAGCAAAAATTATTAATTAAAAGAAATGTGTGATTATGTTAAGTGATAAAGGTGTGAAACCTGGGCTTTAGGTCACTTTAAGTATTAGGCATCCTGATACCTTTATAACCCTCCTGTCTCATTATATGGACATTTCTTTTGGCAACCATCTTGTCCTAAGCAACTCCTGCCCCATCTGCTCATCTTCACCCCTACTCCACACCCCCAGCCATGCTGGTACAAGACTTCATTAAGAACACTCTGTGAATTACATTAGGACATAGATAGGAGTTAAAAATACTACTGCCAAGAAACTCCAATGGTTACCTTTAAACTTACAACTGTGTTCTATTATTTGTAAAGAAGAGGCAGGCTGAATAAAGGCAGACAGAAAATTATACAGGACAGGTATTGACCCTTAGGTACTGTTATCCCAGGGGCGAGGATGTGATTTCAGTACTGCTTCAGGCATCAGAGCACTCTTTCTCCAGGTCTTCATCTGACAGTCTTTAAAGCTGTAACAGTGACAACTGCCCAGGATCAGCAAGTACAGCGTGTACTTGTTTATTCTGTTCCTCGTCATGTGCTTCCTGAAACTCTGCTATCGACAGCAAAAAACAAGCGACACTTAAATCCTGGAGAATGAAGAGGAAGCAGGGAAAACTGTGAGGGTTTAGGTAATAGCCAACTTTATACTGGAGAATGCAATTTTGCACTCTGTCTATGAAAGCTAGTAAATCAGTTTTCCTGCAAACAAAATAGGCACACAGTGCATGTGTGCATATAAATATATATATGTTTATACATATATTTTATACATATATAGTCATGTGCTCTCTCTCTCTCTCCCTCATAATCTCCATATAAGAAAACAAATAGCTATTGATGTCACCAATTTATTGAGAAACTACTGCATTTTTTAAATTGGTAACCTAAACCCAAGCATAATTCAAGGCTAGTCTAGTAAGCTAACAATACCACTACTGCAGCAGGAGAAAGATCACTTGTAACCTGGTCCTGTTTCCAAGGGGCCACGAGATATGATTAAGGACAGAGCAGGAACAGGGACTAGGTACTCCCCAGTGCCTCTAAAAACAACCACTTTTTAGGAAAATACTTAAGTTTCATATTGCAGTGGGTATACACGCTCTAGTGACTAAGATCTGTGTTACTGTGCTGCCAGTTAAGCTATGTATCTGCGTATTGCAACGTGTCAGTCATTCGGTGCCCTAGTGCCAGCATAACAGCACCTGAGTTGCTTTCATTTAAGTATGATTTCACAGCAAAACCTGCATATAATCCCAGCTGTTAGACTTTCCATGATTTTTTTTTTTTTCCTGAGTTTGCACCAGAAGCACCTGTTAGTGGATGAGATAGCACTGGGTCACTGATCTGACAAGTAACTGCAGCTTGGGTGGCTGTTGATTCTTAAATGATAGCACTCACTGTTTGTGGACCGCTGGGTGGCTGGTATCTACAAAGAGATCAGTATCTTCCCTGTATAAACAACGCATGCAAACCCCAAATGCAGATTAAGAAAGCAGTGACTTTCTTTAGTGTGAAATGTGGATTTCCGTCACCAGAGTCCCACTTTGACCTACTGCACCTACACTCTTTTCCTAAGTACTATGTTCTCTGCTACATCTAGCACAACCCTGCAAATGGACTGCTCTACAGAGCTATAGAATCATAGAAAGGTTTGGGTTGGAAGGGACCTTAAAGATCATCTAGTTCCAACCCCTCTGCCACGGGCAGGGACACCTTCCACTAGACCAGGGTGCTCAAAGCCCCATCCAACCTGGCCTTGAACAATTCCAGGGATGGGGCATCCACAGCCTCTCTGGGCAACCTGTGCCAGTGCCTCACCACCCTCATAGTGAAGAATTTCCTCCTTATAACTAATACAAATCTACCCTCTTTCAGTTTGAAGCCATTAACCATTGTCCTATCACTGTATGCCTGTGTAAAAAGTCCCTCTCCAGCTTTCTTGCAAGCCCCCTTTAGGTACTAGAAGTCCTCTATAAGGTCTCCCCGGAGCCTTCTCTTCTCCAGGCTGAACAACCCCAAATCTCAGTCTGTCCTCATAGGGAAGGTGCTCTGATCGTCTTTGTGGCCCTCCTCTGGACCCGCTCCAACAGGTCCATGTCCTTCTTTCACAGGGGGCCCCTGAGCTGAACACAGGACTCCAGGTGGGGTCTCCCGAGAGCAGAGTAGAGGGGGAGAATCACCTCCCTTGACCTGCTGGCCACGCTTCTTTTGGTGCACCCCAGGATGCAATTGGCTTTCTGGGCTCCAAACACTCATTGCTGGGTCACGTTGGGCTTCTTGTCAACCAACACCCTCAAGTCCTTCTCCACAGGGCTGCTCTCAATCCACTCATCACTCAGCCTGTATTTACATACTTGGGATTGCCCCAACCCACATGCAGGACCTTGCTCTTGGCCTTGTTGAACTTCATGACGTTCGCATGGGCCCACCTCCCAAGCCTGTCAAGATCCCTCTGGATGGCATTCCTTCCCTCCAGCATGTCAACTACCCCACACAGATTGGTGTCATTGGCAAACTTGCTGAGGACGCACACAACCCCACTGTCCATGTCGCTGACAAAGATGTTAAACAGAGCCGGTCCCAATACCAACCCCTGAGGAACGCCACTCATCACTGGTCTCCACTGGGACATGGAGCCATTGACCACAACTCTCCAAGTGTGACCATCCAGCCAATTCCTTATCCACTGAGTGGTCCATCTGTCAAACCCATGTCTCGCCAATTTAGAGACAAGGATGTCGTGTGGGACAGTGGCAACTGCTTTGTCCAAGTCCAGGTAGATGACATCAGTTGCTCTACCCTTATCCCCCAGTGCTGTAACCCCATTGTAGAAGGCCTTCTTAAACCCTCAGGTCAAAGTTTAAAGTTTCCCTTCCCAGTGTGACACCAGTTCAGACCATTTCTCCAGAGCTGGCTAACACAAACTGCAGGATGCCTGTGGTGGAGGGACACCACCTAGGAAGCCCTTGTGATACTGGGCAACAACTTCCCTTCATGGTCAGCTGCCAGGGTGTCTGAGGGCATTCAGACAGCTGAGAAAACAAGACATAGCATTTTTTATATTTTTTTAAGAATACAGAGACTGTATTTAGTGGTTGGAGCAGTGAGAAAGGGGATGCACCATGAACTGCCATCAACGACGTCGGGAGGAGCAGGGAAGCTGGCATGGACCAGCGGTCATGACTCTGCCTCTGCTTACAGAAGAAGGCGACGCCTGATATTATTCCTGAGATACTCATCAGCTTGATACAAAATTGAAAATACATGGAAACATCAAGTACATGAAGGAACAGACATGGGTTTAAATATTAGTTCACACGTGTGCCTTTGTGTGAGTATTTAATTGTTTCTTGACGTAAAATTTTATATAAACCAGGGCCAGCTTGATTTCCTATTACTTTTGGAGGAGGATGTGGAAAGGAAAGTATTCCAGTTATATTGTACAGGTATATAGCGAACATGACTGTTCTTAAAGCACTGGTTTCAGACTTGTTGCCAAACCTAATTCTTATTTCCAAATCAGGGCACCTTTGCACCTATTTCAGAAGCAAAATAAAAGCAAACTACCTAAACCTGGTGGTATCCAGTAACACAAGAAAACACAGAAACCCCACCAGTCTCTAATAAATGAGCAGTTGTTCGCTAATTACTTTGACTGGAAATTAAGTTAGTCTGAACTGCCGCCAGCCGCAGAGAGCTGGCCTTGTGACTGCAATCACAAGATGGGGGATCAGAGAACAGGTTGGGGCTGGCAGGCTTCCCGCCGGCCTCCCGGCACCCAGCCTGCCTGTGCTGCTGCCCTGCCAGCCCAGCGCCGCAGGGAGCTGATCCCGGACCCCTGCAGCGGGAGGTCACCTTTCCCTGAGAAAGCGAGGCAGCTGAAACGGAGATGCTGTTTGAAACACCGGCTGAAATGCGTCTTTGAGCATTTGTATCAAAAGACGGTACTTTATTCCGTTTTCCACAAAACGTACACGCAGGGAGTTTTGTTGGTTTTTTAATAAAGCCAACTGATATTTCTGGAATAAATCAGGCAAGACCTTTCTTCATTTACAAAATGGAAGCAGGATGCTTCAGGCTAATTACAGACAGAGAACAAGAAAGAGCTCTTAGTTTACATAAATTATTATACCCAATTAGGCTCATTGTGAGAAAAGGGTGGTTGGTACCTATGGGAGAGGAGAGAGGGATTAACAAGAGGAATGATGATAAAATCATTAACTCCTGCAAGACTGCAAAGATAAAAGTATCTATTTTCCAGAGACATCCAAGGCCCACATGTGAGTAAAGCGGGGAACAAAACGAACACAGAGGTAGCAGATATGCACACAGTTACCCAGAGGTACGGAACCCCAGAAGCTTTGAGGAGACAGTCCCTGCCATTCAGGCTTCATATCATCATGGACAATACTCACAAACCCCATGCATTGCTACTGAAAACACTTTCAGGTTTTGTTCCTAGCTTTCTGCAAATACAGATGTGGTTTCAGAAAACACAAAAATAAAAACCACAAACCAAGCATGTGATCTGATTCCACTGAATTGATTTTAATACTTTATGGAGATAGGTGACAGATAGGTTTTCCCACTGAGATCTGCCCTGGGGGGGTTGCTCTCACTGGAGGCAATGACTTGCATCATAGTTTTGCAGGATCCTGTTCATCAGGAGCTGAGCAGGCTTCTGGTACTAGCTTTTGCAGTTCTGGCCACGACGATCGATGAAGGGAGTTTAGTGAGCCAGCTTGCAGAGAGAGGGTGTTGGCCAGGACAGCTGTGTACTCTCATGTCAATAAACGGAGCTTGGCCTAAGCGTTTTTGTCAGCTGCTGAGCAGATCACCCAGTGAATATTTTATCACTTTTGAAGAGGTGCCTCCATGGAGGAGATAATACACCCACTTCGTTACCCGGTCATCTGTGCTCGGGCTGAATGTGCGAGGCCAGCCTAATCCCAGCCCGGGGCATGACCGTTTGAGATGCCTCATCGTTTCACCATTACTCTCAAATGCGCTGTCAGCACATGCCGGGGAAAGAAAGAAGTCAACTTCTCCCCACGCCCAGCTGCTGCAGCACCGGCCTCATGATCGTGTGCTGCAAAAAGTCCAAACCCTGAGACACCAGCGTGCCCAGCGCTTACTTACCAGGTGACGCACTATCTGTGTTTTGCCCTTTTGGTTGCCTGGTTTCCTGTTTTGCTCCCGCATGGACAATTTTCTCCCTCTTTTTAACAACTCAGCATGATTTATTATTCCAGCACAGGAAGAGAAAAAGGAGACTGCTTGAATGAAAAGAAAGCAGGGAGCATAAATGGAAGGGAAAGGGCCATGCAGGCAAACGTAGATCTGAAATTTAAACTCAGAAAAAGAACGGAGATGTTTACCTTTTAGCCCTGTTGAAGCTACACCGGGAGCAAACAAAGCCGGAGGAGGAGGCCAGCCTTCTCTCAGATGTACGTGCACAGCTGCTCATCAGCTGCACAGCCCCTGGCCGGCAGCCTCACTGCTTTCAGCCTTTTTCCTCTCCTGCTCCCCAGCTGTGTGTCAGTTTAGATTAGAAACTTGGTGGGGAGGGAGGTTCTCTTGCTTTTCGGTTTACAGAGCACCTAACAAATTGGGACTATAAAGTTTGTTGAAATGTCTGGAAATACTGCAACTGAAATAACCCTTCATAACAATTCCTAACGGACTTCCTGTGACCACCAGTTTGCTTCTGAAATGCTCTATTATATTGTGAGACAAACGTGATCAAACCTCTAACAGCACTGAATCAGAAAACACAGGTCCCCTCCAATTTTTCCTGTGACTAGCAAGCAACTAACAGCAAAACAGCAGCAATATTTATTCTTAACCTTTGCACAAGGCACTAATTTCTATAGAAACACAGACAGGTTTCTTTCTACTGCAGGAGAGTATTATCATAAATCTCCAAAAGCCAATGCAATTTCACATCACAGCTGATGTTTTCAGTATATATCTCCTATTCCAAAAAACCCCTGCTGTTAGCCAGTGCTTCATGCTTGAATGAGGAAAGCAAACTTCAATACTAGTAAACATGGCTGAGCAGAAGGAATGTTAAGAGGGCTATTGAGAAGAACTTGCATTCACAATTCTTGCATTGCTGTGCCACTATGGTAAAAGACTGTGGTAATGCGCTTGGCTATACACATATCTAGCAAAACTGTGCAGCTGCAGACACAGCAATGAACTGTTTTGAGAGTTCTGTGGGCAGCCCTATCTAGGTTTTTCCCGTGACTTGTTACCAGCCTCATAAACTGATATATTACAGAGATATATTTAGAGATATACTTCCTTTATAAGTAGGAAAAACCACCTGTGACTTGGCAGCTCTGAAGCCACCTTTATTTCATTTGACTTTTGGATTTTAAGCAAAATCAAATGTGTTCCAAGACACGTGCTACAGCCTCAAGGAGTCCTCAAAATCCCATTTCAGCATCAACTTCCCAGACACCCTGAGCTGGTTTGAGTGTCTAACAGGCCAGCATTTATTTTGAACAGTTTTATGTCACTCACTGCTGTGCAGGAAGCTTTCACTAGTAATTAAAAAAAAAAAAATCAACTTAATCATTAAAACCAGAACTTAGAATATTTCCATAGTGGTTCCTGAGATTGCAATTTTCCCTAGTAGATGCACAAAGTAATAGCTGTAATAGCTGCAGAGGGCCCCCAGTGGCACCCCAGGAGAGCACACCTAAACCACCCTCGCCCTGGAGGAACACGCATTAACATAGACAAAGAACTTTGAAACACAAAGTTAATTCCAGATGTATGTCCGAAGTGGATCAGATGTCACTAAGCATATGGACAACCCCTACCAGGCTGGAAAATCATCTGTTCCTTGCTCAGATCTCAGACCAACCACAACCTTTCCCCGGAGGCCCTCACAAATCCAGCCTTACCCAGAACCGTCCTCTGAAGGTGGCTGGGGAGGGGAATAGCTCACTCTCTGACTTTGCTCCATCTTTGACCACCTTCTTCCCAAACCAGGACTGCAGAAGGTAAGGTAGCAGGTATCAGAGCTGCAGCATCACACCTGACAACACACGTTCATATTTCTAAAACATGTGTTTCCCAGCATCACTTTATTGGGAAAGGCTATTATGTTTCACTCAGAAGTAGGTTTTGGATCTCCTGCAGGTGGTGAGAACTGTTAAGTGAACAAAACAAGGAAGAAGCATTTTAAAAAGAACCCAGTGTGTACTCTATAAATGCCTGTCTTCATGGTTTCTTTGCCCCTTTACTCACAAAGGTTGGTGGTAGCTCTTCAACAGACACTAGCCTGATGGAAACAAAAACTGCTGCAGCAATCAAATTTTAAGACCACCGGAAAATAAATCTCTGTGCAACTTCCCATGAAAAAAAGCAGTCAAGTTCTCTGTGAACACAAGTGAAGGTGGCTTCTTCTGAGGCCCCCAATATATCTGAACTAATCAATCCATGGATCAGGTCTCCACCATGTGGCCAACCCTTCTCCTCCCCAAAGCGAAGTTTCAGGTTGGGCTCCTTGTCTGTTTTCAGATGAGCCTTACTGAACGTCATCTAGGTTTGGTTTTGGGAACTTAGTCTTTGCAAATGAAATTTTGTGTCTGATTATATCCTTTCTTACAAATGCTTTAGGTGCCCCTGAACTTACTTGAAATTTCATGAATGATTTGATAAACCCCTGATTACAGAATGAGAGAAAACATCCCCATTAGTGATTTCATCTTAAACATTCTTTCTTCAAAACAGCGTTATTAGTTAAGTCTTAGCATTTCCTGCTATAACTTCCCAGCAAAAAAAGTGAAGGGTATGGGGACAGACTGCAATTAAAAACAGGCTCTCAATCTGTCGTATAACTTAATAAAGTGCAAAGGGAGCTAGAAAGCAGAGTTATCAGCTTACATTACCACAGCCATCAGGGTATGCTCAATTCCTTGGTTAATAGCCAGAAACTGCAGATAATCTCTAATATGTAAAAACTGATTAACTGGTATTAAGCTTAAGAGATACATGGCAGGATCATTTATTTCATCAAGGAGACTAGTTAAAGAGCAAACACTGCATAAGTGATGTTCAGAAGCTAGAGTTTTTGTTGTCTTGTTTAAGTGGATATTCCCATTTTCCTATACCTCCCGTTGTCTCAGAATGTTGTTTGCTGAATGCCCGTATGCAGATCACCAGTTAATCACTCACTATGTACACTCACTGATACAACTCATCACGTTTGGCTTCCCAGTAACGTTTCAACAGGGTGAGACCACAAATATTTTGTCAGTGTAGTCCTTCAAAATATTTTAAAAATTGCTTTCCTGAATGGATTGTGTAGGGGGATAATAAGCTGATTTATTCCACTGTTAATATTGGAAATAGATTTAACATTAGCAAAGATGAAAAACAATGCACATTAGAAAAACCCAAATTTCCATTCTACTTAGCAGTCACAGATAGGATGAGAAAATGACTGTTTTTAAAGGGAAAATAGTTTCCTGCATGACAGTTACATTCATTTCTCACTGGAGTTTAAAGAATAAGCACTTCATGTGTAAGTGGAATCATTTCTTTTCATGGTTTTCCTTGCCTCAAGAGTACTTGTCTTTAGAAACTCATGACCAACTACTGATAAATACAGTCATTCACCAAGCAGGTCGGAGGAACTGTTACTCTTATGAGACCTTTAGGACAAGCACAAGGACAAGTCTATCCAAGAACCACCAGCACACAGAAACCAAATGCAAAATCTTTTTTGTTCCCAGATTTAAATAAAAGTTAATTTTCACAGTGAAGATGAAAGCAAGCAATGACTGCAGAGCATTATTGCTGTACAGAACTGCCATCTACCATGCATGTAACACAGTGACCAAATCCCATATTTAGATACGCATCAAGACCCCATTAACAACAACAGTAGCTCTAATTTAGACAGGCCCTAAACAGGGCAGCCTAGATAGGATGTTTTACTGATAACACATGTGCACTAGTACCTTTAAAAATAATACACCTTGTAAGAAATGCAACTTCATCTGTCAGCAGGAATATAAAACCAAAGAAAGCCTGGAAAAAAAATATTGGAACACAGTCATCAAGAGCTTTAACTACCCACAGATTTTCTGGGAACAACTCAGGAGCTTTCTGTGTGCATGCATAATGTGCATTTGCTGTATCTTCAGAAAGGAACAACTTTGAAGAGAGGTGACACTTTCCCCAATAGGACATATACCATTACGGAATAACTTGCTACTTTATAATAGTACTTCTAAAGTAAATTAAACAGGTCTATAGAAGATAGGGCCACAGCAGCAGAATCACAAATCCAGATTTAATGTAATTCTTGAAATGTAACAGGTTTTAAATTTCTACCAGTGTGCCTAACTGCAACTTACAAAAATTTTAATGTTTATAGTGTCATGTAAGGCAATTCTGGGTAAAGCTGTTACTTAAGAAGACTGTAAATATTGTCTGCATGACCTGACTTACCCTGTCCCCTTCCTGATTATTCCACTCAGAAGAGAGGATGTTCAGCCAGAAGTCAGAAAGTTTTAATGCAGACAAATAGCTGTATTATCACATATTTCTAAAAAAGTCAGAGGCTGATGCCTCTTTTGTGAGCCACATTCCCATTCATGTGCATATGCTTTGGAAATTTACTTCCTTTTCACTTTCCCATCTGTTCATAAAAAAAAATATCATTTTCTGAGCAACTTTTATTAACCTTAGCCTTTGTAAGCAAACACCTTTCCCTGCTGCCCATTTTTTTGCAGCAGTTCAAATCCTAGCAGGCTTTGTACTAGTCTCACCTCCACTGGATGTTCTCACTGTCTTGTTTTAATCAATACAGAAAACCAGTAGCACCTTAAGTGCTACTAAGCTCACAGTAATGTCAGCTTCCAGGATTAAAGAGCATTCAGAGAGACAGGTCTCTGTCCACCCCTAATTCTGGGGCAGCAAGAATGAAAAGCAGCTACTGTCTAAGGAGTTTATGCAGTCAATTCCCTGGCAGCATTTTGATCTTGCTTTGGAGGACCACTAGTTGAGCTCCACATTCATTTCCTCCATAGCTTCCACCAAGCACTGTGGATGCTCTCCATAACAGGCTTAGCAAGTCAACTTAATAGCTAAATTCTAACCAGTATTTCTGCTGTGGCTTGTTAAATAGCCACTGGGCTGAGGGAGGCTCTTCCTTTAAAAAAAAAAAAAAACAACAACAAAAACCCCCAGCTTGTAGGGAGATTCAGGTTGAAAGAATTAATCTGCAACCAGCATGTGTACAGACTCACAAATGAACAGCAGTTAACATTTTGATTATTCTAGATACACCTCAGCCTGTTTTTCCTTCCAGAAGTGTTTATGAAATGCAAGCTTAAAACTTGTTTTACCTGCAGTAATGAAACTGTTTCCATAACTTTTAGTCCAAGTGTTCCCTTGTGTGCATAACCATCAGATTCATTAAAGATACTGTGCATAAAAACCTATGGGTCTGTAGATGCTGAATTGGTGCTGGTTAAGCTGCAGAACTAGCCTCCTTCCCCTCCAGCCCAAATGCAAGAGGGGATCAGTCAGCATCCAAAAAACCAAGGCAGGTCTTCCCCCGCCTCCCCCCCCTCTTTTTGGTATTCATCCTAGTCTGCAGAAACTACTGGTACCCAAACCACATCTAAACAACAGTATGTAACAGCTACTAATCATGTTTCAGCAGCACAGACACCTGCAGAGGAGAAAAGTCATCTCAGAGGAGGAGGTACAGGGCACAGTATAAGTCACCACAGTCCAGTCAGCCATCAAGTATACAGGGATTAACACAGTGGCCCAACTTCACTTTCCAGAGGAACAGCATTCCTTCCCCCCCATCCCCTTCTTTCCCCAGCCAAAGCTCATGTAGGGAGAAGACAGTATTAAGTGTCCTACATATCTCAAGAAACAAGCTGTCTCTTTGAAAAGCCCAGGTGCTTGGGGTGTTCCTATACCCTATAGTGCTCAAAGGGGGACAACTGCTCTAACTACAGAACTGTGGTACTTTGAGGTGCCATTAAGAAAACACTGATGTTATTAAAGCTAAGTGAAGATCAGATGCTGCATGCAGGACATGAAAAGACTGAAGACCTTTGTTTTGAAATACAAACAACCAGAGACAGTCCTGCGACCCAGAGGCAATACTAAGCCAAAATTCATTTACAGACACATTCTGGGGAGCAAGTAGTTTCAAAGAATAAGGGTCAGATTTTCAGTCACTTCTTTTTTAGTGAAGATATTTTTCCACTCCCCATTTTAAACAAGTTGTTACAAATACTACACTCCATTTTATAACAGCTGTTAGCCATTCCCAGCTAGGACTGCATTTTAGTAACTGATGAAGAGGCATGCATACAGGCTTCAGTTTATAAATGCCTGTTTGATAAAAGTCCCAAGTGGAAAAAATGCAGACCAAAAAGCCAAGTCATCTGTACACACTGGAATTCAAGTGTTTATTTAAAAAGTAAACCTTTGGGCACATTGCAATTTAAAAAAAAGGAAAAAATACAAAGAAGAATCTATTAGATTAAGAGTTAAAAGCCAGCAATATTACAAGCTGTTTACATACCAACATTTACATTAATTTAAAACAAGTGGCATGTTGCCAACATGTAAAACATACTTCAAACGCTTTAAAAAAATCAAGTTGACTTTTGAAGGATACAAGTCTACCACATGTGTGAGCATGGGTTTGGTCATTCAGTTTAAAACCCCTCATTCACTGAAATGTTCAGTCTTCAAATTATACAAGTGGATAGCTAGCAGCTGTTGCTATTCCACAGTGGTTCTTCCTGTCCTTGGCCATGTAGATATATCCTTTGTCACCCCACTTCTCACCCCAGCTGAAAACAGAAGTAAAGGGTTTGTTTTCATGTTCAGAAAAGACTTATTTACCTCCCCCTCCCAGGTAAACTGCTGCCTTCCACATTTGTGGAGAAAAATCAAGATAGCTGCAGCCAAACTGAAGTGCTTTCCAGCAATTAAGTGCACATTACAGGAGAGGTACCCCAAGCTCACAGAAATAAAGGGTGCAGTCATCCTCTCACTAGGTGGAGACCTTGATGTGCAATCCTCGATTACAAATGCCTGAAGCTCAGACACTGCTCCCAGCCAACTTTAGAGGAAGACCAAGACTGCAAGCAGCATGAGGGTGGTGCCCCAGTAATGCTGAGAACATGAGACAAGCTCATGTGACATGCCCTTTGGCATTTATTGTTTTCCCTCCAACCTAGGAGGTAACTCCATCTTTAAAGTTCGTGTTACCCCATTTCACACAAGTGAGCAGTGCTGTGGTTCCAAAAAAATCCATTACACCCCCACAACCTGGTTTCCTCCTGCTCCCCTCTGCTCCACCACTTTAACATCTACTATCTTCATGGGCTGTTCCAGTGCTGAGCTTCCTTGAATTAGCTAAAAAAGCAGGAGGATGAGTTGCTGCTTTGGGCCTACTTTATTAGGCTGCCAGCAGCATGAGTCAGGTTTAACTTTTGTCACACAATACAATCTGAGAACAGTCTCCAGATTTTCCACAGGCAGATTTTCATCACTGCTGTCTTCCCACCTCCTACTGCAAGTGACAAACTACCTTCCCTTCTCCCCTACCCCCAAAGGGTACCAGGCACAGAGAGAGATCTTACCTGTTCTTAACAATCCAATATTTCTTCCCATCTACATCTTCCCCCTCAAAGCCATAACCTACAACCAGAACACCATGGTCCAGGTCTTCACTGCTGCACTCTGGTTCATAGTAGATACCTGCAGAGGCATAAGTTCACACATGAACAAGTTCATCTGCAGGAAACCCTTCTCCCTCACCAGAAGCTTTGTGTATTTCAAATTAAATGTTGCACAGCCTCTTGAGAGTCAGAGAAAGGAGTCTTAAGTGTATCATGGCAGAAACTGGAGGACAAGTACACACATATGCAAGAGAAGTACAAAGCGTGGAGAACCTGGACTAGAATTAAAAGGACTCCTGATTGCGTCCTATGTCACAAGACCATAGTTGGAGTTTTTTCACCTATTAAACTGAATGGTAATGAATACTGAGTATCCAGAAAAAAAAAGAAAAAAAGAGTTCTCTGCATGCAAGTTGCTAACAAATCCCCACCTGACTGATAGAACTGGAATGAAGAGTGGCCTGCATCAATAGCAACAGACACTGGACCCACAGCTGCTACTGCTTTCATGAGAGCTCTTTCATGTCCTTGAGGGATGTCAACAAAGCCAGTGTCATTAGCAGCATTGTACTCTGCCTTGTAGCGACAGTCTTCATCATCCTAAATAAAGAAAGCCCTAGTTATTACATAGTTCTCCACTTAACACACAGGTGAGCACAGGAACTACCAGACATTCTGTGACTTTGCTGCCTTGAAAACAAGGGACTGAAGAGGATCCAATTGCCTCAGCAGTGCTTTGAAAGGAGAAGAGCAGAGGGAGAACACAGAAGCTGCTTTTGAGTTTCTCAAAGGTACAGAAAAACCAAAAGACAGTGGAGCCCAAACGGAAAGTTTTACTGGGATGCAAAGCACCATCACATCCTGGAACCCTGCCTTCATTGGTGGGGAGGACAAATCTCTCTTCAGGGAGGAAAGAAGCCCAGAGTGCATTAATGGGCACTGGAAGACCACCAAGTATTCATTAATTACAAAGCAATCTAGAAACCGTTCATTGAGCAAGCACTTAAAATTCACAAATTTTAGTCTGTCATAGTTTGAAAAACTGTACAGAATGATTTGAAAGTTAGTCATTTGTATTACATGACCTTACATACAGCTGTCACGTATTTTGTGCTTCTTCACTTTTTTTTTACAATAAAGCCTGAGCTGTTAGTGCCACAGGCATTTACATCAGGAGGCAGGCCTAGTTTGGAAGTCAGGCCATGTAAAATTGAAACAGATTGAAGTAAGCACATCCCGCCCTTACCTGTGTGGTAAGGTTAGTGCTTAAGTTGCCTCCCCTCAACTAAAGGAACACAGAGTACAGCTCAGTTGTTTACTGTACTCAGCAAGTTCAGCACTTCCTATAAACAACTGGGATCTCTGGAAGAGCCAAGATCAGGAAAAAATTGATATTACAGGGATACAGGGGAACAGAAACTCAAATCCAAAGGCTTCCATGTTGCTCACAACAAATGGCAGTGCTATTGCACATTCAGTCAACACAAAATAAGCTGCAAGGAAAGATGCTCTATAGTGAGCAGAACTCGCAAGTGGTGAAAAGCCCAAACCATGGGCTCTCAAGTGATACCACAATTTACTACTGCTCTTTTGTCCCTTCCTGTCTGTTTAACTTTTGGTAGATCATTAGAGTTATTTTAAAAGTCTGCTCATTATCTGCATTTTTGCGCATGTTGTCCAGAAGCAGAACTTAAATAAACCACTGCCAACCACTATTGTTAAAAACCAAATCATGTTAGCTGCAAGAACTAGCTGGTCTACGGGTAGCAACTTCATAATATCTCAGTTATGGGAAGCCAAATTGCACCCCCACGATTAAGTAGCACTGTTGACAAGGGCTGGGTCCTGGTTTGGTGTTTCGACCAAGATAAGGCATGATGTCCAACAGGAGGGCAGCAATGACAGGGAGGAATAAAAATAATATTTGCTCTAGTTTTTCCAACTGGTCTGGTAAGATTTTGACCTCAGAGACCAGTGCAGTATGTGATGCCTACTGGGGCTAGCAGTCATTCTAGTTTTCTCAGGAAAGATGCAACAGGAAGAACAGATGTACTGATTACTACTTAGACATCTTCCTTTCCAGGTATGAGCTTCCCCAACACGTAGTTTGTCCACACAAAAGACGTAACACCTGCAATACAAGTTCAGCTATTAGACTTACCTTTGCAGTGTACGGGTAGGATTCCTCTGAATCAATTCCCCCATTATCCTGCACATACTGGAAAGCCTGGTCCATGAGACCACCATTGCAGCCTTGATTCCCTTCAGGGCGAGAACAGTCCACCAGATTCTGTTCACTCAGCGAAACAAGTCTGCCCGTTTTTCTGAAGTGCTGCCCTTCAAGAGCTCCTGTTGTGCTGAATGCCCAGCAAGAGCCACACTGACCCTGAAGCAAGAAACGAAATTACAAGTTACAAATCCAGACAGATTAGGCAATTACAGTTCCCTTACCACTGATCTAAACATGAAAAACGCAAAGGCCACAAGACCAACTTCAGTTTCAGAATTCTAGCACGTACAGATGAAGATACTACAAGCCCTCTGAGTTCTTGGACATTTAGTACAGAACTCCTGAAAGGTCCTAAAGGGGTACAGCAGTTTTATCAAAATGGCACTTAATTTAGTAAGCTTGCACTAGGCTTCGTTAAAGAAGTCCAAAGTGTTTTTCCTCCATGGAAGCTGAGGTAGCATTCAGGAAACTGGGCCTGTAACTGGGTAAATATCCACCATCAGAGAATACCTGGTCTTTAACTGGAGTTACATATCCCTTCTCTCTCCAGTCTACTGATCGCGGCGCTTCCAGGAAGCTGGGCTCAAGAAACTGGGATCCCCTGTACTTCCTTTCTGACTTCTTGTGTGCATAGCCATTCATCAGCTGCCTGAACTCCTCAGTTGTCTGAAGAAAATTCAAGACACGTAGTCACCATCTATTATGCACCGCTGTTTAGAACTGTGTTGCACGCCTCAATACCATACCTACCATGTCACCAAACTGATTCATTCCCAACTTGTAGCTGTGTTTTCCTAGTGTGTGATCCAGATTATGGAGCTCAATCATTTTCAGATTCTTCTCCCACACCACTCTCCTCCAGCTTTCCTCTCTCTGAGGGGCCAGAAAACAACATGCTTCAAGGAGGCTGTTCAAACAAAAGTTCACTGGCACGAAAATGCGCTTTGTTACGGCTTGCGTACTCGGGCAAGCGCAGACTACTCGAACGGGAAGCCCGAACGCCGTGCAGGAGATGGTCTCTTCGCCGCCACCCCCGTAACAAAAACAAAGAGCGCAGACCAGCTGTGTCGACACAGCAAGGGGACCGGGGACGAGGGGGGTTACCACCCCTCCCCAGCGCGGAGCACGGCCCGCCTCAAGACCAAGCAGACGTGACTCAGCGGGCAGGGCCCGGCGGAGCGCACCGGGGGCTCGCCGCGCTGAGGGCGCGTCGCCGGGCGCTCACCTCATGGTAGTCCTTGTTGTGCCACGACTTCCACAGCTGCCAGTGGCCGTCCAGCTCGGGGTCCACTCTCGGAGCACCGAAGGCCAGTCCCAGGCAGAGGCTGAGGGCGGTCAGACACAGGCTCATGCTGGCGGATCTGCCGGGAACGGAGGAGCGGCCGTCAGCCAGAGCAGCGCGCCGGCAGGCCGGCCGCCCTCTGCCTCACAGCCCTGAGCGCGGAGGGGGGTGCCGGGCCCGAAACGAGCCCGTTCGCCGACGCACCGCGTGTCCCCCGGCTGCTTCGCAAGCCGGTCACGGGAGGGGAAAAAGCTAAGCCGCGCACCCCGAACGAAGCCCTCCGGGCGGACGCGCAGGGAGGGAGGGAGGAAGGCCGGCCGGCCGCCCCCCCACCTCCGCCGAGCGTTTCCCGCGGGCCCCACGAACTGACCGGGCCTCTGCCCGCCCCCATCCGGGGAGCGGGGCCCTCGGCCGCGGCTGTAAACAAGCTGGGGCGGCGAGGCCAGGAGCCTCGCGGGGAAGCGGCCGGAACGGCGACCCCTTCCCGCCGCAGGACGAGGACGGAGCCGAGGCCCGCGGGACGCGCTGCCTCGCAGCCCCCGCTCGCCTCGCAGCCCCCGCTCACCTCGCTCGGCCCCCGCAGCTTGTCCCCCGGCCCAGCCACCCTCGGCCCCCGCGGCCCTTCTTATAGCCGCCGCCGCCGTGCCCGCCCCGCCGCGCCGATTGGCGGCCGCGCCGGGCCTCGCCGCGCCCCGCCGCGCCGCGCCTCCCGCGGGGGCCCGGGCCGCGGCCGAGGCCGGGGGTCTGCGCCGGGGCGAGAGGCCGCGGGGCGCGGGGGCTGGCAGCGGGCAGACTAAAGAAGACCGAAATCTGGAGAAAAAATGGCGAGGCGCTCGCGGTAGCCGACCCAGCCCCGTCCCCGTGTTGCCGCCCGGTGGCTGTGGCTGTGGCCGGCTCGGGGAGGCGGCTGCCGTGCCGTCCGCCCCCGGGCGCCCAGCGGCCGGCCGGGCGGGGAGTGCGTGCCCCGGCACCCCGTGCCCCCTCGGCGGGGTTGGCAGGCCGTGCCGCAAGCCGGCTGCCCGCCGGGAGAGCCGCCGCTGCGGGTTTTGTTTGTTAGGCACGGCTGGAAGGGGAACTTCCCTCAGGCTGGCACCGGGCAGGTACGAGGCGGCATCTCCCCCCCGGGCAGCGTCCCAGCGGCGGGGCGGTTGCGCCGGTACGAGGAAGGTTTCCAGGGAAGCCCTTTGTACTCCCTCCTGATTTAATACCCCGAAACTGCTTTTTCCTGCCTTCGGACCCGAGCCTGGTGAGAGTGAGCCTCTGATGTTTCACCGCCAGCGTGGCTAGTGTTTATGTGTGCAGCACCCCGCACCATCTGCTGGAAAACACTGCCCGTGACGCCGAGAGCTGCAGCGCTGGTGAGACGCTAGAAGATTTACACCTGGATTTGGCCCGCATCTAACCAGCAGTAGACAGACTTTGGTTTTTAAGAGGGAATGTGCCTCTAGTAGTAGAATAACTGCAAGACCTGTGCAAGGTTCCCCCTCAAACTCTTGTGAAGCCGGCGTTGCCGAAGGCTTTAGCTTGCAAACTTGAAAGCACGTATTTAGAGTAAAAAACGGGGTTTGTAGACTGTTGCACAACAGCAAAAAGGAAGAAATCATATGATACGTGGTTCTCCCTTTTTTGATGCCTTAAGACACGCAGTGTGTTGTTAAAACAAGCAATACATGTTTCCTTACCCAGATTATCCCAGGAGCGGTCTTTGGCCCAAGGAAGCACCACAGGGCCAAATACATAAAAAGAAGTTGGAAGGGTTGTCCTGTCTTTTCAAAGCACCCGTGCGAGTCTTCTGCCACCGAACTAGTGTCCTGATTCCACAAAAAATGTGTAAATACACCCAACAGTGGTGCTTCTTGGTTAGTTAAGTAATCATAAGCGAGCCTGCGAGTCTTCTGCCACCAAACTAGTGTCCTGATTCCACAAAAAATGTGTAAATACACCCAACAGTGGTGCTTCTTGGTTAGTTAAGTAATCATAAGTGAGCCTCGTAAAACCTCTGAGAAAAGAAGGTATTTTAAAGCTAAACTACTTACTTAAGTGAAAGCTTGCACATAAACGCTCAGGACTGATCTATCAGCATGGTTTATACACGTGCAGCCATGCCACTTTGAGCAGGAATGTAAAACATAGAAAGGACTCCTTCAAAACAGGACTGCAACGAAGGCACACTGGATGCATTATAATTTTTAGGAATTACTTGCTCATGGGCTTAATATTTACTTGTTTTGCAAAGCTGTGTTATCAAATTTCTAGTGGTGTTTGTGGCTGAAATTTCTGAAAGTTATTGTTTTGCCTTAAGGTGTTATATGGCTAGTGGCTGACTGACCAATCATCATGGAAACATCTTCTGAAAGGAAGAAAAAGAGTGTGACATACACAGCAACAATCAACATTGCACAAGTTTGAATAATTGGGGGGGGGGTGTTGAAAAATTAAGCTAGATATCCTTGTGTGTTCTGTTCAACCATTTGTACTTCCAGTTGTCAAACAACAGTTTCAAGACCAGCCTTTTCTAAGGAAAATGACCCATTTCCTTATTTGTAAAGGAAAATTAAAATGCATGCACTGAGTAAGACTATGTGTCTCTATCTTTCCAGCATGAAACTTTTCACTACCTAACCAATTCACAAGTAAATACCTCGGGAGAGTTAGATGAACTTCGTATAGTTTGACTAACTCATAGTTAGGTTTTTTGGTTGTTTTTTTTTGAGTTGTGCAAGATTTGAAAAGTTTTTACTCAACAGCTTTTTGCTGGTATTTTTCTGTGCAATGGGACTTCTTAGTCCTGTTTAGGTTAGCTTTGTTTCTGCAATTGTATCTGGTATCAACTAATCATTTAAAGGCTACAGTTAAGTTCTCAATGAACTATAGACAAGGACTTATTTTCAAAAAGGGCAAGATGTTTAGCTGGCATGACAGGAGGTAAGGTCAAAATTACAGGTGGTCTTGCACCATAAATCACATGTCTACTACTCTGTAATGTGCCCTGAGATGCACCAAGACAAACCAATGCTTTTCCAGATGGTATGAGGTCCTGTCCCTTTGGGGAAGTTACCGTGTAGTCAGCTAACATGTGATACCAGTGCATTGCCTCTTCTTGTGAATGCTCTTAGTGCATGTACCCACACACAATGGCCAGACACCATTTTTACTAAGAAGGTAAGTTCACCCTACAAGTTTATTTAACTAGCATACACAAGGAAATCTTAACTGAGAATTTGTTGAAATTCTTGAAGGAGACAGGAATACTTTCAGCACATTGACTTCAGCTTGCGCTGAGTCATAACTGTTGCATGGACATACCAGTTCCCCAGGTATTTTGGGAAGGAAACCTGGGAGCCCAGGTGCAGAAACATAAGCATATGCAAGGGAAGTCAGCACGGCAACAGCTATGGTCAGAACCTGGTCATCACAAGAGTGCCATTTAGAAACCTGTGATAGGAAGCTGGCCTAGGACTACCTCCAACTCCTGGACAAACATTTCCTCTCCGAGAGTTGTATTATCTTGTCATCAATGTGAAGACTGCCAGCCATGCTGCAGAGACTGTTCACGATTTCAGCCAAGTTAAAAATGCCATAGTGCACAGCTACTAGACATCCCTCTGTCCCAGCACTGTTCCTACTGCTACTGTCTGTGCACCATGATGTGTTCACATGCCAAACTGCAAGCCCAGCATGGTAGTGGTCTGTTGAAGTGAACAGAGGGTCAGTGGCAGCAGTTAGAGGTAGTAACTGGGCAGGTACTGCTAGAAATCGCTTTCCATCAAACTGTGCAACCTTGTGACACTCTGCTGCAGTCACACCAGCCACAGCAGTCTTTGCTGTATTGAAAACATCTCTGTGGGGACTACCAGCTGCGTGGGGGTCTTGTGTGCAAAGCACTCCTTCCAGGTGAGCAGAGAGAAGGGGTGAAGTCAAGAGCTCCTTCAGTCCCTCTGCTTAAAAGCTCAACTGAAGTCATGCCATCTGGTCCAGAGGAGACCTAGATAGCCACGCTAATCACAGTAGTCACAGTCCTTTCTGCAATAACCTAAAGATCAAAACTTTGAAGGAAGAAGACCCTTGTCCATTAAATTGAATCTCTCCTTTTTGGAGGGTAACTTTCCAAACTGCTTTGAAAAAAAAAAAAACAAAACAGCTTTTGAGGATCTCTATGTATGTGAAACTCCAACTATTTTGCCAAAGGCATACCACTCTTCCAAGATGCAGGAATAACACCTTTTACTAACTGGTCATGTTTTCATTGCAACAGCCAAAAGATTGCCAGCCACCCTGTAGCTCATCTGGCCCTACAAGTTACCAGATGACAGAGGCCATGCATTTCTCAATAGTCTCAAGAACTCGCATAGCGGTGTGTTGCCTTTCCAGTTGGAGGGGTGAACTCTGTATTGATCTCCAGGGAAGCATCTCATCAACATGAACTCAGCTGCCACTGCACATCCCAGGTGTGCAGCACAATCCTCCCCCTCTGGAACCGCTCTACTTATTTGAACCCAGGATTTCTGAAACTTGTTTTGTACTTTTAAACGCTTTTCCTTCTTTGTTCTACTAGTACAAATGTGCAGAGGAAAGGGCCAACCTGTATCTGCCAAGAAAAGACCCAGAAATCAGAAAAGCAAAGCTCCTTTGTAATGGTAGTTGAGTTGCAAAGCTGCAGCAGGCTGACAGTGTATCAAAAACATCTGTGCAATGTAAACAGAATAAGCTATGTCACACTTAACTGTGACAAGAGTGTGTGCACCAGCAGCTCCCACAGACCAGCTATCTCAAGGTAACCCAAGTGCCATGATCCTTACTGAGGTAAAAACAAGCGGTTTGTTTGGATGCCATTTATCCAAACAGCAAAGGAAGGACATTTTATTTAGGTAAACATCGATTTTTGCATTATTACTATGAAGACTAAATTCAGGATCTTCATTCCTGGAATAAAAAAAAGCTGGACTGGCTTACTTAAAAAGCTATGACTGTGAACATGTTTGTTTATACCAGCTTAAAGTCCTCTGGCTTAAATCTGGTTTCTGTCATTTTAGCTTACTGCACCATGACTTAAGAATGGACTTCTACAGCAGCATGGTCTTAGTCAAGGTATATCTTAGAGTGTTCTCTGCTCTCAAATGCAAATTACTGTATTTCATAGCAAGCTTCCACCGGCCAATCTTTATCAGATTTACCAAAAAAAAAAAAAATCCAATCTCATGTGCTTCTGTTCAGCCAAACATTGATCCCGTTTAGAAAAGCACAGGTATATTGCAGTAAGCACTGTGCTGATTTTACATGCCAGAATCTGGTTTACGTGTAAGAAATGCCAGGGTCATATTTGTGTTTAGGAAAATGAAACTTAAAAAAAACAGGTCAACTTTCTTTTCAGAAACATAATCATGTTTTTCTTCTATTTTGCGGTAAAGATTCTGCTTACGGAAAAAAAGCACAGTGAATTTCCAACACCAGAGTGACTGTTTCAGAAAGCTAGGAGGATGTGAGAAGACAATTAGAGAACAGATATCCCCATGCCATCTTAAGAAATGCTACTCACTTTAAGACTTATTTTTAGTGCCAGTTTCAGAAAAGTTTTAGGAACTGCAGATACTTTTTTACCTAACTTGATTTGAACATGGCTGGTAAAAAGGCTACCAAAAAAGCATGAGCAGTTTCCCTTTTTCCTTGCAGCTCCATGAAAAGTAACCAGCCTTCCTCCCCAACCTGGGCATTCCTCACCGAAGATCTGAGGTGGCTCTGGAGTTTATAATGTCCCTCTAGCGTTAACGACGTTCATAAGTACCCACTTAAGAATCTTTGTTTTGGATTCTCCGTGGTAAGAAAAAAAAAAAGGTTCAACCTGTGCTTCAGCTGGAGCACCCGTAATGAAGTTAGTTGCATCATTATTAGGTTAGAAAAGGAAGCAGCATGTGCTTCAAGGGAACATAGATAGGGTTCTGAGAGTTTTCTGAAGACCTGGGAGATGGCAGGCGAGCAGTGACACAACCCTTCTGAAACACCTCATTGTTTTCAGCGGTCTTGTGATCTCCCAAAACCATCATTTCCTCACCCAAGCGCCAGATAAGAAACTGCATTCCAGCTTCTCTGCTGGCCCACGAGGCAAAGGCGACTTCGTTTGCATCTCAATGTCTTACCTGGTCACAGGAGTTGGGAAATGATGCAAGGGACTGCTTGCTTTGCAAGAAAGACTGGGTGGGGGTCCTAAGTATTGCCACTGATTCAGGGTTAGGGTTTCCCAAAAGCAGTATTATTTTCCTGTGAGGTTTCCTGATGAAGTTATTTTTGTATGCGTGGAAAAAATGAGTTGGTTTGGTTTCTTTTTGCTTTTACCTTGACTTGTATTTTTTTTAGGGAGGCTAAATACTGAGTCCTGAGTCATACTTGAAGTCAGCTTTGAAGCTTTGACCACGGTGTAACTAACGTATCTCAACTTGATTGATTTGATTTCGAACCTCAATTTGATTGATTCCTCATTCTTTACTCAGTGTCTCCTCCTGAGTTCTGTCAGAGAGTAGTTTCTGAGTCTGGGGAGATTTTAAAAGCTAACCTGGGGAAATAGTGGGAGGATGTGGGGAAGTATCATATTAAACTGGTGATGAAGAAGTTCACAAATGTAGAATAATTTCCACATTGTATTGATGATTCTCTAAAATTTAAAGGACATTGGTGGTTTTTTTCCCCTCATACTAAAAAGGATATTTTTTTTCAATTTTTATACAGAAGTAGTTACTATTTCCTGACTCCCTTAATTTAAAATTTTATTGTAATAACTTGGAAGTTGCAAATCCTGTCTGTATTGTAAAGTTGCTCTGACCAAGATGAGTTTTTTACGGCCCATCTCTACCCTAGAGATCACAGTAAAGGCATTTTAACAGAATTCAAAGAAGCCTTTGGGGCGTATTTCATATACTATTTAATATTTGAAATTACATTTTAATTTAAAAAAACAAAGATCCAACATTTTTGTTTTGAAACGGAAGCAGTAATAAAGCTCAGAGAAGTACAAATCTTTAAGTGCTCGAGTGCAATGCTTGTGCTTCTGCAAGCTGTTGTAAACAGTTGCAGAGCATGAAAGAAAAACCTGTTTGTCTGTCTGTTGTTGTTCTTGGAGCAGTGGCGTCTAAAGGGCAAGCTGACATGCTGGAAAGCATTTCCCATGATAAGGTTAGAGACTGTGAGTGATGTGAGGAATTATTTTTAAACTTGGAAGTTACAGGCTGGGCTTCATTAACAGATCATGTGAGGAATGGTTAAACAAAAGCTGCTTGCAGAAGAGGAGAGAGGCAACTGAAACAATCAAATACTGGTTTAAAGTTTGTTTTCCTGAAAATCAGGTTAAGAGGAAAAAGAGACCCATGCATGTGCTTTTTGGGTAAGAGCAGTGGTGACTTAAAATTCCTGTTATTCCCACTTTACAAATGGGAAGACTGAAGCAAAAAGAAGCAGTACCACGACGTTGTGGCCACTGGAATCAAATGAGTGACCCATGGATAGATCACTCTAGGCTCTTCAATGCAGAGGTTGGCTGTGGTAAATCATAATGCGTCTTTTTTCCCTCTTCTGCTAATCAAAATAAATGCAAGGGTTAGCTCATTTTGGGAACGTGAACAGACGTGATATAGATCAGTGCAATATGCATTGCCTTGCCTGGCTCTGAGAGCCAGCTGAAGCATACTCAGCCCAGTTGCCAGGATGCTGGTAATTGCTGTCCGATTTACATAATCCTTTCAAATACTTTAATAATTGTTTAATCACTGTGGCAGACACAGACTACACCAGGTCTTTTACAGGGCCTTTCTGACCACCAAGGACCGGCTTGATTGGAATCTTCTCACTATCAGTAGAGCAGAGTTTCTTTTGATCTCTCCCTCTTTGATCACCCTCAACCCGTGGAGCATCTGAAATGTACACCCCGAAGCTTCAGGATAGCACAGCAGAAGGAAAAGGACTTCTGTGCTGGTTCCTCAGGGGGCACTGAAGGTGAGTGTGTGCAAAGCGACGTTCGTCTAGATGCGAGATGAAGCTGGTTTAGTTAGTGGCCAGCATGAAACAAGGTATTTTAGGATGCTGTTCCACATTGCAGTGGCGTCTGGATGACTCCATGACAAGGCTGTACGTAGTGCAGCAGCAGCAGAGCTGGGGGCTGAACGCTGCTTCTCTGACTTGTCTCATGAGTAGCTACAAGCTTGTGCAATTTCCTCTTGCTCCACATGGGAACATCCACAAGGATTTCACTAGACCTTACCCTTAGGCTTGCAGAAGAGCACAGTTCATGACTGACACAACATTCATATGATCACTTCTCATCCCGAGTCTTCCTCTGCTCTTACAGTAGGTGATCTCTTGGTGTGTGGTCATGCAGTGCTAGAAGGTGGGCTGTCATGGGGTGATCACTGCGGTGCCTATGGTAGCATACAGCCATACTGGACTGTGGCCCAGCTGCCTAATATTTGGGCCTGCTCAAGTCCAAGCCTCATCATTCACACGGCAGTGTCCTTTACTCGTGGATTCTTCCCTCCCCGAGCAGTACTGCTGGAAGTCAGAGACTCAGGTATCAGCCAAATGAGCTGTTTGACACCCTGGCTCACAACCCACTCATTACCTACAATACTGATGATTTAATGCAAAAATTTGACCTTTGCCCATCGCTGGTAAGGTGGCGATGGAACCCCTTTGCCCAGGGGCTGCTCTGATGCTGCATGCCGGGGTTGCCTTCTGCTCCCCTGCCCCCTGATAGTGGTCCCAAATGCCTCCCATTAGCATGAAAGGCAGACAGCTGAGCACACACTGCAATCCAAACACAGCGCTGGCTGTTTCCTCTCCCCCAGTTAACTTTTTTTTAAGGATTTTGTGTTTGACTAGACGCATAACTGTTCAAAACACAGGCTGTGTTTAAGGGAGAACAGTCTGGGCTCCTTTCCGCTTCCCTTAGTTGGCAAAGGCTGGGGCAACCATGCTGCGGGGGGACACAGGAGCCACTGGCTGATGTGTCCCTCCTCCCCACCGTGGGAAGGAGTTTGCCTGGGTGAACACAGGCTGCTCCAGCTACCTTCTCTGCTGACAGAGGCTTTCTTTGCTGCAGGTTTCAAGGCAAATTTACACAGGCCCTCAGTCCTGACACTTGGATCTAGGACTAGGTACATTCCCAATCTGGCTGCAAAAGCTTAATCCCCAAACACTCCAATGGAGACAGACAGAAAGGAAGGAAGGGGGAAAGAAAGGAAGAAACCTACAGAAGATTCTCCACACTAGCAGTCTAGAGTTTACCTATAAAACCTTATTTTGTGACTATATTAACTGTATGCACAGTGGTAAATATAAATGTAAGTGTTAAAATATTTTTCTAATTATTCTTTTTTCCTGGCAAGAAGAGTATTTTTGGAATTGGTTTTGGGTGGGTTTGTTGGGTTTTTTTTGCATTACCAATAATTGTTTCATGAAATAATATATCTGTAACTCAAATATAACATCACACACATTGTTTCATATATTGTTCAATGGGCTGAATTTGTTCTGTCCTAAACCATTCACAGAATGTACATGAAAATGCCTAGAAAGAAGGGTAAACTATTAATGGAAAATCATGCTTAGTGGTGTTCTGCATTTAGTATACTACGATCATTTAAATTAAAATGCTCCTTCATAATAGTATTCAAAATTTCTCCCCTGAAGCAGTAGTTGAAATTAAAATTACAGAATTCTCTAATCGAATACTGGATTAAACTTCGTTGAGCTGGCTAGAAAGATTTCTAATTCCACATAGGAAGCTGTTTTCCTCTCCGCTTCTTTACTTCTCGCTAAAAGGCAAGCCAAGCAGAAGTGGCAAAATCCAGCTGAGACTAGCTCATACTTCTTTCTGTATTTGGCTACATTTAAAAACTGTGTATAAAACCGTGTCCATTTCCAGGTATTCTAGTCTTCAGTAGCCTGGTTTGCCTGAAGGGGACTGAAAACATTAAATCAACACCTAAAGAACTATCAAACAAAGGCTGGTAGGTACAGATTTTCTTTAAAAGATAGTTTGGAAAATTCACTCAGATAACTGGCTGACTTTCCAGGTTTGCTTTTAAACAGGAATCGGTATGCACATGTTTTTAAATGATACCAGAATGGCTAGGACGGGTATGTCTGCATGTTTTAGCTCTGGCCGTAACGTGCCCTTTTCACCTGGGCTTGGGGAGAATTTTGTGCCTTGCAGATGATTTTGTACAAACCCAGTGCCACTGAGGTTGTTTGCTCCTCCTGTGGTAACCTCGGCCAGGTAGAAGTCCACTTCCTCAGCTGCGGGCCCCTCTGCCACCAGTGGTCTTTCTCGTAACCTTTCCTCATGTGACAAAGGTTGTGTGCTGACAGCTCCTCATGCAGAGTGAAAAGGAAGACAAACAAAAGGACAGAGTTGCCAGAAGCGACTGATAGTTGGCTTAAGTAGAATACATGGGATTTCTTAACGTTTTCCCTGTTTTTTTCTCTTCCACCCATCAGGTCAATTCATAGTCCTTTATAGTGCACTTTTATGCCTCAACTTCTTCAAAACAAAAAAGAGCAAAAATAAGCTCTTCTTCCCTCCTGCCGCCAACCTTTATCAGCAAGACCATTCACCCTGTAAAATTCATTTTCATTAAGTGTCAGCCTTACCTTATCGCTATTCTTTGAGAGAAGTGGAGGGCAGTAGCCACCATAGATCTCTGTTAATGCATATTGTATGTTGCACATTGTATGTTTTCGGCTAAAGCCTGGCTGCAGAGACAAATTCCTTAGGCTGACAAAGCAGCATATGTGTCACTGCAGGGCTGCCTAAACTTTGGGGCAGAAGACGAAAGCCGATTCTCAAGCTGATTTTTCCTTTTTTCTTTTCTTTTTTTTTTTTAAGATAAAAATGTTAGTATGTTCTTTGAAAAAGTCCCAGAACCGTTTGTTTCTTGCAAAACACTGGAAACACTACAAGAATTCATCAACTGAATGTGTAATTCATCAGCTTAGATGTAATTCTACATGCTGAATTCACTACAGGCCTGGAGGGGAAAACAACAGACTGGAAATACCATGGTCCAGTGAGGTCTTGGCTGAATTGTTGCTGTTCTCCTCCTCAAGCAGAGGAATTGTGGAGGATGCTCGCTACGTGTTCTCACATACTACGGCAAAGGTACTTTCATAGAAACCAAGCTGCAGTGTGCAGTGTTTTTTTTTTCTGATAAGACTGCAGATAGTGGGCCTGTGGGTGGTTCTTTATGAGTGCTAAGTAGGTGAGATATATCATAAGAAAACAATTTTATCCTCAAGTCCCTGGACAATCTTATCCCCACCTTCAGTTATGTACTTGCAGTTGTGTACCTGCGTAATTCACCTGCCTGTTGCCTGTTGTTTTCCCCTGTGTTTCCGTTTTGTACCTCCCTCCCACGGGTTCTGGGAACAGCCAGGGTTATGTCACATTTCTCAAATAGCTTTTTGAAGTTACTGACCCCAGTGTTTTTCTTACTAAATTGCTGAGTGTGCCATGAAGCAGGGGCTTCTTATCAACAGGGAGTGCAAGCAGAAATACAGCACAACTAGCTTTTTCCGTTTTCCTGTTTTAGAAAGACAAGAAAATACTCAGTTTCATGTGAATCATACTGAAGGACACAGCGCCTTACCCTGCCTCCTTACGTAGGCTGAGCTCAAAGAGTGGCAGTAAGAGTTTTGCTGGGTAAGCAAGGCAGAATAAATGGTGAGATTCGTGCTTGCCCTGCTCCTGCTCCCTTGGTCGGACCATCAGTACCTTCTGGGTTTTTTCCCCTAAGAATAAGAGATCTAGGGCATCATATCATCCATATCTCCATTTCCCTTCTCCTGTATCTTTTGAGCACACTGGCCATTGCAAGTCAGGTGTGAAAGGGAGGAGAAATCTTCAAGTTGCCTGGAAGGCAGCAGTTTGGTAGGAGAGATGAAAACCAAACCAGAGCATCCGCTGGGGAAAGCCAGGTAGACCACAGCTGCCACAAAATAGTGCTCAGCAGCTGCTGGTGCTCCCCCATCTGAGCATGTACAGCTCCAGACTATCAGTAACACAGCTCTCTCTTGCTCAGTGGGGATGGGAAGAGGTACAGAGAGGAAAGGAGGAACAGGAGACAAAAGAGGGATGCAACGATAATGACAACTCATTGGTTCTGCCCTCCCACCACTTTTTTTTGCCATCCATGTTGCCCAGCTGTCTCCACAGCTGGTTCTCTCATTTACTTGCAGAAGATCCTATAGCTACCTCTGTGCTGAAGACAGACAGATTCTTGAAATGATGAATCATAGCTATGAAGAGCAAGAGGGAACACATTCCTGCCTGCGCTTCTTTTCTAAAAAAAATGAAGTGTGTTGAAGCAAAAGGGCAGTGCAGTGTCCTTGGTTAGGAAGATCAAGCCTTTGCACTGCAAGCAGGCAAACTGCAGACAAAGGAGGAGGCAAAGGCAGAATGAGTTTTGCTTTTCTGTTTGACTGGTTTTGATTATGTAAAGTCTTCTGGGTAAGTGAAATCCCTGTAAAGATTGAACACCCTGCAACTGCCAAGTATGATGTGACAATGTACTTCTCATCAGTAGCAGAAAACAACAATGATAATAAACATCAATAATTTTTCTAACCAAACATCTTAGAAAAGCAGTTAGATTGAAAGGATCAGCACTAAAAGCACTCATTTTGCATGAGGAATCCATTATTTAATATGAATTTTAAATATAGAACACTTTCTTGTTTCTATAGATGCCACTTCTAGAACACTTGGCATGAACCTCCAGCCATCACAGTTCTGAAGACGGTGAAAAACCATGCCCTGTAATATTAACCACAGAGGTGATTTCATGTAATTCTGTGAATTTGCTCACATGAATAAACTACACACACTCTTTTAAATGTTTGCTGGGCAGAGCCCTAAACAGCTAAGTTGTCTGTTTCAGTGGGATGGCAGAATTAATACTTTTTGCTCAGGGAATAGCTGATAACACCAAGTCTTTTATCCACTTGTAATGGAGTGCCTCAGTTTTTTTTCAGCACTGTAGCACTAAATTTCATGAAGACTATAAAATAAAAAATAATTATAGGGCACACATATGCAGTCTTACTGAAGAAAGTGTGTTTTGAAGAGTGTATAATTTAAGATGGTATTTCTCAGAGGACTAAGTGGAAAGTAACCTGACATTTTTGACACGTAACTTGAGAAATTAGCAACTTTCTAAGAGTTGTGTAAACAAATTGTACACTATTGAGGCCAAGTGGAGCTGGTGAGAAGAAAATTTCTCCCTGCCCCAAAGCTGCTGTGAAGTTCATGCAGCAGTTTTTGTGGGTGCTACTCTGCAGTGCAGAGTATAAGGATCATTAGTGTTTTGTTCCAACCTGTGGAAGTTACAGCAGTATTTCATAGCTATATACATCCAGTGTCCAAAGAATCCAAACTTAGGGCTTGAATATGGTGAGTTAATGGTGGTGGTGTTGCTGTTTGTGCACTATGTGTTTCATGCTAGAGGGATGCTTCTCATTCTCTTCCAAACCCTCCTGGTGTTCTTCCCTCAGAGATTATTTGCACTTAAATGTGGGGAGGAGAAGGCTTTGAGTATCATGAGCTGAGGATTTTCTTTAGGCAGAGTTGATGAAGCAGTACCACTCAGATGAGATTAGCAGTCACATTAGTTGTACATGGAAACTGGCGGGGTGAGTGCAGATCAGGGCTCCTGTTTTATATAGACCTTGTTAGAGCCTTTTTTTTCACTTGTCTTTGAGCCTTGCTTTATACGATTTCTTGTCCTACAGCCTCTGTAGAGCTTTCTTTTGTCACTTGAAGAACTTGATTTCTTCTGAGCTTCCTCAGGCTGGACTAGATGTGTTGGTTTGGGTTGTATTTTTTCCCGTCTTTGGCTAAAAAAGCCATCCCCCGTGCTGTAAACATCCCTGCAAACTCTTGCTTTCCTTCTTGTCAAGTTGTTTCCCCTGACAGAAAAGCGCAGCTATCTAGCCACTTGGAGATGGTAACTGAAAGGACAGCATGAGGCAGTGGAGCACTGTCTCCTCTATAGGGCCTTCTTCAGTATGGAGCCTGAGCAGAACGAGGTAAATTCACACCCACTAACACAGATGGATTCTTCTCTATAGGGCCTTCTTCAGTATGGAGCCTGAGCAGAATGGGGAAAATTCACACCCACTAACACAGATGGATGCAGCACCCAAAGCGCTGGACAAAGGCAGGCATTTTGCTTTCCCTTTGAAAGATGAAACAACTCCCAGACTCTTTTTGCTGCTGCAGAAGTAGCATGTGCCTAGATACATTCTTGTCCAGCCAAGCATTTACAGAGATGTTTAAGCGTGTTGCACCGCAGCCCTGCTAGCATGGTGACTTCAAATGCGTGTGTCCACACATGACTTACTTGGCTAGCAGCTATAGCAATTAAACAAGTTTTGCCAGTATCTTGGGTCGACGTAGTCTTTTTCCCATTAAATAGGTCACAACTTTGTTTTTTGATTTGTGCTCTTGTTTACCAGATTCTTGTGCTAGCTGACAGTCTGAAGGCACAAGGTTGCAAAGGGGCAGTGGAATGGCTATAGGTACTCTGATGAGAGATACGTCCCTCCTGTTCAGGCACAGAGCTACCGCTGCCATGGCCTCTGTACCTCTACAGAGTCCCTGCACAGACAGACAGGAGGTGGGTGAGGGGAGGAGATGGGGTCAGGGCATGTTGTGCTCTGTGGTTTGGGGATTGTGCAATCCAGTGTCACCATGCAGAGACGTAAGCCAGTGCAGCAGTGCATTCGAGTGTCTCCCTGCACCAGACACCTCCCCTTACTTTACCAGAATGCATCGCATACAGGCTATGCAGGAAATGAGATGTCATAGATATGTGGTTATGTTGCAAAAAAACCTGACCATGTGAAATCACCACATTTGTTTGTCTTACAGAATGGTCAGATGAGAGACCCCTCACCTCCTTTCACCGGTGAATTGAATAGATTGTGCTTCCAAGGGTGATGATGGAGGGCAAAACAAGACCATCTCTCTCACCTCCCAACAGCAAGTGTGCTGACAGGAGTTGAGGAAGGATTGTAAAACAGCCAAACAAAGGAGGAATGTTGCAATGAGCATTTTGAAATAAACCTGTTTGTGACAAGCGGTGACTGTGGTGATATTTACGCTATGATTCATACTGAAGTGCAGCACCTGCAGTTTTAGTCTGGGTGACTTTTAGGATAGAAGCAGCAGTAAATACTGTTCTAACATTTGAGAATGAGAAAGCAAGCATCAAAGCTGTTCTTGGCTCTGGGACTGCACTAACTTAGAGTAGGGCTTGTGTAAGTGGTGGCTGGAGCATCTTCCCACTGCAAGGTGCAGCTTGCTTATAACTGACTCACAACAAACAGGGGTTCGTACAGTTGCGTATCTCTCTGTATTCACTTGCAGTGTCTCTTCTCTTTTATGTGATAATTGCAATTACAAGGAACTCGTAGCTGGCATGTATCATACTACATCAGAGCTCTTTGAGGATGGCCTCAGAAAGTTCCCTACACCACCTCCCGCTCCTCCTTGATGTCAAATCTGAACTTTCTTATCTGTCTCTGTGCTAGATTGCCAGCAATGGTGTCTGCCTTTCTGTCCGTAGGCTCCAGGAACCTACTGGCAGCCTCCTTACAGAGAGACATGTGTGTTATTCTCTCAGTGCTGCTGATAAGTGAACTGCTACAGCCAGGAGGAGGTCAGAGATGGTCACTGCTTTGTATGCCTGGTTGTTGATGCTGTCGGAAGGCAGCTTGGGTATCTGCTTTTAAAAACTCATCAAATTCCAGTGGGCACCTGTAGGAGCTGCATGTGATAACACTGGAAAAAGAGCTCTTCTGGGGGAAACAAAAAGTCAGGCTCCTGTTTCTTTACAGAAACACAGCATGGAGGCTTCAGAATATGGGACTGTGCTCCTACTCCTGCCCTAAGACTACTGCTAACTGTCTGGTTAGTGAAAATATCTGGCTTACTGCCTATATTACCAGGGGAAAATGAGATCAGGAAATGACGTGTCCACAGATTATTTCCTCCAAGAAGATCTTTGCTTCCAACAAAATCTTCAACATAAGGATTTCTCAGTTCAGTCTTGAAGGCTGTTCAGTGTTTTTTTCCTACAGGTGCTTAAAGTACTTGAAAGTGCAGTAAATACTTGAAAGAATCTTCACACAGACTGGTTGGATGACTCCCCTGCTTAGCTCTACATATGTTCTTTTGTTGATTTTTCCCTGTACTCAGCCACTGGGGCTAGTTTTGAACAGTTTAAACAAAACACCCTTAAACACTTGGGGGGGGGGGGGGGAGAAAGAAAAAAGCAGTTTGTTCAAATAGACAAATGCCTATCCAAAAGCCTGGAAGAACTGCTTCCTGTGGGAAACCTCCTTGCTGACATTTTGCCCTTCTCACCTGTCTTTTTCACTTGAAGGAATTTCTGTTTATTTTAATTTTCGTTTCAGACAAGGAGGATGACTTTGTATCTTCAGAGTCAATGCAAATGTATCTCAAATCCTAGCCAGTGCATTTTTTTTACCACTGGAAAGGTAAAAGTACCTCTGCACTTCAGAAGCGGGTGCATGAAAGCCAGTGTTATCCACACCTGAAGAAATGACAGATCCCTTCCCTGTCCTAAACTTAACAGCTTTTCACCACAGCCCAGCCCAGTCCTTCCTACTTATTTATTTTGATGGGGCCTTACATTTGCTTTATACATAAAGAAGGAAATAATTCACAAATACAGATTCCCAAAGCCCTGCTAAATTAATGAGTTTTTCCATACCTAGTAAACAAAAGACAAAACTTACAGGTAAATAGAATTACCAATACCTTTCTGTACTCCCTTTTATTGCATATCCAGACTAATTAGAGACACAGACACTCTGGAAATTGCACCAAGGGACATCCTCTTCCATTCACATGCAGCGTGACCTCCCCAATCTGCAAATCTTCCCCATCAGCTAGACCCAATGCAGAAAACATCACGAGGCAGGGAGAGCCGGGAGGAGGCTGCATCATTGGTATGTCTGTGGCTGATGCTGTTACACAAGACCCTGCAAGCAGGGTCGAGGGGCCAGAGGAGAGGTGCTGCAACTTCTGTAGTGGGGAAACATGGACCACTCAGAGGAAAGTTCATCCTAATCTACGGTTACAGCTTAGCTGTTATACTGTCCAGAGTCTGGTATCCAGCTGCAACACCTGGGAAACCCACCGTCCAAAAGCAATACTGTGATCCTTGGTCACACCTGACCTGAGGCTGGGGACCAAGTTGTCCTCTCCTCTAGCTCTCGGGGTGGTGCCTTCCTGGGAAGGCTGGTCCTGGAGCATGGCCCCTGCAGATGACCAGGGCCATGTGTGAGCCATAGCATGGCAATCCCTGTTTGCTTTGAGGGTGAAGAATGAACAGGTTACATGAACACCATTCTCCAGAAGCAGGATCACAGAGCATCCTTTAAACTCATCAGCGTTTGTTAAAATACTAGGGAAAGTGCTTTCTGATTCACTTACAGAATCAGCATGGTTTGTTGGTTTGATTTTTTAATGCTTCCCCAGGCAGAATGACTTAGACTCAGGTCTTGAAACCACCAGTAATATTTGGTGTGCAAGATACAGAAGATTGAGCCTTGCTTTTTAACAACATTTTGATTTTTAATTCAATTTGCTCATTATGTTGGTTTGAGAAGCAGCATTTACAGCAGCTGCTGCATATCTGTAAAATCATTTTTTTTCCCCTTCTTTTCTTACTGAAAGGAAAGCAACAAATCCAAATGCCAATAGACTAAAAATATCTGCTAGGTGTAATGAAAGAGATGAAAAGGGTCAGATGACACACAGATGAGTTCTACTCAGAAATGTTTAATGGCAAGTAGTACCACATTTCTTCTTCACGTTCTGTGTCTTTCCATCCACATCTCTAGCTAGCCTGTCTCCTCCTAGTGTTTGTTTTGTTGCAGCATGTAATGCCCAGGTCTTATTCAGCTAGGGTGGTATGGCACATGTCTACATCTCTGTGACAGTGCTGTAGGACCACAGCATGCCCTGTACAGCTCTAAGGAGTTTAGCAAAAACAATGGTCATCTGAAGGTGTAAAGCTCTCGTGGCACCAGTTTCAGAAACATTCCCTGTGCTGAGCTTCAGCCCAGCCCCTGCAGCCAGGGCAGTACTATTATCTGCTTCCACGCCGCAGAGGGCTGAGTCAAGGATGGAATCCTGACTTCAGCAATGCCACAGGAATCCCGTGGCGCAGGCAGAGAGTAGAGCAAACTCCCCTTTTCTTGCTTCAGTACTAACCTTGCCTTCATCACCAGCTGGACCAGAATAAGCTGTACCCAGAGAGAGCTTGAGGAGAGAAGGAAAGGGCTACGGCTGTCACTGTTCATTTTCTAACAAACAGGAGTAAACCAATTTGCAGTTCCTAGTAGTTCAGGGATGGCCATGAGTCAGGAGGGCTCAATCCCACAGCAGTGCATTTGCCATACTGCCCTCTCCTCCACAGCAGAGCAGATGTAACTGGTGCTCAGGTCTGGCTTTCCTGGTTAAACATCCCCCAGGGTACAAGCTCTACCATCTCGTATTTGCCAGTGTTTCCCAATTTGGGATAGATGCTGGTTCCCTAGAAGTGGGTGAAGGACTGTTTTAGTCTACCTTGATCTTTTTTAAGTGTCTTTTCTGCCAAGGGCCACTGACATCTGAACAGAGTTTTACCAGAGCTTGTGGAAATGTTTTTAGCTAAAACAAATACTGAAGTCAAACCTTTACAGAGTTTGAAACTATTTATGGGTGTGGTTTACCAAGCAGTTTAGGTTGATTAGATTTCAGCACTACTGCTGAAAAAAGGCATTCTGGCCCTTCCCTCTCCTGTGACTTCTCATTCCTTCTCTAAGCTGTAGCAGCAAGCTCACTGGGCTGCAGACAGAACCTTCAAAACAAAGTGATAGCTTCCTGCTGGATCAGTGAGACGAACTGGCTGAGCATGCCAGGTACTAGTGCAAGCCCAAAAGACTGCAAAGCAACAGTGGAGAGGACAACTTTTCCCCTTTCAGTGCAACATAGCTTTAGATTAGCTCAAGATACTTGGGAAAATGGACCATCAAATCTTACAGTGTCAAGATTAGAGTGCTGACCTGAGATATTGCAGAACTTGGTTAAAGCCTCTTCTGTGTCAAGCTGAGCAGGGATTCAGGCCAGCCAGCATCAAATTCACCTACCCTAACACATACATACAAACTCTCTGTTTATTTCTCTCCATTGTTGCAAAAAATATTCTGGATTAAAGGTAAGAATAAGAAAGAGCAAAATGTCAGAAACACAGAAGTTGCTGCAACAGGGTATCTAACCCCTCTCAGCTGTCCTGAGTGTAGTTATAAACACACATGTACCCACACACACCAGCTACCCTGCAAATAAGAGATGTCAGCCTTGGACAGATTTGCTGATCAGTTGCCAGCAGTCTCCTGACCAAAATATATGTACTAAGGCTTTGAACTGTGGCTGTCGGCCAAAAGAGCACCTGTTCCGCTCTCTCTGCCCCAAACACATAGTTACGTTAGCTGCTGCATGCTTAGTTTTGTTTACTGTTTCCCACTAACCTCTATCATACTTCTTTTGTAAGAGAGGTTAGATAAAGCTGAAGACAGCACTTACTAAGCTGGTAGAACTGGACTCCCTCTTGCAATCTCTGTGAAGGGGCTCTGCCAGAACTGGATGTACAGGGCTCTCCAGGAACCCTTACAGGAACACTGGCTGGCTTTAGAAAGAGTGGTTAATCTTATTTCCCAGGTGCCTTGTTTACCAGGACTATGGATGAACCAGGGTCTCCCTCTCCCAGGACCCTGCCTGCATCATGGGGAGTAATGCAGAGGGTTTGTCACTGCCTCCTGCTGCCATTTAAAACTGTCTCAGCTCCCTACAGAAAGCAGTGTAGATGTTTTGCAATGGTGAATGCCATAGATATGTTTTCTAGTCTGGCTATTTCAACACTTAATTATTCCATTCCCACTCCCCAAAATGTTTTATTTACTTGGATCCTTGGAGCTGGCAATCACAGTTAGGCTTCAGATAGCAGAGGTTAGGAGGAGCATATCTGGTGCCCTAGATTTGAAACTGTCCCTGAAATTTGGTGCCCCAATGGACTTAAAGTCAGAAGGAAGGACTATAACTATTTGTCTTATAGCAAAACCAGATAGCTTGTAAAATTTGTTCTTCATGCAAGAACACCAACCTTTTTTTGACCCTAGACTCTAATTTCAGTCCTCGGCATCTGAACACTGCACCTTTGATCAACAGCTACTAGTATGTAACATCCCCAACCATTTCACAAGGTTGAGAAGCCACTGATTTCACACATTTCCTTATTTTTCACATTCCCATTCTACTTTAATCATCAGCCCCCTTCCATATAATTAATAGAAATACCTGGAGATGACAGAGAACATTGAATAAAGTCGTCCCCCCCCCCGCCCCCCTCCCTTATGGCTTATACTGCAGTCCTTGTCTCTCCACTGGGGAGTCCAGGACAGTCCCTTGGCCACACCAACTACCGCATCTCTGCCCATCAGGAATAAGATGGTGCCATTCCTGGCTAATGCTGGGAAACGTGAGAAGACAACATATTCAGAGTCTGAACTTGGCTCTACCATAATGCTACAGTATTGTGGCTGTAAATAATTTTTACCGTGACATGATTTGGACAACACCTCTCATCAACAGTTGGACTGATTCAAACACTAACAAGAGGAAGGACATCCTCACAATTAAGCATGTGTCAGATGAAAACTAAGTGGCAGAGGCAGTTTAATAACCTAGCTCCACACCCTGCCTGATGGCAACAGAGCATGTCAAGAAGTGGCTGTTGTTGGCAGTGCTAATGGAGGCCTTGTCTGAATTACACAGATGGCTACAGAGTGCACCTACACAGTACAGCTCCAGCTAGGATTTTTAAGTGTTGGGAAGTACCCTCTGGACCACGGCATAGAGTCTTCTGCTGGGCAAAGACAGGAAACATTTCTACCAAGCAGAGGAGAGAGAAGTCCGATTCTCATTTGGCGCGCGAGACAGTGCTCTTGGACAATGTTTCCAATGAGCAATTCCAGCCCAATTTCTTAATAGTCCTATTTCAGTATATAGCCCCAATCACTTACACTACAAGCTTTCCAGACTTCATTTTGTTTCCTAGATTTGAAAAAGACAAATGACTTTACTTGGCAGATTTTTTTTTAAACTGGAAGTTGCAGAAAGAGAACAAAAACAGCTTGTGTTGCAACTGAAATGACCTAACTTGCACCTGATCTTACAGCTTCTCAAAATCATCATTAGCACTGTTTGCACACTTTTTGAGGCTCACCTCAGCCGGATAAACCTGGAGTTGTGGGCAGATAACAGGAGTAAAAGGAGAGGCAGGGAAACATAAGCCCTTGAGTAGGACTGAGACCAGGTCTGCAGGTCAGTTCCTCCAAGCTACAAATGGAAATCTTGGCTTCAGCTTACGCAAAACGTGGCTCTGGGCTTGGTGGATATTAAGAATAAGGTTGCAGTGGCATAAGCAGTCCTTGTAGGTCTGACCACCCGTAGAAGGAACTGCAAGCTTCATGCCTACTGCATATACATGGATCTTCACGACTCTAAAGACCTGTTAGGGAGGGTAGCCTTGATTTTTATCTATTATGCAGAGGCATACAGAAGTCATGACTCTGCTGTGGTAGTTACTATGTAGATGCATAACAGACTTGTGGCTCCAGATCGATAGTGGATTAGAGGAGGTTTTTCTATCAGGTTTTGAAACTAATTCTTCTAATGACAGAAACAATTTGCATGTTACTTCACTGACCAGTCAAAGTAACAGTCAGCGGCAGTCTCTATTAGTAGCTCATATGAGTAGAAACTTGTTGCCAAAGGTTATGATTCTCTGTGGGGGAAAACTTTTCTTTTAGAGATTTCATTGAGACCACATCCTAAAAACAATGTAGACCAGAGATAGAGATGATAAACACTTGTTGAAAACAAGTGGTTTCCAGAACTTGCAGAGAAATTGACTTCACTTCTGGGAATGCAAAAGTGGAGCCCAATGAACACTGAATGAGGCAGGAAAGTTCCCCTTACTGCTTAATGCAGTGGTACTGGGCTTTATAAAAATACACATGAATGTCAAACCCGAGTTTAGTCAGATCCCTTTGTGCCTTCAAAGCTTGTTCCTGAGCTCACTGGTGGAATGTGAAAGATTCTTCAAGTCAATCACACCATAAAGAAAAGCATAAGACAGTCGCCGGTCTATTCTCCTCAACTGATACCGTATTTTGTATTTGCAGCAAAAGCTACAGGAAATTCAGAGAGGTCACATCCATACCACATGGCTGAATTGCGCTGGAGTCAGAAGCATGGGTAGACTAAGAGTAGAGGAGGCCCTGGGACCACCATGCTTATCTGGCCAGCGACAGCAGCCACCACGTCCATTTGCTTTGACCTGTGCTCTTCCTCTGTGCAACACCTGACTCACCTGGTGCTGCAGGTGGCATTTCACATGAGTGACTTAGGACTCTTTCCTGTGGTAATTTAAAGCAGAAAGGCGGATCTGGTAGGGGAATTGTGAAACTACTGCACTAGCATGGAAGACTGGAACGTTTCAATAACTGAATATCATTACTGAAGAAGAATGCACGAAACAAGCCAGAATTTCTCCCTGACACTTAGGCTTTTCTTTGGTGGCTATGGGAGTTTCTACAGAGCTTTCCTAACTGTGATAGAAATAAATTGGATAGCTGCATGGTGCGAAGTCACAGCTGGGAAGTGGTTCTTCCCATAAAACTCCTTGACCTTTCAATGAAAGATACTCTCCCTGTTTTGTTAAGTACAAACAAACCCTGGGCCTTGGAGAATGAATCCCAAATAGGGAAGTCACTTGGTGGCCTTGCATTCATTCTTTACACTTGTCCTGTACACCCAAACTGACACCAGTAGGTTAGGTTCCTTTTCATATTTTCCTGAGAAGGCAGCAAAAACTGCTTTGCAAAGCACTTCTCAGCCAGGTAGTACTACCTGGGATAAAAAGGTCTGGAAATCCTTTCTTCCTAGTAGCAATTCCAAGCTCTGGGCCTTGATTCACGCAACTCCTTTCTGAACTTCTATAAGCAGATTGATACTGCAAATCATGGCCTCAAGCTTCCTTTGAAACCTTTACTGGCACTTGACTGCCAGATCTAACAGCTGCAAGTGATACTTCCTTCTGATTGTGAGCAACGGAGGAAATATAGCCCGTCCTATCTGATGCTAATTTGGTTACAGTGACTCACCCCTTCCATGATTTCCAGACTAATTGCTACAACATTCTCCAGCTGCCAACACAATCTCCAGGGGTCTGTACAAAATTTTGATTCAAAGTGTTCTAGTTGTAGAGGATGGTGGTTTAACTCCTTGCGTATAATCAAATCAATGAATCTAATCCTAGCTGTCAAAGCCTTTAATGGGTGGAAACGCCTCCAAAATAATCTCTTTCCTGCTTCTTCTGCAGATATGTACCTTAGGAATGATGAAATAATCCACACTATAGGCTTAGGAAAGTAGGATCTGCTTCTGTCCTGCAACTCACCTGGGTTTGGCAGTGGCTTTCCTGTGCACTGACACATTGCCTTCAGCACAAAATTCAAGACTTGTACTCTGTTTTCCACAGGAATAAAAGCTTTGGCTTAGCAGTAGTTGATTGCACTCAGCAGAATAATTTTTTTTTCACATTCACAACCAACAGAACTAAAGAAAGATGGCAACGCTACAAGATTGTAGTGCTTTGTAGGTATATTTAATGATAGCAGGATTTGCTGATGTTATCCCAATGTTCCCAGCAGATGACCCTTCTCTCCGCACTTCCTTTGCTTAGCTGATTCACTCTGCTCCATACATTTTGGCTTGTAAGCTGTCCTGTGTAGGGGGTGTGCAAGTGAGACTGATTCATCTCTAAGGGGAAACAGACTGTAATGATCAAAGTATACTTCTTTGTGGCCGGGCTAAAATAGCAAATTTTGTAATGCAATGAGCAGCTCAAAAAGTGAAGCACACAGTGACTCAGAGAGTGTCATACACACACAATCTTCTAACAGCATCAGCAGTCTAACCCCCTAATGCAAGAGCCCCCCCTTCTCTCCCATGTTTCCCAGATAAGTTTTGAAAAGCACAGCTTTATCCTCCCCTCCCAGTGCACCACATGCTAATGCCTCACCCAGCCCTTACTCACTCATGCAAATTTCACCCCCTTTGCCAGGTAACACCCCCCCCCCACAGCCTCAGCTGTGAGATGCAATAGAAGCATCCCGACTATACTTCCAACACATACGGCCCGAAGCTTCTTGAGATCAGTTACACTCAGTGGTGACAGTGCCTGAGTCCAGGCGGAAGATGCCTCACCCAGCTGCACTCTTTGGGTCCTGTGCAGGTAGAAGAGAGCACATATTTCTGATCCTGGACACAGAGCCACTAGAAACACCTGAACTATCGCAGCAGGTCATACGATGTTTCAGCAGGAGGAAGTATGGGCTCAGGCTGTCAACATCTCTTTGCCAGCAAACCCATGCCAATAAGATGCAGCATGCCTAAGCATTTACTCCTGTTCAAGACCCCTGATCACCCTAACAGGATTCTTGCCAGTCTTCCTCTCTGCCTAGGAGATCTGAGTGCATTCTAGTTGTGTAGGTGTCCTAGGCTTAGTGAGAGCAGGACCCAGAGTTTGGGCAAGGCAGTCCAGGTTTGCCCATCTCAGTGCAGGGCTGTGATTTTAAAGGTACATTCAAGTGACTCAGCAACATGGTTGCATTCTGAAAAATGATCTTTAAATATGCAGTTTTGGATTTGGACCTCGGCCAGGGTAGTCTGGTTGGTGCAGGAACGCTAGGTCAATTTGTTTAATACAAACCTGAACCAGGTCCACCTAGATCTTCATCTGGCTTTGACGCAGCATTAGCTGCTGGCCCCACTGTTCCTGTAAAGCTTGTTATTATAAATGGTGCAGCCACACAGAGGAATACCATCAGTCCTCTTCTATATACAGCTCATCTGACATTTGGAGACCCCTGCAAAGTCTGTGGCTTGGCTGTAACCCTTTTGGAAACCCAAGTACCTCAGGCATTGTTAAAAACTGATTTTCTTCCCACTACCTTGCCTTCCAAGTCAGACAAAGACTGAAGAGATATCGGAGTGAATCTGTGGTCCCATTCAATGATTTTTGTGACCTGCTGGACTGAGTTTAATGAACAAAAAGTCAAATAGAAATAAATTTCAGTATTGTATATTGTGCTTTCAGGCCACCTTCGAACAATATACTGCACTGCTCCATCTCCTCTAAGCTAAAGAGAGGTTTCAGCCAACAGCATGCTTCATTTACTTTGTTTGGAGTTACAACTTGGGCATTACGCCTCCATTTCACTGGCAAAGCTGAAACAGTGGTGCAATTCAAATCGAGTCACCTGTTCTAAACAATGATGCCGCAACCAGCATCTTTGGAATACAAAGGTTGCAATGAACTAACAGGTAACTTCTTGGAGTAGGCAATGCAGCCACCACAGGTTTAGGATCTGGAATTGGCTCCACCACAGCCAGCTCTAACAGTTTCACCATTGCTCTCGCTAGAGTCCTGACCATTCAGGAAACTGAGCTCTGGCTCCTTTCCAAGTCTCCTGACTCTGTCAATCTCTTGACACTTGGGAGTTGCTAAGCCCCGGTAGTTTCATACCTCTTTCTCAATCACTTGAATCACAAGGATCGTAAAACCTGTGGCTGTCTCCAGCTTACATCCTCTCAAGGTGAGAAGAATCATATACATCCACCTCCACCCAGGGTCACCTCTGGATGCCCTTCTTGTCCCACCCTCAAAATCAGTTGCATGTAGCCAGCGATCTCTTGTGGCTTTCCAAACTCACTGGTCAGGTCAGCAGCAAAACTCCCACAGAGAGTAAGCACAGTAAAGCCTAATACAAATAGCAATAAGAAGCACTTTCCTGTCCTATGCACGCTGCTGCATGCCAGGGAGAAAAGACTACTTGGAAAAATGGTTTGTACCAAAATGCTCGCTTCCTCCCTCTCTTCTTCAGAAATTTTCTTCAGAATTTGAGTCCAGATGTCCATAACACACATTTCTAAACTGCAAGATCATTTGTAATGCATCTTGGCCTTGAGCAACTGTGTTGCAAGCCTAAGAGTTTGCCTGTATCATGGGTTTTGAAGACAAAATGAATGTTGGGGCTAATCTGCTTTATCCTCAGAAGGCTGTTTCAGAAGCTCTGCTCTGAAGCTACGAAGAAGTGCAAGGAAGTCTTCTAATGGTTAGTATCCAGCTTCACTTCTTTCACCAGCAGGAGCTGAGCTTAGCATGTTACTTGCACAAATGATACATAATTTATGTTTATGGCTAACCCTTTTTGATCTTGCAAGGACTTGCATTTCCTCCATTTCTTAAGTGAGTCAGGCAGGATCAGTGCATTTTAAACACAGTTCTAAAAATTATGGAATGAAGCTCTGCTCCTAGTTGCATTCACAAAACAAAACAGAAAATCAATAAAAGTGAAGCAACTGAAGAGATGCCTGCTTCTATCACTTTGCTAACCTTTTTTTTGTCGAAAGTGCCAATTAGGACAACTTTTTTTTTTTTTTGGTCAGTGGCACATGATTTATAGGAAAACGATCCAAAGCTATACTATGACTGTGATTCACTTTCCTGAACCTATTACCATGGAGACTGTAAATGATGCAATAGGCTGTGACTGCCATTCAAAGATCCATCATAGCATCCGTTAAGTAATTTATACTCCCAGGGCTGCATTTTACAGTAAATGGAAGTAGAGAATTGCCAGGAACATGCTGTTGGGAGGGGGAAAAAAAAGAGGAAAAAGAAGCAAAAAAGGGGAAAAAAAAAGAAAAAGGAAAGAAAAGGAAAAAGACTACTGCCATCAACATTGGTAAATTGACCATGCATCTTGAGTGGGCATAGAGCACCTGGGGAGGCAGGCAGGGGAGGAGCTACCTGGTATTTCAAAATCTTGCCACTCCACCACAAGCAGTACAGGGGTGAATTAAATCCCAAACTGACAGACACCACTACCACTGACAGCGCTCCATTGGAAAAGCATCTCACAGTAGTCTCTGGTCTCATGGGACTGGTGATACCAAGTCCCACTCCTCTGCAGTCACACAGACTCAGTGAAGGTAACTCCAAGCCTGATGCCTGAGGAGCAGGCCGAAAGAAACCCACTAGAAAACCAGGGAGTCTTACGAGATGAGAAAGACCCCTCACAAACCAGACTCTGACAGGAGTGCTGAACATGTCCACAGCTGAAGGTGAAGCCATATAGGTAAATACAGGCTGTGGAAAGCTGGGCTCTTCACTGAGCAACTTTGAGCAGCGGTGGGAGATGCTGGACTCGGTTCGTCAGAGGCAGAATATCAGAGCACAGACACCTCAGGGTAGGACTGCTCATTAACCATACTTCTCACTGAGGACCAGACTTTTAAAAAATGTTTAACAAATGAGCCCAGTGATGCCCAGGGAAGGATTTAATGAGGCAAGGGTAAAATATGCAAAGAAAGGCAGTGGGAAACAGCAACCAGCCCGTTAAGAAGAGCCTGCTTAATTCCTTTGCAGCATACGCAGGGAGGAGGTATTGTGCAGAGCTGCCTGTATAGAGTGCCACACGGAGACTGTGCAGCTATTCATGAGTGAAGCTGAGAGTTTAAACAAGCAGCAGCAGCACAGTCCCTCATGCAATGAGGGGATCCTTAATGTAAAGGACCATTACCACACCACAGGCTCTAACGCAGTGTTCTCCCCCTTTGCAACACAGCATAATCTGGAGGATTCCTGATAACAGACGTGCATCTGCTGTTTTGTTTCCATTGTAAAAAAACACAAAGGAAAAGCTATGTAGCAAACCGCTTTGGCTTGCCATTTGTCAAAACGAATGCAAATCCCTCTGCTGCAGAGGGACCACCTCTGCAGTAAACAAATAAATAAATATTCTTCCAGCGTACTGAGAAATCCCCCTGAAGTGAAACAGGAGGTTTCCAGAACTTCAGAAGTCAGGCATTGCCTCTCCAGGATTGTGACTGTAAGGAAAAGAGAAGTTTCAGTCCCTTTCAGCTACAGAATATGAACGACAAGGATGCAACAAGCAACAGTTTATTTGTAGAAAAATCCTTTAAAATTTTACTACATTGTAAGATTAAGGAAAAAATAGTATTAATATATATACATACAATATATATAAACAGACACACATCGCACCATTGAAATTACATGCTTTTTAGAACAGAGAATGGGTCATATTCCCTCATAACAATTTTAAAGTTATCACTGCAAGAAACCTTGCTTCCTTTTTGTTTTTATCCCCATCAAAGTTTTCAAGTACAGGAAGTAAGTAATGCAGGATCTAATAGTAGAAAATCTTTGTTATACACAAATTACAACTGACAGCTATACAACATTATTCTGCAGTATCCAACACTTGTGTTTTTTGAACTCTATAATGGTATGAACTTTTACCTGAGGTGCATGGAAGCAATGAAGGATGATAATTGGCAAGTTTAAGAGATTTTCACATTATGATTTGACTGTAACTGAAGTTGATTAGGTATCACATGTCTACACCCATAGTACTGGCACAAGAATGCTCTGCGTGAGTCATCACCAATGTCTTAGAAGTGCAGGAAAAATTAAAAGGCAAGCACCACTTGCAATGATAAGCATGCAGACAATTTAAGTGAAACAGAGGTAGCATGTTCTTGTAACTCCAGCAGGGTCATTCAAATCAACTGCACCCTCCCTTCTGCAAAAGGCACTCCTTTTTCAGCTATAAACAATGTGGTTTTAAATTCAGTCAGGTTGACCACAAATGGTGGATTTCTCTCCTTACAAATATAAAAAAATGTTAAGCAGAAGACACAATGAAAACTAAAAAATATGGGTGTAAGAAATACACATTTCAGGTAATATGTGCTATTCCTCTCCCCCTACCTTTTATGGGGAGAATAGAAATATTTTAGAAAACAGTTGCAGTACATAATCCAAAAGTTAAAACTTTCCAGTTAAAATGGCAGTATCAAGCAGCACATTATGTATCAGGAATAATTTCAAAACACCAGAAGTACACCAGCCTTTTTAATAGATAAAGAGCAACAATTCACAGTTAGAAGTAGAAAGTTTATGCACAAAAAGGTGGTGCTAGGGAAAAGATAGAGATCCTTTGATGTAAAACCTCATAATGAAAATGCACAGAAACTCTTCTACTATATCTTTTATCCTTTCTGCAGTTTTAAAAGATGTCCATGAAGAACACCTACCTGCTTTTACCGTGACACTACAGAGCTAATTGAGTTGTAAGACGTGCCACTGTTGCAACTGGAAGCATAAGCCTCTTGACCATTAGCATCTAAATTTATTTTGAATACAGAAGATGCCTTCAGTAAAAAGTCTGCTGCATCTCTGCGACCTAATTCCCTCAGCTTAGACATTAGGATACCTACAGTGCTCTCAGGAGCATTACTCCACTCCTGCAGAAGGGCATGGACTGGGCTTGAGAGAAAGTCATTTTGTGTTCCATTATTTGTATTGTACTTTGCAACAAGATCAGGGAGGCCCAGGTTCATGGCCAGAAGGCACCAGTCTTTGCCCATAGGATCAGGAGGATCCAAAAGCCGACTTAGTTTTCTCCTGGTAAGTAGATTCAGATCGGAAACATGAATGTCCATTCCTAGGCTTCCCTGGGAGTAGACATCAAGACACCCAAAACACAGTATACTGCTAAAGCTCTCTTTATATCCCCCCATAGTGTTAGTTAGTGATGTCTCCTTTTGACTCTGTGCACGGAAGAAGTCTCTAGGCTGGTAGACCATTACTGGTTCATGATGTTCTCTCAGCTGCTGAGGACTAAGATAGTATTTCCCAGTCAGAAGGCCTGGTAAGGTTGTGGCCATTAAGTTATCAATGGTGCTGCATACAGAATCCAGAAGTAAACAGCACTTGATCTTCTCTGTTTCCAGTCCTCTAACTTGAACCTCTATACCCTGACCATGGTTGACCAGCAGCACTAAAAGCTCAGCTCCGCGATTCATAATCTTTGATCCATTTACCCACAGACGTATATCAGCATCTACCTCTGTGCTTTGCTGATGAATCCACCTGCAGAGATTCACCTGAACTTTATGAAAAATTCCACAAGGAAATGGGGTAAGATGTTCCACAGGAACGATTCTAACACCACCATAAATCAGCACCTCATCTTCCTCATCTGTCCAAGACCTGTGGAGATTGTCAGTCTTTATGAGAGCAGGAATATCCACCATTGCTCCACTGCTAAGGTCCCTTGCACAAATATCCATGGCATCCAAAATCTGTATCAGTTCTTCCACATCACTATCTGTCACCAGACGCTGGATATCCTCTATAGTGTACCGACCTCTATAGTGATGGAGAGCTTTTGGGTTCTCCACTGACAGGATTTTTCCAAGGACATTTGAACAGAGCCAGCGAGGATCCAGAAGCACAACATCTTGGACAGTTTCACTCTGCATAATGTTAATCTGTTTATAAATATGAAAGTTACTATTTACATCTTGTGAAGTACGAGATGATACCCCATATTCTCTCCTTCCTAACTTACTGTCCCAATCATTCAAACACTGCTGACAGGAGAAAAACAAACAGTGCATTTTAATTTCTTGCAAGTATTCAGAACAAAATGCATTATTCTTGATTTCCACTAGTAACCATTAGAGTCCAATAGCTGTAAAGCCTAACCATGGCCTGCAAGCTATTTATGCAAAGGTGTTATCCCATGATTCAATTTCTAATGGACACACATAAATTTCTCATATGCAGTGAACACATTAGGCACTACCTCACTTAAGATGATAGCATACTTACCCTTTCTGGGTATTTTATATTCTTACAACTATATCAATAAACTCTAATTCTTCTTGTCTCAAAGAAATAATGTGGACTGAAATAGGAGCCACAAGACAATTACGATAACAAAAAACCTTATTAATCAATCTCTACTCCTTACGATGTCTTAACAGGGAAAAGAAAAAAAACCAACAAACTACAGACATTTGTTTAAATCTCACTAAGCAATATTCTACCAGAGCAGTACCTTGCTAATAAAGAGATGCAATTTAGATAAAACCACTTACTTCTCCTATGCTATGCAACTGCTGTGCAATATGCCGTAGGTCATCTTCACTTGCTAAGGGGTTAAGCTGTTCCTGTACATCATATACAAACTGCTGCAAGGACATCAGCTGGTTGGGTCCATTCATTTTTCTCCATGAAGGCAGTGTGGAGATTATTTTTTCACAAAGGTGAGTCATAGGTGGGCAAGTCTTAGAAAAGCACAGAAAACATCCATTTGTAATTCTGCTCTGCTGAGAACAACAGTACTATTGTTGTTGGGGCTTTTTGGTTTTGTGTTTTTTTTTTTTTTTTTTTTTTGAATAGAGGTTACGAGGTCTAATGCATTCTTGACATATATTCATGTCTAAAGAGTTCCCCTTGTGATGGATTCTTCCATCTGACTTTCAGTTGCTGTAAGATCTACCTTATCTTAACAAAGTGAATTCCAGAAACAACCTTTACACTGAAATAAGCGAACTTTCCAAATGCCACCATGATTACAAAGGCTATCCTGATACAGAATAAAGTTTGGTTTATATAGTCTTGCCTGGTCAAATGTGCTGACCACCTGAAACAGTGACTTCAGAATGTATCAATAGTCTTCATGTGTCTAGAAGTTAATCATTATTTCAGAAACGGTCTACATTTAATTAAAATCCTTTAATGATTAAACATTTAATTTCATCAATATCTGTACAGGAGCAATTTACGTCAACAGGTGAGGCAGCAGGGTACCAGATAAGAAGTAAAGATGGTACTTTTATCTATTGATTGTCTTGGACATCACTGATGACTTCATCCCACACTCTCAAGCCACAGCACACACTTCTTATGCAGCAAAGCCCCCAGTTTTCAAATTAGTGTCCACAGCTATGATAAAGTTTTGTCGAAGAAAGGCTCATTAAATCAAGAGACCATTGGGAATGTAAAATAGGCTGAATCTTGCATAAACCCAAACATTTTCCTCGACCTACAGAATGAAATCAGTAATACATTCACACTTTATTTATTTTTTTAAAAAATACCTATCAGAAGTAGCTGCAGAGAGTCTTGGTGTGTCACATAAGAGGGCCTCTGGTATGAAGAAATTTAAATCTATTTAGCACAGGCTACATAGCAACTTGACTTGGTCACCCTCAGTATGGAAGTGTCTGTAGATTCATGGTGATAACATCAAACCATGGCTATTTTACCTTTAGTCTCATATACATACACCTACACACACATATACAACTCTAAGCACATATTTTCAGTAAAAAAGTGTGGTAAAAAGTTAATGCATATACAGTTCACACATCTATATTGGGAATTATCTTTCTAACAGTTGATGAAACTGTTCTACTCGGTGTTGTTTTTTTACAAAAAACTTATTTGCCTGAAATACATTCTGTTTCCCTGTAATACTATGCTGATAAAAAAAAAAAGATTAAAAAAACCAACCCAAAATGAAGGGCCAATGCTGGAATCCAATCACTGTCAATTCAAAATACGAATCTGTAACTTTGAACTGAAAATCTCAGATCACTTGCTTTCAAGAGAGATCATTCTGGTGACCTGTATAAAACACCTACAATTTTGAAAATGCTGACTGAATCTTTGATATCAGGTCTGTCATGCATGCTGCTAAAAAATTGGAACAGCAGTCCTTTCTTTAAGTTTCATAACGTAAGTACTAGATTTACAGTAAATTATTACACAAGATTTTCACATTTTGGCTGGCCCAACGCAGACCATTAGACATTACTTACAGAAATTATCTGGCTTCTTATTTCTTGCAAGTGATTTCGGAGAAGCTTCATGTCTTTAGACCCAGATGCTCCAGCATCCAAGACAAATAACTTGTCTGAAATTTGCAGATCATTTCCAAATCTAAAAAAGAAAAAGAGAGCAATTATTTACTGAGTCCCAAATCCAGTTTTATTTTCTTAATCCAATAGTACTTCAGTCTTAAATTACACAAGAGTTATTTTTCTTCAAGGAATGATGAAAAAGTTTAAGTACTGATTATGCCAAGATATTTTATAAGCACAGACAGTATAGCTGCTCTTTATTTTTCTTGAAAAACATCAGAGATATTGAGACAAAATTGTTGTATTTCCTAAGGAAGAAGGCTGACGATGCGTAAGAAAATTAAAATTGCATCACAGGACTTGTAATTACAAACCCAGACATTTTACTAGAGAAGGGATAGTAGGAATTAATTCTTTTTAAGGTCTTTGTATTTGTTTTCTTTCTTCTTTAAATAGTTCAGTTGTCATTGCTATTGACATCAGCTCTCTTTCTCACTTCCTTTTGACTTTTCAACCTCACATACTTGTTTTCCTAGCTCTGGACTGATTTGCATTTAAAAGGATTCCAACACCAAATATTACACACAGGTATTTTCTGTTGGTTTATTTCAATTAAGATACTGCCCTACCACTATTGTGCTGGAATTCCTACATCTGTTTTTTGTACAGTCCAGACAAGTGTCTACGCTCACAGGTATGGATGGTTCCTTGTACCATGTGTTACCCACTTATGTGCTCACTTTAGATATAAATTATTTTTACTTTACACAATAGCATGTTTGTGAAAAATTCCCTATTTCCATCTACAATTAGCATGCTCTCCAAACATCTGCTGAAGATTTGCTGTGACTCCACAATGTCCAGTTCTTCACAAACTGTATAAGGAGTACCTCCAGGCCTGGTTTAAGTTTTTTTCCTACCCATCCTAAATCAATTAAAAGCAAAGGCTGGCTCTCCTATAAAGCTTCCTTTTTTGCACCCGGAGTTTGTAGCTGAGAACTGCACATTTTTCTGAGGTTAGTGCATAACCTGAGCACCAAGATGTTAGACTGATGGCTGATTTGGGCCTTTGGATGTATCTCAGTGTTTACAGGGTGAGACTTCCTAAGACTCAACTTATTTTTGCACCACTGGGCTCCTTTTAGCTCACTAAAGGCAGTTTGTTCACTGTAATATTGGTAAATGTTTCAATTTTTGCACAATATAAGCTTCCTGAACATACTCAAAATATCATAATACCATGAAGCTTAAGCCACATAAAAACCTTTTATATATTCCTATGCATTTTAGTATTTTTTCTTTCCAATTGACATGTTTAAACACTACATATAATAACACTCCCCACTTACCTGTTTCTGATTTCTTTCAACAATGACATGTCTTTGTCATACCAAAACTCTCCTCCAACAGGCCGAGGAAGATTCACTATGTCAGCATGTGTGGCGACCAAAACAACATGCAGGGGACTTTTCAGCTTTCCACCAAATGCTAGAAGAGAAACAAGAGCACTCCCTCACTATGAGACATACCTGCGGAGATGGCTGTCTTACTGAGCTGGGAAAGTAGCAATACATTTTACATTCTTCATACTAATCACTTTTGCAGTGGATTTCCCAACTCAAAGCACAGCCATATGGTGCTTACACCACTGGTGCTTTGGCTGTTATCTGCCTATAGGATTATCTATATAATGTCCAATTTGAATAGCTAGACTCTTGGAATAACATCAGATATGTTGGTATTACATGACACTATTGTTTTAATAAAAACATTACTCAATAACACTAATGATATATCTATTAACTACAAACTATGATAGTGTAGGGAAAAATAATTTAAATTAACAGCTTCTTGAAAGGGTTTCTCACAATCTTTGGATGGTCCTTAATACTACAGGTGCAGAGTAGAGGATTATAAGTAGAACACAAAATGTCTACAACATTCATACATTGGTACGAATGCTATTTTGCAGTACTTACACAAACAATGACCTCTCACTTAGGTGAGAGTTAAGTAGGAAAGCCTGGCAGAAACCATGGAAAAGAATGAGAAAGAAAGAAAGATACAAATGGCATGAATGAGATGACAGTACAGAACACAGTTTTCAATCTTTTCTCAAACTGATCTTCCAGAAAAGAGGAGACATCATTAGACTATTTTTTAAAAAGACAGTACATCCAATCCTGCTGTTTTAGTCTGAAAAAAACTTCACATGGGAGAAATACGCTTACATCACCGCTCAGTTTTCATCAACTAAGAGCTACAGAATCTTGATTCATTCATAAAAAAGCCACATTTTCACAAATCTCTGTGTAGCACTTTGAGATAAGTACTTTGTAATTGTACTTTGTTTTTTTTTTTTTGACAGCTGAAGGACTTGGACAAAGTAACTGGAAAGTAATTCCAGAAGTTTAAGTTTTCTGCTAACATCAGTTCCTACATATTACTTGAAAGATTTGTAATAGTAAAAAATGCATGGGTACCCAAATTGAGCTGACCAGTATAAACACTGATTTAAGCAAAGTATCTAAATAATTCTGATAATTAGATCAGCAAGAAGAAACGATTAACTGAAATGCTAACTTGGTAGAACTAAATCTCCTTGCTAGACTGAGGAGCTGTGAAAAGCTTTCAGCAATTACAAATTAACTGTATTTTCAGCTTTGATACTTTTCTGCTAATTTCTGAGTTTGTACTTCCAGAAGTAATTTCATATCATTAGATCCAAATGCTCATACTGTTAACCTTGTGATTTGATCTAAAATGGAAAATGAAAGACACGCAGATGGCTGAACTGCAAACTGAAGGTCTGCCTTGGTTCATCATTATTATCTGACTGAGATAATGCATACAGAATCTAGCAGAACACAAGGAGAGGGGAAACACTCTTTGCACTATGTAAGTATTTTATATGCTTGTCTGGTGAATTGCTAGCAGTGTTACAAATGTCCATGAGTGCTGAATTAGATCCACTGGCTGGAATAACATTTTGGTTCATAGAACCAAGACACATGTCAGAGCTTGGTTCATCAATGAAACTGTCACAGTCTGCAGACCAAGGCTCAGCTACCAACACAAACAAGTTATATGGTGTGTGTATATATATATACCTAGACCTGCAGACCTTTTAAGAGAAAAAAAAAAAAAGTTATTTAAGGTAATTTGTTTACCACCCAAGTAACCTCCAGTTTGTTAGAAAGCCTGAATATAAAACAAGTAAACTTAACTTAAGACCTGTGCAAAGTCTGAGAACATGTGAAGTGAAATTTACAACAAGTACCTATTTCTGTATGCTCTGATGCACCAAAAGTTTAAGAAATTTGAAGTCCAAATACAACCATAGTTAAGCATGTTAAAGTTGCATGTACTGAGAGGTAACACCACTCCACAATGTCATTCTGTCCTGTTCTCACTGACAAGACTAATTTATGCTGGAAACACTGTTAATTGAGGCTAGATATAAGTAGAATTTAATCACTGCATCTAAAAATGGTTTTAAATGGTTCCAACCCTCTGAAACACTTTTCCACTCAGCTTATCTGACATAAAACTTCATCTGCCATTTACAGATGTAAACCCCAGTGCCACAAGAGGCTGCACTGTACCTCATGACCCTTTTTAGTTGGACTATGTGGTGTGTACAACTCTTCAGGCTTGTCCAACAAATAAAATTCCCTTTCTCTAAGAAACTGTGTGTAAAGTTTGTTTGAATACATGGGTATGAAGACACATAACAGCACTCAACATAGAGGATGTACAAAGTTGCAGGGAAATACAAGAAGCTTTATCCTACAGTCCCCTAATATTTCATTAACAGGCATACCTATTGGCTCCTCAACTGGGACCAATGATTTCAGGAAACTGAGCCAAAAGGTCACTTGGTTTAACTGGATTTCATAAGGCTCTTCGAGACTAAAAAGCACTATGTGAATTGCAGTGGGATCATTTGCAGCAAAATAATCGTAACAGCAGAAATACACAGGATTCCCAGAGAATTCCCAGATGCTGAAATCACCAACTCCTGAAAAACAGACAGAGTAAGAGATCACACTTTGTCAGTAAGCACAAAGCATCTTTCAGCCAGGGAAAGACAAACAAAAGAGTTAATCTGATTTAAACTTTCACAAAGAAAAACCGTATGCATGTGAAAAAGCAAGACTGCAAATGCAATGATGAACAAAGGGAATGGGTTTCAGTCACTCAGAAGCTGAGAAGTTGGGTCCTCACAATCTGTTCCTCTCTCACATTCACTTCTCTAGGACATTCAGCTGGATGCCACACGGAAGCACCTGTGTGTTAGAATGCATGCAGCCTTACATATTAAATTGGCCTTTGCCTTGCACAACTGCAACGATCTTGTAATGCCCTTGAAAAACTAGAATAAAGGGTCCTATTATTTTCCTGCTCACCCCAAAAAGCTCAACATTTTAATTAATTTTTCTTCTTAACATGCCACTGCTGTTATTAAAAAGAGCCAAAGGACATTCTCAAAGAAGCCACTTTGCTTTACAGAATTGGACTATTCACATTGTGTTGATAAATTGGGACTGAAGAATCACTATGTTAAGGATCCCAACAGCACTGTGCTTCTTTTTGCCATCTCCTTTAGCTTCAAGTGAAAAAAGTATTAGTGTGTTGCACTTCCCAGTGCACACCATCTGATGAGGGTGAAGCCTGCAGCAGTTGTACTACCTCTATTTAAATAAATGCTGATTAAGATGCACCTTAAACTTCTGGAAAAAAAGAAGCCAGAAACCTCAAGTCTACTGTTATGAGTACAGTTATTCAGAGTTCACACTTCCATCCTATATCAAGGCAGCACAGAGAAAGAAAAGAAACCCCTTTTGACAGTCTGTTGCATAATTCTGTTTCACTGCAGACTCTGACTTGGTTTCAAATGACACTGAAAGAGGAAGTTAAGACTGGACAAAGAATAAGCTTTAGCTACATGGCAAACTCTTCAGCCTGTAGGACAAATGTTTTGTCACTGCATGTGTTAGTCTGCATATACTCAATTCATAAATAGGTTTCTCTCTCCACAGTAAAATCTTGATTAATCCTAACTCAGCCTCAAAATTGCAGCTGCTAAGGCATGCAAAACATTTTCCTTATGAAGAAGAGATACTACTGGGAGAGATTATACCACTTCCATAATGATTAGTATGGCTGGCGGTGTATATGCACCATTTGTATGGTCTTCGCAGTGAAAAGCCATATATATACTTATGACAACTTCTCTGACTGACTTCTCTTACTGCTAATCAATTTCAATTGCAGAGCAGTTAGCTTCCTTTCAAAAAAAGTGAAATCAGAAGCTCTACTCACCATGTTTGGTGATCTCCAGGGCTCACCAAACATGCTCCAGCCCTGTCATGGGGTGAGAAAGGTAGGTCCTTCATACAGCTGGGAACCGCTTATGTGGTAAGGACACTTGGGTCTACGGGACCAGATTAAATCTGATAAAATCTCCAAAGGACATACAGTACAGGCGAAGGAGCCTACCGGTTTGCCAACCCACTCCTACTAAACCAAATCCCTAGTGATTACTATGTGTATTACAGGTACAGAACTTCATGCAGATTTACCTTCTGCTTAAAAACTAAACCCCACCAGTGTTGGATTCTCAACCACAGTCACTACCATACCAAATCAGATTTTTTTTTTTCATTTTTATTTTAAAAAACAAGCAATATGGCATTAACTGTCCCAGAGCATTAAGGCATGCCAACCCAGGGCTCTGCTTACCATGCAAGTAGGCATTTTGAATGTCAATGGCCTTGGTGGACTGGTCATCAGCAGAGAAGTGAGAGTGATGAGCAGGTGAAACAAAAGCTTCTAACACCCCTTTGGTCAGGCCCGGCTCAAACATCATACTACGGCTTCTCACACTGACATTCTCACAACCAGGATAAAGATTCGTAATGCTTACTGAAACTGGGTCAGGGAAAGGAAAATGAGATTACAAACCATGTGAAAATCACAACCAGATCACTTCAAAATAGGTATGCAAGGCATAAAAGCTGATTAAAAACCCCAAACTGCTCTTCAAAGAAAGGAGATGACTACTAAGCTGTGAGCATACACAACTACATCCTTATTCTGAATGATGAAAAGGAAAGTATTACAATGATCCCATATAGCAAGTATGGCCCTTTAGCAGATACACCGCTGGGTGGGAAGCATAGAAAAAAATTGATTGATTTGGGAATGAAAGGTATCAATAGTTAAAGTTCTTCTATGTTGCAAAGACAGATGGCTTTTTTAGCTAAGGACTGCAATTTCATAGCATGGTCTATTTTTATTAGCATGGAAATGCTACATATTTAGATAGTTGATTCCTGTAACTAAGGATAAAAATACCACTGTATGACAACTGTTTCTGCGGGGATGATGGAGGAAAGCAGGCCCTTAACCAAAATTATTTTACTAATAAGCAATTTGTTTAGTTCATACTTAATTCAGATTCCCTAAGAGTAAATGATAAACGAAAGGGCTTCTTAATTTACTTGCACCATCTAGTGGAGAAACTAAAGATTTATTTCTTCCACTAGATGCTGAATTCAAATACTTGGGTTTTAACATAGAAAGAAACCACCTGTCAGCTGTAACACTATACTTTCATGTTTGATCTTCTAGTGTAATATTTAAATTTTTAGGCCCTGGTAAATAAATACATGGTGAATTCACACACTTATTTTTACAGAATTTAAACAAACTTAAGCACATGATCCAAGTACAGACGAAATCCTGCTGGCTTAGATGTTTATCTGATGATGTCACTCAACTCGTAACATTATTTACATGTTATATAATTATTTTCATCCAAAAAGTACAGATACTTAAACAAGCAAACCCCAAAACTCCAAACATCAAAACAATGCAATAGTAGCTTTGTTTGCATAGAACTGCACAAGTTTCAAGTATGCATAGCACTGCACAACTTTCTGGCTTTATATCTAGGTAAGCTATTTTCAAGTGCACGCTTCAAATTCACCATTATTTCTAGAATGATTTGCCAATGTGACTGGCAGTCTTGTTTGATTTTACGATGGTGTGAGCACGTGACACCTATCCTCTGGTTTTGGTACCAACGAACACAAAAAAATCCGTCTTCAGTCAAAAACTTCCTGCACTGCCTCCAGGAACTGATATTCCTTGAGTGATTTATCTCCCCTTGTATGACAGTAAATTAAGATAAATAAATCAAGAACTTCTGATTGATTTATTTAATCAATTTTTTAATTCTGTTGTCACAGATGTGAGCCCCTTGTGTTAAGTAAACAGTAAATGCAATAAGAATCTCTGTGCCAAGTAACTTGCCTTGTTAAGCCACTCTGTGAGTACCTTATAGCTTCCTCAGGTGACTAGAGAGAAAGCAGAGATGAAATCTACTACTAGCACTGTTCTAACATTACTGGAAATGATAAATTAAACTAAACTTGCAAGTATTATCCAAAGGCTTTTAAAGAAAAAGGCAACCCTTACCCCATCTAAAACTTACGTAGTAAGACTACTTCTAAACAGCAATTTAAACTTGAGATCCTCAAAGTGCCTGCTTAGCTTCTATACACTGAGCAGCCTCTCAATGTTAGAAAAGGGACCTGGATGAATAGTTCACTATTCTTTCCACTGTCCTGCCACAACTGTGTGTTCTTCCAAAGCCGGGCATGTGCTGAAGTGTAAACCTAGCTAGTTCCTCCACATCCTGCAGCTCTTCCCACTTCACACAGGCCAACTGGTGCTACATGGGCAAAGTTTCCCTATTATTTGCACACATTTACTTCAGTTCAGAAAACCTCTATTTTCACCTTGTTTGGAGACAATTTTAGACACCTCTAGCTGGGCTAATCCACTCCTGTACTTTAAGGAAAAGCACTCCAAGGCATCAGAGGCAGTTCTGAATCCTCTGTTATTACTTACAGATCACATAAAGATGCAGCAACTGTTTCAATTTTGCACAAAGCTTATTGAAGCTACTCAACCAAAAAGGCTGACAAAGCATAATCCCCCAAAACCACAATAGTGGAATCTAGTCACGACACTGGCGTTCATAACCTAGGACTTTTTGTAAAAAATAAATGCTGGTGTTCACAAGTTCTGTCCTCCACTCTCCAGGTTCACTTGTGCAGCATGTGAGTAAACAAAACCTTAACTAGTCCTTGCACCCTCCACACCCACTGCTCCTCTTCAGTATTACACCAGGTACGAGCCTGTGCACAGGGGAGTCAATACCCTCTCTGCTTTGCTTTAGTCTCTTACATACTTAACCTGTCCTGCCTTTTGCAGTGCAGCCAACAGCTCTTCCTTGGGAGCTACACAGAATAAGAGGAAAATATTTTCTCATTCAAATGTTACAGCTTTAAAGCCATACCTGAAGGTTTGGAAGACAAAGGAGATGGGGGGAATCTGGTTGAGTTTGTGGAGGAGAGCCTAGGCCTGCGTCTTCGGAAAAAGCTTCGTATCAGGCCACACTTGAGAGACTCCACAAGGGTTGTTTTCCCAGCGCCAGAGTGTCCAAACAACTTCAGTTTGATGCGGGGCTGTGGATTCTGCACGTGCCGCAGCTGCTGGATAAAAAGCCCCCGGTGCGTATCCTAAAATTCAACATAAAGAAAAAATCAGAACATGTGGCAGGGACCTTCTGTCTCCCAATGAACTCAGACCACTGGGTTTAGATACCACTTTCTTGCCAGGTCAGTGTTCATCTGGATCAGTTCCTCCATCTACTTCATCATGCAAATGATCAGTTACTGGCAGAAAGGCAGGGACAGGTAGACAAGGCACAGCTGATTCCAGAGCCACCTTGAGTCTTCATGAAAATCACACATGACTTCAGGCTCAGTACCAGTGAATGGGATCATTTTGACCTCTGATGGAGAGGGCAAAGGAGGAAAAACTAGTCTCTTTCAGTACCCATTCTCCTTACTTGTCAGTCTCAGTAGCATAATCAATATTCATAATCTTATATAATATACATGCAGCATTGAAGAATTTTGCAGTGACAGCTACCACCTGAGTGATCTGAAAACTCGGTGTGCATCTCCCCTCTTCTTTACATCAGCTTTTTCTGTACTTCTCATATTTGGGAGAATTGTCATCTTCCCTCTCCCTCCGCCCACTCAGTTCTGTTTATTTCCACTTCAGTTCTTTGCGAGGTAAATATTGCTTTTCCTAGACAACTCTTACCTCTTCTTTCCCCACACACTTATTCTTTACCTTAAAAGACTTCTCGCATTCTATTCACCTTCCATTTTTCTACTCCTCTACTGCAAGTGTACAACCTCCTGACCGGTTTCCCTCTTTACTCCCAAGCCTCAATAGGTCTGTCTCCCTACTTAATTCTCCTCTCAGTTTGCCCTCTGTGTGCATTCACTGTCTCTTGCACAGCTGCAACCTCATCTTCCTACACAGGCCTTCCTCAAACCCAATCACATCTCCTACAGAAGAGCTTTCCACTTTGAGCTCTCCCATTACCCCTCTGTATCCTGTCTTGTAGTATCTGAAGAAAACTCCTTCTGTTCCTGCCAAAGACAGAGCTGGGAATGAACAAATCGAATCTCTCTTTTCTCTTTGCCCAGCAAGAGGCAATGAGACATGGCATGCTCTATTTCCCACAAAAGCTGAGCTTGAAAAATCAACTCAACAGAGGGATGCAGTGCAGGACAGCAAACTATCAAGTGTCTCTCACCACAGAAAGACCTGTTTTAAGGAAACAGAGATAGCAGAAAGGTGGAAGGCCAAAGGAACTAGCTTCATATTCTTTTCCTTCATTCCCCCCATTTGGAGCTGAGAGGCTCTGTTGTTCTGCATTTGTACTGAATTTAACATGTAGGATGAGTCATTAAACGAGCACCTACAGCTCCCCAAAATTCTACACATGCAGCAATCAAGCTGAGAAATTTGACAGAAATAGTAGCTCATATAATTTAGTTCCTTCCTTGCTAACAGGCATTTATTAAATAAGTTAGTCACAATGCAAATACTGCACCCCCTCATGGCTAATACTGAATCTCTGCAAGAGCCACTATGACAGTAGGTTCTTCATGTACGTGATATTAGGGACAAAACCCTCCACAGGCACTGAAAATAAAACAAGCATCAGGTATGCTCTGTACTAGATGATACTGACCATTTTGAGTAGTACTAGAATATTTTCAGTGGTTTGATGTAATTTATCAATTTCAACTGATCAGACTCTCTTGCAAAGTATACTCCGCTGAGGTATGTAATTATCACACATTTTCGCTACGTATGGGCAGGCCTTTACTAATTAAGAATACTCTGCTAACAAGAAGAGAGTTACAGCTACTAACATCTCTTTCAGAAGAGATTTATCTGACTTTCTCCCTTTTGTTCTAGGTCAACTTTTATTAGTTCCCTATTTACATCATGACTAAAACACAAATCTATCCACCTGCATGCAGACACAGACAAGAGTTTTGGTGCAGGGATACAAATATGCAAAATCGATCCTGTTAAAACAAACATTTACAAAAGCTATCATTGCAAAGGAAGCCTGAACTTTGGCACTTTCTGACATCTTCACTGATATATTTTACAATCCTAGTAAGTACAGACTTACTGGCAGGACTACAGAACATGATTCTACTTCCACCTTGGCAGTGCCTGGTACACACCATCTTCTACTGCTACTCTGAAATGGTCATTTATTTCAGTGTTCCACAGACCCATCAGCATAATTAAACCAGGACTGTTTTAATTGGTCTGGTTCTTGCCTGTGATCTCCAGGCAAGTGGTCCCTGAACCTTCACAGCATGAGTGATGCTGCCTATTCACAATAATCAATGCGTATCAGATGTGTCAGACTTACTGCCTTACAAGCCCAGATCAACTTTCCGTTCTAGTTGCAACTTGGTGATACTGAAATTGCAGAATTAAAAGTAAACATTGAGAACTTATGCAACTATTCCATATGGTATTAGAGTTTCCAGAAGGGGCACAGACCCCTCATACTTCATAACCCTAATCTAACTAAAATGGTGATAGTGGGGAATTAAGTCCTCTTGTGGGATGTGCAAATTCTTAACAGTTTATTTTCCAGTTTCTTCTAAACACCTTAGATGCTTTGCTAGGCACTGTCAGAGACAGCGTAAGATCAGTGGTGCAGACTAGCTTAGCCATTTTTATTAACACATACATAATAGCTTTAACTGAGGGCTGTCAAAAGACAGCATTCCAGTAAGGATTTTTGCAGCAGCTTTTAGAATGGCCTTGATGAGTATCTTATCATATGATTTCCCATGGTCAAACTTTTCCTGGTATCTTAAAAACATGAAAACCTCAGTTAAAATTAATGCATTCCCAACCTTTTTAAGTCTTGCAAGCAGACTGGCTACATGTTCATGCTGCTCTGCTCTGGCAAGATCTTCTGCTGTTTTCCCATCCTGTTAAAACACAAATTGTTAGCAGCAGTTCCTTCCTTTTGCCCACAATACAAAAAATCACAACACAGCTCAGCAGCTCAAGGCAGTTAACAGAATTGCTGTCAGATGCAAATGAAATACAGAGAAGTAAAAAAACCCAACAACCAACAACCACTAATGACTACCCCCACCAGAATCCCTGTTTTTTTAAATTGTCAAAAAAAAAAAGGTACAATGCAGAACAATGGCATTTCTTTTACAAGTTGGCACCTGGATGCCACTGTAACAAGATACTTTGAATTCAGAGCCTGAGAGCAATACCAATACTCCCCATCTGAATTGCTCTTCTCTTCTCACCAACTGGAGGATGATAGTGATTTCTAGATATTACATACTGAACAGATCTAAAAGTTTAAACAGTTCACCAAGAGGGGACACATCAGCATATTCACTCACATGAATAGCAGGTGAATTTTCTTTACTAATGGATAAGGAATGACAGTGGCATATCAGTCACTAGAGGCTTCCACAAAGCAAGAACAGTGTAAGGGATGTGGTTTAAATTGCATCAGCAAATTTAAAAGGAGAAACAAAGTTGCCTTCAGCATTCTGGTCTTGCCAATTAATCACCCACACTTCATAGGTCAGGTGTTTAATATTAAATAGGCTGAAAGAAAATTGCTCACTGCTTTCACTCTTAGAACTACACTGATGCTATTGTATTGTTTTAAATTTTGGTAACAGGCAACTAATTTATGAGCACTTTGCTTCTTTCACTCTCTCAGATAAGAGCTTTCAATTATTAAGAGGTACTACTGGAAACCTAAGATCTTTTTCTTGGGTTTCTATCTTTGATTTTACTAGTTTTTCATGTGAAACCTGCATTGTCTTAAGTAGTCCTGAGGTTACTGTAATTACTATCCCTACATATGAAATAAATATCTTTGACAATTGAGTGTCCACCTACAGAAGCCATTTTCAGGTTTCCATAAAAGTTATTATGTACTCCAGAATGTCAGATAATTCAGACAGAACAGGAACAGAACATTACCAAGAAACAGCCAAAATTGTAGTTGATGGTGTGAACTGACTAAATTTGAACCAATACTTTACCCTTAAATTCCTTCCATAGTTGACATATAATTGCAACTTTAGTAAAGAAACACCTGAATGTATTTTTTAAAATTAATTTTCCTTAGAGAAGATATATCAAACAGGAAGAATCTCTCTATCTGTGCTGACCCTACCCTCCAAATCCCAGCTAATCTCGAGCGCTTGCTGCATGAGAGGAAGAGCAGACTAGCAGCTGGGCAGCTAGCCTGCCATCAGAACTGCTTCAATACTTCTAGTGCTTCCCAAGTTTCCAGTCTTAGGCACATCCAGGGGAATCCAAAACCTTCAAAGAAAGGGGAAACCTTGATCCCCTTCCTGAGAAGCCCTGTGGTAACAGGACGCAGGCTTCCCCAACCTTAAGTGTGAATTTTACCCAGATCCTCAAATCTTTGGCCTCCTCTTAAGTCCAAAGCAGGACTGCTACAGCCTGGCCCTGTGCTCTTCCAGAGCGCAGTACGCTCCTGTTGCAACACAAGCTTGGGAGATGGCCTGGCCAACTCCAGCACCAAGCATGTATGCAGTGACAGATCCCTGCACGGGCACTGTCCCTTTGAATCAGAGGAGGTCCCACACCTCTCAACGGGGACACCACAATTGACCGGCATGGCTTGGGTCACTTGACACCCTTGCTTGCTTGTGTTTCATTGCTCTCTGGGGGTTTGTTCTGGCTTCAAGCCTGGCTTTGGCTAAACAGCTGTACTCTGATATATCATTTGTTTAGCTCAGTCACAGCTATTCAGGCACAAACACAAAGGAAATAACCATCTGGTGAGTATTTGCCGAAGAGCGTGAATGGCAATGGCTCAGCCAGAGCCTGATCAGTGGGCATGGTTATAATGGGATAGAGGTGCCGGCTCCCAAAGCTGGAAAAATGGCAACAGGAATGGTTCAAATTGCTAAAAGTCTAAGCAGATGTGTGCAAAGAGCAAGCCTACTTACAACAATGGGATGGCATTGTTGTAACCCAGAGCTCCATCCCCACTTCCTAACAGGTTCCTGAGCTCAAGACCAGCCATCTGATACAGCTGTCTAATCTTGGTTCAGACTGTGAAGGAAGAAGAACTGAAAAGAAGGCCCATCAGGGGCTTTCGCACTACCTTTTGCTTAGCCGCTACTCTTAAGCTGAGGCTTTTGCCCTTGGTCCTCACCTGAGCAGCACTACAGCTATATGCCTGCATGTGGCCATGTATCCCACTGACCTGGTCCCTAACTTCTGGGTTTGACCTTGAGCCTACCTCTTCACTATGGACTTGCCTGGTGATCACTAGACCCTTCGCTGACCATGGTCACCAAGCCCAATTCCTGATCTTGACTTAACTCAGACCTACTTCACTGTTAGGGACTTGTCTGGTGACCCAGACCTTTGGCTGAAGCTGGTTGCCATCACTGGACCTGCTCTGCTTGCTTTGCTTGGGTACTGTGGGACTGGGCCTGTGTTGGTGAGGACACTGTCCCTGCCTGCTTTGCTGTTTACTCTTGGCTCCTAGCTCACCTTCCCTTACGGAGCAATGCCTTAGCAAGGGCACTGCCTGACAAGCATAATTTTTTAAGTTCATGGTCATCAGACCACACAGTAACCAGAAAGGCCTGTGGAGCAGGTGAAGGACACCCCACAGCATTGGCAACAAGCACCAAGTACAGCAGGAAGAACTCTAGGTCAAATTTATCCCCCAAAAGCATTTTGAAATGTTTACATTGACAGATGCTAGCAGCTCAGTTCACATCTCTGTTGAAAATTTAGACTCAGATCTGGAAGCTTAATTTATTGACTGAGGTAACAGGTGGAAAAGCATAAATGAGATAAATGATTCATTTTACAAGGAAACTTGCATGCTAGTTCACTCATCCATGCACCCACACATCTTGCACCATGAAAATAAAACCTTTTAATTCCCTGAAAGCAAGAAAAATATTTAAGATATATATAATACATTTGTACAGTAATGGTATGTGATGTGAAATGACATATCTTGTAATGACAGTGGCCCACTGTACTTACAGAAAACACAATGCTACAAGTAATTCTTACATGAAGAAATTCTTACGTGTAGATGAAGTGGTAGCTGTACTGTACCTTAATCAGTTTTAAGTTCGGTTGTAAGAAGGGAACAAGTGAACAACAGAGAATGCTTTTCAAGTGGTGGACATACAACAGCCTAACTTTTTTTTGGAAAAAATTTCAGTATGTCATTATATTAGACCATTGTCCTTTTTTCCACTCCTCTCTTTCATACGTGAAAGAAGCAAGAAGCGTAATAGTATCTCTCAATACTTACAGAGGTTAAAGCTTCTACATTGGCACCAGTAAGACACAGGAACCGGACAACATCAAGAATGCCATTGTTTGCTGCCAGATGTAAAGGTGTTCTTCCATACTACCATGGGGGAAAAAAGTGTCATTATGTTAGTCAAAGAACTTCACTCCAAATTTTATGACTAATAATCAAACATACTATACACACTGAAACACAGCAAAGCTCTTGCAAAAACTGTAAGAAAACATAATTTTGATTACAGCTTAAGCACAACTGCTTAAAGCTCAATTAAAAACAAAGGCTAGACTGAATACTTAAAAAATGGGAAATAATTCTATAGCTAAATCCCCCACAACTGTGGAGGAATCCTTTAGAGTTTTTTTGCTATATTTGAGAATGTCTTTCTAATTTCCAGTAAATTTAATTGCATTTTGCTTAATTAGATATGAACCAGCTAAGCAACACTAAATCCTTAACCTTCAAAGCTCTGGATTCTATTTCAATCCAAGTATTACTGGAGATTACATATCTGCAGTCTCCCTCTTCCACCCAAAGCAATAGAAGGGATCAACACAAGAAGTCAGTCTGAAGGAATTTGTGCTTTCAAGTGACAGAGGGAAAGTGCTGTAAGAATTGCTTCCCCAGTTTTTGCTTTTCCCCATCAATCTCTCCACTGACAACAGGTCCTCATGACATCCACTTCTGGTCTTTCATGTTCAGAGGTACTGTTAGAAATATCACTACCATATACTCTCTGCTTCTAACTCCTCTTACTATTACTTCACATATTTTCATGCTTTCAATGCTGTTCTCCCTGTTTCAAGCCTACATTCAGAAACAAACACACAAAATTACTTCACAAGAGAGTATTTGAAAGCACAGCTAACTTCCTGACAACCAGAAACTGAAAAGATGACCAGCTCCTCAAAACCCTACACCTCAACTCAAATAGCATCCTGGCCTGTATCAAAAATAGCGCGGCCAGCATGACTAGGGAAGCGATTGTCCCCCTGTACTCAGCACTTGTGAGGCCGAAGCTCAAATACTGTGTTCAGTTTTGGGCCCCTCACTGCAAGACATTGAGGAACTGGAGCGTGTCCAGAGAAAGGCAACAAAGCTGGTGAGGGGTCTAGAGAACCAGTCTTATGAGGAGCAGCTGTGTAGTCTGGAGAAAAGGAGGCTGAGGGGAGACCTTCTCACTCTCTACAAGTACCTGAAAGGGGGTTGTAGCGAGGTGGGTATTGGTCTCTTTGCCCAAGTAACAAGTGATAGGATGAGAGAAGGTGGCCTCCAGTTGTGCCAGGGGAGGTTTAGATTGGATATTAGGGAAAATTTCTTCACTGAAAGGGTTGTCAAGCATTGGAACAGGCTGCCCAGGAAAGTGGTTAAGTCACCATCCCTGGAGGTACTTAAAAGACATGTAGATGTAGCACTTAGGGACATGGTTTAGTGGTGGACTTGGCAGTGTTACGTTTATGGTGGGACTTGATGATCTTAAAAGGTCTTTTCCAATCTAAATGATTCTGTGAATCTATGATTCTAAATAAATGTGTATGATGTTCTACTGCACATAGTCTGTGGAAGAAACAAACTGTGCCTTCAACTGGTATTACGTACATGTTGGACAATGCCACATGTGAGGACCAAGGATAAATGGTTGTCATGTTAATGCACTTCCATTAAAGGGCTCGCTGCTGAAGAGGACCAGTAGAAATAAAGCCTCTCTATTTGAGAAGACCCAAACTCACCCTTTCAAATAAAGAGCGCTCTAAAAATCGCTCTAGTGTACATGACTTCTAAAAGAATAACAGGACACAAACTATAACCACGGCTTCTGTAGCCATGATCCCACCCCCACTGAACGCTTGAAGACCGACTTTTTTTTCCACAGCATGCTTGCAGCCAGGCTACTGATCCCAGCTCAGCACTCTCCATTAGGCAAAGAGGTGCTAATCCAGCCTTGCGCTGCATTAACGCACCTTCCCCAAAATGTGTTCTCAGATGTGGATCTGGATTTAATTGCCTAGTCAATCAGGTTTAAGCTCAGAGGCAGGACTGGGGAGGTCATTATTTTAAGTTTTTTCACTTGGCAGCTCATGATTTTAATTATTAAACCCAAAAGTGATTGCACTAGACAACCCTCAGGCCAAAAGCCCCACAACTTTCTTCAGCTGGCTAATACAGAGAAGGTCAGTGCTTTGGTAATAAATGGAAGTGTTAACTAGAAAATGTTATTGCCAGAATATGTACTTTTCCAGAAAAAAAAAGAAGCTAGAATACCTGAATCAAACAAATTGCAGATAGCAACATAAAGATTCCTATGAGTAACTTTTAAACTTTGTAGCATATATAACATTTAAATAGGGGTTCACTCAGAGCTAAATATCAAACCCTAAGCCCCATAACCTGTCAGCAGAATCCAATGGCTGACTGTAACCTATTCAAACTAACCAAAGTAAAGTTTCCTGAAACAGCTTTCTTGCTTTTAAAGATCTCTAGGAGGAAAGCCAGAATGTTAAGCCTGTAAAGCATCACATTCAGTTATCCCATACACTACAGCACTAGCACAACAGAAGAAGCAAACAAAGCACTAGTATCTCAAAGTTTAGGGACAGGCTATTAAACGTTCATTTTAGAAAGTGCTTACAACAATTATGGACAGTTCACATTTTTAGCTGGCAGTCATCCAGTGATATGCACTGGAATAAATATTTTTAGGGTTGTAACATTTACCAAGTGTTTCTGCAATTGTCACGTGTTTGTGAAACAATGAGCAGTAAGAAAGTACCTTACACAGACTGCTGACTTCAACTCTTGAAAATAATTTTATATTTAACATTTTAATTCTGAGATTTCCTGTACCCTGCCAGTGACAATTTGTTTAATAGATAAAATACAGCTATTCTATTCTGAGATAAATGTTTTATTAGGATTTATTTTAATAAATCAACTCAATGCAGAAGAACATAAACCAGCCAATATGACACTTATTTTTATAACCAGGAATATAATCTGCAGTTGAGTTAAATCCCTTGTTAGATGACAGTGCAGATCTTTTAATTTAATTTGGAAGATTTTGAGGCAGATTTTTCATAAAAATGTACCAGTCTTCAACTCTGTATATACATTATTGTTACTAAATCACACCAAATCAAGGCCAGCAGCAATGCATTTCATCTGTTCTTCAGTGCCTAGATGTAATCTGCACAAAACAAAGCTATGCAGCTAGTCAAGAAGGTTGGCATGTATTTCCACATTAGAGTTGAGTGGCAAAACACACTGGAATAATTCACTTGGGCTCTTCATGGATCTTTAATCATCTATTCAACTGAAACAAACAGGTGAATTTGCAAGGTGTGTCATTTAATGTTTTGCTTTTGGCCACTTTAAGAGATAAAAAAAAAAAATTTTTCATATCAAAGAACTGGAAAGGGTCATCTAATGCAATAGGTGAGCTATTAAACAAAGTAGCTCAGTATCTATGTATTCCACATACCTTGTTAGTGACATCCAAATTACAACTTGCTTCACAGAGTGCCATCACAATAGGAACATTCCCATCTTTGCAGGCCACATGCAAGGGAGTGTTGCCATGTCTGTCTTGCAAATCTACAGGACATCCTTGACTGATGAGACTTTTAACTACTTCTATTTGACATCTTCTGACAGCAAGGTGTAGGGCTATATGACCATCCTGAAATCACAAGACAGCTCGTAAGCAAGATTTAATAATGCTAAAAAACAAAGCATTTTGCAGAGTCACAATCATTTCACTTAACTGGGTGCACCTCCTTGCCTCAAGAATCACAGTGGTTTTAATTTTTGTTTTAAGGGTGGAGGCAGGGAGATGCACAGTATCTGTCTCAACAAATCAGCTATGGGATGAAAGCAAATTTCTATTAAGCTACTGAGCTTTGCAGTGGAATGGATGAAATGCAAATACACATTCTCCACTGATGACTTCCCTAGGAGGTAGAAGAGTGATCAACTGTAACAACCAGCTGAATATTGTAAACCACCCATGTGTTTACTGACAGAAGTTAGTGATGCAAATATCATTCAATCTGCTTAGTGATCAGTAACTTCAGAGACTGAGCTTTCTTGCCTTGCGAAACAACTCAAGAGACAACGTGACTGGTAAAAACAATTTAATTCTTTTAGAAGCAAAAGCATTTTTCTGAACTGGCTTTAATAACTATTTAGCAACTATCAGCAATAAAAGTAGCTAAAAGAACAAGCATAACAAAACTACAAGCAATGAAATGTCAGATTTGTTTGTTGGGATTACACCGTGAAAGACAAAACCCAATTCTGAATCAATACAGTTATATTTTTAAATAGTCACAATTTAGCTTATTGGAAATAGGTGTGATTTAGCCAACCCATAGGAATCAAAGGCCAACAGTAAACCCATCTTTTTTCTCTTGAGTTAATAGTTTGTTGCCAATTACAGAACCCAATGTTCCTGCCATTTTTCACAGAGTGTTACTCATAAGGTAGTAATTGGTAAGGTGATAATGAATCAGCAAAAACCCAATTGTGGAAAAATAATCAGTGGGCAACTTTAAAGACTATTGCTGTCATCAATAGTCTCTGCATGAACTGCTCAGAAAACCCACATCACTGAAACAATGCTGGCTTGCAGCATTCAAATGAAGCAATTCAGAGACATGGCTCTGACACCTGTGATCTCTGGACGTAATTCCTGACCAAAAGCAACTCAAACTAACCTTGTCTGTTGCACGAAGGTCAGCCCTGTGTTCTGCCAGGCATTCCACAATATCATGGTAACCCCTAGCAGATGCTGTCAGGAGTGGCGTCTCCCCTTCTTTGTTTTTAATGTTCACGTTGCAACCTGCTTCACAGAGTGCTTTGGCAACAGAGTAGTAGCCATGCCAAGCAGCACAATGCAGTGGGGTTTCTTCTTCCTGTCAACATGGGAAATAAAAACCAAAACCAACAGAGCTGAACCAAATGCCAGGAGGAACAATACCCCAGCTTAATTTAGAAAGACAGGAAGGTGACATGAAAGAAAAAAGACAGTCTACTAAGTAAGCCCTGTAAAAAGATGTTGTAATTTCTAATGCTGACGTTCTCAAAGGAAGAATAACTCCTGCTGACATACAAAGTGATTATGGTAACACACTAGACTGTCATCATTACCCGGATTCTAAGAGTATGTATTTCTCACCATAAAACTATCTACGGACAACACCTTGCATGTCAGCAATCTTAGTTTAGATGTTCCCATGCTTCTGCAGCTATCTATCTTGGTTCTCTCACTTGAAAACTGATCCTCATTGGTAAGCAACTTCTACATCCTGTGTGCTGAGGGACTAATCCAGTGTTTAAAACAGATGGCTCACCAAGGAGATGAAAATCATAGAACCACAGAAAGGTTTGGGTTGGAAAGGACCTTAAAGATCATCTAGTTCCAAACTCCCTGCCATGGGCAGGGACACCTTCCACTAGACCAGGGTGCTCAAAGCCCCATCCAACCTGGCCTTGAACACTTCCAGGGATGGGGCATCCACAGCCTCTCTGGGCAACCTGTTCCAGTGCCTCACCACCCTCATAGTGAAGAACTTCTTCCTTACGGCTAATCTAAACCTACCCTCTTTCAGTTTAAAACCATTACCCCTTGTCCTAACACTACAATCCCTGTTAAAGAGTCTCTCCCCATCTTTCCTGTAGGGCCCCCTTTAAGTACTGGAAGGCTGCTATAAGGTCTCCCCGGAGCCTTCTCTTCAGGCTGAACAACCCCAACTCTCTCAGCCTGTCCTCATAGGGAAGGTGCTCCAGCCCCCTGATCATCTTTGTGGTCCTCCTCTGGACCCAATCCAACAGGCCCATGTCCTTCTTACACGGGGGGCCCCCGAGCTGAACATAGTACTCCAGGTGGGGTCTCATGAGAGCAGAGCAGATGGAGAGAATCACCTTCCTCGACCTGCTGGCCATGCTTCTTTTGATGCAGCCCAGGATGCAACTGGCTTTCTGGGCTGCGAGTGTACATTGCTGGCTCATATTCAGTTTTTCACCCACTAATACCCCCAAGTCCTTCTTTGCAGGGCTGCTCTCAAACCACTCATCGCCCAGACTGTATTTGTGCTTGGGATTGCCCCAAACCATGTGCAGGATCTTGCACTTGGCCTTGTTGAACTTCATGAGGTTGACATGGGCCCATCGCTCAAGCCTGTCAAGGTCCCTCTGGATGGGTTCCCTTCCCTCCAGCATGTCAACCGCACCACACAGCTTGGTGTTGTCCGCACCATGCAACTTGGTGTCATTGGCAAACTTGCTGAGGGTACACTCAATCCCACCATCCACGTCACTGACAAAGATGCTAAGCAGCACTGGTCCCAATACTGACCCCTGAGGAACGCCACTTGTCACTGGTCTCCACTTGGACATGGAGCCATTGACCACAACTCTCCAAGCGTGACTATCCAGCCAATTCCTTATCCACTGAGTGGTCCATCTGTCAAATCCATGTCTCGCCAATTTAGAGACAAGGATGTCGTGCAGGACAGTGGCAAATGCTTTGTCCAAGTCCAAGTAGATGATGTCAGTTGCTCTTCCCTTGTCCACCAACACTGTAACCTTGTCGTAGAAGGCCACCAGATTTGCCAGGCACAATTTACCCTTAGTGAAGCCATGTTGGCTGTCACCAATCACCTCTTTAGTTTCCATGTGCCTTAGCATTGTTTCCAGGAAGATCTGCTCCATGATCTTGCTGGGCACAGAGGTGAGACTGGCTGGCCTGTAGTTCCCCAGGTCTTCCTTTTTTCCCTTTTTAAAAACAGGGGTTATGTTTCCCCTTTTCCAGTTAGTGGGAACTTCCCCAGACTGCCACAACTTCTCAAATATGATGGACAGTGGCTTAGCCACTTCATCTGGCAGTTCCTTCAGGACTCGCAGATGCATCTCGTCAGGTCCCATAGACTTACATACCTTCAGGTTCCTTAGATGGTCTCAAACCTCATCTTCTCCTACAGTGGGCAGTTCTTCATTCTCCCAGTCCCTGCCTTTGCCTTCTGTGACTTGTGCGGTGCAGCTGGAGCACTTGCTGGTCAAGACCGAGGCAAAAAAGTCATTGACTACCTCAGCCTTCTCCGTGTCCCAGGTAACCATGTCTCCCATTTCCTTCCTGAGAGGGCCCACATTTTCCCTGGTCTTCCTTTTGTCACCGATGTACCTATAGAAACTTTTCTTGTTGCCCTTGATGTCCCTGGTCAGATTTAATTCTATCAGCGCTTTAGCTTTCCTAACCCGATCCCTGGCTGCTTGGACAATTTCTCTGTATTCCTCCCAGGCTACCTCTCCTTGCTTCCACCATCTGTAGGCTTCCTTTTTGTGTTTGAGTTTGTCCAGGAGCTCCTTGTTCATCTATGCAAGCCTCTGGGCATTTTTGGCTGACTTCCTCTTTGTTGGGATGCATTGCTCCTGAACTTGGAGGGTGTGATCCTTGAATATTAACCCTTTCCTGGGCCTTTTTTCCCTCTAGGGCTGTATCCCATAGTACTCTACCAAGCAGATCTCTGAAGAAGCCGGAGTCTGCTCTCCTGAAGTCCAGGGTAGTGAGTTTGCTGTGCACCCTCCTCGCTGTCCTAAGAATCTTGAACTCCACCATTTCATGGTTACTGCAGCCAAGGCTGCCCTTGAGCTTCATATTCCCCACCAGCCCCTTCTTAGTGAGAACAAGGTCCAGCATAGCACCTCTCCTTGTTGGCTTCTCCACCACTTGGAGAAGGAAGTTATCATCAACACATTCCAGGAATCTCCTGGATTCCTTAGCCCTGCTATGCTGTCCCTCCAACAGACATCAGGGTGGTTGAAGTTCCCCATGAGGACCAGGACTTGTGAATGTGAGGCTGCTCCTATCTGTCTATAGAGGGCCTCATCTGCTTAGTCTTCCTGGTGAGGTGGCCTGTAGCAGACCCCCACTATAATGTCACCTGACCCTGCCCTCCCTTTAGGCCTGACCCGTAAGCTCTCAGTTGCCTCCTTGTCCGTCCCCAGGCAGAGCTCCATGCACTCCAGCTGGTCATTGACAAAGAGCAACACCCACTCCTCATCTCCCCTGCCTGTCTTTCCTAAAAAGTCTGTATCCTTCCATTCCAACACTCCAGTCATAGCAGCCATCCCACCACTTCTCCATGATGCTGATAAGATCATAGCCCTGCATATGTATGCACGCCTTTAACTCCTCTTGTTTATTCGCCATGCTGTGTGCGTTTGCATAGAGACATTTAAGTTGGGCCCCTGCTGAAGCTGACTTACTGGCTGGAGTGGCTGGAATTCCTTTGTGCTGCTCTCCAGGTGCTCTCCTGCTGACCTGTGATCCCTCTCCAGGTTCCGGGTATCTATTGCTGACACTGGCATCAAACTGGTAGGAGTGGGATGGTTCCCCTAGACTTGCAGTTTGAGGCAGAGCACTCTGCTTACTATGTTCAAAAGGCACATCCTAATGACTTAGGAGTGTAAGCTGTGACTTGGGTCCTTAGAAACCTGCGTCCTTTAAACGCACATCACAACAAGCATTTGAAACTGTAGGCATTTTGAGTTCAGTTGTGACTGAAGTTCTAATTTGCTTTTTGCTTGAACCCAGGAAGCTTCAAAATATTCACCTTCAGTCTCTTCATACTTCGTAACAGTTATGTGGAACATCATTAAGAAACTCAAATGTTTTACAAAAACACGCTATTGAAAGTAGCCCACTGAAAAGCAGGGAGGATTAAAACCCACCAAAAAAGTCATTCTATCAGATTCTAAGAAACAGGATATCCTTTCTGTACCGGGCAAGTATCAGTGAGGAGACAATCAATGCTGATAATGGTATAGGGCTTGGGCTGTATTCAAGGTTTCTGTAAAAATCTGAAGAAACAGTCGAACAGCATGTCCTGTGGTTCCTTGGCCTGCTGCTGCTTAAACAATACAAAGGTAGTCCTAGAGGATGCAGCACCTGGGGAGGCTTATGGAACTCCCCCCCCCCCCCCCCCCCCAGTTAAATTTGGGTCAAATGGATGTTTTTTTTCTATTAAGCCTTTCCTTTCCTGTTTTCTCACAAGAGTTCAGAGCTCCAATGAAGCCCTCCTGAGCCCTTCTCTCATTTTCAAAAATGAGTGCTTGACACTTCAGAGAAGTCCCATGATGGCTGAAAACCAAGCTGAAGTCAAGGCAAAAACTACCACCCAAGCGCACACTACCACCCATACCTTTGTGATGTTCAGTTTCTCCAGCTTTAAGCTTTCATTTTCAAGAAAACCTGTGTTTTTTAACAGTAGTTGGTTCATGCACGCTGTTTTTTGCAGTCTTCATTAAGAGGTATTGAAACCTCCATAATTTTGTTATTTTTTTCAAATTCTAACACGCCAGAGGCTGCAAGGCAAGACTAAGAGTTTTGACCACTTGTACTAAAGCCTTATTTGTTGAAGAAAAACAGACAGTGTCCATGACTCACCTTGTCTTGAAAGTTTGGATTGGATCCAATGCGACAGAGAAACTGAACCACATCCACATGCCCGTACCGAGCTGCAACATGGAGAGCGGTCTCCCCAGACTGCAATTACAGAAGAACATGCCAGTGTAATTTCATATGTCACTCCTAGGTATTCACCTCCACATACAGCCTGAATGCCTGTATGCTGTATGGGGTACTCCTCCCTCCCTGTAACCCAGTGGCACAGCTGTCGTCAGAAGAGATCTCCTGCTTACAAACTGCAGTTGTACGTGACAGATACAGCACCACCCGACAGGTTATTTCTTCAAAGGCCTTCCTTTTTCAGAACTTATTTTCCTACTTAATTTGTTCCAGGTCACAGCCACAATAGGTTTTCTGAGCAATATGAGGCGGCAGCTGCGTGTGCAACTGGTGTTGAAACAGACATCCTATTTCTAATCATACTATTTCCATACGCTTCCCCTTCACCCTGTATACACAAATGTAAGGAACTGGCCTAACACCTTGGTATATCCTGGTGTATTTTGGTCATTACATGTAATTATTTGCAACCTTTTGTTGAAGTCATATGGAAAAGAAATGGTATTCTTACTAAGACAGTAACCTCTTTCCTAGTAGCCCCATCAGGAGTTGAACACTAATTTTGCTAATGTGCCTTGTCTTGCACTAGTTCCCTCAACAAAGCAAACTGTGTTTCACAAGTATAATTGCCTCTGTACTGGAGCTTTGGCTAGTATGAAAACATCACTACCATGTAAGATTTTAACAGCAACTACTTTCTAGGGCAAATGTGCTGAAGTAAAACTGCTGGAGACAAGGTAAGTGCTCATCAGCTATAAACTGTTAGACTTCATTATGCTCAACTTAGTAACAGTCAAATTTACTTGTCAGACAAAAGTGATTTTAAATCAAGAGGAATGAAAAACAGAATCACGATTTTACCCCGAGTTCCAATGAGAAATCTAGTCTTCAAGCAAAAATTAATTTAGGTTTGTACTTCCCCACCTACCCACCATGTACTCACCACATTTAATATGCACGCTTCGTTAACATTTGTCAGGAAAATAATCAGTACATCCAGCTACTTTAACACTGTGTTATCACAGCCCTATATGTCAGCTTATAAAACCACACTAAAAAAGCCAGTCACATTCTTGGAATTATGGCACAGCTGAAAATCTTTCCAATTGAAAGACCTCTCTCTCTGCTAGGATAAAGTTACAAAAAAGGTTGTCTGCATGAAAAAGGAGAAGAATTTTTTTCTTACCTTATCTTTAACATCCAAAGGACATTTATTATCATTGAGAAATTTCAGTGTTTCTACATGACCATGTCGAGAAGCCCAATAGATTGCATTAGATCCAGCCTGTCAAAAATATTTGATTACAGATGTTATTGATCAATTTAAAAACCTAATTCTAGATTTTCACCTGAGGTATACATGCACTTAGCTGTACACATATACATTGAACAGCTATTCAAGCTTATATGAACACATTTACTTTAAAATAAAACAACTTAGAATTGGTTCAACAACCCCACACACCAATGACAACAAAAACCCCTCTATGCAAGGATGATTAACAGGATCACTCACTGTTTGTAAGGATAATCCTCTTCCCCCTTCTAAGGGAGTTTTTTGGAAAGAACAGTCATGAGATAAAAACCTTTCTGCTGCTTACTTCACCATCCGTTAGTTAAAGAAGCAGACAGTGCTTCAAGTTTGCTTTAAATGAACCCCAGATTGTTACAACACATTTTGAAAAAACCTTGTTGAAAGCATACCCTCCATCGCATACAAGTTTTAGCTGCGATATTCCCCATTGCTAAAATGTTCATTTATCATGCCATATTAAATAAAGTTCACCACTGTGTTTTAGGGCAATCACTAATTTGAACTAATTGAGGCAATTTTGTAAGCATGAACTACATTTTAAGACTAGTATAATTCAAATTATTTCAGCTAATAAAGTGATCCATATCAGAGGATATGCACTAGTAACAAATGACATTATTAAAGATTTGCTTTTATCTTTTTGCTGTGGAAGACAGAAACAGACTCTACAGCCCAGATTTTCTCCTTTCCAATACAACTTGGTCTGAACTGCTTGTCCTCTGCCAACTGGACTGAAAAACTTAAACAGAACGATGACAAAGCAGAACCCTGACCTTATCTTGAACATCAATACGGGATCCACGCTTTAAAAGCAACTGCAGCATCTGAATGTTTCCACAGCCAGCAGCAATCAGTAGTGGAGGTGTTCCATGCTAACAACAAAATACAGCAAGAACGATATATTTAATTTTTGAAGGATTAAGAAAAGAGAGTGGAATAGAAGGCAGGCATTGAACGGTATCTCTGGATTTCCAGTTTCAAATTAAGTCTTCAGGGAATACTGTATAGAAAATAATTTGTCCCTTTGTCCAAAGAAATTTATGGCACAGCAATCTTCTATTTTTTTTTTGGATGAATTCACATTTACTAAATGATACACCACATATTAAAGGCATGCTTTTCAAATTAGGAATATTAGTGTTAAGCTCTCATTAGCCCAGTCTGGCAAGGATGTTCCCCTTTGCAAATTCTTTAATATCTACATTTTAAACTAGATTACCTAAGGTGTTTGCCACACCACCTCAAAGACATAAGCCACCAGCAATGTATGGGAAAGTTAAATGGGACTGCACCATTAAAACAAAAAATACAGTGACTTCTTGAAATGTTCAAGGCCCCATCACAGTAAAGTAACTGATGCTTTACTTCATAGTGCTCTTCATGCATATTTCTCAAAGTACTTTAGAATGAAGGTCAGTATAAGCATTCAAAAAAGTGAAAATTAGAGCAGAGATCCAAGGCTAAACAGCAGAGCCAGCAACAGAACTCTGGTCTCTTTGTCTCAGTTCCAATACTCCCGTTAGTACAGCAGCGGCACACTGAAATACTGTAGTTGGCAAGTAATTTCATTTCTGAAAATGAATGACAGCATCCAACATTATGTTCACATAACCAGTCTCTGCAGTATAAGACTTTTATTTCTAACAGTGCTTTGCAAAGTCAGTTTTGGCAGCCTGGTTATTCCTACATATTCTGCCATCCTCATCTGCCACAAGAAACAACAACTGCAAACAAAAGCAAAGGCTGATATCTCATAAACCACAGCTCTTGACAATAGATTTGATTAAAACTTTCTCAAAGACCTAGGCAAAAAAACCTATTTTCGGCTCCATTTTCAGGTAGTTTGGGAAGACTGAACACAGAACACATTAAAATTTCTCCCAAAGAAAGGCAGAATTATTTCCCATCCATTTGTCTTTTCCTTTTCATTTCAGGCGTTACATTTCTATTTTACAAGCACGTTGCTCTATTCAACAGGGTGATAGCTAGTCCCCCACGCACCACAACACAGACCCACACTACCTTGTTGGGTTGATTGACATCATAATTTGTCAGAGATCCCAGAAGGTGCTGTAATCCAGGAACATTGTCATCATTGATGGCATGAATAATAGCTTTCATCACAAAAGAATCTTCCTCATCCTTGTAATTAAGTAAGAAGAAAAATTGTTAGCTTCAAGGAAAAAATCCATACCTCAACAGCTGCCAAGACATCTAAAAAAAATTAAAAAGTAATATTTTCAAAGTCTTTTAGAGTGCTTCAGCTGCAAGTTGTAATCCTTCGTGAAGCATATGGCTAACATGCATGCATGTTATTTGAAAACCCACACCAAAAACACCCACACTTTTTCTAGTACAATATGCTTCCCTCTTCTTCACACATGAACCCATTACTCACTGAGATTCCAAACAGGTTTCTTTTATTAGGTGTATTTTCCTTTTCCTCCTAGGACTTTCAATAGATGCAATACTTGCATGCAATGAAACTAATTCCATGCATACATGCGAACATTAAAAAACCCAAGAGGTACACAAATACAAACTGGAGTATCACGTTTTGCACCATCCACGAATATGACACAGGAGAGGTACTTTGGACCAAGCTCTCACCTATTCACATGGACCAGTTAAAAATCTAAAACATAAGTAATAAGCCTAGATACCTTTGCAGGTGTAACTTTATTTTTTTCCCATGCACTAAAATGTCACAAGAACTGAAATTCACTGAGCCCAATATTTGGATCATTCTTGCCTCCTCTCTCTTGAGGTTTCAGATATTTTAGAACACTAACATAAGGCTACAATCCTTTCTGCTACAACACAGGTGTGAAATGCTGATCCAGTGTTAAAAGGCATACTGACAGCTGAGGTGGGGGAGGCAGGGAAAGGAGGACAAGACCGAGAGAACAAGGAGCATGGAAGCAGAAAGATAAGAGGAAGAGAAGTGGAAACAAGAGTGCGGAGCTGCACAGGAAGGACACAGGGAAAGTAATATGGATAAAAAAGGCTTTGCAGAATTTTTGAAGTTTGATCCTATTAATGCACAGAAAAGATGAGGTTACCCACCTCTAAACATATTAACATACACACTTTGCTGATAACAGGGAATTTGTGAAGCATGTATTAAAATCTGGAGAGTAAGCTAAGTAAGAATGCTTTTGGATTTACAAGCATTTGTAATTACAAAGCATACAGCAATTGCTCCTGAATACTTAGCTCCAGTACACATATATAATACCACAAACTGAATACTGGCCAACTTTAAAATTTCCTCCTTAAATAACTGCTAGTTGTGATACCACTGTCTAGCATTCACTGGATCTAAGAGGGTCTCAATGTTTTTGAATATTCTGTTAAAAAAAAATGCAATATTATTTTACTCTACACAGTGCCATGAAAAACGCAGATGCAATTTTTTCACATTGCAATTGCTACAGTACAAAAAATCCCCCTGAATCAAACTTCAAAACCAAGATAGATGAATTTCTGGCACTAGCTATCAGCCTCACCATGGTAATTAATAAATTAAATTTCAATGTTTGTGTCACACAGCAGATCAGACCATGGATAACTGACCTCTGTAGCCTTAAAATCTATTTCTTCCTACATATGAGATTAATTAATTATGCACATTTTCAATAGCCAAATGCTTCTGTTAGAATCATTTCAGATGTAATAAAGCATTTGAAACATGTAAGTACACACTTACCAGAGTATCATCACTCCTAGCGACACTCATGTTACTTCTGGACAAGAAAGATCTTGATAATCTTTGGCACAAGGATATTAAGCGCACTGATTGCTTTTTAAAAATAAGAAGAAAAAAGCTATATGTAAAAAAAAAATCAAAACAGAACACTTGTGATAAGATGCTACTGCAGAGATTTTAAAGGAATACTGTCGTATTAACAAAACAAACTGGAGTTTGACTTCAACACCCCCCATCTCCTTTTTATACCGTACTGGAACCTTCAATTTCTTTTGACATTTATAATCCAAATAGGCTATTCATATGCCCTAAGAAAAGCTACGGGATTTTTTTGGATTGCTATTATTTCACCAAGCTGTTCAAATACAAAGCAAAACAGATTTGTGTTACATCCTCTTATCCACATTGAAAACATTTAAATGTACATATTTTAAAGTATGTATACACAGAAAACCTAAACTGAGTGCAAATTAGCTGACGTCACTCCTTTAAACGTCATATTACAGAACAGTTTACGATATTCCTAGACCCACTGTTTCACTCTAAGGCAGCAGACTAGTACTTAAATTTTATAAATACCATAGAAGTTCACCTATCACAGACACTAAACTGCGGCAAAAAAAAATGTACTGCACAGCTGAATATTTTGTGCCTTTGGTCCCTATCTTAGCAAAATCATCCTATTTCTTGGCCTCTGTGACAATGAATAAAACTTGTTTCCTAATATCAGTGTGAACTTCCCAATGCACATGCTGAAGGAGGAGGGATAACTGTCTTGATGAACTGCTCCTTGCACAGATTAATGCTTTCAGCTAATAACTTGCCCCACTTCTGGAAAGATTAAGTGATGCCATCCTTCTAAACAATCTCAGACCAAAAATCCTTTGCAAAAGAGACTAGTTTTTCCTTCCTCTGTTAAGTGTTGGTGTAACTACTGGAATAATTAGTTCTGTGAGGCCTGCTTAAGGGATGTTTGATTTACTGGGATAACTGTCACAAAACATGTACCTATACTTTGAAGTGCCTTTTCTCTGAAAAAAGTACCAAGACAGGTTATGACAACATACAGCTAGATGCATAAAACAATCCACATAGAAGCATTTTTATGCAGATCATTAACAAAGAAGTCATCTCCCATACCACCATACTCAAGCACCTAATTTATTCCAACTGACAGAGGAGTAGGTTTCTTCTTCCTTCTCCACTCCTAATGACACTGATGTTTCCCTGGAGCAGGTAATGTTACTGTATTTGTATGTCACCAACATTTTGAAGACTTATTGAATGACTCACTTTCCATTTTCGTCGTGCTGCAAACTTTTTGAATTTCTCCATATTCACTGCGGATGCTTTTCTACTAAGTGCTTGCTGGGTGTCTTTAGGCTATTCACAAAAGAAAAATAAAGTTGTTGTAAAATATCCCTCAATTACAACTAGAACTTTCAAAAAGCACCTTCCTGTATGTAAGACAATGTCCTTCAATGATGATTTCCACTTACATTATGATAATATTGTAATCATACTGTAATAATAAAATAACTGTAAGCACGTAATTTTAACATCCACAGCCTAGTGGGGCATGCAGATGGAATTTCTTGAGAAAATGCCCTGAAGGAAATCCAGACCCAAGAATATTTCATGCAATGCTAAAATTTGCTTTTTCATTTTAAACAAAAAAGCCAACAGAACATTCAGCTTTATCCTTCACCTCCCTCTGTGACAGAGGCATCGGATATCATCTCCTAGATACATCTTGTCTTCTGGGAAGGTTTCCTGGCTGATTTTAAATGCAGTCAAACTTTGTTCCAGTCTCAGTGTAATCAGCTGGATGCTGCTGGGACCCCAGAAAAATCACATCCCAACTATCTGCGCAGCAAGCTCTAAGGCTGCACACTTTGAACCTTCTCATACTAATAAGCTAATACTAAGCACCAGTTACCAGTGCAGTATACCAAATTTTGCATTATATGACCCCATACTTTTAAGTCATTATTATGGAGAAATGCAGGCAAAAGTAGTGATGGGAAAGGGGAAAAGAGGGTATGACCAGTGGGGTGGGGGGACAATGCCTGGAAAGTTAAGATATAAAGGAACATAACAGGGTACAAAACAACATGCCTTGCTGCAGGAGTGAAGACCTTGGTCCCTGAGAGACAAACTTGGACAGTGCTTGCTTCAGTGGTTTAAAAAATCATTTCAACATGTTTCAACTGTTTAAGATTACCCCACCAAAAAGTCAGCAAAACAAAGTCAAATTTGTAGTTTGGTGTATTGGTGTAGAAATGTCTGCCCTAGGATGCGGAACTATGAACTGGAGCAGCTGTGGCACGGATATTCTGCTAATTGGTCCTCTGGGAAGTGGAATGGGGTCTAACACCCACTGTGCATCCCCAAAACCTGGGAAATCAATGGCACTGAAGAGGTTTACTACTTACAATCAGAATGCGATATAGAATTTAAAAAATTAAGTGGCAGGTATTACTACACACATTAAGAAGAATGATAGGTCCCATTTTCTCCCTCTCAAGCTAGTAGCACCACAACAGGTTGATCCAAAGCAAACACTGTGGAACACTGAAAGAAGTGGACCACCACCCCACATTAACTGCTTTCTTCAGTCTAAAGAGGAAGGACAGAAGAGAGATTATCCTTTTTTGCCCAACTGACATAAGGAGATTGGAATATGAAAAATGTGAGAGGAAACTGGACTGGATTCAGAGAACGTATTTCTTTGTGCAATGCTCCCTGAAGATTAGTTTCTCTGCCTGAGCATGATTTTAATCTCAATAGTGGCCTACTTCCCCATTGCTAACTTACATAGAGGGTATGTTAATGAAGTCTACATTCTGGATGTACTATTTTTCATAGAGACAGCTTTCCAAAACAGTAAGTTATAATAAACGATTATGCCAATTTTCCTTGTTAAGGAACTTGAAAAGTGAAGGCAAAGTATGAAATGGAGAATGATTAAAAACAGGCAACAGAGAATGAATTACATGCTAACCTTGATCCAAGGATGCAGCAAACTATCTTGAATAGTCATTCTCTTCCTTTAACAGAATAAGAGAGAATTGTTTCAGACAGTAAAAAATACATACTACTATATGTTTATTAAACTAACATCTCAAAACATCATGTAATTTGAAATACTAGACATAGGCTGCAACAGTGCGTACACACGAGAAACAACTCACTTTGGATCCTTCACTAGAAGTCTTCGTATAAAATCTTTAGCTAGGGCACTGGTATTACTGAAGAACTCTTCTTCAAATTCATAATTCACAGCAGACACATTTGCTAATGTTTCCTGTTTGGTTTCTCCAAGAAATGGTGATGCACCACTTAGACTGCAAGAAAGACAGAACATTCCTCTCCTAACATGTTGTAACACTGATGTTTCAACCCTCTGAGATCAAATAACAGCAGAAAGTGAACATTTTTCTCTTCTGCTTTAAGATTGCAAATGTACTTTCAGGAAGATGTGATTTAGCAGGGCAAAATCCTTTGCTGTAATTTGAGAGAATATTGATTAAGATAAAGTTGCTGTGGAAAATTACCTACAGATTTGAAGACAGCTTCCCATGCTCAGTGCTGACTAATGGACATTCTTTCAATAATTATACTATTGCTTTTATGATCATTCAACCTGAATCATGTTGTGCAATCAGAATGGTTTGACTTGTATAAACACCACCAAAACCCCAGAGGATAGAATCAGAATTAAAAAAACAGCATTTGCAAGAACCACCCATAGATTTTGGTACTTACAGAATATAAGTTATTACACCAATACTCCTGGAGTGAAGGAGGGGAGGGGGAGCAGGGGAAAGGATGAGAGAGAGGGGAGAGAAACAGATGGAGGGAGAGAGAGGAGAGAAAAAAAAAAAGGTTAGAACATAAGAATAATCATGAGAGATTTACTTCAAGTAAGATCCAATAACTTACCACATATCTGCTTCAAGACCAAGAGGCTCATAATTTACTATTTCAGGAGCTAAAGGAGAAAGCAGGGAGATCAGTACCTAGTCAAAGAACAGATCTATGTCACTCTGAGCCTATATATGTCAGAGATAGTAAGTTAAGAAGCTGTTAGATAAAAACACCTTAATGCAAGTCTAAGATGAAACTGAATTGCTTATTTAAATTTCAAAATGTTATGAATTATACACAAATTACATAATCTGTAACTCATCCAAACCAAGCTAAGCCACATACACTGTTTCACAGAATGAGAAAGAATAGTTTGAATAAACAACAGTTTTCTTACCAACAAACTCTGGTGTTCCAAAGATATTTTTGAATTCATTTCCGAAGTCAATTTTGTGCGCCAAACCAAAGTCAATAATCTTGATTCGAGGCTTTGGTACATTCCTGTCCAACAACATTATGTTTTCAGGCTTTGTGAAGGAAGAAAGGGGAGAGAAAAGAGATTATACATGGGTACAAAATGTCTTGACACATATCAGCATTCTTCAGCACTGAATGCTTCTCTCTACCTTCTTCAGCCTCTTGAACTGTGTCTTCAGCAGAAAAATCCCATCTTTTCCTATTACAATCTAACACATGCTAAAAATTAACTACAGTAAATCAGGATTTCATGTTGATGACAGGGGGCTATGATTTCCACAGGGCCAAGATTTTACCTCTTGTAGATAGAACAGTTGCAGTTTTCAGGTGGACTGACCCTAAGTGAAACACACTGTCTTCAGTAAAGATCACAGCCCCTGTGCTATGGCCATTTGAACAGTGCTGGGAGTTTTCAAGAAACAAAGCCCCATAAACTAGTATTTGGGCTTGGTTAACATTACTCCCTGAAAGAGGTTTCTTTCACACTGCACAAGCAATCAGGGAGGTATATCTTGCTGCCTTTGTATGTCCAAGAGAAACTTCTGGAGTGGTCCAGCTCCCAGTTTTTAAGGCTCAACATACTTACAAAAAAGGATAAATAGCAGGTTCTCATGGCTTTTCTAGCTCTATTTTAAAATAAAGACTTTGGTTTATTTTGAAATAAAGATTCGCAAAACCAGAACAAAGTTAGAAGATAAAATGTCAAGATTATCATCGAAGGAGCCTGCTTCTACACTCCATTACTTTAACTAGCATACAGAACCAGCTACTTAGTCTCCATATCCTGTCACGTCCATAAGCTGGTGTGCTCTGAAGAGTTCCTGGAGCTACATCCATCCTGCTCACATTGATACGTGCAAATGTAATTTTCTTCCTTCCCTTCCTACATTTGTATTGGATAGTTTTATTGTTCTGCATAGTTTAATTCTTGCTGCATACTTTAATTCACATATTCTTGGTATGCGGTGTAAGGATGCTTTTGTTTTAGTACAAGCACGTTGCCAAAAATTTACATTTCATATGTAAGAAATGTATTTCTTACTGGATTCACAATTCTTTTTTCTTGCTGACTGTCATAAAAAGACCAAATATATTACTGTAGGTAATGAGGATGAGACTGGAAAAGGTGTGCTTACCCTGAAAACCATTCCCTTCCCTATCTCATCCCCAGGACACAGCACCCCTTTCAAAACTGCATTGCAATGTAACAATTATGCCTCTTTTTCCTATTACAGACATAGCTGCCAACTTCAGCAGACTTCAGGGAATATTCAGCTGCCTACCTCTGAAAAAAATCTTACAGAGGAAAACATTCTGAAATTGAAACGTTAAAAAAGCAATAACTGAGTTTAGATACAAAAGCTCTCTTTTCATTACCAAAAGGATGCAATAGACAGTTTTTCTAAAAACAAACAAAAAAAAAAAAAAAAAAGAAGAGGAAATTATCTGCCCTGTCTCCTCCACAAGAATCTTTGTACTTAACTCTGTACTGTTTCAATTTAGTACCTATAAATAATGTTCATTTGAACATAAAATATATACAACAGCAAAAAAAAAAAAAGTTGGACAAAAGGCATCCTGTTCAGAATGTTTCATCCAGATCCCATTCACATTTCGTAAAATCATAATCATAATTTTTATTTCAAGATTGCTTCCTCAGAATGGTTTAACTTCATTGGAAGTTGCCATTTTCCATGAAGAATCTTACATTAAAAACAGATGGGACCTATTTACGGTTCAGTAATTTCTTTCCAATGGCTGAGCTTTCCCCTGTCTACATAAGCTAGCAAAACAAAACTATGGCCAAGATCTGCTGGATGGCATATTTGTGGCTGGTGTTAACAAAGGACTTTAATGGATGTTGCTTACAGTTGCCGAAGTTTTTATGCACTCAACGCACCTTAAGATCAAAGTGGGCAATTTGCAGAGAGTGGAGATACTGAACACCATTAAGTATCTGCTTGAGAAATTCAGTGGCTTCCTCCTCCGTGAGAGATTCTTTCTCAGCTAAGAAGTCGAAGAGCTCTCCACCTGCAACACTTGGAGAGCAGAAGCAGAGTTACTGACATGCTCGCTTGAACCAACAGGTTCCTTTTAGCATAGCTATTCTCAAACCAGCCTTGAAAAGGATCCAGATGCTTTAAAGGTTGTCAATATCAAAAAAGAAGATGAAAATTACTTAAATTCAATACCCAAAATAGTTAGTAACTACCCCTCCTCCCCCTGAAAAGAATACAATAAAAAGAGTCTTATTTTCAAACAAAAAAAAAAGGTTTGAAAAACCCAACAAGCATGGTTGGCTGTATCTAAATTTAAATGAAGCAAAACCCACCTACTCTCTGTATGCACATTCAAGAGAGTAACAGTGAATGTGAAGGAATTATACTCAAAACATACTAATGTAATGGGACATCTAGAAAATCAAACATGAATTGTCTCATGCTACCAGTAAAACATTAGATTTCCACCTCCCGCCCCTCCCTGAAAATACAAAATCCAAAGCTTATTTTGAAATAATTACTGGTAGCTGTCCTACTATTCAGTTTCTAAATTCCTCAAAGCATTCAGCTCTTTGAAAATATATTCTGTTCTTCAAAACAGTGTATTACATTTAGCACCGATGTTGTTATTTGTACTCTGACATTACCACACCTTTCCTACAAGTAAAAGTCACTACTGCCCTTAAAACTACTTCCAGCAAATGTTTTAGCTACACAGGCAGAAAGAAGAGAGGTAAGAAGTGAGGAGGGTACATAAGCATATCTAAATTTTTGCATTTGAGAGAGAGGAATAAACTGAAGATGACCCTTTTCTCAGCTTAGTCAACAGTCTGGCAGGAGTGATGATAATTGTCAACAGAAGAAGAGATACTGAAGTGAAGTGAATAGGAAACATAAACTGCAATTATTCTTAAAAAACAACCAATCTCCTTTCAGTTTAAGGAAATATACTGTGATGACTGCCCACTGTGGCAAACTCTTTTTCCTGTTTATAAAAGCAGCATTATTACCTAGAAACGTCTTAGAGACAGCAAAGATGGTCATATCATCCCCTATATTTTGCATTTTATTGATATTAAAAAAAAATATATCAGAAAGTACACCCTAATTTATGTTGCCTTTCTGTAAGGAGAAAAAAAAATCTGTTCACGATTTAAAGTTCTGATTATGAAAAATAATGGGATTAACATATAACAATAGCTAAACAGTCTGGGCAAATTTCTGGAAATGTATTTGACTTCTTTATCATGTCTACTTTCCAAGAGACTTAATCTGCATTATTGTAATGCAAATTGCATGAAAAGTGTATTTTAATGAGTTCTTGGAGCTTTCACTGAGCTGCCTAGACAATAATGAGAGTATTGTTTTGGGTATTATTTGTGTTGTAATATTTTCTGCATGAAAGCAATTATTGAAACAAAGTGCCATTAAATATAAGAATTATAGACTGGAAGGAAGAGAGGTCATTTTAATAATCTTTTTTGTTGTTGTTGTAGAGACATGAAAACAGAATTCCTAAAGATTAAGTACATTTCATTTTTATACAGAGGCTAGTCAGAAACATCTTACAAATGGATACACATGCATATTCTCTCATTCTTTGCTTCTGACTGAAAAAAACAGAAAGAGGTTTTCAGGCTAAGGTCTGTAACTCTGCAGCACTTTGTGATGATGAACAGAAACCTGGATGGTGACACAGTGCTGGCATTTCTCTTCATTTCCAATTACTGAGCTAAGGGACTTACACATCACATGGAACTTGTTTCCACGTGTTTCCAAGGATGTTTGCAGCAGTTGCCGGGCGGCTGTTAACTGGAGCACAGCCATGCCACCCGGAGCAGGCAGACTCACCGTGGCTACTTGTCCAGCCGTGGGCACTTGTGGCAGCAGTCACAGCAAACCGCAGCACCTTTATGCACTCAGCATGGTTTGCCACTGGGCTAACCATCACACAGTCAGGTGAGCCGGCAGAGCCAGACCCTTTGCTGAGGAAGAGGCTGGAAGACTGCACCAAACACATGGTTATCTGGTCTGCTTTTCATGTAGGTCACCCACCCTGTGAAACAGCGAAGTGCCTGCTGAGGCTTAAAGCATTCATCAAGCCATCACAAATGCAACAGAAGTACCCAGAGCATGCACTTTCAGCAATGCCAACTTGCAGCACTGTGATGCCCACTCTGCAATCTAAACCGGACTGTGACAGTGTCACACAGGTATGGGTATGTTTTCTGGCTGTCACAGCTTGCTCTTACACCTGTTGGCTGATACACAGTCCCTGTGAAACTTACTAGTCAACTACAAACTGCAGCACTGATTATACATGTTCCTTTTAGATCCAAAAGAAAGATTTAATTCCCAAGGTTTACCTTTTTTTGAGATATTTAACAAAGAAACATAACTGTATTTGTGTAAAATTGGAAGAGACTCTTCAGCTTCAGCTTCTTCTTATCTGCAATCATTCTGTTTTGTGCAATTTCATATGCTGAAAGTTTAGACCACATGAAATTACAGGTTTGATGTACATGTGTTTTTATGCCTCTCAAAGATGTCACATTTGTGAATGGTTAACTGTATGAGATCGCATATAGCTCTTCTCTAGCACTGCTGAGTACTATCTTTCTGTCTTTGACATAGGTTAGTTGTAGTGACATTTCTTCTATGATTATATCATAGGCCTTATAACAGCATGAAATAAAATGTTACCTGTCTTTCACAGATAACATACCTAGTGCTTGCAAATCTTGAAACTGACGTCCAGAGAAGCTAACAGGTTAAAAAAATACATTTTTATTTTTCTTAAAATTGGAAATTAATTAGCAAAAATGGTAGATCTTTCCAAAGTGGTGTGTGCTTCTTTAGATGCTGAAGTACTGTTACCCTGAGTGACTCGGCAGCCCTTGCTTAAGTAGGCGAGTGAGGAGAGACTGGATGTAACGCACTCAAAGCTTTGTTCCAGAAGCAGCTGTACCTCTGGTCTATGGGATTTTAGTGTGCCCTTCATGTTACGCACCTCACCCTTAATGCCTAGGGTGAGATACTACATGGGCTCACCTCAGAGAGCAGGCCATTGTGACTTTTCCTTTTGGGGACCTCAGTAAGGCAGGTTGCGTACCTCAGCTTCCCCTTTACTCTCGTCAGAAGACTGCTTACTCCGTACCTTCCTGCTGACTCTGGTAGCTCTGATATTAAGCTGTACCACCAGAGGTATAAAGAAAACCACGGTATCACTGCAAGGCAATTACTTCAAGCAAGTCATAGAGGGTAAATACAGGTGCACACTCAACATCCTTTGTAAGTTTCACTTCCACAATTAATTCACGGGATTATAGTGCCCCAGGTCTATCAGCAGAGTTTGCTTTCACAGATTTCATAACCAGATTATATATACAGAATCACTAGCTGATCTTGACTGGACTTCCAGATATCACAGATCAAGAAATGGGTTAGAACAAGCTAGTAAAGACACTGGCTACGTAAGATATTGCAATCTTCACAAACCTTCCAAAATGCTGTTGGATTTTCAAGTCTAGCTCTGTGCCTCAGCCAGGATAACACAGTCCCACAGTAAATAAACACCACACGTTTTACCGTCCCATGGTCACCTTCAGAGGTGAAGCCAGAAGGCAAGCAGAAAGTCCCATTCCACTAACATACCTGTGAATATCCCACCTCATGCACAGAGGCAGTCTTAATCTAAAGGACAAGGGGCAGACAACTCCACACATCAGCCCCTACAACTGATCTTTTTGAATGTCACCTTCTCCCCAGAAGTACACTTGTTCAACCCTCATTACAATGCCCCACCTTTGTTTCTAATTTAGCTTTGGGGTTGCTGGTGCACGAACACGCTGTTGAAATGCAGCTGAAACCAGATCATTGCATGGGTTTCCAGAGCCACACAAACTCACTCCCAGCCTGCCTCTGGGGCTTTGCAGAGGGGCCTCTGCAGCCAGCATCTAACAGGCTGTTGCCAACCACCAGCTGGGTGAGGATGGCTTCCTGAAGGGAATAGAGGCAAGAGGTTCACCAAGTACTAGTGTTTCTTCCTGTAGACCACTTTGGAGTATCTCTAGTATCCTCTGGAAGCACACAGCTTCACTCTATTCAATTTCTCTGTTTGCTTGTAGGAATTACCAGACAGCTTTCTGAGCAGTTCATCTGTGTCATAACACAACTCTGATCTCCCAAGTGCTAGCAAGTAACTGATTGGCAACAACCTATACCCCTTCAGATTAATAGGAACTTGATTACTGTCAAGTCACAGCTAAATTCCTTTACAGCTGCAAAGCCTCTATCTTCACCTTCACATACTGTTTTCCTTTAAAGCATTAATTCTTTCATGTTCCTGTATAAAATCTTTCTGTTTACCTTTAAAGTAAGTCAAATTTCATAGTCATAATAGGTAGTTCAAATATTTTGCTCAATAAAATAAGAATTTGTGATTGATGGAGGTCACATCTTAATCCTAAAGGGCATGTTGTATTATTGACCATGTTATAACACAGAAAGCCGTAAGGGCTGAGTAAATCTATTTTCACTGTTATAACATGACTACATTTTATATTGTTTTTGAGCAGCAGAGTATGTGTTTTTAGAAATATTTTGTATAAATATTTTCACTAAGCAAAGCTGCTATGTGTTGCTTCCCTGATATTTCTAGGCAGAGGTGCTAGCTTTCCCCAACAGATACAAGTAAAATAAAGCTTCACGTCAACTGCATTCTTTCTTAAAACATGTAATAGTGGTAAAAGCATTTCCCAGCCTTCCCTAAGGAAGACAGACATGTTTGCAACCCACGTCTCCCTCTGGGTAAGAAAATACATCACACCTGTGGCAAAAGGATTCCTGGTTAGTGCTTTTGCAAGTTGCCAGGCTTTCTTACCTATGGAACATAACTGATCACCAGACCTCAGATGAAGTCATTATGGGAACCTACACAGGGAACTTAGAACAAATTAACCTTCAAAGCCAGTGTGGTCACCTTGTAATGTCTCAGTCACATGCCACATTGATCACATTGCTCATACTGTAATAGCACTTAAATGATAATTAATGATTACCTAAGGATTCCTGATTAAGTTAAAAACCCACAAACAAATCGCCAAACCTAAGCCCAAACCCCTTGTTTGAAGAAACTTAACCTAGTAAGTTGAAGCTTACAAGGCTTAATTCACCTTGCTTAGATTTGAAAACAACATAAACTAGTAAAGTTAAAGAACAATTTGAGAACCAATTTATTCATTTTTTTAAAGCAGATTCAATTTACTAAATTCTTTGAATTCTTCTCTTATCCAAAAATTGCTTCTGTCAACTTGCAAAAGAAATGTTTTCTCTAACAATTCTGTGGTCAAATGTCTCTTGTAGGACTCCTTGCATTATTTCAAAACATAAGTTGTCAGCCCAAGTCTAGACTGAAATATTGCTACTTCTGTTTTATTTAAGGTTAACGGGTTTTACATCCACTTCATTTCAACAGCCTTCATGAACTGTGCAGTTACCAACCAACTCCTCAGAAGTACAAAGTGTACCAAGTATTTTGAAAGAAAAGAACAAGGCTGCTGGCTCATCATGTTAACTACCCGCTAAACAATATTGTACTTAGGTTTTTTTTTTAGCTAGCTACCAGAAAACTCAAGGCATGTGATGGCATCACTATGCCTTGTCATTTTCATTTGTCCAGCTTCTATTAGAGACACCAACTGTCATGAAACCCACTCTTTAGTGTACCTAAATTCTTCAATTATATTTAACAGGAAGCATTGGCTTCAGAATGGCTAGCCAGGAGAACACAGGCACCAAAACCTGGACTAAAATTTAAGCAGTTAAGTCCTACTAAGAGGGAGACCTGAACACCTGTGAATCTTCCTTGCACCCAAACACAGCTGGTATTTAGGTTCTCATCACTGAAATTCCCTAAGTGCCCAGAATCTGGATAATGCACATGGTTACTGACACTTGGGCCCAGTGGAGTGCCTTAGTATTTTGATCCTGCCAAGACATTCAAATTTAACACATGAAGAGTATTCAGGTTTAGTGTATATTGTGGTTTAACCCCAGCCAGCAACTAAGCACCATGCAGATGGTCTATCACTCCCCCCGCCCCGCTCAGCTAGACAGGGGAGAGAAAATATAACAAAAGGCTTGTGGGTTGAGGTAAGGACAGGGAGAGATCACTCACCAATTACTATCACGGGCAAAACAGACTCAACTTGGGGAAAATTAACATAATTTATTGCCAATCAAATCAGAGTAAGGTAACGAGAAATAAAACCAAATCTTAAAAACACCTTCTCGCCATCCCCGCTTCTTCCTGGGCACAGCGTCACACCCGAATTCTCTACCTAGCCCCCCCAGCAGTGCAGGGGGATTGGGAATGGGGGTTGGAGTCAGTTCATCACACATTGTCTCTGCTGCTCCTTTCCTCCGCACACTCTTCCCCTGCTCCAGGGTGGGGTCCCTCCCATGGGAGACAGTCCCCCACAAACTTCTTCAACATGGGTCCTTCCCATGGGCTGCAGTTCTTCACGAGGTGCTCCAGTGTGCGTCCCTTCCACAGGCTGCAGTCCTTCAGGCACAGACTGCTCCAGTGTGGGTCCCCTGCAGGGTCACAAGTCCTGACAGAAAACCCACTCCAGTGTGGGCTCCTCTCTCCACAGGTCCTGCCAGGAGCCTGCTCCACCACGGGCTTCCCACAGGGTCACGGACTTCTTCAGGGCACATCCAGCTGCTCCACCGTGGACCTCCCTGGGCTGCAGGGGGACAGCCTGCCTCACCATGGTCTTCCCCACGGGCTGCAGGGGAATCTCTGCTCCGGCACCTGGAGCACCTCCTCCCCTCCTTCTTCACTGACCTTGGGGTCTGCAGGGTTGTTTCTCTTACATGTTCTCATTCCTCTCTCCAAGCTGCCGTTTCTGTGTCACAGCAACTTTTTTCCCTTCTTAAATCTGTTCTCCCAGAGGCGCTACTACCGTCACTGATGGGCTTGGCCTTGGCCAGTGGCGGGTCTGTCTTGAAGCTGGTTGGTATTGGCTCTGTCGGACATAGAGGAAGCTTCCAGCAGCTTCTCACAGAAGCCAGCCCTGTCACTGCCCACCCCTGCTACCAAAACCTTGCTGTGCAAAGCCAATACAGCATACAAGAGTGCCAAGCATTTTGCTCAGGGACTGCAGAGCCCAGAAGCCAAGTGCTCTCCCTCCAAGATGCGCTCAATGCATTGCAGAGTCACACTGGCTCTAGCTCCTTTCTTTTCAGCCCTCTCAGGCCTTCATTCTTACCTGTGCATGTATCTGTGGGCCTGCAATTCAGGATTTTGAAGTCAAAAGGTGGCACAACATCTACAAATCAGTGCTGCGGAGCTTGCTGACCTGCTGTTACATCCCAGTAAGCACCAAAGATTCAATCCTCTCAAAATTGAGTACAGGGCCACTTGAGAACAACTTTCTTATGACTTAAAGGTAAAATTAACAAAAACCTCAGAGCTATTTCTATCAAAAGACAACTAAAAGTTAAAGAAACTCTGTGCAGACTTCAAGCTTCTCTAGAAGCCAAGCTACTATAAATGTAACAAGTTAAATTAACTCCCCAATAAGATAGAAGTGGAATTTAAAGAGTTTATCATTATTTGCTCTTACTTACACTTCAGTGAGCAACTCATGACATCATCAAGATCATCATACAAGAGCTAATGGTCTTCAATTAAGTTTTCTAATTCAGAAATGAAGGTATGTTTTTTGCAGAGAAAAGTATGAATACCTAACTCCATCCTTAGCTTCCCAGTGAAAAGAGTCAGCTATTGCTATCAAGCTATTTTAAAAGGCGAGACCACCTGCATTACTTTTGAGCACTCTAAGGAAGTACTGTATAGTTTAGGATAAGGGTATTTATTCCTTGCACTTGCACCAAGATACCATAACCAAGGCTCTACAAAGCACCACATAGTGACTGTATTTTGTAGGTCTGCAGCTAAATGAAGACATAAAAAAGTGGAAGGAAAAACAAAATAGAAGAGACAGATTATGCATCTAAGGCCAGCAAAAGGGGAACCAACTAGGTGCAAAACATGCTTCAGCAAAGAAAATAATTATCACTGCACAACAGAGACATCTGTGTTTTCTAGTCTGTGAAGTGTGATAAAATAATGGCTTCAGCAGAGCTCACTGGAAATAGCTTAGTATTGCTGACATGTAACAGAGACTAGTTGTTGCTGCTGGATGGAAAAAAGTACTATAAAATTCTAATTCAATTATTTGTGTGATAGGAGAAAAAAAAAACTATTACAGTTTTGAGATAGATGAAGAAGAGACAGTGTCTTCCAGCTCGTATGTAATACGCACAACAATCCTTGCAAGATGATGAAAGAGTCCACAGAGTGGAACTTTCAAAGGTTATTTCCAAATCAAGGACACACTTGCCACTAAGACCTAGAAATACGAAAATACGCCCAATTTCTCTAAATATACCAAAAGACTGTAATAAAGTAAGCCTTTTCAAGGCTATCTCATGCTTTTGTGTGACTGCTGAATCTTTTAAGGAAACATTTGATTTTAAAAGTTTCAGAAATTAAATGTTTTGTAATTTTATTTTTTTTTTTTGTAGGTCAGTTTCCTGACGTGAAGTAGTTGAGAGAAAAACCTCCAAACACCTATGTGGACAAAGTTTTTGATATACTCTGTTTTGCATTCAGGATTGTAAGGACCTTGCCACTACAATAATTAACTAACTGACCGCATATTTCTGCATACAAATCACCGCCTTGAATACTTTGCTGGCTGACATAGTATTTGCTGCAAGTGAATGAAGCGAGAACTTCTACAGTCAGTCACTCACCTCTGAGAAACAGCTGACTGATAATGCAGAAAATTGTTTAGGAGGCTGCACGCAATACTGCAAACCTCTTGCTGAACCAGGAGATAAAAATCAATAGTGAGTAGGCAAGAGACGCTGTTGCCCTGAGACTGTGCATGTTAACATCTGGCAGCCACCAAAAGGGCAGCTGCAGTGGCTTGACATCTGCAGGCTGCAGCTTCTATCAAGAACAGAAACCAGAGATACTTTTCCTCACCACCGCTTGCATTACTACACTTGCTAACTAATATGAAATCAGTGTTTCTTCCGGGTTTTGTTTTGTTATGAATTTCTTGTACGTAGCTGGAATGTTGGGTTTTAGTTTCTAAATTCTAGAAAAACTAAGTTACACAAAATCCTGTCTGTATGTGGTATACTCTCTCATCCTGTAGTTATAGAGGAACACAAGTCCCAGGAAAAATGCTATGTTCTAATCAGAAAGGAAAATGATCACTTAGGATGGATTCTGAGGACAGCAAAACAGGTTATTTAATGAGCTTTCAGCTTTACTTCTCTTTGTTTGAAATTGTTATGTAAGAACAAAGAATGTCAGGGGAGTAGGTCCCTAGGCAAAATGTGAATATTAGAAGAAAAGGATTACATATTTAAGTGCCTAAGCACATGATTAAAACGACAATCTTTTGCCTTTTCAATAGCTTTACATAATATCACCATGATTTTGAGAATTAAAAAACTTCAGAGCAATTAGTTATTCAGTTTAGAAACAGATTGCTAATGTGTCATCTTTTCCTCTTTGACCCTCTAACTAAATAAATGTGTTACCTTTGTGATACCGCAAATAACACTGCTTCAACTTGAAAGACTCACGTAGCTGTTTGGAAAACTGAAAAAAAAAAAAAAAAAAAAAAAAAGCCTCCGATTGAAACTATATGGGGATTGTTAACTGGGCAGACCAATTAGATAAATTGCAATGCAAACGGTTTGCTGAGCTTCATGCTATCAAGCTTACAAAATATCAACACGTTGTCAGAAGCTGTATCTGCTTCCATTCAATGAACGTTAGTGGGTACATACAGACACTCACAGAAACTTTGCTGCCAAAAGAGCTCCTATGCCTGAGTAGAAAAGCTGGAGGGGCAGAATGGCCCCATTCCCCCTACCACTGTCTATGATGACTGAGTCTTCCTCAGAGCTTTCAAGTCCAGGCACTGGCCTGATTTTACCTGGACAGATTACAGAGCAGAAAGAAAGCACTGCAGAAGCAGTGATACACTGACAGTAAGGTTACAGACGGAAAGAATGTGAGAGCTAGTACAAGTGGGGAGAAGAAGCATCATCATACTACTTTTGCTGTGTGTTCATGACACATTTAAAGGGTTCTGAACAAAATCCAGGAGTAGCAGATATTCCAATAAGAATATAAGGAAATCTTATACTTCATACAGGATGTTAATTTAGCTTATTTAAAAAAAATACTTGCTTAAAGTATCCAAAGTTGACAAACTAATGCACATGTATACTTCTGGAACTAAAAAACCAACCCAGACTGCAAGTATTACTGAAAACCATCACATGCTGGGCTAGAAGCGTAAAAGTATGTTCTAACATAACAAAGCAGTATCATGTATGTATATACCATACAAAAGATGAAACTCCAAAAGCTACTTCCCAGTTTTCTTTTTAAATCTATACTGTAAATCTACATGTATGTTACTGAAAGCATGCAACACTAAACTATCCTTATAAGGTAAGTGGAAATATCATTTATCAAAGCTAGTAAACAGGAAGATATAACCTACATAAGAAAAACCCCACAAACAGCCAAGGAAAAGACACGAGTACTGCCCAAGATTCTGGTACCAAATAATGTGCTTGCATGAAATACTTATTCTAAAGCACATTTAACTGATACAGAGCAAGTATGGCAATAATAAAGTGTCAGGCATGCAAATTATGTAAAGACATGCACATCCCACCAGCAGACACTGCCAAACTGTAATGGGTGAGTAAGGCTTAACTTCTGAACCTGCAATCTTTGAGGAACTTGAAGCCAGATTTGAAACAATGCAGAAGTATTCTCTGCTGACATATTTACCTCAATCCATCAGCAATAAGCTTGGATGAAAAATGGGAACTAAAATAAGGATATGAAACTTCAGTTTACATTTCAACAGGACAGAACTGGGAAAATTCTGTTCTCTGTCATGTGGGTTAAAAAAAGAGAAAAAGCATTCAGTGATGCTACTTTACTTCACACCAACATAAAACACAGTAAAATTTGCTAACCTAACCTCCACTTAGAATCTCTATTTCCCTCTGCTCTTGTCTTCAAGTCAGTTTATTTAGCTCCAGGCTATTCTTCTGGATCTATAACATCAACAATGATTAAAGTAAAAAGCAGAAAAAATTCCTAAATAGACTGGATTTCTTTTTTAAACCTTTGTAGTGCATTCACAGTGAAAAACATGTTTAAAAATCACAAAGCTAAAACTCTTGACTTAAAAATAAAGAATTCTCAGGCTATTATGTATCTTCTTTTGGGGTGGTATGGAACATCCACTTAAATCACTGTGATTCTCAGAGAAAGTGTCTATTTTTTAAAAACAAACAAACAAACATTCTGTTACGCCTCCCGAGGTCTCTAGAGCTACTTACAGTTCCAGAATAAGAATGACATCTGTTTTGTTCTCATAAACATCATGCAGCGTGATCACATTAGGATGTTGAATCTCTTTCAGTATGCCGACTTCGCGCTCGATATCTTCCCGGCTCACTCCACGCCGGCTGGATTTCGTTCTCCGTTTTTTGATGAATTTTGCTGCAAACTGCTGACCAGTGCTTTTCTCACGGCATTTTTTCACTACAGCAAACTGCCCACTAAAAAAAAGAAAAAAAAAAGGAGAAAGAGCGAAGATGAGTGTTTGGTTCAAGGGAGTTAAGAGTAGCCTCTATTTACTATGGTGGGGGAAAACAGCTGTACCTCTGAATTACCAACTTGACTAAAGTACATTACTGCTTTTTATGCAGTCTAGAATAACACCTGAAAAAACCCCAGAAGAGGCAGAAAAGGTACATTAAGGTACTGCTTTTACATCACACAAACGTACATACATACACATTTCAGCATATCCGTAAGTAAAAGGTAACAGCTGTGTAGACCATTGGATTTTTGGCAAATATGTGCATCGGGGATTACTGGAGAAAAGTAATAGTTTCTGTATTTCTCCTTCCATATGCATGTTGAGGATAATTCTTTTTTGGTTCTGCAAGAGAGACAGTCCTTAGTTTCTTCCAATCTATATGATCTGTCAATATTCACTTTATTCTACCTTCACGTTTGGTTTTTTTAAAAGTTTTTAAAACAATACTCTGTTTCAGGATGCTGCTTTTGTTTTTAGTTTTAAAGGCACTGACTAAATACAGTAATATTAAGAATTACAGTTATTATATCATCTTGTTAAGTCGGAAGAGTTTGAAGGTGAGAAAAGTACCAAGGCACTGGGGAACAAAAACCCGTGACTGTGTTACAAATCAGAAGAAACTCCGGGAAGCAGCTGACTCCAGCATGTTATCATTGACATATGAGCCTGTTGCTGCTAGATGTACTACTTCAGATCAGAAATCTCCAGGAATCTAATGCTCAGTTAAAGGAAGTTTTCCTTCTAAGTTTTCTTAATCTCTTGCTGAGGATTCTCTAGCTATTCTGTTCTTGGTTTACTTCACTGTATGAAGAATTTGCAGAATAACAAGACTGATACCAATGAGAAAATTTTCTGAACTTAGCCTACCCTGTTAACTGAAGAAGTGGCGTCCCCTAAAGTGGACTTAGAATAGCGGTTAAAAGCTAAGCCTACTAGGGTTAACTATCTACACAGTGATGCAACATGTAGGCATGTATAATTCCACCCAGTACCTGGAAAAGGAGCTAACCTATATTAGTGGTTAATTAATTACAACTGACAGATGTCTAGGAAGATGCATCACCTGCAAAAAGGGCATTACATAATGACAAAGTGCCAAGTGGGAATCACTCAAAGCTACGCATACCATGCATGAACTGAATGCACAACACTACTTTATTACAGCAGAATGAACATGTGCCACATACACTGACAGAGTAATTAAGCAATTAAGGAATGCATGACAGAAATAGAAGATGATAACTGAGTTTTATGCAATAAATGAAGATAATAAAATGCTGTAAGGGAAAACCAGGCTCATGATTTTTCAATTTAGAGGGCTGATCAGCTGAGAATACTTTATGCTGCTGGGTCACCACTGCCACCATTACTATGCTGACCCGATACAGAACCCTGAGTGACAAATTGTCTTGAACTGGGATAGGCAGTTGGGCGAGGCTAAATGACTGTCACCTGCAGAAGGCAGAGCAGAGATGGATCCTCTCCTGTGAATGGCTAGAAAGGGACTCTAGAGTAGCCGCCACCAGCTCGGAGGCCTTTGAATGTAGCCACAGGCAGTGAAAGAAATAAACTGCGAGAGAAGCAGGCAACAGCCTTTTAAGTTTGAGGTGTTGTTTTATTTCAATATTATGATCACCATTCAAGTTTCATTCTTCCTTATTTCAGAAAACAGTTTATGAACTTGTGAGATGACTTTATGTTGCATGACAAAAATCCTTGCCTTAAATTCCACGCCCCACCAATTCTGCACAAAGTTGTCAAGGACCAGGTTCACAAGACAGGGCCCAACACATTATTATTACAAACCAAGTGGACAGAACAGTGCTTTAGACTGCACTGTATCTGCTTCCCCATTACACATAGGCTGAAAAACCTGCTCCACTTGCCTAGACCTAGTCAGCTCTTGGACACCTGAGAGGTTCATATGGGACTGGCAGATAACGCACAGGACCTCTGAAAGATCTGTGTCATCCTAAACTGGTAGCAGAGGGCTAGACAAGGTACCCTAAGGTACATCAACCTTCTCTGCTTAGTTCAGTTCAACTCCGCAACAACTTTTCCTGCAACAGCGGCTCTGGGTTTGATCTCCAAGGTCTGAGCAATTTTGCCCTGTGAGACAGACAGACAAGAGTGGAGCACGCGCTTAGGTATTTGCACTGCTGCAGAGAAGTGCAAACAGAGTTTTCTGGCCCTTGCTTACATGGGGGCAAAGTGGTGATTCTCTCACTCTCTCCCCCACAACACACACATCTCCACAGAGATATTCAGCTTTATTCAAAAAGCAATCAGCTTTTCAGAAAATTCACAGTTCAGAGAAACGGCCAAGTCGGGTACTAGACAGGTGTAGGCATCACCACAACCCTGAACAGCTACTCAAGCTCACAGACTAGAAAGAATTAAAAAGCCACTGCTTGCCTTCTGGCCACCTGCCTGGTCTTCAGGCTAGAAGCCTAAACTGCCTGACAGCGGAAGAAAAATATTTCTGCTTATGATTCATCCATAGGCTTGAATGCTACGTGGCTAACCACTTTCTTATCAGTGCTTACCTCATAAGTTTGGCAAAAGCTACTGCTTCATTTAAAAAAAACAAAACAAAACAAAACCCCCACAAGGCAAACCAAACCAACCCAACAACAAAACCCAAAAGACTAAAAAACAAAATTACTGTTAACATCAGCTCTGGAGAGGCTGGGACTGAAAAGTAACTCTGAAGTACGTGGACATACAATATATTTTGATATTCAAAAAGATTTAATTATAAAAGTTGACTGGGATTAAGAGTTATCTATGTTTCACTGACAAAGCATGTATCATTGACTTTTGGAAAATTCTGGTATTTGAATTTCTGATCTTTAGCCCTAACAGATTTTTTTTCTTTAGCACTTCTTCACTGAACAGAGTAATGCATTATGGGCTTCCTTCTAAATAAAAAAACATTCTGCAAGTGTTTTTAAACATGCACTGGCTGTGGACCTGTAAGCTAAAGAAAGATGATTTTTCCACAGGATTATTCATATTTGAATTACACCATTCCCCAAAGCCACTTCATGCTTCCAATGCCCTTAAAGCTAAGGCTGTTTAATCTTACTTTGATAATGTGTCAACTATGATGTTGCAGCATGAAGGTGACCTACTGAAACAAAGGGGACCAGGTAAGACAAGTAGATCTCCTCTCTCCTCCTCTTCTGAGCTATGTAGCTTTATTTTTTCGCTCTTCTACTTTTTTCTCCAACTACAACTACCTGTTTGAAGGATGTCCTGATCTATCACAATTCAATATCAAAGTGTTATCAGAAGACCAATACGTTGTTTAAAACCACATGGCTTTATAGATTGGTCCCATTCACAGTTTATTAGGATGTCAGGCTCCAGAAATCTTTGACATTGCTCAAGTCTGCAAGAAAACTACCAACTAAGAGGTATCTAGAGTAAGTGCCAGTTATACACCAAATAACCTTCTTATTGTTGCTGTTGTGGTATTCAGCACATAACACCACAATTAGTTGTTTGTTATTAAATGCTGTACATGCAGATCACACTTAAGCTGCAATCAAAGGGGCTATTTCATGCCTGGGATCCCTAAGCCACACCATTTTACAACTCTCTCTAAACTCCTGTTTTAAAAGCAGAGGAGAGATATAAATCAAAGGGTATTTACTGGGTTTTAAACCCTAGAACTGAAGCGACAAGCTGTTGTAAGTCAGCTCTCTATGGGCTAGCACATTTATACCCAGTAATATTCTCCCACAGATCCTACAGTTTCAGATCCAGCTTTCATTCATACAGCACCTTCAAAGCCAGAAAAGCCCTTTAGTTTTTTAAGTTCCCTTGCTTTTGTAGATTCGATTTAAAGTGGGTGGGGTCAAAAAATGATTGCCATTTTAGGACACAATTACACTGAAAAAAACCCCCAGAAGTAAATCACAAACTCACACTTAATAAAGTATCTGACATAATTTTTTTACCATGTGGCAGAATTAGGTTAAACAGCGAAGCAGGATGACAGCTTGACATGAGAACAAATACTTCTACTAATAACAGTAATTTGGTTTGTGATCTTGTAATTCTTATGCAACCAGCAGTTAATTACTATCCTAAATCCACTCTTTTTGGGACACTTGGCACAGTATCTCCATACCCAGTGATTCTTCAGACTTGCTTCAGAACAAGTGCTTATGCCATTACCTAATCATTACATTTCTCCATCTTTTTTACGTCATAAGATGACACACTGCCCTTCATAATACACATATATATATGCAAAAGTTATGCAGCAAGGTGATGGAATCACCAATAAAGCACCTATACTCCACCCTTTATTGGTTGTGGCTTAGCAGGATCACAAAACAACTACTAAATACAACTACAAGATAACTACTCATTAGCATGAATTATAGACAGTTTTAACTAGAGAGATAGACATTTTAGAATCAAAGGGAAAAACCAAAAAAAGTCCTTTCATTTTTTTCCCAGAAGGATGATCACAGTGATTAGGGGTGGCAGACACCTTATATTTCTCTCCACTCCCAGCCTTCTGCACCAGGTCTTCCCAGCTGGTGCAGAAACTCCCAGTTTCTTCCCAGTGTGAAACTCTTGCCCCAAGAGCCCTCCGAAAGAGGTCTAAGCTGGACACAGAGATGCTCAAGTAACCCCCAGTGTCACTACGTGGGCTGGCCAGAGCAGGGATTCGTGTGGAATTCAGAACTCCCTCAGGCTAATTAAGATAAAAAGACACCAAATGATCAGTTAAACATTTTATTCACGGCAGAAGCAACCTAAACTTGGGAGGCATAACAGTAGGTTGTAGGGTTTCTTGCAACAGGACTTGCCATGGAACTACCTCAGTAACCCGTGTAATCTGTGGCAGCCACATAAATCAGTTCCGGGAAGAAAATAAGGACCTCCGTCCCGTTGAGTCACGAGGTTCAGAGCGGACCCCCTTGCTTTCTAGACTCCTTCTCAGAGAGGAGCCCAGGGGCGGCTGGATCCACTCCTAGTCCAAGGCCACTCCTTGGCCAACGGTTGATGTCTAAAGAGGTGGGGTGTAGGGATTATGGAAAAGGAGAGAGAAAGAGGGAGCAAGACAGAAAGAGGAAAAGAGAAAGATTTCACCAGCCCTGGGTCCAGCGTTGGTCCAGTCAGTCTAAAGGTCCAGTTCTGGTGGGTGTGCGAGCATGTGGGGGCTTCAGTTTGTGTCCTTCTATCATCTCCTCGCCCCTCCTTCAGGCGACCACTCGAACCCATTGGGCTAATTAGGTGTCATGCGCAGTTTGTGCTTTCAGAACCTTGGGGAAGTGGGTCAGTGGGCTTGGGGGTCGTCTCGGGGGTCGTCTCCCCTTCCCTGCAGGCATGACCGTTGTTTGATCTTTGGCCACGCATGGTGAGCTGCCCCGCTCAGCTCAGCGGGTCAGAACAGGAAGCTGCGCACCCTCCGGCAAGCCCTCCCTCCCCTCCGGTTGCTGAAGTCCGGTTGCTGATCGGCTGCTTTTCACCTGCAGATTCCTTGCTGTGCAGGGTTCCTTGTCATGCAGCGCTTGTCGTTAAGCAGAACTTGCCCCACCGTAACGTTTCAGACATTAACTCTTGCAGTCTCTCACACCCAGGGACCAATTTTCTAGTATTTATTGCCACAATAGGGCACACATAGGGGAATTCTCCATGCCACCTTTTGAAGACTGCATTCAAAAGACAAAGTTTAATAGGAGGAGGGGATAGGAATAAGGAAAAGGTGTTATGCTGACATCAGAGTAGTAAGACGTCTTAGTACATTCCTGACACTTAGAAAAAAAAAGTGCCTATTTTAAAAATTTGGTATTCACTACTTAACTCTATATTAAGATCCAACTGCTTTTACTATTTGACTGCTTTTCTTTTAAAAATTATACTAATCCAACAGAAAGAGACTTACATAATACTATTAGATTAGCCCATGAAAGAAAGTGCAACTCGACCACAGAGCCATTTGTTTTCCCCAATAAAACAATTACTAGCAGACTGTGAACACCTGTTTTTCCTTGGAGATCTGCAGCAGGGAAGGCCAACTGAGCAGGTGATTTCCACCCCCAGTTGCCTCTCAGCATCAGGCAGATCCATCAGTCACCACTGCCACATACAGCTGCCTGTCATCAAGGACATCCGAGCTGCTTCTGCTAATAAAGGTTAACTCTCACAAAACTCTCCGGTGAGGCAGCAGTACCTAACTGAGTCTTTTACAAAGGAAAGGAAGACTTCTCCACAAACTGTGAAGGGTTATAGCTACATTAAGTACCTCTCCACTTTCTAAATAAAGCAAAACAACGTTTTCAGTTCAGCTGCAATGCCAAATTGGAGGCAACCTCTTTCCTCTCTCTCCCTTTAGAGTCTTGCAAAAGACGGTAAACTTTGAGGCACTTGAGAGCCTCTCTTGTGTGTGTAATGCTTACAGTGCTGCAGCTGAGAGTCACTAGCACAAAGCATTGCACTTACCCCATTGAGGAGATAAGCTATTATCAGCATTAGCAGGGTGGGGTAAGCCATGGTTAATGGGTTAATAGAGCACTCCAAGCAGATGCGACTGGGAAGCGGTAGTATTTCATGCGTACTATGCTCAAAAGACAATCTGTTTCATGGAACAGCAGATTTAGTGCTAGCTACCAGTATTATGCCCACAAAGAAAAATCTTTATTGATCTTGACAGATAAAGAAACTGGGATACTCTAAAACAAGGTGTCTTGCCAGGTAGAATTTCTCTAAGTGTGCATGCATATATTTTCTTTTCCCCACAGAGGGCATGTTAGGGAACATAAGGGCCCTTTCCCCAAATCATGTTTTTAATTTTGCAGCCAACCAAAGAGCACAGGCAGATGGGGAATGAATGCAGGACTGACTGATAAGCTCATAGCATATTTGTTTAGGCTCTGAAAGTCAGAAATACTTGTACAGTGCTCACAATTTTTGTGCCCCTTCCTTTGCCCTGCAATGTTTAATTCTCTAGCACAGGTGCTGAGAGAATGCTAGAAGTATTATTTAGCTGCAAGCCTTGGAGAGCTTTGAAAAGAAATGGCAAACATGAAGATGGGAACATCGCAGGACAGCTGTATCTGAAGGATACATGGATCCTGGATAGATGATTAGGCTATTTATCCTTCCCCCTGCAACAGCTCTGGCAAAACAGTTTTCAACATAAGTAACAAGTTTACACTTCAAGTGCTGGCACAGACACACACATCTCAGTTGACAGTGGAGTTGTCTGCTTTGTGTCCCCGGTGGAGAAATGCATTTTCACAGTCCACAGTAAGTCTAAGCGGCTGCACTCAAAGTACTGGTCCACTCTGTAACATGAAGGAACAGCACCTAATTACTCAGTAGGAGAAAGAGCCACAAGCACCTAAAGCCTACCCATCACTGTAAACCTATTTAAGCTGCACATAAACACTTGTTACAGGAAAGGGCACACTGGCCATAGTGAAAAAAAACCAGTACTAAAGAAAAGAGGTGAAAGAGGAGTTAAATGTGATACAGCATTTAACCTGAAGAGAAAATACTCAAATGCTAGAGTGACTAAGGAGGAGAATAAACCAGCTGAAATCTGATGCTGCACCACAGAGATCATTGGTAGGATTGGTCTTTTCCAACTACTACTAATATAGAAAAGCAAATACAAGGACTTACTCAAACTTGATCATAAAACTATAAATAGCAGAGTACTGCAAGTACAAGGGCAGAAGAGTAACACACGTTACACAATTGGGCGGTGCATTGCCAACATGTATGGAGTTTAAATCAAGTTGTAATTTATACCCATCAGTAAGATGCATGCTGATACACTTTCCTTAGAAATATTTTGGAAAAGCAGCAAAGCCAAAAAGAGCAAGGACAGCAAGGAAGGGGAAGCAGAGGGAAAAATCAGATTTATAAAGCAAAGACAAACAAATGTACTGACAACTGGTATTTCCTAACTTCTGAGTTCCTTGTTATGCATAGATGTGTTTACACACTCATGAACTCCATAAGTGTCTCTTAAATTCCCTTTCCTAATTTCTGATTTAGACTATCTTTTGGTGTCAAATTACCAAGTTTCAGAATTACCCTAATCCCAATATAGTGACTCAATGTATGTGATGATAAAATAGTTTGATTATATTTCAGTATGAATATACCAAATATTTCATTTAAAGTTACTTTACCAAAACATCCAAAGTATAAAAGGGACTTCTTTCCTTATGTAATATTTTAAGCACCCCCCTCAACTTTCAAAATAATCTGTATTATTACTCTATGAAATACTTCCAGTTAGAAAAAACATTGCATTATCAGATACCATCTTTTGCCTGTATAAATCAACTGACACCTCTGCTGTACTACCTATGCAAATACAGTCCAAACAGTGTAACTGTAAACTTATTAAAGAAATTAATAGAAACAGTCTGATAGTATCTATGACAGATGATACCACAAGATGACGCAGTCAGAATCTGAGGTTTCAAACACTGTAAAAAGCAAGTGAACTAAGTTAACTTTTTAAGGATATCCATAGCCTAAACTACCTACCATAACTGTATAACTGAAGTCAGGTTGCAGGATGGACCAGAAAGTGAAGAATCACAGAAGTAGGGAATTTGTCCAACCTGTTCTTTTCTCCAGCACTTTATAAGCTCATGCCTCATATTCTTGTGGTTTGGTTATTTTAAAAGAAACTCATTGTGCATTTCAGCTATGTATCTATCTCCTGCAGAAATCCTCTTGTGCTGTTAGTCTCAGTATATTAGGCTGATGAAACTGGAGGTCTCTGTTGTTCTGCTGCTTTCTGCAATTTCATGAGGCTGCTAATGGACTTCTTCAGATGTTTACTAAGCTTACAGGAAAGTGATTTTTCAGTCTCTTCATTGTCTTCTTAGAAGCCCAGAGGAGTCACTAGTCCTAAGGCAGGACATGATAAAGAACTTTACCTATGACAGAGCACAAGAAAGATACCACATTGTTTACTGTTTATTATTATTTCTTACGTGCTTTATATTGCTCTGAGTCATGTATGAAAAATTTTAGAGGACTAATTACATGGGATGATGGACTAAAAGAGGGAGAGATGGAAATACAGAAGACTAGTTCTTCGTCTGTGTACATGTATATTCAGTACTGAATGGAAGACTATGCTACAGAGTGTCTTCATGATACCAGTTCATCATAGTATTATTATGCCAGTTTCTGGACCATGCATTTAAAAAGGCAAGTGATCAAGGGTGTGACTGGCATTGCCAAGGCTCACTACACAGACATTATCCACATACAGATTCGGTCAAGATCGCATCTCACTGAACACAGCTCCCCAGAATGGTAATTACTGTTAAGCATGAGCAGATTAATCAGATGACTCTGGCTGGCTCAGAGAAAAGGGGATGAAGAAAGACAGCTAGATTTGGGACATTTTTAGTGTACTGTACCCACATGTTGAAAGTAAGGCCAAGCACACCAGTACACCTTCCCGTGACCCTTCCCCAACACCCTCACCTAAAGAAAAGGGGCTGATCTTCTTGGGATTTTCTCATTCTACTCAGAGAAGTATGACAAAATTTTTTCAACTTAGTTAATGCCAAACAAGTTGAACTGTCGGAGCATGTATGCATGCACACACCTGTGCATATATTTGCTGAGCTGAAAAGCACTTATTAACTAGTACAGTCCATCACACAGAGATGATGGAAAGTGGATCCTATGTATCAGCAATTTGACAGTAAAATTAAGCTGCAGATGACTGAAGAATTGTTCGCATTTAGAAACAAGAAGTTTAGAAGAAATGTAATCTCGTGATGATTAGGCTTAATTTTGTGAAGTGGAACAAAGGAAGAGTTTAAAAGAAGTCCAGCTCTTTCCCTCCTGTTTACATGCAATACATGTAAATGTTTTCACCCACTCTCTGTGTACATATAAATATGTCATTATGTCTTTATACATCACAAGAGCATTGTAAAAACAGGATACAATAGTAAAATATGACTGCAGATTTTGCTTATGGTTTATTTTATACACACTATACTGTGGACTGAACAGATAGATATTTGATATATTCTATCTTTGTAGGCAGTAACTGAGTTACTGTTCTTGAAAGGGTTTTAATTAGAAACATAGCACCCTGAAAAAGAAATTAAGAGTTAAAAAGCCTGCAACGTTTGCATCCTGCTGATGTACTTTGCCTGAAGGCTAATGCATAGCCCTTGCCAAGTATGGCTGCTATGTAAACGAGTAAGAGAGCAGTCCTCTCTTTTATCCAAGCAGAGCACCTTCACATTTTTTCCCGTTTAAGGAAGGCTTTGTTTCAAGTCAGGGCTCTAAACTGAACAAGATTTCAGCATGCAAAATGTGTTCTGACTGGGTAACACCAGATCTCCCCACAAAGTTGCAAATACATCTTCTCTCTGCAATTCCCGAGCGTTGGCATATGACCTCCAAGTGGGGAGAAGAGTGGAAGGAATTACGAAACACAAAGTTAGATATGCTTTATTGTATGATTCAATGTGAAAGCAGTTATGAAAACACTTGAAAAAAATAGCAGCGTAGGTTCTGTTTGAAACAGAGGCCACTTGTATTTCCCTTCTGTAGTCCACCTACTTGATATTTCATTAGATGTGACTGAACCGTGGTTTACTTCACCACTTTAAAGGGATGTTTAGGTAAGTACTTAAGGCAAGATGCATCACACATTACAGTATAGGAAAAGGTAAATGGTGTTCAAGAACACTTTAATTACCCAAAATAAAGGCAAAGATTAAAATATAACCAAGCATTAAAACAGAAACATGTATAGCAAATTTAATAAAAATAAATCACATGACGAACATCACCTCTGAAGACTCTATCTGCATTGAACATTGCTTTGTCTCTGTATAAAGATACCATTCGTCTTAGTTCAAAATAATAAGGAAGAAGAATACAGGAGTTATAGCAAGAATAGAAAGCTCTGTACAAACCAAGCAAGAGTCTCTTGTATATACAACACTTCAACAAATACTTACTGTTCAAACTGAATTGCCACACAAAGCATGTAATTGTGAGACACAGTCAAGGTTTACCAAGGCATTTCATCATTGTTTAAATATATAAAACAATTAAGTTTACCTAGGACTTTAAATAAGAGTTAACATCCATAAACGCAAATTGGCAGATAACAACTCCATAGTGTAGCAGAGATTTCATTAAGTCCTTCAAAAGCCACCTGCTCAGAAGAAAATGCTTTGCAAGAAAGATGAATCTTAAAGACTCTGCACAGTCCTTAAGCTTAACCTCTGAAGCTGCCCAAGTTGTCTATACACTACGTTACTTGAGTCTTAAGTTCAGCTTAACATTTTTATTGATTTTCCATCTTTTAAGGGGAAAAAAAATTTTCCTACGACTCAGTTTCCTTCAATTTAGGTCTTTGTAGAATGAATTTAATTTCTGTTTTCCCAGGTTGTCTTCAAATTTCTTATGGCATTAAAAAGAATCCTTATAATTTTCATTTTCATAGCCAATAAAAGAGGGATTTATAAAATTCAGATGCAAAATAAGTGAAAAAAACCCACACGTGAAATCATTACTTTATGATCAAGACACGACACAGAACAACCTCACACAAAACGTTATGCAAATGTGTAAGACTTAATACTGATGGATACTTTAGAAGATTTAAGCATTCACACAGAAGTCTTCAAACTATTTCTCTGAGTAATATTTTTCTTTTCAGCACTGATACGACAATCATGTTGGGAAGCACTTGAAGATTCCTGGAAATCACTCCCATCTGTTAAATGTAATACTACATCTGCTTTCCAGTGAAGACCTTTGAATAAAATGTTTTATTGCTTTAAACATACAGCTGCAACCGTCTCATGAGTTTACCTCCTGATTAAAAACAATGGCAGGGGCAACAAAACTGACAAGTCCACGATTTAAGAGAGTTTGGAGTGTGGCACCTCCTACTCCTCACCCTCCTTTCCTTTCTTCCCCCCTCAATCGTGAATTCGTTTCCTGGTTACAATACAACCATTAAACGAGGCTTGCTGTCACAGGGTGGCCCACTGTGGAAACATGGTGAGACACTGTGCAACGTGCACCACTCATTTTGCTGTATTGCTTCTACTGCTGTATTGCTAGCTACTATTGCTAGTAGTCTTCCTTGATGAAAGTTTTGCAATACAGATGAAACACCGCTTGTTTGCCTTTCACCTTTTTTGAAACACTGACTTTTGAATAAGCTGCATGGTTTCATAGGCTGTTTAGCTCTGCTGTTTACCACCTTCAAGCCTCTTTGTCCCATCTGCTGTGTTCTTTTAATATAATTGAAAGGTTTCCTCCTCATTATTTTCACAACTGTCAGCCCACTATTCATTTTCTTTGCTAAGCACTCTTAATTCCAGGTTTTTATGATCTCCACCTTTCGCCTTCAACCTCAGCTCTCTTGAGTCCAACTCTGCTGTACCTTGCTAAATCTCTGCATTTAAGCCACAGTGTCCAAAACTTGGAAAAATTACAAATTCCTCCTCACTCCTTCCAACTCTGCTCTCTTCTTTATTGCTTTTCCCTGTGCTTACACATTCACCTGACTCCATTGGGATGGCCAGGTACTCAGGTCTCTTCCTGAGGCACAATTAAAGAAACGAATCAGTAGTCCCCACAAAGTGCCTCCTAGAAGAGACGCCCTTCTCCAGATCACCCTCTTGCTGCATATACTATGTCCTGAGCACATTTGGTTTCCTTCCGACTTGCCTAGCTTACCTTCGCAATAAAATGGCAAAGCACACCAAAGAAACATACCTGGGAAAAAAACCCAACCAAACAAACCACCCTGACAATAATGCTTCCTTTCTGGATTAAACAGAGTGCTGCACCCAAAATGTGGCATTCACTCTTTCCCAGCATGTTTAACACTCAGTAGAGCTTATTTATTACATAGAAACAATCAGTCAGAACCTATTAAGTTCTCGACTATGTATGTATGTAACAGGTGGACTCATAGCATGTTCAAGTTACAATACACAGTCTTAAAGAAATTCTTTATTATAATCTAAATAAAGGAATAAAGAGTAAACTGTAAGTTAATAATTTAAAGCTTCTACATACCTCATTAAAAAAAATACAATTCTACTACTTTCGAAGTTATTTATTTTATTTAGATAGCTGAATAACACTTGTAACAAGTTTTTTAAGGAATAAATAAAAAATAAAAACATATATGCACAAAGTCTAAATTTAACTTAACAGCTAAGTGGCAGATGGCACATCATGTGGTTACCCATCAATCTGCAGCATTGGCAAAAGGATTAATCTACAAATCCTGCTGCATAACCAGCATCAATATAGAAAGTATCTGCCTCCCCCCTCCCCACCCCAGCCATATTCTCCCCTCCTCTCCATCTCACATGCACAAAAAAAAAAAAATCTGTTTCTTATGTAATGGTATTTCAGTAGGAGATTCTTGGACATTTACCTATCCGTTTGTTTTTGGACCCAGGCCAGTCCATTTTTAAGTACTGCCCCATTTAAAGTACAAACCATCTGAAGTTCCTGTATTTGCCAAGATGTTTCACTTCCAGGAATTCTGTTACATATGAAGTTTCACATCACTTTTCTAATTCCAATCCACTATTCTTCCAAAGATGTAACCATAATTTCCACTGATTTGCTTTAGGTTTTTTACCTCCTTTCTCTCCCACTCCCAATTATTCTAAGTGTTGGTATCAACAGTGCCACCATAACTGAACTAAAGGAAACAATTATCCAAAAACACAGCAAATTAATTTTTCTTTGGCTTACTGTAGATAGCTCTAACTTACAGCATCTAAACATTTTTTAAAAGTTACTCCAAAGACAGAAAGGGTGAGGGCATTCATATGCTCTCCAATATGAATGCATAGTACAGATGCAATGGCTGGAGGGAGGGGAGAGAGAAGACAGTTACAAGCTTGCTTTTTTTTTTTTTTAAACCATTTCTACCCAAACCCCCATAACTCTCTAACATAACACATAACTAACTCTTCAACTCCTTTCCTTCCAGGGGAAACAGAGCCTGCAACCTAACAACTCAATCTATGGACTTTTTTGTTGAAACATAAAAATGTTGAAACATGCTGAATTGAAGATCACTGCTCTTTGTTACCTTGGTATTGGTTTTGTTTAACCTGGAAATACTTAGTTTTAGGACTTTGTGCTACAACAACAATCACAGCGTACTTGTGAAAGCAATGGATGAAAACCACTAGTGCCAAAATCAGCCACTTTGCTCTCTTCATTAAAAACACAGTGTTTTCTTCCTTTGGTAGGATTTGAAAGTGCTGTTGTGGAGCACTAGAGAGACGACAAATTTGGAGCATGACGGCTGAATAATTACACGGACTCAGGTTAAGCGTGCATTTTATTCGCATGAGTGCTCCTTGTGGAACAAGAATGAGGTCTCCAGTTAGACTTCCAGATGGAATTTGAGAAGAGGGGAAAACGTCAAGTCTTTGGAGGGCTGATTGGCTAACTTTTTCAGAACATAAAAATGCAAAATAACAGCATAGCACTGAAAATTAAACAGCTCATATCAAATTAATAACAGAAATAGGTGCATCATCATTTTATTCATCTACTGGCTCTCTTTAATTGTCTGAAATAAAACAGTAACACCACCACCATCCTTTGGGATTCCACTTATTTGTGTTCCAGATTCTTAATGGTATCCAATTCCTCTCAAAAACCATCTAATTTTCCTTGCACAGTTTTTAACATGCTTTCTGCCTATAAGCACTTACTTTGACCCATCACAAAAAAGCCAGTAATATGCATTTAGTTAAAAAAAGAGCATTAAAAGCTTCATTTTTCAGTGTTAGTGCTGCTATGCAGAGAATACCATAAGCATTTTTTCTGTGCTTATAGGCTATTGATCTTCTTTTGAAGCAGAGAAATGGATTAAGTGATTTCTAGAGATGTCATCATGTTCTAGCTTTATACTTTATATAAAACAGCTCATTGTTAAAAATGCATGTTTTTCCAAACGCTCTAAATCTGCATTTTACTGAATGAAGGTAGAAAAACTACTGTGCCTTAAGAAAGATTAGGGAAGTAGTAGTGATCCAGATTTAAGGTCATTTGAACAAAAGGATCTCTGGAGACAGCAGCACTCTGCAGCATCCAGAACTTACCTGAGTGCCATGATCTGGGATTCAGACTTTCATACTTCCAATATTAATACAACCTACTTAACGGCTAAGTTCCTCGAGTGGCAAGTTGTGCCTTATTTTCACTCCAAGTTGTACTTGCTATGAAAGATTAATCTACTGCATAGCTCCTAAGCTTCAACTTGCTAGAGAAAGCAACTCGATTATGCATGGCATGACTGGGGCTATGCTGCAAGGCAGCATGTGCGCAGGCAGCCGTCCGCCCGAAGCAGCAGCTGTCACTTGGTGATCTTCTGCGGGTACCGAATGCCTCCTCTACTCCAGCTGCACTTCTGCAAGTGGATGTTGCACACAGAAACTCTCTCCTGTAAGCTTTCACCTAACACCACCTCGATTTCTTACTTCAACAGTCAGTATTTTGAAGCAGTCCAAAGTCCACATGCCTACTTTGATGACATTTATGAAAGCTGTGAAAACTATTACATTGAAGGAAAGGTTAGAGACTCTTGTAAGCAGTGCATATACTTTCACAAACACAAGCAGTATGCTCAATGAATATCAGCAGTGAGAATAAATATGAAAGAAAAAAAAGGAAGAAAAAAGGAAGAAAAAAGGAAGAAAAAAGGAAGAAAAAAGGAAGAAAAAAGGAAGAAAAAAGGAAGAAAAAAGGAAGAAAAAAGGAAGAAAAAAGGAAGAAAAAAGGAAGAAAAAAGGAAGAAAAAAGGAAGAAAAAAGGAAGAAAAAAGGAAGAAAAAAGGAAGAAAAAAGGAAGAAAAAAGGAAGAAAAAAGGAAGAAAAAAGGAAGAAAAAAGGAAGAAAAAAGGAAGAAAAAAGGAAGAAAAAAGGAAGAAAAAAGGAAGAAAAAAGGAAGAAAAAAGGAAGAAAAAAGGAAGAAAAAAGGAAGAAAAAAGGAAGAAAAAAGGAAGAAAAAAGGAAGAAAAAAGGAAGAAAAAAGGAAGAAAAAAGGAAGAAAAAAGGAAGAAAAAAGGAAGAAAAAAGGAAGAAAAAAGGAAGAAAAAAGGAAGAAAAAAGGAAGAAAAAAGGAAGAAAAAAGGAAGAAAAAAGGAAGAAAAAAGGAAGAAAAAAGGAAGAAAAAAGGAAGAAAAAAGGAAGAAAAAAGGAAGAAAAAAGGAAGAAAAAAGGAAGAAAAAAGGAAGAAAAAAGGAAGAAAAAAGGAAGAAAAAAGGAAGAAAAAAGGAAGAAAAAAGGAAGAAAAAAGGAAGAAAAAAGGAAGAAAAAAGGAAGAAAAAAGGAAGAAAAAAGGAAGAAAAAAGGAAGAAAAAAGGAAGAAAAAAGGAAGAAAAAAGGAAGAAAAAAGGAAGAAAAAAGGAAGAAAAAAGGAAGAAAAAAGGAAGAAAGGAAAAAAAAAAAAAGAGCTGCAAGTCCATATCAGCATTACTAAGAAGAGTAGTCTCTTAAAATTCAGCTTCTCTGCCAAAACGGAGAGCCTTTTTCTAAGTTTGGTTTTGACTAACAGGATGCCAGGAGATTTGTCATTCAAAACAGTTGTGTATTTATAATCACTAACATTGCATTGGGAAAGTTTCACTTTCTACAGTAATTCAGCAGTCTACAAAAGGCTCACACGCATCAATTCCAGCTTTCAGCATTGCAGCTCTTTCTACTCAGATGAAGAGTTACACATCAGAATAAAAATGCAGTCACATGGACATCAGCATAACAGTCACTGCAAGCTGCAACTGAAATCCTTTCTTCCCCTGGTACAAGGGCTGAGAGCAAAGGAGTGCACAAACTACAGGAAACGTTTTAGAAATTATGGTCTTAATCAAGGGGTACTTCTCTAGACTTTTGCATTGCAGAATTGGAAATTGTCATGTATTACCTGGCCTTGCTGCTCTTCACCCTCTTGCTTTATATATTATAGATATGCAATACTACACCAGAGATAAAACAGGTGGGTAACTTGGGGACACTTGGTTAAGGGATGAAGCATGTCTCAACACAGGTCCAAAATAAAGCAATGATTTTTGAATTCACAAATCACTTCGTAAACAGAGCTTTTACAAGAGTATCCTTCCAGAAAGCTGGTATTCTCCAGTTAGAGCAGGCAAATGAGAGGGTAGTGCCCCTACAGAGAGCAGTATCCAAGTCCATCCCTCAGCTGTGCTCTGCTCCAGAGAGTTACAAATGAGCAAGTAGGGGATTTGTGCTTCTTCCCCATTGCTACCCACCAGCAGTGCGCTCCCTAGATTCAGTTCCTCCTCTTGACTCTACTTGGGACCTCCATACATCCCAACTGAAGATAGGCAGGGCCCTGGAAAAAAGCAGAACCAGTTGCCCAGGGGCATTTCAGTATTTCCAATAAATTTCTCTGCACATCACTTCCCTCTCCATCCTTCAAGAGGTATTGTACTGCACCCCCTTTGCTGTCATGACTTCCTCAAAAATATCATAAGAAATTCACTTCCTAAAAGTGTTAACTCTTTACCTAATAGATTTCAGAGGCTTAGGGAGGAGTACTCTTGACATGCTGGAAGGGTACAAAGGGCTTTTGGTTAATTTTAGCTCTGCATCAAAGTTCTCTTTGGGAAGTTTTGGTCAGACATTTCTGTATTACATGGTATTCTAATAAAAACGAGCTGCCCACAAGTGACAGCCTGCTTACAGAAGATATGTTTGTGCTAGTTGCTACATATTTTTGCATGTGGAAATAAATGACAGACAATCCTGAAATATTTCACTTCACAAGCCGCAGCCTACTTTGATCTTTGATTTTCTAGATACAGACTTTTCAAGTAAAGACCTCAAATATTAAACAGCACTAATTCCTGAAATTTTCTTATATCTATTGCCTTCTTGACAAAGCTATAGTCCCAAGGAAACAGACAGAAATGCATCAAGCTCCTGTAGTACCAGCACAGCTATAACTAATTTTTGCTGCATTTTTTTGTTACAAATCCAGCTCACAGAGGCATTTTATTTTGGCCTCGAGAACACAAATTCCATTTATGCATTTCCTTCCTTTTTCTGTCATAAAGTAGCATTCATATGCATGAGTTGCATCTACTTGAAACATTACCTGGAGCAATGTTTCTCTTAGCACGGACTGCTACTGTTTCTTTCACAGAAGCAGGAATCTCTAATAAAAACTGTGATGTCAGATGACTGTGTGCCTCTCCACAGCTTGCTGCATGCACCCCCTGTGCCAGTGAAACGGTAAGCAGCCTGCCTTTCCTACCACCAGCCACCAGCTTTTCAGGTCAATACAAATTGTCTCAGGGAGGCCAGCACAATGCGCTCTCCCCCAGTGTCATGCTTCATTTTGTTCTTTTTCATGTTAAAGTGTCAGACAAAGAAAAATTGCTCTGATGGGGGGTTTCTCTCGGCTCTTTACACAGGGAAAAAACGTCAATGAGGAACTACAAGAGAGCAAGAGATCAGCGTGGTAGTGCATTTCCCACAACTGGTCTTGCAGAATAGTTTGACGAAGAACAAATCTTAATTGTCCTTTTTCATTCTGGGGAAAGAGGTCTTTTAAGAGGAGCTTACTGTGCTTTGTAAGAGGACCTGTGCTGCCAGAGGCAGGGTCTGGCAAGCAGCATTTTCTTGTTTCACCTCCTGTAAAGGTCTCACGCCCACCCACAAAAAGCAGCAGCGGCTGCTCCTTAGGAGGCCAGCACTCCAGCGCAGCTCCGTGAAGCGGGGGGACAGCCCTGCATTTCGTAGGACGGCTCCCTCCCTATTCATGGTGCCTCAGTAACCTGCCGCAAGGCTGCTTCGTGTTTCTGCTTCTCAGCGTGCAAAGCTCCCCCTTTCAAATCAGAGTTGTGCTATCCCTCCATGCCACAGTGCTTCTGCAACTATTTTGACTGCTCAGTCAATTTCACCCAGTACCGCAATGCTGGGTGCCAGAAAATGTCGCCCTTTTTACCTGCTGACCAGGAGCTGGTCACCCCTGGTAGAGCCGGGAGTCCTCAGGCAGGCCCCTCCGCCGGTGGGAGGGAGACGACGCTCGGAGATGGGGTCGGCGCCACCTCCAAAAGCACTCCTTCCTGCTGGGGCGACCGCAGAGAGAACACGACCGAGCGTTTGGCTGGCGAGAGGTGAGCGCCCGGCAGGCAGCCCTCTGCAGGCATGGTTACCCCCACGAGACCGCAGGCCTCGGCGCCAGGGCAGCACAGCACGCACCTCCCAGAACAGGGGGAACGCCTCAATCGCTATGCCGTTCGAAGGTATGGGGCCAAAAACCAAACCCCATTTGCTCAAAGAGAGCAAGCCCGAGTCCCCAGAACGTCTTGGTTTCTTCCACTGTCCTCTCCTGTCTCGCACGTGGAGGCGAAGCGCCTCACAACATGTCAGGAAGGCAAGTGTGCGGGTGTGCAAACAGCATTCTGGATGCACAGTGTCACTGCAGGAGAGACTGTTTTGTTATGGAAACCTCTACGGTGCCTCCGCTGTGACCAGCTGTGAGCAACTACTATATGGCACGCTCTTCAGCATTCACAAAAAAATTAAACGAAAGCCACTTGTGGTCTTGGTAGCCTGTCCAGAAAACGTGGTGGCACCCAAGTTTGCATCTGCAGAGCAACAGCCGCATGTCAAAGTCCCCCCTCCCTCACGGGTCAGGTGTTTCTCTCATATTCACAGCAAGAGCCCCTTTGGCCTCACACATTCATCACAGAGGAACACCGACACCATGCCAGAAGGAAAACGAGTTTTAGAGAGAAGGAAAAAAGAAAAAAAAAAAAAGAAAACAACCCACAAAATAAAAAAGGATTGCCAGAAGTGGAAAAGCACTAGGTCACCAAATAAAGACAGCTCCCTTCCTACTTCCTAGAGTGACAACAGTGAAATTTCTCTAGTAATTAATGAGTTTGCACAGGTGTTACTCCAAGTGTAACCGTAAGACTGTCTAGCTGGCAGTATCATCACTGAAGTGATAGTGTGCTGCTGGCAACAGAGAAAGAGAGCAGGGCTCAGCTACCACAGCACACGATAACTACTGTGGGGCTGGCAGTCAAAAATCAACTTGTAGGCTTGACATGGAAATCTGTCAAATGGCACAGGGAGTCCCCAAACACCTTCCCAGCTGAAACTATTCAATCACACTTGAAGAGTCAGAAAAGCTTCTGAATTACTTTTCATTATCTTGGCAACAACAAAAGACACACTAGTGAGCCTTAGCTCTTTTATAACACTGCTTAGGCTTAAATTCACTGGTATTCTCAATGAACTCACTAGGTACAACTTAAGATATTTATTGCTGTTTTTGAAAGCCTTCTCAAAGCATGGAAAAAAAAAAATTCTTCAGCATCAGAGAAAGTTTATCTCAAGCTTTGTCTCAAAGAACATTTGAGTAAACAAGCCAAAATGCTGACAGATGCGTGGGTTCAGGCTTCCACTAGGTAGTGAACACGGTAAGTGCAGGCATTGCTGCAAGCAGCCAGACACAACCTTTGTCAGGGATGCAGATATGAACCGTCACCACAGTGAGCACAAATGCCTCCCAACAGAGGTTCCTCAAAAATTCATGTCCTTTCGGAAGACACAATGCAGCAGCAGTTGCACGGGGAAAAAGAAGTTACCATGCAGCTGTAAACAACCCTGCACACAATGACTTCACCACGGTGCTAAAAGAAGACGGTTTATCAGAGATGGGAATGTGATGATAAGATGAAACTAGATGGCAGAATGGCTTGAAGCAGCACCCACATGAAAGATAACGTGATCTCTGCTGAGCGGGCTGTAGATGCTACTGCTAGCACTACCTAAGCACAAACACAGCTTTCTCATGACTGCAAGTACAGGGAGTACTAGAATTACAGTGAGCACAAGGGACACTGCCCTCTTCTGAAGACGTTACAGAAAACCCACAACCACGTGGAAAACAGACCGCTACCAAGAAACAGTCACTCTTTTTCTGGCCTCACATGATTTTTCATGCCATAACATTGAAAATCTTTTCCCCATCTGACACATGACTAGCAGAAGAAATAACCTTCAGTCAATACCACCAGGGTAGCACAAAAAAGGCCGACACTGGAACTCTAAAAATGAAATCAGGGAAGGCAGTAGCTTTTTTGAATTCTAAAGCTCTACTCCAGTTAAAGCCTACGTAGGCCACACATTAAACAAACATCTTAAGTAAATTAGGAGAGTGCATAAAAGTAGTTTAAAAAGCAGTACTATGAAGAACAACAGGAGACTTGTCTATGCAATTTATTATCAATTTTCTCCACTCACAGTCTTCCCCAAATAGTATTTTTCAATAATTTGGTTTAACTAATTTTCACATTAACATCATACACTTTACACACATTTGTTGGGCCAGATTGCTAGCACAGTGGCAATTCTGCAGCATATGGCACTGCAGAAAGCATCTCTAACATGTTCCTCCTCTGTCTCAAAGTGAAGCTGGTTCAAATATGTCTTTGTACACCCCACCTACCCCTCCTGCATTCCCAACTACTTGTTCCTGTTGTCACACCTCTTCTTCAACTGTTCTCACAAAATCAGAATTTTATTAATACTCAATGATCCAGTTTAAAAGATAATTTTAAAAAAAGGCTCACACAAGTTGTGGAGGAAAGTGCTACCACATGTCCTAGAATGAAACACCAACAAGCTGAAATTCTTCAAGCCAACTTTGCTCTGTATCCTGCAACCAGACTTGGAAAGACAGTACTCTAAAAGAGGCACAAGAGACCTTAGAAAAATAGGCAGACTAGGACATGAACATATCAGAGGTTGTTTCAACTTCTTTTATACTTTTTCTGAACAAGAAAGGTTGTTTCCAAATAGTTACGGAGTTCTCATTTCTACTCCCTCAGTTCTCATTCGTGAGAGCAAAACCTCTTACACACAAGTCTTTTGCTTGGCCAGCCACATCCCAATCATTAACATTAGCCAGAGAAGTCAGGGGAAATAAATTTTGGGGGTGGCATAAGAGAGCCTTTTTTTTTTTTTTTTTTGGTCTTCTCAGCAACTAGTAGCTATTCAGCATAATTTTCTGAAATTTAAATTTCTTTAAGATGCTTCACCAAAGACAAAGATAAGATTATTTGTCATGCAATATGATGTGACGAAGGATAGATTTGCTAGGACTTATGTGGGGTTCAGTTAAAAGCTCCAGCACTTTTCCACAGTGCTCAGATTCTTCCAACTACAGAAGATTAAGTATTGTTGGGTTAAGAAACAAAACTGAAATAAATTACAGCTAGTTCACTACGTTTGGTACACTACTCTAGAAACATCAATTTTGATTTTTACATAGGGCAGTTACAGAGATAGATTACCTAAAATGAAATATAAACTCACTGTTTTGAATACAGACAAAAAAAGCAAGACAGGTCAGAAAATTTTCCCTGTAGATTATTTTCTCCATGAATTATGAAGTTGAGAGGACAAAATTGAAGATTACACTTTGTTACACTAACTTCACAGCAGTAGCACCAAACCACCTATGTTAAAAATTGCAAAGTTAACATCAAACATTTTCATCAGCTTTCACTGCTGGCGAGCTACACCCAAATTCCACAGAAAACAAAGGAAAGGGTCACCTTGCAATGGTTGTGAAGGCCACTTCAAGTGAGCAGAATGGTCAAAACCCACAGTTGTCCCTATAACTTAAAATCCAATAGAAATGCATAATATAATAAAGATACTCCTTTACTGTGTAAATCTTCTTGTGGGAAAGTATTGGTGTACAGTTTAGACACTTGGGAATTTCAGCAGGAAGGTTTGTATGGACAGCAGTGAGGTGGTATGCAAGACCAACTTTGGTGTCTCCAGATTAATTCAAATGTCGCTTCATTATGAGCAGATAAAAATGTCACGTTATAGCCCCATCTCTGAAACAGTTCTTAATTCAGGTTCAGAGTAACCTTTTCCAACCTAAAATGCAAAAGACTGCACATCCTAAACACCTGAAAAAGAGCTTAAAAGTAATGCGCTACTGCAAATGGCAAGGAAGAGACAGTAAATTGACATTTAGAGGCCTCTTAAAAGCACTTGAAGGTGAAAAACATTAAGAAATTTACACAAATGCTTTCCTCAACATCTTCCTACCCTTCCCTGTGTAACACACAGTTACAATTTTCAAAATAAAAACTCTAAACGGCTAGAGAGAAATGAAACTTTCCATCACAGTTACATATGCATAAGCAAGATAAATGTTAATAATTAGCAATGTTAATTAAGACGGACGCAAGAATTCACTGTAAGATGTCTTCTGATACTAATGATCCCAGCTTCACTGTAGTTTTGTGACTGATTTTTAAGCTGAAGTAAGAGTATTCCAGTAACTTTCAGTTAAAACAGCTATGACTGCATAATGCGCACCCCTGCCCTGTCCCCCCCCGCCCAAATCAGCCGATGAGAGTTCACCATCTATCAAGGTGAGCTTGTTACCACGCAAGACAAGTTTCTGAGGCGGACAATACAGTCAGGATGCTGGACAAAGATAGGCTAAGAGCACATCACAGATGAAGGAGATGCTTTCACACTAAAGCTGAAGATATTTCCATCCTTTCATGACTATGAACATCCTGAAAAATCCCAACTTCTGGGTGTTTAGCGGTTAAGGACAGCATGGTGCATTTTGAAACAGGGAGATAAAGTCCAGGAAAAAGTCTAATAGGGAGCATGAAGTGTATCATGTTGAGATTGAATAGCTGCCAAAGTGCAAAGGACAAAATGCAAATGTAAACAAAGATAACATCCAAGACACAGACCACAATGCAGTGATGTGTTGTTTCTGATGGCATATAGAACAACTAACTTTGGTACAAGGCAGAAGAAAGAGAAGGGAGAAGATAGGGTAGAAAACAATTGATCTAAACAAAGCTACACATATAAACAAGCTGTCAAATGTACTTAACAACCTGGTCTGAGCTTTACAAAGATTAACCAGCCTCTCTCTGTGCAACCTTGAAACATGGAGAAGCTACTGAAAAGATAAGGTGAGCAGCAGCACTCCAGGCAGCACCCGACACTTGCAGCTCTGCTTTACTTTTGTTAGAGTAAGCGCCTGGTTCCACTTTGTGAAAGGACACAGCCGTTACATAAACCTATTGCAAAACTAGAGTAAACCTGCTCTCACTCCAGCAGAAGGCTACATAGTACATCTGATAAATGTGCATTATCTGCCACCTCCATACAGGTACCTACCACTCAAACACACACATGCACATTTTATAACCAGCAACAGGGTGATACTAACCACATCCATAAAGCTCACCCCTTTCCCTAAAGGATGGATTCAATCCTCAGTTCAAGAAGCATCACATTACACTATCTTGCTTTTTCCAGTGTTTCAGCTCTAACGGTAGCTGAGAAACTGTTTCTGTAAGATACCTCTTTTTCTCTCTGTCAGCAGAGTTTCTCATTCTTGAGAACCTATGAAAAACCACCAGCACATAAACACTATTAAAGATAACATTACTTAGTAGATTTAAGAAAGCTATGTTTAAATGAGACAGCTTAAAAGGCTTTTAAAAATGCAGAATCCCTCAAAATGAGCAATAAAATTGGGTGAGGGAACAGAATTATTAAGCCACTGATGCAGCTGACTAAACACAGGACCTCTCACAACATGCCAATTAGAACACAATCTATGTGTGGGGTAAAAACGGAAGAAAAAACAAGCACAGAAACCCAAATACCATACATCCTGTATGTCCCCACAAACAGGCACACAAAGTCTTTTTCCTCTTCCCCTCCACCCTTGTTTTTCAGAAAAAGCAAGTAAGCTCCCTCACAAATACATTCTCATTTTCCTTTACCTCTCATTACCACCAAAAGACCTACTATGGGAGGACTTAAGGTTGTATGGTCAAGGAACTTGGGCTGTAAAACTTTACAGTACAAATTACAGACCAATAGAATTACACAAAAATAACAACAATAATAATAATAATTTGAAAAGACACCCTTGACAACACATGGCATGCAGTACATATGTGACATTTGAAAGGGCAGTCACCTTTTTTGCCCCCCTAACTTTTCTTTTAAAGAAGTTACAAAAAAAGACAGGAAAATGGGATAACTAATACTGGAACTCACAAACAAAAAAAGCCAGTGTAGTTTGCATTCTTATTTTCAACTGAAATTGACAGTCAGAACAGCTCTCTCACCTCAGCTTTCTTCCTACCCTCAAAAAACAGGGGCATAACAACAGCGTGAAGGATACTAAGTGCTACAAGGGACAAGCTTTGAATTCAGCAGGAGTTGCCCAACAATAGAGAAATCTTCCACAGAGGCACAATCAGTCCTCCAGGAAGAAATAAAAATTAATAGTTCACAATTAATTTATTTAGCTAATGAATCCAATAGCAGCCACGAAACATTGATGTTTTTCCTTGCACTATACTTTGCAGACTGTTAACTTCAATAATCCTTAAGAACTTCACACTTGACACTGGAAGTCTTATTAGCAAGTGGATTTTCCTGTCACTAGGCTGCTCTGTAGGCTAGAAAAATTCCCACACCCCCACTTAATTTGCTACTTGTTTTAGTACAGATAGACATATACAAGGAACTCAATTTCTATCTGCCTCACAAAGGAGTCTAAGAAAACATTTCTTCACTTGACTCTCATTTATGTTACCATTATGCACAGCTTAAACCATAAGTGTTTTAATAGTCTTCACAGTGTAGCCCTGCATTCATCACTCTAACGAACAACAGCAGGGAACGCAGGTTTCAACAGATGGAGGATTCGCTCTGCAGCAGTGTACAGCTTCAAGTTTTTTAGAGATGGCCCTGATGAGCTAGATAGAAAGTATCACCAGTATTGAAAAGAAGGCTGAAGCCTGCAGCAAGGTGCAGGTAAGGAAGGCTCTACAGGCTCCCCGGTGTGAGCACACGGACAAGAGCCAGTTGTACTCCCTCTCTTCCCACCATGTTTGCTTGCAGCTATGCTTTGAAAGTTTTCAAAATAAGGCAGCTAATAGCTATTACTGCATCTGCTGCTTTACTTTGTCTTCCGGTCTCTTACTTATCTTTTTCCAAATCATCAGAGCATTTCAAATTTACACTATGCCAGCACGCAAGCCTTCTAAGGAACAACATGCAGGAACACACGCCCAAGTATTTTTCATTTGGGGAAAGTACAGATTCATGATTCAATAAGGCACAGATTAAAGACTTTCTGTCTCTTTCTGAAGTGCCATGCAGCATAAAGGATAAGGGTTTTCAAGAAGAAAAGGTGGCACTGACAATGGTATCTCAGACAATGAAAGAAAAAGAAAGGAGAGATCTTGCAGCTGCTAAATCCTCCACAGACAGCGCCAGCACACAGCCCTCCCTCCCATCAATGTGGTCTTCTTCTTTCAAAGGAGCACATGACTTTAAAGAAGTTATGACCACAGGGTTAGCAGACAATGTATGGGATCTCTCCATGATCATACTCTGCTAAGCAATTAGGTCAAACCATGCTCTTGAAAATTAGTTTAGCACAGCTGAAGGTCAAGGAATGAAAGCACACGGGGGAGGAGATGAGGCAGAAAAGGAGAAGAAAGATTTATTTTAACTCTGAAGCATGTACAAAGCCCTGGCCAGAAAGAGGAGTTGCAATGTTGCTAGAACTTTATAGTGTATGAAAGGAAAATTCTCGACGCTGAAAAACTGGCATCTGTGTACAAATACAAAGTGTTGTTCCAAGTTACAAGCTGTACACAGAAACAAAGAGGAACTCCTTTACATCAATGTGCTTACCAGTACTGTCTTGTTAATTCTAAATTACACTTTTGTCAATGGATTGACGTGGCCTAATAGTCAGGTAAATGAGCAGATTTTTGTTGCTGTTAACCAGAACAAAGTGACATTACATGCTTTTATGGAGTTCTGTAATCCTGTTTTTTTAAAACAGATTCTCTTGCATGAGCAGGAATTCTGATGTCAGATTTTTTTTTCTATTCACATTTGGGTTTTGGAATGCAAATTTGAATGAATAAAGTACTCTGGGTCTACGCTGGCAGCAGATGTTCAGAAGAGAAGGCACACTGAAAAAGCTGGAAGCATTACTTAAGGTTTGATGATTCTGTCCTCCTGGAAACCCATAAATTACTGCAGACAAAAAACAAAGACATACTAACAACTTTACAGATTGCTATAAGAAGTTCACTGAATTACTGAAGTCTGAAAGTAGTCAAACGAAGACTAAATTCTCTTTCCTGCTTTTTATAGCACTTTGAACAGTTAGAATAGGTGGGTGAGAGGCAAACACTAGACAGGCACAGACAAAACCTTCGCTGCTTCCTGTATGTATATAAACAATTCAGCTCTGTCTTCAGTTTCATATTATCTATCCAGCATTCACTTACACAGTCTGGGTAACACCAGACATGCGTGCTTGTCACTGTGCCAGTAGACGAGACAAGAAATGCAAGTTATCAACATCACTGAAACTTTATACAAGAGGCTGAGCAATGGCCAGACACTATTTTTCTGGTCTCTGATCCAGTTATTGCCTGGGCAGGAATAGCAATTACAACATTATCAGGGGAAAAAAAAAATTTTTTAAAAATCAAGTTGTTAGCTATTCCTTTATAAGCAAAAGCGTAATATCTAAATGCTGTGATTTGCTCTCTTTAGGAGCTGTAAAACTTCTCACTGCTCAAGAGAAACAATTTTTCATGGTTCCTTGTTGAGAATTCATTTTACTGTACAACTACTTTTCACCTTAAAATTTCATCTAATATAGTTCAATGTGAGATGGCCTAAGTGCATAGGTATCACACATATAGTTTGAAAACTTTAAAGTTTTTAAACAGTCTTCTCCATGGTATGTTCAGTCCCTTTTTTATTTTTAATATGAGACTAAGCCATACTGCAAAGCTCAAGACCTCTTAGCTTCCTAGTATACAGACGACAGCAGTGCTAAACCACTTTCACATTCTTACTGCCTCTCGTTTGTACTCTGCTGTTCACAAAACACAAGTGTAGTGTCATATTGACTGAAGCTCAGTATTCTGTGGTTCTCTCTCAATGAACACTTCCAAGTCACTGATCTTTGACAGCGCATTGATAACATTGTAACAAAAGGGAAAAAGTACTGACCTGTTCTAGAAGACTTTGGAGTTGGTCCTTTGTCAATATGCCGGGGGGGGGGGGGGGGATTCACTAAATATGGTGTCAAGTTTTATCACACAACAAATATAAGTTGTACACAACCAGTATGAAAGTGAATTCAGTCTAAACACACATGTATCATACTTTTAAAACTTGGAGATGGTAAAAACAACAACAACAAAAAAAAGCGTGAGAAGGTCCCATGCCTCAAGTCCCTTAACGCAAGCACCTACACTTAAGTGATTATCAAACTACGGAACGCGAAGAACTAGGTATTACCTCATTTGCCCAAGCAAGTACTCAAGAAAATACTTTAGACAGAAGTCTACTTATAGACACGGTGGTTTAAATACAAATGTGAAGTCTGTGCTGAGATGTAATTGTATTTAATGTATAAGCTGGGGGAATATGTATGGCTGCAAGACTTCCAAGGCAGCTGGATGTCAGCCATTTCCTATTAATGATGCTTGGGCTGGAGCTTGCCGAAACCCATTTGGTCTGAATACACGTACATCTGCTAAAGCCTTTTCAGAAATCATCTTATAATAAGAAAAGCAGAGTACTCACACTTGTAAACAGTTCAAGTAATAACTACATCTATGATGGAAAGGAAACAGCCAGAAAGAAGGTGGGATAATGCAAAGAAATGCACAGATTTTCAAGCAAAGTGCTACCCTTACTGCCATTTATGGTATTAAAAGAAGCTTGCACGTACAGGTACTTAGAGGATCAATGCTTAAGTACATGCCCATATAAATAAGGAACATACTATACTGTGCCAGTACTTAACACCAGAGTTTGAGTCTTAATGCTTCTATTGTTCTTCAGTACTTCATTTTCCCCTTCATTTGGGCTTTTCATGAAATTTGTAAACCAGCACAGCAATTAACATTAAATCATAACTTAGTCTTCCTGAATTTTGAAAGATGTACGTGACGTACATCTGACTCAGAACTGAACATAAAAGCTCAGGCATCACTTGCTCAGAAATTCTTAAAGCAGGAGCTGGGACTGGATATTAAAACACATGAGCAGAAAAAACGTGATTTTGTTGACGCTAAAGACTGTTGTTGCTGTTAGTGCATACACAAAATGTTTTGGAGTTTCCTGTTTCTCTTCTGTAGCAATGGGTTCTGAGGCATGCCTGACGTGGGTGTTTGTCCTTCAGCTTGGGGAGGCAGAGTCTAGTGATAATACTTATCAGATCTCAGTTATGCCATCCACTCTTTCATCACAATGGGCAGCTTCCCTTCCTTTTCCCTTTTCAGAACCTCCCTGTTTTATAGCATATGACCTATGATCTTAATGAGCAATAACAATGTGCCTCTAGGCAGCATTTCTATGCAGATTTTGACTCTGGAAGATAGCTACATTGAATGGCCACAAATAAAAATACACAAATGCATGACATTGGCAGCACAGCTGCACCTGTTAGATACATTAAACAACGCTAATGTAAGAAAATGTTACTTTTTCAGCATATTTGAAGAATTATTTAAAATTATGGTAGGGTATGGATCATTCACCAAACCGTTACTAGAAAAAGGGTAAAAATCTAATCACTGAAAGCATAAGTGAGGATGGACTGCAAAGTCCCAAACAGGTTATGACTCAGCTTTCCCAAGAAACGATGGTTACAGGTGGGGAATGGATTTCACCATGTTTTATTATTTCCCATCAGTTACAAAGATTCACTGTAAAATCCACAGGTATCTTACTAATCTTTCAGTATCAGCTCACAAGAAGAAACATACAGACTCAAGCTTATAGTCCACAGAAGATGGCAGAATAATTTTTTGTGGGGGAAAAATTCTGCTTTTTCTCCTCCATTAATTTGATGTTAGCTAAATACATAAGAAACTCACCAAGTAATACGATCTATAAACACATAATTTAAGCCAAAATATTCAGTCCAGTGATGAAAATACTGCTTTCCCTTGACTGAAGACAGCTTTTTAAGAAGACATGGCATTACAAACAAAGCACAGTTTGTGTCACATACACAAATCTCATACCAAGTGCCTTACTAACTGTCCATATACATCATGGTTTTATGAGCTGCTATTTACAGCCAAATAATTGTCCACTTCCCCAGCTCTTCAGCCTTTATTCACAACTACTCACTCTTGCAGACAAGCTTGGGCACTTAGGAATTTAGAACATTTAAAAAAAATATTCCAAGTTACCCAGTCTGACCTCTGCAAGGACAAGCAAAGGAGGGCTTGTCTGGCTACCCTACGGCTGCTGCCGCAGGAAAACATACTCAGACTGTGCAGTCACCGATCTTGTTGTCCAGGGTTAATTGACAGTCAGTTTTTGCCTCCCAGTTCAGAGCAACTCTTCCATGCTGTCTTAGCCGGCCACACCTGCATGGCACTGACACAGAGCACACGGGGCATGGGCTTTACTGTGTGGTTTAGTAGATTGAGCCAGCATCTGTCACAACCGGAGGCTTCCCCATCCCTCTGGCTGTGCATTCCTACACCGTGCCGGCAGCTGGCACTCATACTTGCCTGGCATGCCCACGGTGACCCAGTTCAGGGAGCTCAATCTGTAATCCGCTCCTGCTTCCAGGCTGTGCTCAGGACAGTGCCAGTGCCAGCACAGGAGAAGCAGCAGGAGAATGCAGCTCAGTGGGTGAGGGACAGGATCATCCCATTCACTGGCCCTCTCATTAGGCTGGGTTAGCCACCCTGTAAAAACACGAAGGCAGGCCAGCAGGCAGGTAGGGCAGTGCTGACCAGAAACTAACACACCCGCAGGAGGGACACTAACATAAAGGTTTCTTTTTAAAGGGACAACAGGGGTTGCAGAAGTGGACCAGCTTTGTAAAATACAATCTGGAATGATTTGTTCTCCAGATAATGTTATAACTGGCAACAAAAGCAGGAAAAGCAATCCTTCTTTTAGGCAGGAATGTGAAGTAAGTAGTATCAGAAGGCCCTTTCAAATAAAAAGCAATGAGAAAAGATGAGACATAAGGAACTAAGCCGTTCCCTGATGTGCTTTCCTTTCCCAGGGAATCACAACAATTCTGAGCAGATGGTCCTGCTCATGGAGATACAAAAATACTGACAGTCAGATAATATACCAAAGAAGTCCTAACTCCCATACCAAAATGTCTGAAGTCTATGCTTGCAGGAAAAAAGAAAAAAACAAACCACCAAACAACCCCCCCCAGCCCCAAACCCAACACCAAACCAACACAAAGATAAAGAAAGCAGGAGACAAGGTGAAATATCTATCTCTGGGATTACATCTGCATCATCTTCATTAAAGGTAGCAGGAACCAAATGTCCCAATAAAGGAATCAGAGTCAGCAAGAAGAAAAGTATCAAAACAAAGCTAAAATTTATTTTTACACAAGATAGCATGTATTTTTTTTTCTTGCGAATTAATAAACTGCCAGTTTTGTTGATGAAGTTATTGAAAGTGCTGAGTTCTTGGCCATGAATTTATTAGATGCAAGTAAAATACCCACTAATATTATTTTCCTTTGTCAATAAAGGGGAAAACCCCTACACCTCAATCTCCAACTTGGCAGAATAATTTAGTTGTATTCTGTTCTGGCATGGTTTACAATATTATCAACATAAACGTTAGCTCCATCTAGTTTCCTCTACATAACTAGGCAAAGGAAGCACAGTACCAAATAACACACACCACACAGTACATATGAATGTAGGTTTTAAGCATAGGCTTTCTTAGTCTCATTTAGAAACACAGGATTACAAAGGACCATCTCAGCAATGAAGTCCAATCCTCTTAAGCTGTAGACAACCCTGCAATAGTTAACGAGACTAGAAATTTCAGAAAACAGAGAGAGAATAGATGAGAGGCCCCATACTGCCTCTCTATAATCACAAGACAGTTAAAATTCACCAAAGTCTCCAGAAATGAACACCTTTTCTCTGTCCCATAAGAGTAACAACTTCCAAACACCACAGTTTCAACAGACCATGTGACCTGGAGAAAACGTCCCTCAGCTATCAGTTCCCATGGCACATGAGCAGGTACTCTAAGTGAACACTTCTACAGGCACACCCACCCAGTACCTCAAATCTTACAATGACTACTTACTGATACTTGAGAAAAAACTGAGGAAAAGGACAGGAGCCCAGAAGCCAATTTACATACCGGAGAGAAAGTAGGGCTCTTCAAGTAACTTGTGAAAACTTAGAAACACAGTATTAAATGCTCACAAATAAAGATACAGTGGAAATCAGTGGAAATGTATTTCCAATACACCAGGTCAGTTAAAGGCTAACTTCACATCCTGTTCAAGCAAGAAGCATACAGACAGAATGCTACCACCCAAAGCAAATTTTTTCCTTTCCAGAAGCTCAGTCCTTTGCATAGTTCAGCAGAAAACTCAATTAAACTATACGCTTCAATCACATTGTATGCACAGTTACAACTTACACTGCCTGTGAACTCTTCCAAGCTTTGGGTATGTCCCCTTATGTTTGTGACCACCCAGTAAGAAGTGTTTTTGGTGGGGTTAAGTACAGGCAAGACCATTTAAGCTAACAAACAAACAGACTTGCCCCTGCAGGCAGATGACACTGGACAAGACTTGCTCTAGCAAAGAGTGGAACACCACCATGCTGCAAGGTCCCTGCTCCTGGTGGTCAATGCACGCACGCAGTCTGGGGAGCCTTGCAATGATGCTTCCTCCTCAACAGTATTGTCTCTTCAAGCGGAAATTGTCTGTCACATTTGCTTGCATAATCAGAAGGGAATAAGGGGAAGGAAATAAAACATCAAACCCAAGAGAATAAGGTTGCAGACCATCACGTGGATTACTCAGTGTGGTGTTTTACAGCAATCCACATGATGGTCTGCAACATTATTCTCTTGGGTTTGATGTTTTATTTCCTTCCCCTTATTCTGGATTTGGTTGAGAAGCACCTATTAAAAGACATTCTCCCCAACATCAATGTGTGCCACAATCAAAAAACCCACTGAACTCCAACACACTAAAAATATAACGCCTTTAGTACAAAAGGACAACATCCTCAAGGACTACAATGTGCCTGAAAGCTTTGAAAGAGAGAGTTAAAACTGATCTAAGATATCCACAATAACTGTATCCTTATCAGCTTCCTCCTCTCCCAGGACAGTATTATGCCATCCTTTCCTTTAATTTTACAAGCTCAATCTTGATACAACTTAGGTTCCCTGTTCACATTGACTTAATTTCAAAGACAAGTCCCAAACTTCACTTTCCTGGAGGCACACAGCCTTTCCATTAACAGCCTGAAGATTCACCTGTGAACACTCTAAGTGTACATCCAGTTACTAAAGTTTCTTTGTTTCCCCAAGCATTTTCATTCTTCCAGTGTATTTAAAAATCATACCACTCCAAGCTGCCTGGTGCAAGGCTAAATGTACCACTCCTCTCTTAAGAAGTTTCTTCCAGCTTCACCACCTTAGCAACTCTTCGTCACTTTAGATCAGAAAAGCAGCAATCTGTTTGAAATGGAGCGACAAGAGCTGTGAGTACCATGTAAAGGAGGATGTAGCAAGGTATTGCACAAGGATATAGAGAGATACCCGGCCCTACAATTCAACTCTGGTATTAGCTTGTTCCATAACTGTACCAAAACCAACAGGAATGTCACCCAACAACTGACGAAAACATGCAGGTTCCGCTCTTTCTGTATCACCCCCTAGGTGATGATACGTCCAGAGTTTAACAACATTAACTATATTAGACTGCTTGGCACAGGCCTTTGTACCCAGTTGTACTAAATTTCACACCATTTGTGTTACTCCAAAATTCACTGCATAACAAAGACATGCAATGAAATAGGTTAGGCTTGAAGATCTTTAGGCTTTGTCCACACTTCCCTCAGCTTCGTCTAGCTCAGTGATGGTTAAGCAGGATCCACTATACTGCATGGTAAGTCAATGAACACTTTCCAGGTTTGTTGGATAATCTTCCTTTGCATCACTTATCTTCCTGCAATGGGGTCAAAATACAGTTTGAGAAACAACAGTTTTATTTGAGACTGAGCTCCTATGCAAGTCACTACCATCCAGGAAACAGAAACCACTCAGCCACTCCTTTAACTGGCACCTTTACTGCAGAATATAAAATTGTACCAACAAGTTCCACAGGTTTGCTAACCAAGTCAGTTAAAAACAGAAGGACACCTGGCCATTAAGCCCATCTGTGGGTCTCACAGGAAACATGCAATTTCCTCCAAAAACTGATACACCTTTGAATACCTCTGACCAACTGCAACAACCATTTGTCAAGGTAACTCCAGAACCACTGCGCCACCCATCCTTTTCCTAATTTCCAGCTTAACTTCCTTGTTGTCAGTTTATGTTATTCTGCCTTTGTAGTAAAGGGACTGTAACTCTGTCCCTCCTACATATTTAACTTGAGGTATATTTATGGAGGCAATCACAACTTCACACAGGCTGAGATTTCACAGTGCTTTCAGCTGATTTGAGTGTGCACTGCTGCCATAAATAAGATATAAGGTGGTTTGGTCCCCCCCCTCCGCCTTTGGCAGCACTGCTGCATCAAAAAACCCCACACAGAAACACAGAGCAGAGGAAAGTGATACTGCTCCTTTCAGCCACCAACAGCACGGACTGAGCTTAGCACACGGCTCTCAAAAACGCAGCCTCAGCCTCCCTTTTCCTAAGGTAAAGGGGCTAATTTCTGTTTGGTACACACAGCTCCATCAGAAGAAGTGATATACTCGACATCTGTAAAGGGGAAAAAAAAAAAAAACCACCAAAAAACTCCCACAAACACAGAAGGACAAAAAACCAAAGCCTGGAAAGATGGAACGAAAGTTTCAGCACACCCCTAACATACCAGCTCCGGTACTGATTGTGCCTCACTGAGCCTGGCTAGAAGAGAAATCAAGACAAGCGTTTTTATCTGCTTCCTGATGAGTTTAGATTTACAAAGATTTGTACATTTAAACTGAAGGCACAGAATAATCAGCAAGCTCTAGTTTTAATTACACTTCATTTTAAAAGACCTACAAAGCAGGCATTATTCTCCCCCAGAGCGAGAAATAAACTAAGCAGGACCAAGCAATTATACTGAAAAAGCATCTGCACCTCTTGTGCTTTTCATGCAGCAAACCTCTCAGCACATTTTATAAGGCAGTAATTGTCACCAGTAGCACTGTACAGTGACAGCCTCTTGCAGCCTGCGCAATCAGCAGCTCGCAGGTTATTAGGCATTTGTGAAAAGGAGGCATTTTGAAGCATGGCTGGGAGGTAAAGTGACTTGAGACACAGAAGAATATAATTCCTCCCACTATGCTTTCCAGTTGAGACCTTCTTTTTCGGTACCCACGCAACCACCAGTGGCAGAACTTGCAGACAGTCATGGAATAACTGACTTCTCCTCTGAGAGCTGACAGAGACTGATACAATATTTACATGGTTCACAAACAGCACAGAAAGGGTTCTTTGCTGTAGTCCGAATTTCACAATTTTCAACCCTTAAAAAAAAAAGGCACAAATACACCAACCAACCAACCAGGTTTCCTGCTCAAACAGCAGCTTTGTGGCCAACGTTTTCCAGGTTTCTTCCGAGGTCCTTGTCGCTGAAAAACTCATATAGTCCACTCAATTTACTGTAATTAATTATCATGTTCTACTGGAATTTGCATGCATGTAGTTATAGAATTCCACACTTGCTATATTTATTGTTGTGCCTGTACACATAACACAGGAAACAGTACCGCAGAGGTTTGCACCTTCTGCATCTTCAGTACTTAACCATATCACCTCTGTATGAAAAGGAAGGTTAACACATGCCTTTAATGGAGCAATGGAGATATTGTTACAGCAAGAAAATCCAAGAAAACAGAAAGTGGAAACATCAGTGTATCACAGTTAAAAATTTTATACCTTACATGCAATACTTGCAGCCTTACCAGACCACGGTTCACATTGCTCCTTCCCACCCCCATATGACTTTCTAATCTGATAATTCACAGGAAAAAATGTTACACTATAACATTACTAAAGACAGTTGGCATGGATTTTAAATGCGACCACTCTGAAAGGACGTATCATCTCAAAGGAATTTCACATCCTATAGATCTCGCAAGAGAGCTTGACAACACTCACAGAATTTTAGTACATCAGCTAGTTAGCAAGATTAGTTTAAGTTGTCAAGCCTGAAAGCGCCATGAAGGTCAAATTCTAGTTGCCATCCAAGTTATTTTTTGTTGAGCGTTTTTACTCTCCTCCCAACACCGGCATGCAATGTAGTTACAGTTATGGTGTGTGGATAGAAGATGTACAGCCTTCGCAGTTGTAAAAAGCAGCGTTTCTGAAAAGTGATACGTGAATAACCAAAAATACATATATACATACACGTACACAGACACATATATATATATATTTGTGTTCTGCTTACTACAGAAATCAGTTTCCAGCATCCAGGGGAAAAAAATTTTAAAAATCTCTTTTCACTCAACACTCAAAGGCAAAAGAATGTTTTTCAGATTGTAAATACACATTTGCACAGCTCCCTGTTCTCCCTTATCGGCATCTTCAGCATGTTATCCTACGCATTGTTATCTCACAAATGATAAAGTGATTAGATACTTTAGATAGCAGGGTTAGCTTACTGCTTTTTACTGTTAGTGCCTCTGCTTAGTGAGCTATCAAGCAGAAACAGACTGGTTTCCAAAACTGCTGAGATTCATCACAGCTTTTATTCAACAAGTGTTTCCCTAGTGAGTCCAACAGGTCCGAACAAGCTTTAAGTTTAAAATTGTTAGATACCTCTTCCTACTTTTTGAATCAACAAGAATCTAAAAATTGCAAACTACAGTGCAATGCAAATACCATTCTTCAATTCCAAAACTTTATTACAACAATCTGCATCTCTTTTCGGAAGCACATGAAAGTTTAAAGAAAAAAAAACAACAAACAAACAAGGAGGTGAGGGGTGAAGGAGGAGGGAGCTGTTTGTAAGATCAGGAACTAAATCACTTCAATTCACATAAACAGACACAGTATGTATCTATACCATAGCTTGCTTTGGGTACCTCTCCCTGTAATTATTTAAGCAATGCCTCATTTCTTACAGTACGATAGCAACTCCCAAGTAAGGCCAGTCACAGGAGAGTAGAAAAAATATTTTTATTAGTTTGATCTAGTTTCAAGGCCTTTACTTGCGTGCTCACTGTGGCGAGGTTTTTAATACTGATGAACTTGAATTTCTGCCTTTTGGGCTGACTGAAGTAAAACCACTGCAGCAGGGTATTTAAAATGCACAGTCACACTGCCTGCAACTACCGGCAGAATTAAAATGAACAAAATAGCTTTAGTAAATTTGTCGCTCTTTCACAATAATCTCTACCACCCCTTGAAATTTCATGGTCAGATGATTACTTAACACATCTGTAGGTAGCCTGCATCTGAATGATGCAATCACTTCAAATTCATAAGACGGAATAAAAGCGTATGCAATGCAACATACACAATGATCAAGAGCACAATCTTCTTATATGTTCTGTGCTAAAGACAACATTTGATCCACAAGTCTCACAAGACTGTTCTGGTACAAAAGCTTAAGATAAACCAACTTGAACAGCCACAAATGTGTCGGAAGAAATCATGTACAGGGCAAGACAAATAAGGGTGATCCTGTCAGTATGCACAATCCCAAGTTTCTTTTTCCTTACTTTCCCCCGGCATAAATCAAAACAAACCAAAAAATGGAATAAAACTCAAACATTTTGGTAAAAGGACAAGGACCATTTATTACTTTTTCTGCAAAGGCACTGTGCAATACCAGAAAACCAGAAAGTGCATTTTTTTTCAGCCTAGGCACACCATTATCCCTTCTCCTTGCTTCCAACAACTCAAGGTTTTATGTTAAGCAATATTTAAACCTCCTTTATTAGTTTCAGTCAAAAATTTAATTTACATAATCCATTTACTTTCTTCAAGACACCTTTCTTAGATCACTTTCTTATTCAAATGATTTTTTTATTCTAGTTACTGTCAGAAGTATTATAAGGTAATAAAGACTGCTAAATAATTTACAAGGGAAAATAGTGAAGATTATTAAATTTCTGAGGATTTGCATCTTCACTGAGCTTTCTCAAAAGGCAGGTTGGCCTAGGAACTTCAGGATCCATTTATTCAAACACACCTCTGTCAATAAAAACTCATCTGTTCATTTATTCACCTTGTTTGCTGCATGACTGCAGCTAAGGAAGAGGAAATAAAATAATTCTTCCCTTAGAACGGGAAAAATAGGTTGATTTTGCAAAATGGAACCTTTCATCATTGCTTGGCTCAAGTATTAAATCACATTTGGGTTCCCAAATGAACACGAGAAATTTTAAAGTCAAAGGTGTTTTTAATACTCTCTGCTTTTGAGTTTTGATCCTCAGGGTTGACATCTGCAACTGCATTTACACACAAACATAATCGTGAGAAACCTACCTAAGAGGTAAAGGAGGAATGGAAAGCAATGGGATTTACAAGAGAGCATTTCAAGCAATCCTAGAAATTTGAATGTAAAAAGAAGTTAAAACCACTACTGAACCAAACCATACAACAGCTATCCGAAGTTTTGTTTACTCTTATGGTTTTATGGCAACACTTCGCAGTGGAATAATCCTGGTTTCTTAAAGTGATGATGAAATGAAAGCTTTGGCCCTTCTAAATAACTGCATTCCATTTTTAAAGCAAAAGCCCTGTCAAATATTTTACAATGTTTTACTGTCCACCAGTATTTTCTCACAAAAGTAGATAAAACTGATGAGTTTCTTAGTTTCCTTCACTTTTTTCAAAGAAAAACTAGAGCAGAGTTTAACACTGTTTTAAATTCTTAAAATATTACAGACTTGGACTGCATGCCAAGTTTATATAGCATTAAGATGAATAAAAACAACTTCAGTACTGTAATACCTTGTCGGTAACTGATCACATTAATACACCTTTTTTTTTTACTGAACTCTATTACCTAATATTCTGCCAATTTGAAAAAGTCTTTTTTTTTTTTTAAAACTATATTACATTAGTCAGTGTTTGCACTTCCCCATACTGTAAAAATGAAATGCTTGGTCTTCACTGCTGTGTTCTGGAGCTAACATGTGACCTCTAAAGTATGTTTGTTTGGAAAAATCCCCATATATTTAAACAGTTCTTATGTAATTGGCCTAGGGCCAATTGTTCTATTTCACAAATATGTACTGGCGACCAAACATTGCGTTGACACTTTCTCTTTACAAGTAAATACAAGAGAGGTTATATAAACCTTCAACACTTTCTAAACTAGTATACTGACATTGTCTTCTCCCTGAAGAACCTTAAGAAAACATGACAGACAATTTCTAGAGCTGTGTCTTTATTTCCTTCTATAAAGTAAATCATGTATTGGTGTCTGTATGCACAGGCATAGTTTTATTTTTAAGAGTCCAGAAACCTAAACTTGAATTTCAGAACACTTTATGTGTTCTTGCCAAAAAAGAATGGAAATGAAATCAAACAATTTTGTGTCCAAGCAAAATATTTAGACCACATAACCGAAACTTACAGCTTAGCATGATAAAATGTCTTTCTAACACAATATCCAACAAGTTAATAAGACTTCGCTGTCCAACACAGCCTGTCATTCTAGATGTATGAAAAAGCCAACTCAGAACACTACGTGAAAATAACAGTACACATTCATCACGTACCTGTACAAGTCACGGAGACAAGCTTGTACATAAATGGGGTGAGGTTTATTTTAAATGCAGTCCAATTAACTTTCTGATAATGTGGGGGCTTTTTGTTCCTTTGGTTGTTTTTTTTGTTTTGGTTTTTTTTTTAAGACATAGTGTTCTATTTCTAAGTTCCTACCTATGCCGCTACCTTGTTCACAGCATTTGCTACTGCTGGACCCTCCACTGGAAAGGTATACACAAGTAGATGTGGGATCATCTGCCCCACAGACACTGCCCTGTGGTAATTAAACACTGATCCTAAGCTTTGAAATCACCAAGAGGAACAGTAGGAAAGGATTCTGCCATAGTGGTGCACTAAAATGCCACTGGATTCCCCCTTAGAGAAGAGGGAAGGAAGATGAAAGGGACTCGCACGTAACACAATTCAGTGTTAAACTGACAGTTTTAAAACACAGACAGCACTGAAAAAACAAGGCATGACTACTGGCTTGAGCTCGGAGGAACACCACCACACAGCATTCAAGAACTGCAGTTCAAGCAGGCAGGGCTTCATCTGCGGCGCCCTGCTCGCATCCCCTGATCCGACTTCCAGCTCCAGCAGCGATGCCCAGAAAGTGATCTTCACCGCAGTAGTACCTACTGATGAAATGGAGTTTCTCCCGCCTCTTTAACCGCGTTATTAAAGCAAAACCAACACGCCATACATGCGGAGTCCTCCGCTACCGACACAATGCAAACTTCTGTCCTGCAAACCCACCACGTTTCCAATCAGTTTACCCGCCTGGCTAACAGCACCAAGCCTTAGGATTCCAGAGCTGCCCCTCCGGCCCGAAGGCAGCCGGTACTCCCGTCCGCGCCGCACGACACCCAGACGGGCACCACGCCGAGAAGGTAGCAATCGTAGAATCACAGAAGGTAGTAATGGGGAACCGCCAAAGTCCAACCCCCCCCTCAGACCCGTACTGAAAAAGGCAAGCACGCCGCAGCTTAAAACCCAACTGCCCCTCCCGTCTCCGGGCACCTCAGAGGGGGAGGAAAGGCAACGCGGGGGCATCTCCAGCGGCAGGCAGGATCTGCGCCTGCTCTCGCCCCTTGCCCCGCCGCGCTCGGCGGCGACGGTTCCCGCCGCCCGGCCCCGCCGCCGGCCCGCACCCACCTGCCGAGGTCCTCGCCCGTCTCGTAGTGCTCCTCCAGGTTCTCCTGCCTGAACACCGTCATGGTCGCCGCCGCCTCGCCGGCTTCAGCCCCTGCTCGCCGCCCTCATCACCAGCGCCCCGGAGCCGCCGGGGCCGCCCCGCGCTCGGCTGCGCGTCCTGCGGAGGAGCGCGGAGGTGAACGCCCCTGCCCGCGGCCGGGCGGCGTCCCTCCCGCCGCCGGGGCGGCCGCCCGGCCCCCCCCCCCGCCGCCGCCGCCGCCGCCGCCCGCGAAGGAAGCGGCACCCGCGGGCCGGAGGGCGCCTCCCCGGCCCCTGCCCGGGCGGCGGGAGAAGAAAGCAGCGGCGCCCCCCGCCCCCGCCCCTTCCCCGGCAGCCGCACTGCCGCCCAGCCGCCCGCCCGCCGCATTCCTCCGCGGCTCCGTTGCCCGGTCAACCGGGACGTGCCGCCGGGCCTGCGGCGGGAGCCCCCGGGCATCCCCGCACCTGACCCCGGGCGAGGGAGGGCGGGCGAGGCGGGGGATCCCCTCCCCGCCGCCGGGCAGGGGCTCGCGGGGCCGGTCCCCGCGGCCGCGGCGGCGCCCGCCCGCTCGCTCGCTCCCTCCCTCGCCCGCCCGCTCGCCCCTCACCCGCTGCTGCTGCCGCCGCCGGCGCCCCGGCCGCTCGGCGACCCGTGAGGCGGCGACAGCGCCGCGGCCGCTCCCGCCCGGCGCGCAGCCACCGCCGACGCCGCCGCGCGGGGCTCCGCCGCCCGGCCAATGGGAAGCCGCCCGCCGCCCCCCCCCCACGCCGCGGCCTGCCCGCCTCTGCTCTGCCCTGCCCTGCCCTGCTCTGCCGTGCCGTGCCGTGCCGTGCCCCGCCGGGCGCCACGGCCAGGTGCGCCCCGCCCCGGCGGCGGGGGGAGCCCACGGCGGCGTGCCCCCCCCGCCCGGCGCGGGCCTGCGGGCGGCTGCCGGCGCGGCCATTGTGTGCGCTGCCTCCGGCCTCCCCCCCCCCCCCCGCCCCGCTCGGCGGCCGCGCCCCCGCCCCGGGCAGGCTGAAGCCCGGAGGGGGAGGGGGGGGGGCAGCCGCGGGGCCGGCGGCCTCCGTCCTCCCGCCGCTGGCAGCCCGCTCCGCCAAAAAAAGCGGCCCCCGCGGGACAGGGCGGGCGGTGCGCCGGCTCCCGCCCCAGGCGCGGTGGGCAGCGGCGAGGGCGGGGGGCCCGCCGCAGCCTCGCGGCGGGGGTGAGGGGCTGAGGCCGGGAGCGCCGGAGAGCCCCGCGGAGAGCCTGCCCGGCGGCGGGGAGCCCCCGTCCCCCTGGGCGCTCTTAGGCCCTTCGCAAAGTCAGCGTTCGGGTTCTCCCACCACCAGGCGACAACGGGGAGCGTTTTTTTAATGCCGAACGGACCGAGTTGTCCCCGCCGAGCATTGCACCTTGCATGTGGCGCTTGGTAAGGTCCCCCGGCTTGGCCCGTGCTGTTGCTGTTGATGCTGCTGTTGCTGTTGCTGCTGCTGCTGCTGCTGCTGCTGCTGCTCCTCAGGTTCAGCTTTCCCAGCGCATGGTGTTTCCTGCAGCGTGTTGGTCCCACGCCAACTCGGAACTTGGGCTACTGCTTACGTTTTGGAAGCGAGTTTTTTTCCTCCCATCCATGCTGCTCAGCCTCCAGGGAGTATGTAATGTCAAGTAACTGAACAGCTTTTAACTTCCCTCTGAACTCTTGAGACCTCTCAGAATTGCTCATCAAAGGTGAAGAAAAGTTCAATGCAGTCATACGATTTTACACTTAACTTGGTTTAGCACTTGAGAGAGCCTGGCCGCCTTCAGGTGCAGGGCAACCAGTACAGAAGACCTGAAATTTTCTGGGGTGAAATAAATTTTCAAGGCCTGACCTTGGGCAAGTGTCAAAAATTTTTCTGCCTCCGCTGATGTCAGCGGTAACATAGAGGGAGGGCATCTGAATGGATCGCTGGATGTGAGGTTACATAAAGCCACCTTCAAAGAGGGCAGCGTGGTGGCGTCTCCCCAGACTGAGCTACATTCAAAACTCTGCACCCCTCAGTATTTGATTTATAGCCAGACATGCAGGAGTATCACGCTGTGCCTTGTCTTCAGCCTATCTTCTACGTAGTTATCTCTAACAGGTTTTCAAAGTCACGACTCACACACTTTAGGTTGTCAGATTTTCAACACAGCTCAAGGTTTTTAACAAACACTGGATACAGGTTCAAAAGTTCATTTTGGTTTTAGAGATTCTTCCTTTGCTGGAAATGAGGACAATCACTGGAGCCAGCCCATGAAATGTGAAGCACTCTAACCTTGCTTGATCTTCAGATGTTTTTCACTTCTTTGTTTTGGGATTTTTTATGATGGTCCTGAGCTCATACAAGAATAACATTTGTTGTAGCTTGTATGTATATTGCATTGCAAGCACTACTCAGACACACAATTCAGTATTACTCCTTATGACCCAGCCCTGCTTTAACTGCAGCAATTGAAATTTCACTATTGATTCAAGTGAGAGCAGGCACACGTTGGAATCAATACACCGTAACCGAGATAATTACCGAGATGCATAGGATCAGCAGAAAAATGATTTGCTTAGAATGTTTCTCATTTCCTTTTCATTTAATAACCATATCTGAAGGGGGAAACCTTGCCCCTGTCGCCTGTCCATCTAGATCTGGGATGCTTGAATCTTGCTGATGAGGCCCCTCAGTGGACCTGAGAGTTGTGTTTGACTGCTGTTGTGGCAGCAGCAACAGCACGTGTCACCATGTCGTGTGCGTGAGGAGGAGTCAAGCTCCGCCAGAGTGAAGGCAGTCGCGGTGGCACGGCACCGCTGGGGTATACACAGGTACAAAAGAAGAGGTTTGCCAGCTGAAGCACCGTTTCTGTTTCTTCAGAGAAATACTCAGCTGGTTGTGTTTGATGCAGTCCACTTTGAAAGGGCTTGCCTATTCCTGGTGGTGCTTGCCCTGCAGTCTGGGAACACTTAATCTAGGTGAAAACCCAGCTCCATCGCTATGCTTTTTAAATGCTCATCGACTTCCATGAGAACGATACTGGATTGCACATGTAGTAAGTGGGAAAAATAATTTTAAATTGCTGTCAAATGTAATTCAGCAATTGTGACTGTGGTTTATGCTTACAGGTTTAATAGCACATTGGGTGAAATCCAACCCTAATAAACTCAGTAGCAAAATCTCCATGATTTCATGGTTCCGTGATTTCAAGCCAATCTGTATTTTCGTTTATTGTAATATAACAGAAATAATAAAGTGAGATTAACTCCTTACTTACACTGTTGTAAATCAGGAGCGATACTGATGTTGGTAAGATTATTTCAGTATGAAAGAGGATCAGGAGCAAGATTAATAGCAACAAATGTGTTTTCAAAGGAGTGATTTGTACCTGCTAGCTTACTAAGCCAAGTGGTTCATATATATTTTGCTATGTAGAAAATCAAGTGTTTTGTTTTTCAATAAATATTACGAAGGATTCAAATTTGCAGAAAGCATCTGTATCCCCAAGCAGTGTTAAGTGAAAGGAAAGCTACATTATTTCTGCAAGTCAAGTGATTTATAGCACTTTCAGCCCCTTTGCTAATGAATCTACACAGCCATTTCTACATAAAGTTAACAGACAAGGAAGCATATTAAGTGTGTTTTTTCAGGATAAATCTTTTCAAGATCACTGTCTGATTTGTTTCTGTCATCCAGGTGAGATGTCTCTCCTAATAATGTAAGATACTAATTATGGCAAAGAACATACATTAGTTAGGCAGGCTATTATTTCTTCTGTGTATAGTTTTCTTTTTAAGAGATCAGCATTTATTTTTGACATGACTATAAAAGCAATTTTCTGGGTCGTGTGTGATGTTCTCTGAGCTGATTCATAGGGTTTTCCTACCTGTTTTGATTTCTCACAAGGCAGTCTAGTTACTGCCCCTGAAGGTTGCTCTTCCATATCCATCAGAGACACCAGGGATGACACCAGAATGGGAGGGTGACCATTAGTGTCACAGAGCCACTCAGTTTTGGCAAACCCAAAGCATTTTTCCTACAAAAGGAGCTCCAGATGTGCCAGTGACTTTTGTGATTAGGGCTCACATCCCTCAGAAAGTAAACTGAATCCATTGATTCCTTTCACAAGGAAGCTGCTGACAAAGAAGGCAGGATCTGTAGCTTCACAAGGCAATGCTTTTAGCACTGTAGGTAAACTCAACTAAGTGATGCAGAGTAAATTCTGCAGGCTGGAAAAATCATTCCTTAGCATTTAAATTATTTTGTTAAAAATTGCTAAAATTCATTTCATTGCTGTGTTTTGGAAGCCGCATAGAAGTAAAGTTCATAGAAAATTAGCAGCGTTGCTCTTCTGAAAGCACCACAGAAAGATTAGTGCCTCCTATTCTCTAGATATTTATGTCAGTTCCTCATTAAAAAAAAAAAAAAAGTGTTTCATCTCCCAAGAAGGTTACAGATAACCTAGGCTCTGCTAATTCATGTGTTTATTCATCAGGGACCCATACCATGTATATCCCCCAATGAAGCCTCTATTGGGCAAGGCAATTAATTGAATGCCTGACATGGACCAGAGAATAGCAGATTATCAGAACTACTTGAAGGCTTAAATGCATATGTTTCAGCACCTCCCTGAACCAAAGCCCAAAACCAGAGTCATGGGCAAAGCACTTTGGAGTTTGGGTTACAAAGCTGTATGCCATTCCTTCTGTGACAATGCCCTCACAGGGCAGCTCTAAGTCAAGCTGTCGATGGAACAGGGAAGACTCACATCAACAGTGGATGGGTCTTGCCCTGAAGCTGAATTAAGATTATGAAAGCATCTGACAAATGACCTAAGAGTAAACACTAACCACAATCAGAACTAAACAGCAATTACATCTCTTTGACTTAGATTTCCTTTAGCTGTTCTCCCACGTAGATTTGGTCTCTGTGTTATTGTATATTTGTTTAACAGAAAACAAACTGCAAATGATTATATTTTTTGGCAGAACTGTTTCTTTCTGAAAAGGCTTACTCCAAGTCAAAACATTTTGACAAAGATTTTGTTAATGTGTAATTTCAGTAAGGTGAACGTGTAATTTGTAATATTTAGTTAAAATGTTACTTTTAATAGTATAATACAACTTCATGTTGCATATAGGATTACATACTCCACAAGTCAAAATATATATTCTAAAGTAACATGAGAAAATCCTTTAGATTTTTGACTTTTTAATTCTGAGCTCAAACAGTTTGATTTCCTATGAAAACAAAACCAATCAAATAGGTAACAGAATGTTTGGTAAATTTTCATCAGTCAGACCAAAGAATAATCCAAACCTACATTTGAAAGAAGAAATCAAGAAAGCACTTGCTGGAAGTCCTTAGAAATTCTCAAACTACTTCAAGATTTTTACAGAGGAATTGAAGGCCTTATTTGTACAGTATATTGTGCTATAAACCTTGAACTTGACTGACATCTCAGTTTCGTGATATGCATGTTTAATAATAATAATAATTTATAACACTTACTATCATAAAACAATGGGCTTTGCATCAGCTTCTCGCACAATATGCACTAGAATTCCAGCCGCTCAGCTTTGAAAAGTAAGAGTTCAGCAGATCAGTAATATGTGATATGTGACCCTGAAAACATATTTACTCAGATCAGTAAGCTTCCAGAGGTAATGGACAACAGGATGAGATAGCACTTGCTGTCCTGTCTTTATGTCTATTTCTTCTTTTTACTTTTTCTAAGAGGGGCTCCACAATTCAAGTCACGAGGCAAACAAAAAAATCAAAGTGTATATATATAAAAGAAAAAAAAGGTTAATAAGGGTAATTAAATTTATATAACAACTTTAATTCAGTGCTCCCTAAATGCTTTGCAAACATTGGTTGCTTTAATTATCCTTTGCTACACCGCTGTAGCAGTGAGGGTTGTTAAGTATTTGTGTTCGTAGATGCCGAACAGGCACTCACTGTGCTTGCCAGGGATAAGAACCAGCTTTAGAGAAGGCCACGTGGAGGGCAGAGGAGGTCGGTGGGACAGTGCCCGTGGCGGTATCTTTTGGTGCTGTAGTCAGCCAAACCTCTCACACCACTTTACTGCTGATGTCAGCTGTTAGAAGGGAAATGTGCTTGCTGACACTTGGCCTTGGCTCACTGCCTGGCAAAGCCACTTGTAGGTTCAAATTCCTTTGGCATAGTACGGTAATACAGCGGTCATAGCCTTATCCTTAGAAATAAATGCTGAGTAGTATTTAATGTAATAATTTTACAGATGAGGCATTGGAAGTGCAGGCTGGATATGGGGTTTAACCCCCAAACCATGGATGTGTATTTAATTGCTCGAAGTAATTTTTTTTTTCTCCTTTTTAGCTAAACGTGACTAAACTCTACATGCAGAATGTCTGTAGAATCAGTCTGATTTGCACAATATTACACCTGAAGTGAGTGGTGATGATTAAAAAAAGATGCTATCCTAACACTTAACTCCTTATTCCAGTTAGTCTCTAAGACCATCTCTGTCAGCTCCCATGAGCCAAGACACCTACGTGATGGTGTTTCCTTTGAGCATGCACTGGACAATCTGGATGTAAAGTCATTAATGCTCCTAACTGCTGCCCTAGATTTCTCCTGTCTCAGTAGGTCTGGCATGACAGATATACTGCTGTGGAGTCCGTATCAAATATCTTGTTACTACAGCTAGCATTATTGCGTCTTCTGTTCTAAAAGAACATTTATCAAGGGAATCTCAAAATCTGTACAATGTGCTGATCCAAAACTCTGTCTTCACACTGGTGCTTGCAAATGCCTATCACAATTTTTGTAGGAGAATAGCTCATAACTCAAGACTTGACTAGTGTTTAACCGGAACAGATACAGCAGGTGATATTTAAAGGTAAAAGTGTGGGAGATTTCTTTTGTTGGATTAGTACATGATATAGATTCCTCAAAATACTGGGGAACCAAGGGAAGCAGTTTGAAAATCATGGGATAGGATGAATTTATCAGCTGCCTGGCTCCCTGACTAGGGGGAGTGTTAAGAGAGTAGCACTCTCCAGCTGTTGGTAAAATGCCTATCTGTGAAATCATTAGCATATTAAAAAAATGTCCGTTTGAATCTTTTGCAGCATTTGCTCGGTGTATTTGGGCATTTCTGAAAGCAAAATATCCCTAAGCATGAATCTACAACAAGTTCATCTGCATGGAGTTGTCATCTAGATGTTTGGGAGATAGAGTAATCATGTTTGGCATGTTTCGTGCCCATACATTCCATCTGCCTATCTTGCCTACATGTGCAGCAGGCAATGAAACATTTGTGCTGGAGTTTCTGAAGAGAGAAATTTGAAGTTTGTGCTCAGTTTCCCTTGCATGTGATTCCTTTGCCCAGGTACTGACCATGACACATTCTGATCCTGCAGAGCATTTTTGTGTGTGTGCCACGCAGAGAGCTAGGTAGGAGTATAACTAAGCTTTTGCAAACTCCTGTATTCACCAAGCAAAAGGGTATGGAAAAAAGTACAAGAGGCTTCTGTTGTGTAAGTAAGTGACACTTAATCTTGGCTGGCTGATTAAGAGATACCGTATATTGTTCAAGTACTGTAATCCGGTCAGCTGAAGTTCCCTGTGGTATCAAAAATATCTGTCCTGATGAAATGCCAGTTTCTGAGGTTGATCTCTAACTTCACCTGGCCTAAAGAGTAATGGTTGTGATGCCTGGCCACTGCCTGCTGAATTTTGGTTCCCTGGCATTCCCCATCCCCTTTATTTCCCCTTGTTGCATTGTTAGCTCAAGGTAACACAACCTAAGTATGTTCCACCTTGCTATGGACGGCTATGATAGCCTGCCAAAGGTCAGCGAGTCATGACAGTTTCCCTGATGGCACCTCTTTGCTAGGAGTATGCTGGGAGTAAACATGGTGGAGGAAGGGCTCTGGGCCAAAACAATAATTTCCAAAGCAAGGCAGGATGCAACCGTTGTGTGGAGGACCAGCAGTGAGCACCTCCCGTTTTGTATGATGCAGGCTGTGTTAAAAGGGGGATAGAATCCATTTTCCCCAGCTGAATTAATCCCTCCCAGCATGCCTTTAATTCATTTAGTATTGTGTCACTTTAATTGATTTATTATTGTATCACAGATAAAGCTGAACAAGTTACTTAATGAGTTCAGCTACTGGGATAGATGGATGAGTTCAGCTACTAGGATAGATGGATTATTTGTTCTATGTTTTGGTGATTATCCTCTTTCTGTGCAATTTTCAAAGGAAAAGCTGCTGCTATATACCTACATACTCAGCTGTTCCGGGAGGATTTTACATCCTCAGCAGGGACCTTCCTTCTCCAAAGACCCTAAAGGCTCATCAGCTACAAACAGGACGTGTGACAGTGGTGTTACTGCTGTCATTGCCAAAAACAATATATTTTTTTATTAGTGATTGTCATAGTTGCCCATTAGGATGGAAAATCCTTGCAGAAATCTGTAGCTGAGATTTGGCAAAGCAGATCTGGAGGTCTAGATGCTAGACATAGCACTGTGAACTCTGAATCTGGTGGAGTAAACCACTGTTCACATAGATACAGGCTGGAGAGTTTGTAATCACTCTGCTGGGTAGCAACCAAGCATGCAGCACCTTGCAGAACAAAGAGTGAAATTCTTACTTATGGGCTTAAATAAAGGCACTGGTTTTCAAATCCAGAGTAGTCTCCTGACTTCAAGACATAGAGAGTAGCATGGGTTTGTCCACCATTAAAATACGGAATGTTATTTTAGTATTCTTAGCATAAAAGTAGCATCATGATTCATTCATAATCACATACAAAATTGATACATTATTTACATGCATTTGCTTAAATAGATACTATTGTATCCATAAAGAATTACTAAATGGGCAGTAAGCATTCAAAACACCTTGTTCCTGAATTAACAAAGGCATGCACAAACAATGACGTATCTTGTACCTGAAACCATATTTAGCAGCTATTTTAACTGACAGGCAAGGAGAAAGTTCTGTCATGCAGCTCTTTTTTTCCTTTTGACTTTCAGCTATCACGCTGTTGCAAAGACCTAATACATAATACTGTGCAAAGCAGTTTCTTTTTTTTTTTTTTTTACAGTATATTCTATTTACCTAAGTAGAAACTTTTTTTTTTTTTTAATTAGAAGAACAATTTTTATTTTGCAAAAGATTACCAATATTTAGAAAACAAAAATATTTTACAAGCTGGCCAATGAGATAAAAGTCTAGTCAGGATGGGTGAAAGAACAACAAAGACATACCAAGAAATTCAGATAAAATTAGAAATTACTACTGAAAACCTGGTGAATATCACTCAAGGGTAGAAGCAGCCAGGAATCCGAGTGAGGGAGGTGGGTGGTTTGGTGGCTCAGCCATATGCCCAGGACCCCTGACTCTGGAGCGAAAGCAGGAAAAGGACTGGGACTGGAGGAGGAGGAAGGAGGAAGCTCATGTCCCTTCAGTGCTCTTGTTAAATCTGCAGTTGCATTGCTTTATGTAAGTAGTGACAACATGAAGAAACACTAGAGAACACTGGCCTCTATTTCAAATAAAGTGAAAAATATTCAGTCATATTAAATGTCAGAAAGTTATCCAGGGCTGGTTCTTCAGCTGGTGTAAATCAATATAATAAATTGGCTCAGTCCTCTAAAGTAATGGAGCCAGAATAACTTAAAACAAGGTCAATTCTTAACGTGAATTAACTGTTTAACTTAACCAGTTGCTTTGATTTGGGGGATTTAGTATTAAAAAAGTGTGTGTGAATCCAACCTTGGAGAAATACCCATACAGCTAAACACAGGGCTAGATCCTCAGCGAGAAAGTGGTAACTGTACGTTGTTTCAGAGTAAATACATGGAGGCCAGGATTATTTTATTTTATTTTTTTTATTTTATTTTATTTTTTCCTGGTACAAGCTTTCTAAATTACATTATGTGGTGTCCTAATCTTCAGACCGTGGTGCACATTCTGCAAGCTCTGCTCGGCCTGTCGATCTGCTACAGGGGTGTTAATTTTGAAGTTGTTGTGGTGCATGGGTGAGGTGGCACACTGAGTTAATGCAATAGCATTTTACCTTAGGAAATCAGGGTTCTACTTCAAACTTGACATTACTTTGGCAATGCCAGGCTAGCGCAGGTGCTTGCTCCCACCCCTCCCAGCAGATCACAGTGCGGTGTTGTAGAGCTGACACCAGCAGTGAGCGTGTGTGCAGAAGAGGTATGGGACTGCGGATGGATGGGTGCTCACAGGCGTCGTCGGAGGGGACCAGACTGGGGACATTTCAGACAGCACACCCCATGCTTCCTCAGTATGCCGAGAATTCACTTGGCTTCCATACACCTGTCAAAACAATAACTACCATGTCCTCCGCCCCAAAACATGCAGATGTATAGAGGCTGGGGGTGGGGAGGTTTTGCTGATTATTGATGGTAATGAAGGAGAGTGGGTGGTGATTGCACATTGCAGAAACCTAGAAGAAAGGCAGTATGATATAATTTCACCCTGGGAATCTATTGCTATGGCAACAAAGAACAGATTTTTTGTTTTGTTTTGTTTTGTTTTGTTTTAAATAGGGTTCAATACAAAAGTATCACAAAAGCACAAATAAGATTTTTAATAAAACTTTTCTCCTCTTTGCTTGTATTTTATGCATTTGTATTATTACTGAAATGTTTGTAAGCATGAAAAATAAGTGTTTGTGGCCCACAGACGTTTCTTCTAAATGAAATAAAATATCATTGTGTTAGCTTTATTGACTTGGTGTGAAGTCACAGCAAAAATTCTTGTGGTGTTCTTGATGTTCACTCTACAGATCACTTACAGTTTACGTTCCATTTACAGATACTAAACAGTTCCTCCAGATTTAACAAGATGTAACTGAAGTCAGGATTCGGCCCACACCGTTTTCTATTCCATATGGACAAAGAATTAATGAAAACAATTACTTTTACTTAAAGCCACTGAAGTAGGTTTTGATGGCCATTACAAGACAATCTGCCAGCAGCATTTCACTTCAGGAACTGAAGTGGCTTGGGCTGGTGAATGGGTGCTCGGGGAGGCAATCTTCTACATTTTCTGCATGAAAAAGGTTTAAGCTCTGCAGTAACATTAAATGAAGGAGCAGTGCTAATCAACCCTCTACAGGAAGAAGTAAGGCTTTTTGTCAGAAGGCCAGAAACAAATCCAGGAGCCAGATGAATACTGCATGGCTCCATGCCAGCATTGCCTGCCAAACCCCTGGGATCACCAGTTTGAGTCTGCTGGAGAGAAGCTGCTGGTACAAGGAATAGTGACCAGTTCTGAGTTTCTTTCCCTCTTCAGGGTTTAAATAAGAATTATAAGTTACTAGCTAGGTGAGCCAAGGATTAGCCCGTACCCAATATCTTCTCTTCTGTTTCCCCTCAAGACATCTTCACTTCATTCTTTCAGGCTTCATCCCACCCCATTTTCCTAATGCTTGCACTATGGTAATCACATCTGCTGTTTCTCTGCTCGAACATGATGATCATTTCAATTACCACTCATGTTTACACTATTTTAGCTCTACACCAGGCATAATTATATTTTTTCATTATATTGATCATCTATTTTACAATATCTGCAGGCTTTTCATATGATATTAAAATGTATTTTTTCACACCTTGTTTCTGACATAGAACTTGCCAAAGAGATCTCTGCTGCTGTGGGATACCCTGAGCTCCATGCACAAAACCCTCTGGGAACATCAATAACATCGATAGACAAATTACAAATTCAGTGAAGAAAGGCAGCATGCCTGTAGCAAGAGGCATTGAATCAAACAAAGCAACTTCCCTCTGTATGACTAGTTTTCAGAAAACACAAACAAACCAAACTCAAAATTAAAACAAGAAACAAAAGAGAACCAGTGACTCATTTTGACAGAAGATAAGGTAAACACAGAGATAGGATCTGAGAGCTTTTCCCTTCAATGTGCAGACAGGAGAAGACAAGGATGCTGTTCTGTTTAAAAGTCAATTTAGAAGCACCTACCAGGCTGGTAGGTGCTGAAATACTGATGACCCATACTTTCACCATATTTACCATGCATGTGCAGGAAATTGTATTGTGAGGCACTGCTCACTTTTGGACCATTTTGGGAAACTAGTTGGGGACTTCTGTTGCGTATGGGAACCTGTGGTTGGCATTGACCTTACTCAGACAGCTTTGCAGCACCTGCTTCCTCATCTTTGCTGTCAAACAAGACTGCAAACAAACCTTAGTGTGTGTTGGGTGTCCTGAGATGAGAAGGCAGAGGAAAGATGGAAGTCCTCTTAGGCCATATTGACATGCGGCAGTCTTTGGCTGGCAGAACTGTCTGTAAGGAGCAATGGTGCTGAGAAATTTTCTGAGACCAGTTTTTGCTTCTCTCCTCAAGTGTGTTGCCTATAAATTACGAATTTGCAATCAAAGGACTCTGTCCAGCAGACAAAGCTTCCCCCACATAATTACTGCTCACAGAAACTGCAACACTTGTATCTGGATGGAGAGTGAGTGAATTACATTTTCATGACACCAAAGCAGTGAAAATCAGTCTCAGAGCTCTTGCTGCATAAAGAACAGGGGCAATCTCATGTGCCTTTTTGGCCTGGCATCTGCTTTTAATATTTATTTGTTCTTCTTGTTCTCACAACAACGCTACCAGTTTTCCTGCTGGCAGGCACTCTGGCAGCAGCCCTGGCCCCTCTGAAGTGAGCTGGAGCCTTGGCACTGCTGCCAGTGGCGGTAGGGTGTCAGCTTCTTCTATCCTTTGTGTTGCTAATGGAGCTTAAAATGAATACAGCTTTTCTATGTGTTCGGACAGTAACTTCACACTGGTTTTTCAGAGGTTTTTTGTGTTTTTGTTTGTTTTTTCTTTTTTTGTTTAAATACTAATCACCAGAAGCCAAATTTGTCTGTGCTATTACTCTACCCTAAGCAATAATTTTATGGCAGGCATAAATGTTCTTCTAAGGCTAATAGTTATCGGAGAGACCTCTGTGAATGCTGTGGAATACTTTTAGTTTGCTGTTAGTTAAGCCTAACTTATAATGATACTTTTTTGAAACAAGCTGTGTTTAGTATGAACTAATTTTTGTTGCATATCAAATGCTTGGAATTTAGCAGCAGAGACTTCCCACCTTGTATATAACAGAAGAGAAAAGTAGCAATTTTACCTCCCGTTAAACAATACAGATTTATTCTGCCTTGCATCTGTGTAGGCTGCAGTAAAGGTGCAAGTTTTTTCTATGGAAAAGCCTTATTGAATTGAATGGGGAAGAAATCAGTAAGATTCCATAGAAATTTAACAACTAATAGGTTTGAATGGAGAATTACATCCCTGTGGCAGCACTCTCTGGGTTGTTCTAAGCATTCTATAGAAAGCTTGTCATTACCTATTGAACTCCATAGGAATTTTGCATAAATGCTGTTTTTGAGCTATTGGGACTGGAAGTAGACCCTAAGGGTTAGGAAGCACCATCCATTTCTTGGACTGCTAAAAATTGTCATTTAGTCTACCTGACAGAGCTGTCATTCCTCTGGGACCACAGGGAAATCCAAAACTTGAATTCCGTTATGGTGGTGCACGTAACCCAGCACCACCGCTGTAATGGGGGGGATTCTTTGCAGCTTTACTGTGGTAGAAAGGAGGAAAGAAATGGGGTCCTCATTCTTATTTTTAACTCCAAATCAGCAATATAATCCACACTATATGGCCTAGCTACACTATTGCAGTATTGGGTGCTGTTTAGGGGTCAGCAAATGAACATATTATTAGATTGGTGGGGTTTAATACATACTGCAGTGTAAGTCCTGAAATTGTATCTGCCTGCTGGCTGCAGAAGGAAATCCTACTGTAACGTTCAGGGATTGCACTCCTGTGAATGACACTGAATCTACGCGATTCAGGTATCATAGCAACCTCCATGAATCACAATCTTTGTTTCTCTGTGACTTGTTTATATAAAAGACACTGCTAGAGTGGGGCCTGTCCTTCCACTCTTCACCCCAGTGAAGAGAAGGACTGCAGAAGTGGTGCCACCAGCTCCAGTGTGATTCATGGGGGAATGATCTTCTTCTTTTGTACCGAGTTCTCCATGGCTAGAACCGCTTTGTGCTAGGTGCCTGTACAGGCATTAGCACCCACTGACTTTTCTGACAGTTATGTACTTTTAATAACAAAAAGGCTTAGTTTTGCAATCGTACAGAACATAAAGAAATAACACTTAAAACAATCCTTCCCAAATGTGCTTTTCTAAGAAAAAGAAAGAGTTTAAGGATTTATTGTGCTCACACAGAGTAATGCTGTGTAACTGGCCTTCCTCTTTGTGCTCACCAGGTCACACAGCATGCACCGCTGAGGAGGTGGCTCAGGAGAAAGTAAATTCCTTCAGTGCCTGGCAGTATGTGATTTGCTTTGCTTTTGCTCACTGCCGTCTTTTCAGGTTGGAGAAGGGAACTTCAGGTCCACACACTGCTCACCAGGCTCCACGTCCTCCCTCTGTACCATTTGCAGTAGGATTAGGGAACAGGGTCTTGGCTCCAAACCAGGCCCATCAAGCAAGCAAAGGGGTGAGATCGGTGTAGCAAGTGCTTTGGCAGGTAAACAAAAAGAAGGCAGTGCTGGAATTTGCTCTTATGTAGGAACACAGAAAGATAATGCCCTGTAGAAGAATAACTGCAATGCGAGTCCTTGGGCTTGTAACTTTTGGTCAGCTATTGTTTCCATTTGGCCCTGAAACTTCTGTGCAAGAGAAAATGCTTTCATTAACAGATAATCTACCACAGTGTCAAGTATTGCACTGAGAGGAGAACAAGCAGAGAAAGAGTGAATCATCACTATGACCAAGCAGAACAAGACTGACTAGCCATAAATTTCTACTTATTTCATTTTCTCTGCTGTCAGTGGTATTAGTTCATGCATTTTTTCAAAATGGAAAATAACCAGTTCTTAAAGTCATTGCAGTTAGATGGTATTGGCCTGAAAAGGAAGAACATCCATTAAAATCTTGAAGTTCTGTATAGGGCAATAAAAACATACCAACTTCTGTAAAATAAAACAGAGGGGTTGAATGACTATCTTGAGTATTACGTTAAATATCATATAAAATTTCGTAAGCCAGTGGAGCATTTTTAAACTTTAGTTACTGATTCTGATACATGACAACATAGATAACACTACAAAGACAAAGCTAGTGCTAACTTAAAAGCTCATAACCTTACCAGACAAAAGGTGCTGTAGATATAAAAAAGCCTTGTACATCCTCCTCTGGATGAAGAGTATTTTGCAGTTGCTGGGAACTTGAACATTTGTGATCTTGATTCAAAATGCAGCCTTTTGTCAATAACCTAAATTTGATACTGCTAGAGAGCAGTACTTTAGTAGAGTACTGCTTTAGTAGGGCTAGATCACAGGAGTTCAGAAATCAACTGTAAAGATGAAGATCAGACATCAGATATCATTCTAAGTGAAAAAAAAATATTTCACATCACAACTACAGAACCCCAAAAGAAATGTAAATGTTCTTGGCAGTGCTACAAGAAAGATTCCCCTATGCATTCTTGTGCAGAGATAGGTGGTGGCTCCATGTATGCATGCATTAATCTCAGTTCCAGGATTTCAGGCCAGTTGGCTTATGGGAAGTTAAACATTAGTCCTGGCATCATACAGCGTGCAAGCCACCTCCACACTTCACACTTTAATTTGTGGTGTTAACAGAGAGGACAAAAATGTGAGTAATGTGGTGATTGTGCCTGAACTGAATGTTTTGCTTCCAGGGAAATACTAACATACTTCACTGCTGAGCACACTGATGTGGTCACAGCTCTGGTTTTTTAGTATTTCCTTCCCCCTCACCCCACATACCAATGTGCAACTGGTAAAAGAAACATTTTGCTCACACAATTTTATCTACATGGAAGTGTCTGTTGTATCTGCTGCATCAGTTATATTTATTAAATCTTGCAGACAGCTGTGGTAGGTAACCTGCAGTTCCTTACAGTCTGAACTACCTTTCTTGTTTCTCAACAAGGTAGGGGCATCATGAGGAAATGGTAGAGGTGGCAGAAGTCTTCCAAGGAGGAATGCGTGTCCTTCCTGAATCCACTGGCATGTCTTCACTCTGAAATTACAGGTGCACTATCTAGAGGAGCCTAATGCCGTGTAACTCTCCTTCATTTTAAACTTTGTTCTTTTATTTCTATAGCATATTTGTTCTTACCTCATTTTCACCCTGTTTGGCTGATTCCCTCATATCTCTTCATCTTGCTCATTTTCCCCTACCCTCATATTTTTGGTTGCTAGAGGGTGTTTCTGCCTCGGCCACTTCCCAGCACCTGGGCTCTGTCCAGGCAGCTGATGCTCAGTGAGCTGCCTGATCCCACAGACCAGGGGCAGAGCTGCAGCCCAGTACAGCCCTATACTTCCTTCCTCTGGCCTTGGACCATCAGTTATGAACTGCCCTTGGTCTATCAAATCTGGGATCAAGAAACTTGGAGCCTTGGCCTGCGATTCTCTTCCTCTTTTCAGTGGTCCTAGAAACTGGAAAAAACACTGAGGTCATCTGTCCAGATTTTCTGTGAAAATCCTAATACAAAGTATGTTGTGTCCTTTCCTATTTTAATTCTGCTGTTCCAGTCATTATTTCCAGAAGACAATGATGAATTCCTGATCTCTGATCTCCTCTGTTAACAGGTCTCATTAGACTGACCTTGCAGTGCTTGGCAGTACAAGATACCTGGCTTTTTTTTTTTTTCCTGACATTTATCAGTCACTCTGAAGGTATAATCTGTTTACAGCTCTTCAAATCCTATTTGCCTCATATGAGATTGGTGTCCTTGACCACAAATTGAGGGCACATTGTAGCAGCTGGCTTTTTATGAATCTAAAAGGAAACACAGGAGCAACGCCACTGACAGATAAATGGAAATCAGACAAACAGGTGCTTATAATGGTGAAGTTCAACAAGCTGGGACCATGGAAAAAATGTTGCCTCATGAACAAAGTAGATGGTATCCAGGAAGCTGGTAACAAAAACAAATCTATCAAATGAGGCAGATTTCCATAGTGATTATATGTGTTTTGACAGCAAAAGAGGTTTTGGGGAATCTCTTGCCTCAGATGTAGTTGTAAAGGACGCAAAGAACATTCTCAGTTCAGCATTTGCAGATTAATCAGAACATGGAGCCTCATGTTTTCTTGTGGCCATTCACATAAGAACAAAGTTGTCTCCAACATAACAAGAGAAAAGATCAACAGCTAACCGAGTGTTCTTGACATAAGAGACGACTTCTGGTGTTTCCACAACACAGACCAAATTTGCAGAACATAAAAGAGGGAGCACTGTCCCATATAGATTCTGGATAAAAACCCCACGATAACAGAAGTAGTACCCATGGTTGTTGGGGTTCAACTCTGGGCTCCTTTAGACATCATGCTCCTCAGCAGAGTCTCCTATATAGGTCTTAAAAGGATGCAGTGGACCTTCTGTAAGGAAAAGTAATGTCCATCTCCAGTTCTTTCTAATTCAGACATTTGCCCTTCTTGATTGTTGTGAGTGGTTGCTAGCAGAGAGTGTAGCTAATGGCTGTGATAACAGAAATAATTAATCTTGTTTCAACACTTACAAAAAGAGCTGACAAGCCTTGCCTCACTGAAACAGGTATCTGCTTTCATTCATTAGGTAGAGTGAGAGAGCAGAAAGGATAGAGCTGGAAAGGTCATTCTTTTACAGGATGAGACCATGGTTGTTGACTGTTTCCAGACCTGGAAGTCCATGACAGCCTTTTAGCCCATAGGAGAAGGATTGCTGGTAACAGACTCTTGACATTCACAGGGCTGTGGGAACAGAGCACTTCTCCTTGTAGTTAGGCTTGATAGGTAAAGTCTTTTCATCATTTGATTCAGGGTATGTGGAAGTCAGGGGAAACCACCACCACAGGCAGCTCAGTTATACAGCTTAGATCCTTTAGTCCAACACACAACTCCTGCTTCCTTCTCCCTTCAGCTAGACTACACTTTTTACGTTGTATTTTCTTCTACTTTCTGCACAGTTCAGACTGGGAGATGCAATTCACTTCCAAATAAGGTAGATTATGTTAGGCTCTATACTTCCTTCTCTCCCAGCAGGAGAGAACATCACTTGCTGAGGAAGCTGCATTTCAGGGCTGCTAAAGCTGCCTTTGATTAGTACCTTTGCCTTTCAATGGTGAGTCACTCTGTTCTTTCCTCCTGTGAAAGATAATCTTAGTTGTTGTTTTGGGACAAGTACTTTACAACTGCAGACTTGTTCACTAGCAGTGAACTCAGTGCTTTTCTATTTACAGCAAACTTCCCATGCTCTGTTGTCTTGTGATAGATCTGAACTTCACAAAATCACAGGGCATGGCACTGCACCCTTCTGTGCTGAAAAGAGCTTGAGAAGAAAACTGTGTGATACAAGAAGCAGAGAAGTGTGAAAGGGCAATGGAACAGTCTTCCATGGAGATTCTTTGAGACATGTATTTGCTTCTGAGGAGGTAGGAAGAAAGCTGAAGCTCTAAGAAACTGTGGGCCATTCATTAGCCTCTTGCTGTCCGAGCTCAAGAAGTCCTACGTCCCAGGTTGGCAGAAGACCTCTTAATACACAGTATAACACCATCCTGCTGGAGAAGAGGAATTCATGTAAGAAGTGTAATCACTTCAAAGAAATGCTGTTGCGGTCAATAATTAAATTGTGTGACTGTGTAAACACAGATGACTGTATGCCACAAAGGTTTTGCATCCTGCTGGGGAAATGATCAGTGACTGAGGAGTGCCTATACCTCTGCTACAGGAAAGCATAAGACCTATCTAAATGTATGCAATGGAAAATAAGACAGGGAACCAGAACGCAGTTGGCTGTCCCAGCTGTAGTTACAGTGGGATCTATCAACTTCATTTAGAGATTTGTTCAAAACCCTGCTTACATCTGAGTATTGCTAGGTGCTACTTTATTCTATGTCTGAGTTATTTATATATTTTTCCAGGTTAAATGCAGCAAAGCGGCACACAATCTGAAGACCTAATGGCAGGCAAAGGAGAAATCACCAATGAAAGTGTTTGTGCATGGCGTCGACCTCCAGACTTCCAAAGGTTTCTTGGTCCTGGTTTGGGGCACATGACCCCCATCCTGCCCATGGGACTATCACGAGCAGTAGTAGTTGGTTTGAATTCTAAAAAACTATAACCCAGATGTGCCTTGATGAGATTGTGCAATATGAAGAAGGTGGTTGTTACTCCAGAAGTGGGGTCAACCTTCTCCTGTCTGTTGCTTCTGAGTCAATCCTAGTATTACACCATCAGATTTGTTTACTTGGTTCAGGGTAACAGCCTTTTAAAGAAAATATTTGGCATATTCTGTCTTCACCAGTAGCTATTGACACAAGATGTAATTCTGCAGTTGCTTTGCATTTTCATAGACAGGCGAAACAAGTGGTAGCTATGCGGAAAGGCACAGCATGGTTTTCAAACTTGTTCATGCTGTGTTACTAAGAGATTTTACCTTCTGAACCTAAGGATGTCTTTTACTCTTATTCATTATTGTATACCATCTCCATGGCAACACCAGTGATTACTTACAAGGAAACATAATGTTACAGAAGAGTCAAACTTATTTCTAGCAACTTTTAACCCACCCTGGTAGGTAAGAAATAAGAAGAGCCATTACCATGAACTCAGCCTGTCCTCCACTGATTAGTGTAAGATTCTGAGAGGGAAAGTTTTAGTAGTGGGCAGGTGGCTAAAAACTGCTCATTGTGGCATTTTTTCTTTCCTTTAAACTTTCCATCAAATACCATTTACTCCTTACCAAATAACATTTACTTCTCATCAGAACTATTCTGCTCTTGTGGGTTCCATCTTTGCATTCCAATGTATTTCAGGTGCAAAACTGAAATCAGCTGGGAGATGAGAACCTGAAAAGGTTTGAGTATTGGCCCTAATAGTTACACCTATATTCTCAAGTTTAGATCTTTCCAGAATCATGGAACCAAGAGTCAGATAAATTGTAGAATGCAGAATCTAGCAGGTTTTTTCCCCTCCTCTTTTTTAAATGCAACAATCACTTATGAAGCAGTGCACATCCAGTTCCATGCATACATAGCTTCTGGATGGCCAGACATGAGTCCTAATCCTATAGTTTGCCCAGGACATAAGGAATGAAGGCAAAAAGCATTGATGCTCTCAGGCAAACTGCTAACAAATTTGTTTTAGTGTCCAGATGCAGAAAGGTCACATGACTTCATGTTTGCAGTAGTTAAGTGCTACCAGGCAGAATTTGAAAGGAAATTCTCTATAATTTCTGTAATCCAAAAGAGTTTGCAGTATTGGCTGCCAGCACAGAATGTTCAGGTTAGGATGTTGTTGGAAGCATTAAAAAATACAACCGATGTGAAATTGGTTATTCACTGGTTAAAACAGTGAACAGGTAAACACTTACCGTGGAAGGCACAGAACAAGCAATTACTTTCTACATCCCTCCCACTGTACCTCCACCCTCCCTGCCCACTCACTTTCCCTTCCCCAGGGCATTTCACTACAGCTGCATCCTGCCCTTTACAAACTGCCCTTCTTTTCTGGTGTTTGGTCCCTTTAATAGAAGTTGCAAGTCTGGTTTGCAACAGCTCTGTGATGTATGCAAAAGAGGAAAAACAGGATCAGAGCCCCATGTTCATGTTTCCTTGTAGCCTAGGGAAAGATTTGAACTCAGGTTTGCAGAAGGAAAAGGCATCTTTCTTGTTACAATTCACAGTATGTTTCAAAAATTGTCATGGCTTAAAGCCCACAGCGTAAAACCTGGTGTTGAATTTGTGCTTCCTCCGATAAGAAAAAAACTCCCACTGTGCTCATACAGGTCTGAAAGAATGTAAAGCTTAGCACCAAGTGCAGGTCTTTTATGTAGGCAGGCAGAAATCAACTGTTCACTTACTATTTTCCAAGATCTGCTGACATATTAAGGCATGCCTCTTTTGAAAAAGTGTTCCCTGTTTCTAAAAGAACTCTGCACAAATTCTTGTTTGGTAGCTCAGGGCACAAATGACAGTGCAATAAGACTTGCTTTTTGCAAATTATTATACATTTGATCATTTAGGGTTAACCTCGACCAGCAAAGCTGCACTGCTAGGTCAGTGAGGCCTCCTGTGAAAAGTTTGGCCTGCACATTTCCTTGATGCTTGCAAACAGGCACTCCTGAGCTTCCCTGGAGGGAAGAGATGGGAGTGACTGCCTCAAACAGCAAGGCTGCTACCCTGCACAGCCAGCTGGTTGTGTGGTAGGAGGCATTTGTTACCCCCAAAGTGCCCAGGAAACAAAGCACAGCAGTGCAACTAATGGTGCCCTTCCTCAAAGGTCCTGCCAACGACAAGAAAGAAAATGTTCTTTCACGAGTCCAAATCTGGCAGTTGGTTAAGGCTGACTATCTGTCCATGTCTCAGAAAGTGTTAGCTTTCTTAACAAACGATCTCTGCAGTGCAAGGTAACTATGGATCCCACTGTATACTTAACAGGCAGAAAAAGGATACCTGGGTAGTAAAGTACATGGACAAACTGTCCAGGACAAGTTCCAGATGTTCTTGAGTGAGGATTTATCTTGGAGATTCAGAGCTGTTATTTTCCTCTCTAGCTTGCTGTGCAGGATTATGAAAGGGTACACCGTAATGGTGTTTGGCTGTTCTCAAAGTACAAAAAATACACCAAAAATAAATTTAAGTAAAAAACATTTCTTACAGTACCGTTGATGCAAAGGTTGGAAAACAGTGGTTGGACTATTATGAAGTGGCAACTTTTGTGTGATTATTTCATGCTATAATTTCATGCTGAATATTTATTTCCAAAATGTAAAGCAAGGGTTGGTGAATATGACAGAAAGAGTTCACGATGAAACAGGATTCAATTCAGGTATGATTTCAGTCATAGTCTTACATATTGAAAATAAATGGATACAATAGTCTGCCTACTGTCAGGATAGAGTAACTATTTAGTAGATTAATGGAATAATCCATACAGTTATTTTTGGATATTCGGGTATTTCGGGTATTATTTTGGCTTACTTGGAATCTTCAAAAAAATACTAAGTCTTATTTACAAGTGACTACGTTTTCAAATACTGTATTTCTATGCATTTTGTTACATAAATACTTAATTTGAAGAAAATTATTATCTGAAATAAGAAAGTTTTTACACTTTTTCCTGAGTGGAAGTCAGAACAAAAGAAGAGAAAGGAAATGTAAGGACAAAGGCAGGTCAATCTCTACTAAGTGGTCGATTATTGCCCTGTAATTGCTACATTTGGTAAATAGAGCATTTGATTAATAAGCCCAATGCAAAACTGGAAAACTCATATCTAAGTACAGATTTATTTTATACTGTTTGAATTCAGAAAATCCTTTCAGTGGTAAGATTCTGAGGTTTTGCCTGAATCAGAGCTCACTGGAGATGGAGGTTTGCTTTTATAAAAATGGTGCTCTGACCTCCATGCATTAAAAAGTGGGAAGGATGCAAAAGACTAGGGGTCTGCAATACTCCTCACACCATGCTCTAAAGTACTCCTTCAACCAAGGAAGAGCTATTTCTATCTAGAACTACTGTATCTTCTACTCACTCTGCCTCCCTCTGTCTGCTCCCAATAAGCAGTTCTTGCTGCCTTCTTCCAGTATGGTGAATGGAAAGAGTAAGTCCTTTGGTCCCTACCTGTCTTGTCGACACAGTTTGTTAGAGGCAATAAAGTAATGTGGAGCACCAACACTCTGCATGTTCTCTTTTGGGGTCCAAAGAGTCTGTGCAATGATCAGCCTTCAGGCTTCTTTTTGGAAGCATGGTTACTAGAAAGGCACCAGGTAGCTTTTTACTTTTCTTCGCTTTCAGGCTCCTCTCCTGCAGATGGAAGTTACCTGATCCCCCGCCATTCAGTTTGGCTGTTATAAGGTACCAGCTGTGCAATTCTGTCCCTGTATATAACCCTGCCATTAAAGATGGTAGGATTATCAGTTTCTATCAGAGAAAATGCCTTGAATTCTGTAAGTGCTCATTGACATGCATTCCTTCAACTCTCATAACAAGTCCTTGTTCTGGAGCGTGAATATTTAATTAATTGTGTCAAACTCGCTTCTAAAACTAAAAGAGACTGAGGCTGAGTTAATTTACATTTAAACAATTGATATTATCTTCTGAGTTATTGATTAATCCTTTTTGCAGAAGGATATTTGAGTAAGAATGAGTTACGCAGCCACATGCTGCTTCTGTTTCCTAAGTTGTGCACTCTACATTGATAGGCAATACTCCTACCAAATTAAGTAAATGTTTTAATTCTGGCATGCTAATTGTCACACTAGAAACAGAATAGTACTGTATCTGAGCTAGCATTTAGGCATACTTATTTGTATTTTTTGAGAAGACTAGTGGCACATAAATCTCTAGAGGGAAGCACAAGTTACAGTTTTTTAAAAAATTGTTAGTAGGGGCATTTTACATAGGTTCAAATATTGTCCACTGAGATTTTTCAGCACAGTTTGATAGCAGAAAGTGAAATATTTGAGAGAAAATATTGTTTTTTTCTTTTGAGGTAAGATAACTTTGCATGAAAACTGAAGCTGGTAGAATCTTGAAGCTGGTGGAATCTTTTAACATAAAACATGGGTATTTTTTGATCTGTAAGTACATATAGTGCAGCTGCTGTCAGGAAAAATAGTCTCCCTCAATTATAATGATGGTGGATTTCCTACATAGTTGTTTTTTTAAAAATGTAATAGTGCATTGGGGCTCACTTAGAGCTGTATTTCCTTATTATCACAGATCTTCAGTGTTAAAAGAGGCAAGACATTTTATTTTCTTTCTCCTGGAAACAATATTCTGTACCATAATCAAAGGGATCAGCTTATTTTAAGATACACAATTAATGCAGACAGAGACATTTTTCTTACTTTCACAGAAGTTCAAGAGACAAGTTTGTTCCCCGTGCAAGTTCAAGAAAAGAAGTGTGTCAGCAGCTGTGCAGACACCACTGGTCCAGCAATGTATGCTGACAAACGTAGCATGTTATTGCATAGGACAGGACCAGTGCTCCTGCCATAGCCATCCTTCTCTTCCAAGAATTCTTGCTATATTCATCACTGTCCCATGTCCTGCTTCCTCAGCCACTGTCCTGCAGCCTGCAGAGTTATCAGAGGATACTGAGTAATGTATTCTTTTACTCATTTTCTTTGTCTTGAAGAGAGGAGATGGTGACCATTGTAACCACCATATTGCAAACAGTATTTGTGGCAATAAACATGTAGAGAAAAACTTCCTTTCTGTATCTCATTTTATAATGGAGTATCTGTTTTGTTGCCAAGATGGTGGGGAAATTTATTTTGCCTCCAGGATGCTGTTTGCTTACACTGAGCAAAAAAAGACTGCAAAATTGTGAGCATGTTGTGATTTAAAAAAAAAAAAAAAGTTGCCTTGCAATGAACCTACTCAACCTTACATGCTAATACCATAAGAGAAGAGGATCCCCTGTTTCCTGCCATGCTTTAGAAATAGCCATGAAAGAGACCCTGCAGTTCCCTACCTTCTATTTCTGGAGGTGCAACAGCATTAGGGATCTGACTCGGTAAAGTTTATTTGCCTACCCAGCTGAATTCTCCTCATAAACTTCTCAGCTTTTCACTTGTATTCAAAGAAGCATTTACATGTGGCTTGCCAATGAACATTTTCATTGAAGTATACCATTAAATAAAAGGTGCTGTGATACAAATTACTTCTGTTCTGCAGTGCCCACTCTGCATAGTATCCAGGAAGCAGTCCCACATGAATTGAAGTTTAGGAATACTGGCTCTAAAAACTGGTCTGATTCCCATTGCTGTAACTTGTGTTTGCTAGCAGCTTGCATTCTGGAAGGCATCTGCCTGTAGCAAGGTTGTATTTTGAAGTCAGACCTTGGTAAAATGTGGGAAGACAAGTGTATTGACTTTATTAGTATTGCCAGAGACTGCTGACTCCAGAAAAAAACCAAGCAGGTGAGAATAATCTCTTAAAAACTCAAAGGGATTGAATAACTTTGCAACACCTCAGACCTTCCAGCCTTTTCTCTAGAAGGCCAGAAAGCCAAAATTACAAATAGACAAACCTAGAACTCAGCCCAACGAAAAAGTCTGTGCACATATTAGGGAGCAGGGGAGCACCACGGAGGAGCCACAACCTGCTCCCGCTCCCCTGAGCTGCAGGAAGGGCAGTGCAGAGAGATCTGAGCGGGCTGCTTACAAACCAGGCTGGATGCCTGGCTTCCCATGCACCACGCTGGAAACACTGGCCCACAAGCCAGCTTTGGCAATGTGCTTCTTAAGCCTGTGAAAAGTGCTTGGCTGGGTGGGTGTCCCTGCATGGGTCTCTGCTAGCAGAGGGAACCCTCCCCAGTCACCCAGGTCACAAAGCAGGGGTCAAGCTTTAAATTGGTAATTAAACCCTGGTCTGTGGCTTTTTATTCTGGAAGACTAGCTGATGTCTGCTCTTGTTTTTTAATCCTGTCCTTACTTTGGAGGCTGTTATATGCTGGCACAGGCTACTGCAAACTGCTGTAGGAACCATTTAGCTCTACTTCATAAAGCACAGAAGATGCACACAAAACAATGACAGAAGGCAAAGCACATTGTCAATCGTCACATGGTACTTCTGAGGATGGTGGTTCTTCTGCCCTAATGATATCAACACCAGCAGCAGGCCTTATGGAAATGTGTCATTTCACAAGATGGGAGACACAGAGCAGAAACCAAGGTGGCAGAGGCTTCCGGCTGGCAATGTCCCAGGAGTTGTAGCAGTTCCCTGACCATCCTGACACAGCATGCCTGGAGGTGTGAAAGCCTTGTGAGCGCTTGCTGTGAGAGTTAAGCAGAAACCATGGCAACAGTAACTATGTCTGTGCCTTATCACCATTTAACTTCACATTCTGGCCCAGTTTTAGCTTTTCCACTTTTAGAGTGACCACTTGGCTCAGGCACACCTTTGCCTGTGGCAACTGAATTAAGTGCTCAAGCTATCTGTACAAGATTCCCTTTATTTCACTAAAAGATAAAACTTATATATTTTGTAATGTACTTTATCTATCCCTATGTGATGGGTTGATCCTGGCTGGACACCAGGCACCCACCATAGCTATTCTATGACTCTCTCCTCCACAGCTGGACAGGGGAATGGGAAATGAGGTTTGCGGTCAGTTCATCACACGTTATCTCTGTCACTTCATTCTCCTCAGTGGCAGCACTCATCACACTCTTCCCCTGTTCCAGCGTGCGATCTCTCGCATGGGAGACAGTCTTCCGTGAAGATCTTCAGCATGTGTCCTTTCTGCAGCGTGCAGTCCTTCAGGAGCATACCGCTCCAGTGTGGGTCCCCCACAGGGTCATAAGTCCTGCCAGAAAACCCGCTTTGTGGGCTTCTCTCTCCACGGGTCTGCAGGTCCTGCCAGGATCATGCTCCAGCGTGGGCTTCCCACAGGGTCACAGCCTCCTTCAGGCACCCACCTGCTCCAGCGTGGGGTCCTTCCCGGGACTGCAGGTGGATATCTGCTCCACCGTGGACCTCCATGGACGGCAGGGGAACAACCCGTCTCACCATGGTCTTCACCATGGGCTGCAGGGGAATCTCTGCTCCAGTGCCTGGACCACCTCCTCCCCCTCCTTCTTCACTGACCTTGGTGTCTGCAGGGTTGTTTCTCTTACATCTTCTCACTCTTCAATTCAGCTGCCGTTTCTGTGTGTTCTGCAACCGCATTTCTCTTTCCCCTCTCCAGCTGTTTTTTTTTTTTTGGTTTTTTTTGTCTCTCCCTCTCTCTCTCCTTTTTTTTTTTTTTTTTTTTTCCCCACAGAGGTGCTACTGCTATCACTGATTGGCTCAGCTTTGGCTGGCGGCAGGTCTTTCTTAGAGCCAGCTGGCATTGGCTCTGTCAGACACAGGGGAAAACCTCCAGCAGCCCCCACAGAAGCCACCCCTGTAATCCCCCACTACCAAAACCTTGCCACACAAACACAATACAGTCCAAGCCAAATTACCACTGCTTCTAAAGCGTTCAATCATGCTAGTATTGTTGATCGATTTGTACCTGGGTATTCATTTCAGCCGTAACATTTTTTAATACATTAGCTACTGTGTGAGCAGTTTGGATGGATTTCACAAGCGCCGTGGTAGCAACGGCGGCAGTAGCTGCAATAATGATAGCTGATATTATAAAGGCAATGAACCATCCTATAAATTGTTTTGGGTGACTAATTGTCCGCTTTAAAAGCCTTGATAACTGACTTAATTCTGATTCCCCTTCCCATGATTTGGTCATATTTACATGGATCCACAATTCAGCATGACGTCACATTGGCATGATTACTGTAAGACTTAATTCGGATATATTCTTATGAGTAAAACAACTAAAATACCAAGGTTAATTCAGATTAGTTTCAAAAGCATGGTTACATAAGGCGATATCTAGAAATTGAGCTCCTACAAAAACATGAGGATGTGAAGTACATATCATCACCAAATCTTTGTCAGGTTCAAACTTATACAAGAAATGTTTTTTTATATAGTCACCGTGGCTTAGGTGTAACACCTTCAGTGGGCCCAGTAAAAATCCTGCACCCGAGCCACAGTGACCCTGCAAAGAAAAAAGATCAGAATTCTTACAATACTGTTGCTGGCCACTATTGCCAGGTATGCTAAAAAAGGTATTCTTTGGAGTAGGATACACATTGCATCATCTCGCTAGCTTGTTGTTGCATTCTCTTCAAATGTCCCCATGGATAGCTTTTTCATTCTTGATGTGCTGCTTCCTCCTCATTTGTCTCTCCTCCTTCAAATTTAGAGTCTTCATCTGCAGAATTGGGCTGTCCGAGTGGTTTTGCCAGCTCATGGTATGGCTTCACGTGTTTAGGTGGAATCCACTTGGTTCCTGTGGGAAGCAGAACACAAGCATACCCTCGCCCCCAGGTGATTAGTTCCACAGATCCATTCCAACCAGGTCCACTAAAAGGATCTTTATACAGTACTTTAGGTCTGTGTGAAATAGAATCACAAGTTTTAAAATGCCGACCTATTGCTGTGCTGGCCATTAAGTCTGGTGAGCGATTTAAAAAATTCCAAGTAAACATAGCATTATCTAGCTGTTCTTGTGGTGGCATATTTTGATCTATAAGTATCCCCGATGACAGGTTGCCCATAATTTGTTTCACTGACAAATTATTGTATTCTAATTGCCATACAGAATACTGAGCAGAAGCCAACACCGTTATCATAAGCAATTTCCAGTCCCAAGGAGTCATAATAGTATAAGTGCCTCCAATTTTTTCCTCGAGTCCCATTGTAAACAAATTGTGTAACCCATTTTCACGAATTGATTTCCGTAATTCTTTTATCATTTCATAAGGTAAACTGTCATGTTGTGGTGGATGATGAGGTTTGTGTATAACAGGAAAAGTGAACATGGTATCTATTACCTTGCTGTAGAGCTTTTTCTCGACAGCGTTGCATCAAGCTATGTGTATTTTTTTCCCAAATCATTAAGTGCATTGTCACATTTAGCATCAAAGTCTGTTAAAGGCGGAGCTGAAGGCACTATAGCGTTTTCTTTGCACCGCTGTGAAGCAGGAGCCGCAGGATTAGACAGAGGCATAGAGTTAGAGGGATTAGTAGGAGAAGGAGGTACAGGCAGCGCAGCACAGCCGGGTTTGGTTTTAAGTTTTGCAGACCCTGGAGAGGGAGTATCCCGCGATTGGGGGGGGGGGTGGGGGTCGGCGGCGGCTGCGGGGGCCGAGGGAGGCAGCGGCGGGGCGGCGGGGACCTGCAGGCGGTGGTGAAGGTTGGCGGGGACCTGCAGGTGGTGGTGAAGGTTGGCGGGGACCTGCAGGCCGTGGCGAGGGGCGGCGGGGACCTGCAGGCCGTGGTGAAGGTGGGCGACCCCGCGGAGCCCGTGCTGCCCGCCTGCTGCCCGCCTGCCGGCGGGGTCTGTGCCTTAACGGTGTTAGCGCAGGTGGCGGTGGAGGTAATGAGGGATATAAATCTGGCTTTTTTTCAGAGTCCACCCTGCCTGATGCAAAAGAATTATTATCGGAATCAGAATCCTGCTCATTAGCGGGCTGCTTATAGACTGTCTCCTCAAAAGCAGTGTCAGGTTGTATTAGTATCGTTTTCACTGCCCGCTGTAAATGCCCCAGCGCAGCATAAATAAATCTCCATGTCATAATTAAATTTTCTGATACACCAAAGGCCAAAGTTTTTTGTGTTTGTAAATGCTCCCCAACTCTTTCCCAAACCTTGCTATCAAAAGTTCCCTCTGTGGGAAACCAGTTACAATTATCCTTTACCCATATTAAAAGTGAAGCAATTTGTCCCTCTGTTATTTTATACGCAGAAGCCTGTAAAATCTGCTGCAAAGTGTTTAAGTAGAGCTTATGCTCCTGAGAAACTAATTGCCCCATGCTACTGCAATCTCGCAACTCACCCATTCCACAGTTACTGTTACCTATTTCTTCAGTCATGGCCACTTCTTCAAAACTCTCCCCGCTAGATTGCGTGGTCTCAGCAGTGAAGGCGAATCACCTCTTTTCTTCTTCTCTCAATCATGTTTTCTTCTCTTGTTCACGTCAGGCTCGCCATCTGTGGCGACTGAATTAAGCGCTCAAGCTATCTGTACAAGATTCCCTTTGTTTCACTAAAAGATCAAACTTATATATGTTTCAACAAAGATCTAGAAAGAACTAATGGCACACAGCCAATACTACTAACACAGGAGGGCATATCTGGCCTAGCTGGGATGTTTGCCAGTCCTCACTCAGAACAGTTAAAGATAAAACATTCCATACACATACTCGTGACTGTCTTCAGCCACTCTTCCCAGACATACACCAGGCCATCCTCCAACCTGATCTTGTAAAACTAGTTCTTCAAAGGCTTGACAAACATGCAGCACAACAAATTCTAACGGTCACTCCTGAAAACAAATGCCAGGTGTTCCAAGCTGCTGCCACATTTGCCTGTCTCTTGCCTAGGTATTTTGGCCTGATTGCTTAAAAAAACATATTTATGGGGTTATGGGCTCCTGTATTTCACCTGGATGTTTCTGCATAATATTCTACAAGAGGTTTTCTTCTATACAGAATTGCAACCACAAGCTAGCCCTCATGTTGTAATTCATTGTTTACTAGATAGATGCAAGGACTAAGATGTTCACTTGGTTAGGGATTTTCCCCTTAAAGACCTTCCAGTCTCATACTTCCCCCCAGCATTTTATTCATTGCTAAAAAATGCAGGCAAATGGAGAAAACCCAGCATTGTGTGTGCTTTGCCTTCAAGAGATATTATCACAAAACCTAAATTCTTTGTACACGTCAATACAAAATGTTGTCATGGGAGATCTGCTCTGGAAAAACCCTGCTGGACAGAAAGTAATTCAGAAGAGTAAGGTGATACAAGTGCAAGAAAGTTTGATGTTGCAGAGAGATGAAAGCCATACAAATAATTTGCTTTCATCACAAGTGTTTCTGCTTTACGTAGTACAAATTGCTTTTTCTGCTGAACATGTAGCTTGAGCATGAAGTCATAACCAGACAGATTAAAGGACACGGCTTTACTTTCTACTTGTACTCTCACTGTTCTATTTTTGCACTTCGTAGACTACTTTCTCATAAAATAGCTGTGATTTTACAGCTTTTTAGGGCTTCATGCTGCAGTGCTCCTGATTTGGGTCATTGGCCACAACAATGGGAGAAAGGTTAGACAAAACCTCATGGGAGCAAAATCCTTTCAAGGGCTACTTCCCTGCTGACAAGCAAGCCTTGCTGCTAAGCCGTATAACTTGCACAGATATTTGTCGAAAAAAGCAAACACTACCTATCAGCCCTAGCTACATACGCTGCATCTTCCCAAACTAAGGTTTTGATCTCAGACCCCATGCCATTACCCACACTCTCCTGCCTTGCTCTAAATCGTGACTCCAATACCATTCACACTCCTCAATTTCCATTTCCTGTATTTTCTGTTCCATGTTCTGTACTTCTGAAGCTGGACCTATCACACATGCTGTCTTCATTTCCAGGACCTTGCTTTTTTTTGATTTATGTGGTTCCCTGTACCCCACATGAATACCAGCTAATTTCTTGAAAGCTTCAGATAGACAGAAATATTTGCTGTCTTGCCTAGAGTCCTTCTGGTACTTGCAGGGTCACATCCTCTTTCCTGTTCTGTAGATGCTCTCAAATGCGGTAGACCATCAACAGGGCAGCCTGGCTACCCAGGGCAACAGAGGACAGCAATACACTCTGCCTTGCAGCCATGCAAAGACTACCAGAAGCTATGCTTACATGGGTCCCCCTACGAAGTGCCGGGCCAGGGCTGCTATGTAGCTCTTCCTCCCCAGGCATGTGGCATATCTCATGACAGAGGACCCAAATATCAGAAGAACTTAAGGTTAAAGCGGCAAAACTGGGGAGAAACTAGTAAAAGAGCAATACTTCATATATTCATGAGCTTCTGTTAGACCAGTCCTAGCAAAGAGGGAAAACAGATCAGCAACAGACCAAAATTAGGGAATGCCTTGTTTTAACTGCATGCATAGTTTCTTGGATCACTGATACAGGGTTGCCATCATCTTCTGTACCAACACTGAGCTTGATCTTGGGTTCACTTTCTCAGGGTTTTACTGGGCCTATTTAGCATAATCATTGCAATGAGACTCTGGAGCAGGCCCCAAAGGCATTGAAAGCTGCCTTGAACTTCTTTTCTGAAACAAATTTTCATCCACCTGCTTCACTGTGGAGAATGATGGTTCTTTTAAATACAATGGAATATACCAGGTGCTATGGTATGTTATTGACATTTATATTGCCAGAAGCTTCTAGTATGTTGGTCAGAGTGACAGAACAAAAGCTGCTATTTATGCTTTTAAGCCCGTCTTTCATCAGTAGCTTAATCATCTCCTACTTTCAGTCAGGGAATTTGTTTTTCAGATGAGGAGTATGTAGGAGAACAGGAAACTTGTTCTGAAGGGAGAATATGAAGGAAACCTGCTGGTTTCTGACAGCTTGAACAGAAATGCAAAGGAAGCATAGAGAACAGTGCTGATGAAGGAAGTCCACTCCTAATGCTGAAAAGCCATTTCTATCATGTCATGGGTGAACACTTTTTTGTTTCCTATAGAGATGTGTACTGGAGTCCTGTGTTTTGGCAGTTCTCACAGTGTCTTAGTTAATACCTGAGATCAAATCAACTCGTGTGCATTCTTGAATCATACAGATATACACCATCTCCCCTCTCAGCATCAACACTGACAAAAAATCTTTCTGTGAGTGTTTAGATTGGCTGAGAGCATCTGTTTGGTCAGTAATGTAGATGAGAAACAAGAAAGGACAGTCAGATATTAAATAGCTCCTTGGGAATAAAACACATCAAAGCTAAGCACCTTGGAAAAAGTATTGCCATACCCTCTTCCCAGAACAACACTGGAAAAAAACCTAGCAGAACATGATGGGTGATGAATTCATGAGGGTTTCTTTGTTTTGCTAATTCAGAAAAATGTGTTTGAAAAGTCAGTGCAGTGTAGTCACATATTCCTAACCCTCTAGATAGTTTGATTATAAGTGTTTGATCATAACTGGTGGATGTATTTTTTTCTAGATTTTAGTAAGGCTTTTGATATTGTCCCTCACAGCATCCTTCTGGACAAGGTGTCCAGCTGTGAGATGAGCAGGGACTTGATGCGTTGGATGAAGAATTGGCTGAAGGGCAGAGCTCAGAGGGTTCTCATGAATGGGGCTACATATGGCTGGTGACCAGACACCAGTGGTGTTCCTCAAGGGTCAATTCTCGGGCCAGTTCTGTTCAACATGTTTGTCAGTCATCTGAATGTAGGAGTTGAATGCACCATTAGCAAGCTTGCTGATGACACAAAACTGGGAGGTGCTATTGACTCTCAAGGGACAAGAAGCCTTGCAGAGGGATCTAGATAGATTGGAGCATTTGGCAATCACCAACGGCATGAAATTTAACAAGTCCAAATGCCGGATTCTGCACCTAGGATGGAGAAATGCTGGGCACAAGTATAAACTGGGAGACGAGTGGCTGGAGAGCAGCCCTGCGGAAAGGGATCTGGGGCTGCTGGTAGACAGCAGGCTCGATGTGAGTCAGCAGTGTGCCCTGGCAGCCAGGAGGGCAAACCGCATCCCGGGGTGCATCAAACACAGCATGACCAGCCGGTCAAAAGAGGTGATTATCCTGCTGTATTTAGTGATGGTGCGGCCTCACCTGGAGTACTGTGTGCAGTTCTGGGCCCCACAATTTAAGAAGGATGTTAACATCCTTGAACGCATCCAGAGTAAGGCAACAAAGCCAGCGAAAGGGCTGAAAAGCATGTTCTGTGAGGAGCAGCTGAGGACTCTGGGTTTGTCTAGCTTGGAGAGAAGGTGGCTGAGGGGCGACCTCGTTGCTCTCTGCAGCTTCCTGAGGAGGTGAAGTCCAGAGGGAGCTGCTGAGCTTTTCTCCCTGGGATCCAGCAGCAGGATGTGTGGGGGTGGTTCGAAGCTGCATCAGGGTAGGTTCAGACTTGATATTAGGAAACATTTCTTTACCAAGAGGGTGGTCAAGCACTGGAACAGGCTTCCTAGAGTGGTGACCAATGCCCCGTGCCTGTCAGTGCCTTAAAAAGAGGCATTTGGACAATGGCCTTCATAATATGTTTTACCTTTTGGTCAGTCCTGAATTGGTAAGGCAGTTGGCCCAGATGATTGTTGTAGGTCCCTTCCAACTGAAATATTCTAGTCTAGTCTAGTCCATGACTTATTTTAACCTTGATGATCTAGGGACTATTTCTAAGGATCTGCAAAAGGTGAGGGAAACATATCCATTTTCAGAGGGCAGGAATTTGTGACACAGGAACCCATATCCCCACCTGAAAGCTTGTATATGTCCAAAAGATTCTGGTTTAATACATCAAAATTGTGCAAGATTGGCTTGAGGTTTTTTAACAGGAAAAGTTACCCACTTTTGCTCTTTAAAGCCAAATAGCTCCTAGTCTGGGGAAATACTTTGAAAAGCTCTTGTTGCCAGTTTTATGACATTTAGTCTGACTGTAAAGTTTACAAATGGAAAGATTAGTAGGTGTTGCTCCTTCTTAGGCTTAGTTTTTAGCTTACACTTTAAAAAATATTTAAAAGGCATAAGGATAAAAAAAAAGAACTATATATTATATTCACCATATATACTGCATCCACTCTATATACTATATCCGCTTATAGAGTGGGATCTGGCTGAAAAAGATTACCCCAAAATTAGTACACAGAACAAGGCTGGGGCATGTGTGTCTGGACATTGGCATGAGATCCAGAGCACGATTCTGACCGCCACCAGCCAGCCCTCTCCCAAGCAGTATCTTGGCATGCCTTGAAATAACACTAGGACATTAACTGTTCTCAAGGGGTCATACAGATGAAGATAAACTGCGCTGGAGGATAAGAGGGCTTAGCTGTAAGGATTTAAGCCAAGCCATGCCTGTTGTCCTCAAGGCCAGAGAATGGTCCCTGGCCAGTTTTATGTACTACTATAGATGTAAACAAGGCTTGGTTTGACAAAATAAAACCCAATTCAGGTTTGAAACAGCTACCAAAATGGTAAACTGCTCTCCCAGGGTTGTCTGTCTTCTAATCCTGCTGCCCAGCTCCAAGGAAAAACTTTCTGCCAGTCCTTCAACAGGATTTCTGCAATAGAATTTAGTCACAGCCTGTTCCATAGCTGACAAAAGCTTTTGAATCTGTTCTGTGTGCCACACGGTGGTTTGTTTTTAATATTCCAGACTAGCTAGCCAACAGCCTTGGGGAACTTTACTGCAAATTTCCTGAAACATAATATAAAGACATTTTTGTTTATCCTATTCACTTCACATGAGAGATCATGTCACTTCACGTGAGAGAGCACAGGGAACGTTAAAAGAAGAGCTGTATGTCCTGATGATAAGAGTTACAATTGAAGGTGAAGAGCATTTTTGATTATTTATAGCTGATATTTTTCCCCTTTTAGAAACACCGCTAATATGCAATATGCAGACCTGACCCATCCCACAGGGAAGTCTGCTGCCTCCCTGGGGCCTGGGTAAAAGACATTACCAGGAAACTCCCTGGTCTGGTTTGGACCTTTGATTATTACCCATTGCTGGTTGTCTAGGTTGGCAGTGATGAGATTGCAGAGAGAAATCCAAAGGCAATCAAAAGGGATTTCAGGGCACTGGGACGATTAGTGGAAGGATCGGGAACACATGTAGTGTTTTCATCAATCTCTTCAGTGGCAGGGAAATACACTGAATGGAACAGGAAAACACACCTGGTTAATATGTGGCTCAGAGGCTGGTGCCATTGGTGGAATTTTGGTTTTTTTGATCATGGGGAGGTTTACACAGCACCGGGCTTGCTAGCGACAGATGGTTTCCAGCTGTCTCAAAGGGGTAAAAGAATCCTTGCTCATGAGATGGCAGGGTTCATAGAGAGGGTTTTAAACTAGGTTTGAAGGGGGTAAGGGATAAAGCTAGGTGCACCAGAGATGAGCCTGGGGGCAGCATGCTGATGTTAGGGGTGGATTTGATAACCCAGCTTAAATGCATCTATGCCAATGCATGCAGCATGGGCAATAAACAGGAGAAGCTGGAAGCCATCATGCAGCAGGATAGATATGAATTAGTTGCCATCACAGAAACATGGTGGGACAACTCCCATGACTGGAGTGCTGCAATGGATGGCTACAAGCTCTTCAGAAGGGACAGGCAAGGTAGAAGAGGTGGTGGGGTGGCTCTCTATGTTAGGGAATGTTTGGACTGTACAGAGCTACACGATTCTGATGATGGACTTCCAGAGGGCTAACTTTGGCATCTTCAAGGCACTGGTTGAGGGAGTCCCTTGGGAGATGGTCCTGAAGGGCAAAGGGGTCCAGGAGGGATGGACATTCTTTAAGAAGGAAATCTTAATGGCTCAGGACCAGGCTATTCCCATGTGCCGCAAGTCGAACCGCCGAGGAAAATGACTGGCCTGGCTGAACGGGGAGCTTTTGCTAGCACTCAAGAAAAAAAGGAGAGTTTATCATCTCTGGAGGAAAGAGCGGGCAACTTGGGAGGAGTACAGGGATCTTGTTAGATCATACAGAGAGAAAATTAGAAAGGCAAAAGCTCAGCTAGAACTAAATCTGGCCACTATTGTAAGGGACAACAAAAAATGTTTTTACAAATATGTTAACAGTAAAAAGAATCCCAAGAAGAATATCTTTCCTTTAATGGATACAGAAGGGAACATAGCAACCAGTGATGAGGAAAAGGCCCAGGTACTTAATGCCTTCTTTGCCTCAGCCTTTAATAGTGAGTCCAGTTATCCTCAGGGTACTCCACCACTTGAGCTGGAAGGTAAGGATGAAGAGCATAACATACCCCCCTTAATCCAGGAGGAATTAGTTAGGGACCTACTATGCCATCTGGACACTCACAAATCTATGGGACCTGAGGGAACTGGCAGAGGTCCTTGAAGCCACTCTTTATCATCTATCAATCAGCAATCCTGGTCAACAGGGGAGGTCCCAGAGGACTGGAGGGTTGCCAATGTGACTCCCATTTATAAGAAGGGTCAGAGGGAGGATCTGGGGAACTACAGGCCTGTCAGCCTGACCTCAGTACCGGGGAAGATTATGGAACGGTTTGTCTTGAGAGCACTCATATGGCAAGTCCAGGATAAGAAGGGGATCAGGCCCACTCAGCATGGGTTTACAAAAGACAGGTCCTGCTTGGCCAACTTGATCTCCTTCTATGACCAGGTGACCCGCCTAGTGGATGAGGGAAAGGCTGTGGATGTTATCTTCCTTGACTTCAGCAAGGCCTTTGACACCATCTCTCATGGCATACTCCTTGAGAAACTGGTGTCTCATGGCTTGGATAAATGTACTCTTCACTGGGTGAAAAACTGGCTGGATGGACGAGCCCAGAGGGTTGTGGTGAATGGGGTGAAATCCAGTTGGTGGCAGGTCACAAGTGGTGTTCCCCAGGGCTCAGTGCTGGGCCCTGTTCTGTTTAATATCTTTATCGATGATTTGGCTGAGGGGATTGAGTGCACCCTCAGCAAGTTTGCAGACGACGCCAAGTTGGAAGGCAGGGTCGATCTGCTTGAGGGTAGGGAGGCTCTACAGAGAGATCTGGATAGGCTGGATCGATGGGCTGAGGCCAATTATACAAAGTTCAATAAGGCCAAGTGCCGGGTCTTGCACTTGGGTCACAGCAACCTCATGCAGCGCTACAGGCTTGGGGAAGAGTGGTTGGAAAGCTGTCCGGCAGAAAAAGACCTGGGGTTGCTGGTTGACAGCCAGCTGAATATGAGCCAGCAGTGTGCCCAGGTGGCCAAGAAGGCCAACGGCATCCTGGCCTGCATCAGAAATAATGTGGCCAGCAGGAACAGGGAGGTGGTTGTTCCCCTGTACTCAGCACTGGTGAGGCCGCACCTCGAGTTCTGCGTTCAGTTTGGGCCCCTCACTACAGGAAAGACATTGAGTTGCCGGGGCATGTTCAGAGAAGGGCAACCAAGTTGGTGAGGGGCCTGGAGCACAAGTCTTATGAGGAGCGGCTGAGGGAGCTGGGGTTGTTTAGCCTGGAGAAAAGGAGGCTGAGGGGAGACCTTATTGCTCTGTACAACTGCCTGAAAGGAGGTTGCAGTGAGGTGGGTGCTGGTCTCTTCTGTCAAGTAACTAGTGATAGGACAAGAGGAAATGGCCTCAAGATGAGGCAACAGAGATTTAGGTTAGATATCAGTAAAAATTTTTTTACTGAGAGGGTTGTCAAACATTGGAATAGGCTGCCCAGGGAAGTGGTTGAGTCACCATCCCTGGAGGTGTTCAAAAAGCAAGTGGACGGGATACTTCAGGACATGGTTTAGTGGGCATGGTTGATGGTTGGACTCAATGATCTTGAAGGTCTTTTCCAACTAAATGATTCTATGATTCTATGATTTATTGGAGAGACAGAGCTCTTTTTTCAGTTTGCAAAATATGGGTTAAAATGCTTGTCAGCTCAGAAAGATAATGAAATATACAGAAGAATGCTATAGGAGTGCTGGGGTTCATATCTTGGCTTTCATAATCCAGACTTAAAGCAAGTCTGTACACTCATTTGGTGCTTTTCATGCAAAATTCTTAATTTTCTGATATTTATGTGTAGAATTCTTGCATGAGCATCTCTAGCCTTGACAAATGGGATATACAACTGCAAATCTGCAAAATGGAAACCAAAGCCCTCAGCTAGGAATTAAAAAGTTCTGCTCAGATTCTACACATTCTTGAATAGCAAATGATACAAATAATTACTTGCCTCTGAAGTCTGGCTTATGGGCTAATCAAAGAATATTTGTGCAACTTTTACAAAGTGCAGTGTACTATTATATGGGCCAAAGCTTGTTTTTGTTTAATTTTATATTGAAGGCTCCTTAAATGGCCAAAAGGCAATAAAAGAATAAAAAAGGGCAACTGAAATGTCATGGCAACATATCTTTGCCATTGGCAATGGTGGCTGATGATATGCAAATAATTTTTAAGCCACAAGATTACTGGAAGGGCACATTTCTATTATGTCAGTCTTTTCAATTGGCTTGCACTCCTCAATAAATGCATATTTTTAGATATCATTGTTGTTTTCTCTGGCTTCATGTTACAGTCTTTCTTTAATGTGCTTCATTGTAAGGTATGCTAATTGTGCTGTTACAGTGAGAAAGCGGGTGGCATAAAATTCTTTAGCTGAGCTGCAAATCAGACCATGTTGGTTTTTAACCAAAAAAACTGTGCCTCCTTCCTCATAGGACTTTGAGGAATCTTTAATGTAAGTGGAACATCAAAGGTCAAAGTCTTGCTTCATTAATTGCAACATCTTTAAGGTGAAAAACATGGCAATTCTGGCAAGTAAGATCCAGATTACTGGATTAGTTAGCTGTCTTCAGCTGTAGCTACACAAATTGGGAATTCTTGGTTTCAAAATACAGACTTTACTGCATATCTCTAAGACTGTATCCTTCCCCTGGAAATGAGTCAGCCATGCCTTAGTGCATTTGATTTGTTAGTCAGAGTGACAATGAGACTTCTGCCCAGGCAAGAACATCAAAGTATGTTTTCTAAACTGTCCCCTTTTTTTGTTGTTAATATGTATTACTCTGTACAGGATTTCCCATAGCAATTCTGCTCTCAGAGTGATCACTAAGTCTTTAACTGTGGGCAGCTGGCAAGGTCATATTATCCAGAATCTGCTTTCAGATAATTAATATAACATAATGTGATAGGATATGTGATGTGATATATATACATTTTTTCTTATTATCTCTAGGTTTTTACAGTCTTTTTTCTTATGATTTTGCTGGTTCTTTTCTGATATGTAATATTTGTTTATATCTAACCAGGAAAATTTGTTTCCAAATTTCATGATGATTCTTTTGAAGAACTTCAGTGAAACTAGAAATTCCTATTACAGTTTGACCTAAATATATAGCACAGAAACTTGCATGGCACAGCTGCTTTCCAAGAACACCTGTGTATTTTGCTCCTAATGATCTCTGTAAGTGGATTTCTCAACACATGGATTACTGGAAATTTACACGTTCCAACACTGGATGAGAATAAACCAGTATCCTTGTTTAATGCCGTCTGAAACAACCTTGAGAAATGAACCTTGGGTAAAAGTCACTTAGCATTACTGAAATTGTTTTACTAAGACATGTTTTTGCTGATGATTTATGTTGACAAATGGAATTTCTGTAGCACTTTCCACTTGCACCTGGGCAGTCTTGCTTTGAGGGCTGGAGCCTGTATACTGCAATTGTCTACAGGGCTAGTGTAAAGTAAAGACACTGTTCTTCCCGGGCATTTTGCACAGAAACATCTTGTGAAGGTATTTTTGAAGAGTACAGGACAACGTCAGAGCTCCACCCCGCAGAAACGTAACTCTGTTCCTTCCTTAAATACTGATTTCCCTTCAAACAGAATAGACTTCTCTGTTAAATGATCTTTTTTATTTATGGCAATACAAGGTGCTTTTTCTCGCTCCCTTAAAAAGTGTTGTAGACTGCTACATGCATCCAGTTCAGTCCTTCTACTGAACTTCTTCCTCTCTGCTACCAAAGCACCCTGCCAGGTACCACACATTTCAGGATAAAGAAGAGTAGGAAGAACAACTAAAAAGTCTTTAAGCAAGAGAAGGAAAACCAAAAAGACAGAGACTATGACTCAAGCTAGTATTTTCCATAGAAATTGGGAGGTGCAGAAAATCAGCCGCCTGTGGTAAAGATATGAAAGAAACTTATATTTTAAGGTTTGAAGGTAGAGCAGGGGTTTTTTGTACTAATGAAAAACATGGATTTCCACTAAAAATATTCCTCCTGCAGGTAGATAGATGAAAGTGCCTAAACCCTAGTATTTTCAGTGTTTAACAGAAAAATTAAGTTTATTTCAGGGAAATCGGTGCTTATTTTAATATCTAATGCTCCAGTGACAGAATACATCTGTCAAAACCTTCAACCTGCTCTGCTCAGCACACAAAAACCAAAGGCTGGTTACACAGTCTCCCAGTGAGAGGGCTTCACACTATGCCATATACAAGAACTCCTCAGAAGATACAGACTGGACAGTATCTCACAGTATTTTTCTGCCTTAGATTCTCAGGAAACCTACTATTATGCCTATCTTTTTGTCTCATTAAGCAAGTAAGACATGGAAGGAAGAAATTATTTTAAAATCACAAGATATGTTTCAAAAATTTTAATTTACTTAAAAATAAGGCAGCCAGTTCAGAATAATGATGAAACAAACTGGATGCTCAGTGCAAAGTACTATTTTCTCTGAATCCTGAACACACAGATGCATTTAAGAATCATGTTTCACGTGGGACTTTCTGCCTCAGCCTGAGCTCGCCTGTTCTTTGTCCATGCTGCTTGACTCCTGCCCTGCGATGTGCTGCTCTGCCACCCACCGGCCTCTTTATTCCTGATAGAGACAGTGCAGTGGAAGAACAAAATTATTTTCCTATATACATCAAAATGGCTATTTGAAACAGGCCCACTTGAAAAGGAAGCATCACTTCAATATGGTATCTGTACTCTTCCAAAATGAAGAAGTCTGTCTAAACAAAGCATTGCTCAAGGAGTGGCACAGAGGCTATCCAGCACTCAGCCTACCTGGATCACATCTATCCTGGGTACCACTGGGCCGCTGAACTTCCCACACATTTGGACTTGTATTTAAGAGAGATGAGTATCTTCCACTGTCATTAAAAGGGAGCTATGAATGACCTGTGCCTTGGAAATTTAAGACTATTTTTAGGTACTTAATTGTGGATTGACCTCATAGATATCTCAAGTGAGGCTGCATATACTAAAATAAAAACTTAAGAGGTGAGAGAGGCCTTGGATTCTACTTACCTGCCTGTGTGAGTTAATACCAAATGTGTGAAAAGGAATTTCCATGGACTGCAAAGATCTCTCTTGCCTTTGCAATCTCTGTGTTAATGTCTTATGGCTGTGTTTTGCATGTTGCAGACCATGTTTTCTTGTCCATGGGAGCATAGTATTAAGTAGCAAAGGCCATTTTTGCACTTTCAACTCTTCACAAGTTATTTTTATGTTTTGAAAATTAAAATGATACTACTGAAACAGAACTGTTACTCACTTAAAATGTTTTGGAAAGCTTCTGTAGTTTTACATAAAAACGTAAAACCTTTTCCCCAGTATTAAAAGCAATTAACAGATTCACAGTTTCTATTTTAACCTGGGAAAGAACATGATCATCATTGATTTTGATTTAATGTAAGGCATAAATATGTTACCCCATATTTCCATGCTCACATGAAAGCATCGCTTTTTATGAAGGACATCCAATATTCTGCTATGATTAATGAGAGCCCTTTCTGTGCCACACATCCAGATAACTCATGGACATCAGATGCTCATCCTCCCTTACCACTTAAGCAAGAGTGCTCATTCCTGAATTCATGTTCTGATCATTATATGAACATACTATTAAATAGCATCAGAAGTATTGCTGCTTTTGTCTTATTAGATAACCTATCCTTTGAAGAGACTCTTCCAAAGTACATCCCCCAACATATGGCTTACACTTCTGTTCTGCTTTCATTAATGAAGTATGGTAAGTCTTAGCATGTAGCCATCCAGCCAACTCAACAGCCTGATATATCCCTTTTATTAGAGGGTAAAATAATTACAGTTTCCATAGCCACCAAATTGACCCTTATTTTAAGTGGTTTAAATTCTCCAGGGCTAACAGATAGCTCTGTGTTTCCCTCTTGGAATAACAAAGACCATGTTCCTTTTAATGATGGTCATATTAGACATTCTCTCATTCGTTCTGTTACTTGGAAGCAATTACACTAAATCAGTTTCCATGAGGTAGAGGGAAAGAGAAGAAAAAGATCAGAATGTTGCCACACTCTGATACTATGAACAGGCTATTCATGAGCATAGGAAAATGAGGTGGGAAAAAAAATGTAAAGTCAGATTCTCAGCTAAAACATATTAGCAGTGACAGGATCCCGGGAGCAGCTTCAATTACCACCAGCTGAGGGACCTTTGTGAATGGAGTATCCTTATGCATTAGCAACTGAGGCACCCACCCAAGTGTCAGGACCTGCAGCTGCGGACTGTCACATCACAGGAGAGGGAAGAGGAGACCTGTACACCCTCCTATCATCCAGTGTCACTGATTAGAGTAGACAATGATTCAGAAATGAGATATCTTAGTCTCTGAAGTATTATTCAGTATGAAGGCCCTGCAGCTAACATCTACCAAAGCATGTTACATATAATAGGGCACAATTGGTATTCAATATGCTAAAGGCAGACTTCTGCTAACACATCTGAGGTAAGATATTGAAATACCGAAAAGCCCAGGGATTTTACCAGAACAAACCAAAACCAGGGAGAAAATATCGTATCATGGCATTACCACAAACAGATCAGCAGAGATTTGTGAAGGTTATCTTCACTGACATCTGCTCCCAAGCAGCACCCTTATTAGCTCATTTGCATTCAGTAATTATCTTACCGTTCCTTAGCTAGACTTAGGAGTTATGCAAATCAGTGTAGAGAAAATACAAAATTTCATCGGGTGCTAATTAAGTCACCTAGGGTTTACTTCATGGGGATTTTGCCATCCGAACAGAAGGAACAGACTTAGACTCACTGGTTTTGGTGCTGATCACCTGTACTGAACTGCTTGTGCTGAAGACCCACGCTCAGGTACAATACATAGTATTCTAGATGTTCTTTTTGGATTAAGTGTTCATCAGAATAAAATATTGTATTATGTTTCATTATTATATTTTTAATATAGGATAGCATACTATACTAGCTAATGCTTTTGTTTGAGATAATGTTCTAGTTGTATCAACACTGGGAGAAGCCTAGCCTCAGCTAGGGTTCTTGATCCCTGTTTCGCCCTGCCTGGCCCCTCAGACAGATCAGGAACTGGTGCTGGCTGACTGGGCTCGCCCTTAGTTACCCACAAACATTTGCTCTTCAGGTCTGAAGTAAAAGCGTCCTTCTGGCCAGTGTTAATAATGACCTATGTCAGCTCATAATCACAGACATGGTTGCAACATATGTTAAGCATTCATATTTCCAGTTCAGCACAAATAACAATTACGGGACTTTACACAGTGACAGGGACAGATCTGAAACAATAGGACCACCATCTAAGGCAACAGTCAGAAGGGCTTTCTCGCTGCAAACAGGCATTAGAGGATTATTTGGCAAGCTGTGTATGCGCAGCAAAAAAAATCATGGGGAAGAAGCCAGCAGGCAGAAGGAAACAGTTCGATCCAAGAAGAGGGAAAGGGTAAGTGTGCTCCCCAGGGAACAAAATCATGTGGGTGTAGTGAACCACCTACTGATGTTTGTTCTTCCTGTGTTGGAGGGAATCAGGACTTCTGTTTGATCCAGACACTGGATTTATAGCTGTTCCTCTGTCTCCACTTATGACTGATCACACTTGCATAGACATTGAGCTCCAAAGTGTCTGTAGAAAAGGAAAGGAACTAAATTTCAGTGTTTCTGTGCTCTCCAGACTGAACCCACTCATGCCTCCACTTGTCTATACTTGCACAATCAATTTGTCTTTATAGTTCAGATCATCAACATCTTGGGGAAGGAGCTGTCAGAGGTGTTTTTTTAACAAGCACCATGCCTGCCCATATCACCATGCCAGTAATTATAGTTCTGGATTGCTTTCTGTGGATTGTGTGTCTCAGGCAAAAGTGAAAAGAAATAAATTAGAGGTATTATAGTAGCTGAGATCACAGATTTTGAATGAAGCTATTGGGCACAGTAATTTAGATTTACATTTGTTAAAAATAGCTGTCAAAGTTACATGTCAACCTGTTAGCACAATGTTTAATTTATCTTTCTCCTCAGCAAGGTTGCCTGGAAACAGGGAAATAGTCTGAGAAATCCCTTTGTGAAAGTGTGGTATCACTTGAGAAATTAATATGGCCACTTTATGACTGCTATTTTTATTTGAAGATTTAGAACCTCTGAGATAAAAATAAAACAACAACTTGTAGTAATTTTAAATACACCTGGTACAACTAGCAACTTGGAGGTAGGACTTTGTTCAGCACACAGCAATCTGTCACTTTCACAGTTACAGTGTACACTGGTATCTCTCCTGGCATGAGCAACAATCACATTCAAGGCAGAGATTCTCTTGCAATATGCAAACTTAGGACTGAGGGCTAACTGGCTTCAAAAGGAGAAAGGAAAGCAAATTATTTTTAACCACAGGCCATGAAATTGAAGCATGAAGTGCAGTAACAGCATGGAAATATCTATACTTGCAGTGTCTGTCCCTGGCAGACAAACAGAAGTCTCATGGCTAGAGTAGCTCATTCAAACAATGCTACTGAAGAGACATCCATCTAGGTTTGCTGTCAGCTCATATACCGTTCCACATCGTGCATGGCTGAGAAGGGCAAGGAGGCAAGGACAGACAGCAACAGAGAGATGACTGAGTCAGTTATATTAACTGGTCAACAGGAGAAATGGTCATGCAAGATTTTTCAGAAATAGAGCTCCATGCTGCAAGATTCTCATCTGCCTGTGCTGAACTCTGTGCTGATGAATAATTGTCTTTAGGGAACACTTAGGAAACATGAGCATCAGTCACTGCAAAGAGCTTTTTGAGCCAAACAGCTAGGTTGCATGTTTATTTTAATGCAGGGGATTTATCAAAGCTTTTGATTTTTTTCTTTATTTGATTATACAGAAGTTTAAGAACCCAATACACCTTTAATTGTGTGAAAAAACATCATCACACAGGTTATTCCCCTGGAGTTCTTGGGACACACGTATGGGTTTAAATGGACTGCTCGATCAGGCTCCATGATTCTTTGCCAGCTGCATCTTGCTACAGGTTTTGCAGACCTCCTTGCACTTCTCCCCCCGCCCCAGGTTGTGCTCTTCTATTTGCCACATTTCTCAGCATCTTGCCTTTGTAGACACCAGATAAGCACAAAAATTGCTGAACTATGAGTACACTGAATATTAAGCTGTGAATGCAATAAGCGGAGGTGGCTGGAAAAGGTTTCAATGCAGTCAGTTGCACCTTTGTGCAGTCAGGACTTGAGGCAGATGCAGGAAAAGCAAAAAAGAATAGAGGAAGACAGTGCCTGCTGGAAGAGCAGGGTGAACAGTTTATATTGAATAATTAATATGATGCGCTTCACCATTCTCATTCTTCACACATGTCAGCAGGCTTATGATTTTCCTGTTAATTTTCTGCAGGCAAAAAAAATCCAGGTTGATTTCTGCCAGTGATGTTGTTATCAGTGGGGACAGAGTAAGTGTTCAGTATGCAGACTCATGGGTTGCACCGGTTGCTTTTCACTGTATAAACATGCCTTTTTTTCTGTCCCCTTACCTGGAGAGTGACATTCTTCAAAGCCAGATCCTGCTACAATTGAATTTATTACAGGATCTCCATTGACTTGAATGATACGAAACAATATCCTGCAGTCATATGCTCAAATCAAATCAGTGCAGCATGGGTACTCACACTGAAAATAAAAACAAAGCCCCAGAGGAGTTTATGCTCCACACGCATGAATTTTCCTGTCCAAAAGGTTACTTAGACATGGAGGACATGACAAAAAAATGCAGAGGTCAATTCCTGTTCTTTGTTGGATCTGAGTATGAGAAGTATAATTCACTTGTAGCCGAAAGTCATTTTACACTGATATATTTAACAGCAAAATTTGACACAAGGCATGAAGGCCAAGAGCTGATATCAAGCAACCTTTTGGGTTTTGTGGCCTTCAGCTAGAGCTAAGATGACTCAAATAATATAACATGCAATTCCAATAAACCTACAGGGATGCTGTTCAAGAGCAAATGTAAATTATGATGAACTTATGCATCCCTGGAGATTTACTCGAAGAGAATACAGAGATGATTGCCTTTGGGATGAATGAAGGCTGCAGTACTCACTGTGCTAAACCCACATTAGCTTCTATGAGCAAGACATGAAGAATGATGGCAACAGAGAGCAAAGAATTGTTCTCAGGAGGGTTCCGAAAGAGCTGCTCCACGGGTGAATGCTAGTCAGAGAAGCTGGGGTATCTCCAGGGCAACTCGTTTCTATGGCGCTCCTGCTACAAGCATAAAGTATTGATCTGTACAACCCTATAGATGTGGGCCTTGGATTTCAGCAGTCTTTCAGTATATTCTCCAACTGTACACTGCTGTAGCACTGTTTTCAAGTGCAATTCATTCATGAAGAAAATTCAGCAGCTCTAGTATGGACACCAGCACATGCACTCAGATGGATGTAGCCTCTCTGCTACTGATGCAGATGTTTGTATGCTAAGGTATCCAGGCATACAGGGGAAACTTTTAAGCATACGCAGGACAAGAAACAGCCATCAGGAAATGATTATAAAGTCAGCAAAACACATGGATTAGAATGTGGTTTTTTTTCAGGCAAAATAACCTTAATGGTATTTGATTTACAATTCAAATTTACAATTTGATGAATTCAAATTCGTCAGTGCGAGGATCACTCTGGGCCTGTTTCTCAATAACATGTAACAGAAATGCTAGTATTTCAGGGCGTGGGGGGCACAGTTCATGAATTACAGTCCCAGTCACCTGAGTTCCACCTCACCCCTAATCAGCTAGCACTTCTTTGGACCACTCTTTATAGTCTGCTTAATTGCTAAAGGCTGGTGTGAGGGTGTGCTGTAGTTTTACTCCCTGACAGCTCCATTCACCTCACCAGAGGGTTACACTTGGAAACTGAGGAGTGCTAATGTACTCCATCCCCTTAATTTGAGACAGAGACAAGCAAAGTGGCTACAAAGTAAAACTGAGTGTTTTTTCTGCAGTGCCTTGTCTTTGTTGTGGTCCACAAGAAGATGGTCACCCACAAAAGGGGCCTTTCAGAGGGGCACTCTAACTGTTCAAGCAGAAGGCTTTATTCAGAGGGATCTTTAATTATCAGCTGTAAAAAAATGGTGGCATGGAAACTTGCATAAAATACACTCAGGGTTATGATACTGAAAGCAAGGGCAAGATAAAAGACGAGGGATATGAGTAGGAAATTACAGATGAGTTTTCAAGATGACTTGGTTGAGCTATTCACTGAAACCGATCTTTGTACAGCCTGCTTAAGCTGCCTAGCCCAGGCATTGCAAGTGGTACACCAACAGGAAATTGTTTTCTGGTCTGCCTTGCATTTCCAGGTATTTGTTAAGTAGCACAACAGGATCTTCACTAATGGCTAAGAATTGCTAAACTTTAATAGCAATGTTAAGTTCAGAACTCATAATTTGTTAAGTTTGTAACTTAGATGATGTCTAAGACCTTACTGTGAATTTTCACTGGGCTTGTGTTTGCTTGGCCACATGGCTTCTGCATACACGTATATCAGACTAGAGAGTCTAAAACTCCCTGGAAGAAAAATCTTATACAGAGAGTAGATGGATTTCACTGGCTTATTAGCTCCTTCCTTAGATACCCAAGAACAAGTAGCCACTGCATTTAGAATAATTATAGTTGGCCAGGTTAATGAAAAATTGTTTGTGTGTATGAGGAAGCCCCATTAAAACATCTGTTTATCTCATGAGTGCAGGAGGGGTCTTTCTCCCTCATTGTGCTTCACAGATATCCCCAAATCTAACTCAACACATTGCTGTAATACAACAAATCTGCAGAAACATAAACTGAGCAGTTTTGAGTTGTGCATTTCATGGAAGGAGGAGGAAAATAGACTCTGACTACATTTGTAGAATTTTCTTCCTGTCTTGATCCTTGGAACACGATGGAGTTCAGAGGACATCTGTAAAATAACCTGGACAGTGATCTACGTGGGGAAGTTAAAAAAGCTGGTACCTCCCTATGCTCTTCTCCTTGCTGCCCATTTTATCAAGAAATTGAGAAAACTGGAGGGAACACCAAAGATGACAGCAGCAGTAGCGGAGGACATGCTGCCCTCCTCAGACAACCTGCCTTGACAAGCTCACTGCTGCCTTCAGGCCGACCATTAAAGCGGCAGAGGCGCCACACCAAGAAATAACATCATTTTATTTCACCTTAACTACCAAGACACAACTTAGGACAAAAATACGGCCGTCACAGCCACCAAGGCGGTAACGGTTCCTCTCCCACATCTGAGGACGCTTCTGCCACAGGGCGGCGGCCTCGCCCGCTTACCTGGCGGGCGTTAAAATGGCGGCGGGCGAGCGGCGAGGAGGAAGCTGCCTTTGCGTGGGCGGCCACATTCCCCTCCTGACAGGGGCGTAGGCAGTGCTAATATGAAGAGGGAGATGAAGCAGAGTTGTGCAGCTGCCTGCACCTGCCCCGCTGCGACAGGCGCTCCGGGCGGCGTCCGCGGGGGGGGGGGGCTGCAGTGGCTGCAGCCCCCCCGCCGCCCACCGCCGACGCCGCCCGGAGCGGCGACCCCGTCCCTGTGGTGCCGCAGACAGAGCCGGCGAATCTGTCTGTTGGGGAAAGGCTCAGCGGAGGCGGTAGTAATTTACCCTTTAAACGAAGTACCCCGTTAAGAATCGGTGACTGAGTTTGGCCCGGCCTCTAAACACCGTTTGCTCGCAAAACGCTCCCCTGGGAGTGGTTGAGGGGTTCGGCCTGGTCTCAGGAGGGTTTTGGGAACCCTGGTAAAGTGGTACAGGGATGGTGCCGGTGAGGGAGACGGGAAGGATGAGATGAAAGTCGTGTTAAGATGGCTAAAGGGAGTGGGTAGGTTGGTAATGGTCCCCCTCCCTTTTTTTTTTTTTTTTTTACAGCTGGTGGCATGACTGGTTTTGGTGTTTTGTGCTTGAATGTGACTCTTCTCATTAAGCAGGTAGAGCTGCTGGTAACTAAGTGCATCACAGGCAAAGACACGCACTGCCTTTGCACAGTAGGGTACTTCAGAGCCAAGAGAAGTCCACTCTATTTCTGATGTAAAAGATGCTGCCTTCAGGTTTTTCTGAGAGATAAAGGTGAGCTCTGTATTTGCACTTGGGAAAACAGTAAATAGGCCAGGGACCAGAATAATCTGCTTGGTCAATACAGGTAGCAAAAAAATTCCTTTGTGTTTTGTTCTGCCCCTAAATATTTAACCCCACAGCCCTTCATTACTCTTAATTGTTCTGGACTAGAAAAATTCTTAGCAACTTTTACCTCAAAGTGCAGAGTAAAGCAAATAGTGGTAATTCCTTGGACAAAAATTGGATCAAACACTAACCTTGATGACAGCTGTCCATATTCTGTACATATCCTCAGTCAAAGCAAGGAATTTTATCTCTTTAATGCCCAAGCTTGCAGACATATCACATCAGGAGATATGCTTATGGGGCGTGAGAGCTGGTGTAACTTTATTTCTGTATCAGAGGAGCACAGACAAGCTAAAATAGAACTACAGGTGGCCAATCTCCTCCAAACTGAAACCAGAATCAAACATGGGGTTTGGGTTTTTGTTTTGATTTTTGCCTATTTCCTTCTAACTTACAGAGAGAAGCTAATATGCCATATATGATCTAGTGTTACAATGGCTTTCAATTGCTGTCATTTTTGCCTGTGACCTTGGGACCTCAGAAGGTAACAGTGCACCTCAAATGATATACAGCTATGCCCTGCACATGATAGACAGCCAGAATCTTGAGGCACAGAAGAACCCTTATTTTGGACCTGGATTATCAAGGTAATTAAGCCATATGAATTTGAGTTGTGCATGGCCCAAGTGGTAAGATTTATCTGCAAAAGCACAGATATATAATGCCTGTAGCCACCCCCTCTTTTTCAGTCAAAAGGCCCCATGGGATTCACAGAGACTGCAGCATGCCAGCACACAGCCCTGCACTCATTTCCAATGGACTTGCTACTTGAAGCTGCTGTAGCAAGAGATGGGGAAGTAGGAAATATTTCATATATCACACTGAGCTGCATCAGGTGGGATTACCAGCTGACATCTGCAGCCCAGCTCAATATTGAGTCCAGCCACCTGGCTGTCAGGATGAGGTGTCCAATGTGGGGGACAGTCAGTCTACATGGAAGATTTGGTAGTTGCTTATGTTGTTGCAGTTTCATCTCTAGGCCTCATGCCTGATTTCTTGCTAGAGCAGGAAGCAAAGCCCTTCTAGCTGAGTTTTGCAGACCCCAGGAATTCAGGTGAAGAGTGGCTCAAGTATCTAAATTTTCTGATTTCCTCCAGGAGTTTGAACTGCCTCTCATGGATTATGCTGCAGCTACCACTAATGAAAGCTACAGGTGTAAATCTAAGATGTGATTCAGAGAGTCAAGTTCCATTTTAGTGCAGTGTAAGGCATCTGTTCTGAATTCAGCACATGTAACCTCTCTCACTGATGCTAAAAGAAATTACGTATGTGAAATGAATAGAGGGCATGCCGCATACATGAACGGAGCAAGCCAATTTGTAGTCTCAGTTACACTACTGTAAAGGTAAGGTAGTTCATTAACTTCTAGTGGTGCTAGGTTTATACCACTGATATACTAATTTAGTCTCATTTAATAATATGTATAAAAATGTATTTGCATTTCTGTCTTTAGCGTGGTTGGTCTGAGGCTTGGGAAGCCATCTTTTGAGTTTACAGAGCAATCACTATTAATCCACAGAGTGGTGCTGTTGGTGTATTCTGGATTTACTACAGCAGAATACAGATGTTTCTTTAGTCTGTTTAATTTAGCTAAACTTTTGTCCAGGTGGCATTGTAAGTAAGGACAGAATTTAAACAAAATACTTTACATTTCTTTTCCAGCCTCTCTGAACAATAAGGGTTCTGTTCAAATTGCAATTTCATGTATCTGGATTAGTTTTCATGTTTTTCAACTGTGCTCATGTCCCGTTATTGTTGTTGTTTCTAAGTGAATGTTAGTATGTTTGACGCAGTGCAGGACTGGAGAGGGCTGTCTGTCCTTCTCAAGTCTTTTGTCCTTCAGTGTATGAGGTAGTGTGACCTCAGGCTTTTGGATGACAACTGTGGACTATGCCATCTAGAAGGGCTTCCTTCAGTGTGAGGCTCTGTGTACGGGGGACCTAATGCAGGAGCCAGGGTAACACCTCTTGCTCACCAAGTGGTGTGTGATAGTTACCGGTGTCCTCTACTTTATGACTGAGCAGAAACAACACAGCTGATACTGGGTCAAACTTCTCTACATTATGCCGCCATATGCTGTTGGCTGCATTATGTCATGACAGTTTAACTCTGAGGAGAATATTTTGGTTCCCATGCCCATAAACTCCTGGCCTTTCTGAGGTGGTTGCCACTGACTCCTATCTATACCATTCTGTACCCCCCTAAATAAGTTACTCTTTTAGAATTTACCACTGTCTTGGCTATTGTGGACAATTAGGCTACCTTTATCTGAATCATTGGTTCACTAGCTACAGGTCCCAAGAGTCAAGTTCTTTTTAACTTCTCAGATAAATCGGCCCTTGCAGGCCTTTCTGTGCTTTCCTGAATTCTCTTCTTCTGTCTGCTTTGACTCCTTGACTGTCTCCCAAAAGGAGGGAAGTAACTACTACTTCACAAAACAATAGGTCTCTTGATTTTTCTTAAGCCTCACTGGTGAATCTAGCTTGAATCTACCCTAATTAAAAATAACAGAGGAAGTCCAGTCTTTTTGTCATAGGTATAAGGTAGGATTTCAGACGGTTTGCATTTGAGATCTCAGTTGATGTAGCCAGTCCTATGGGAATCACTCTGACCTGGCTTCTAGCCACTGCTCACCTAGCTAGCTTAAAATAATTACTAGATACTTGTGGAGATGTACTCTGAGGGATGCACAGTGTATTTTATTGGGAAAGTTAACTACAATTCTACAATGGGTAAAAAATTTCTAATGGATTTAATATTTTACATGGTGAAACAAGAAGGCTAGATCTGCTGAGAACAGAGATAGTTAATCCTTGTTGGAGAAATCGAGCAAATTCTGCACAGAGAATCTACATTATTTTACAGGAAATATGTCTTATTTTATATCTGTTTGAAAGACTATTATGTATTAAAGCTGCACAGGGTATATTGTAAAACATTGATGAAAACAGAGCACATTGGCAGTGGAATACATGGTTAATGTGCACGATGAGCCTGGTGATCTCTTATCTCTGCATTCAGCATATACAAGGTTTAATTTTCTTAAGGCTGACTCTGTAATTCTTTCTCTGCTTAAACTTACTTTAATATATACTCCACTATCCAATTCTCGACTGTTTTACCTATATATTTTAAAGTGTATGTCACGAATTTCATTAAAATACACATTACACAAACTTTGTCAGTGACGAGTTGTAATAATGCTTTATTTTGAACAGTAGTTTCTTCAGCTACATCATACTTCCAAGATACCTGGAAGATACTGTTTTGAGACGCTGTTTCCAGTTGCCAAAAAGGTCACAGCTTTCAGAGGAGAAATTTTCTGTGTTACGTATCTGCTTTGGGCTGATATGTATGGAAAGTTTAAGCTCAAATAGTTCTGTCATTTCTGGGAATATGTACAAGAGGATAAACAAATTCTTTGTTGTTGTTGAGAAGACCTGCATGCTTTGTAGAAAAGTTTTTGGTGTGGTGGGGAAGTTGTTCTTTTGCCAGCTGGTGCTTTCTCTAGCCCACACAAACGTATCTCCATCTGGCCAGGTTGGAACTTTGAAAAACTTGAATTGTATGTGCTCAGTAAAAGTTTTTTCAGAGCACAGAGCTAAATTTAGTCTAGAGATCTCACTTGCAGTGAGTGTTGCATCCTCTCTTACTCCTTTCCAGCTGCCCTGTACACCAGTACCAGGCCCACAGAACAGCAGAGCATACTTACTTCCAGGATGAGCATTTTTAGTACCTGTTGCCACCGTGTATGTGGAGGGCCACTTCCAGATTAGATACTTTAAGAGGTGGTTAGTCTGGGGCAGGGAAGCCCTCACCACTGTTGGAGAAAGGGAGAGCATCACAGCAAAGCAGGGTAAAGAGCTTGTTAAAGGACCATTCCCCCAGGTAGAAAACACTTCCCGCCAGAACTTGGAGTTGAATGTGGGATTTCCAATCAATATCTTCCTCCATGGCCAGAAAACAGCTTTGAAATCCACTGGCAACATATGTTTCATATTTTCATTCACTGTTTTACCCAGTTTAAGATCAACAATTCACATGCATAAGCAAGTGCTCTTTTAGCCCAAACTGAGAAGCCATATGGCCTGAAATTTCTACTTTTGCAGTAAAAGAGCAAAGTTAATAACACTAAAAGAAATTTAACACTCCGAAGTTAAGCACTCCAGATTTGTGATGTGCAGTCCTTCCTCCCCTTGCCTTATTTCCTATGAGTCCTCCAGATTCTACAACAAATAATTCAGGGATTCTGGAGACAGCAGCCTTATTTACTGCATAGCTTTCCTATACTCCCAGACTGTCTGTCCTCTACCCAGAATTTTGCAGAGGCTTCTTGGAAAAATAGGATGTACTCACATACTTAAAAACAGCAGGATACCATATGCATGAAGGGGCCAAGTTTCAACAACCTTAGAATTCTTAGCTCCTAACTAAAGTTTTTAGACTGCAGTGTTTGATTTTGTTTAGTTTAATATAGCTTCAGAGAGGGAGAAGAGGTTGTAAGATTAACCGAAGAAAATCAAAACACTGATACAGGATAAATCTTACCCTGTTTGAAAAGGAAGTAAACCAGGTATCAGAGCTTTCTTAGCTGGGGGTATGGTGAGATTTAAACAGATTTCTGCCTTTAAATGTTTATTCAATTTCCTGTAAGTTCTGTTTTGTTTCCTTTTTCCCTTGCTTATAATTCATGAAGAATGGAAAGGTGAGCTGCAATTTTACAGAAAGGTAAGGACCTAATTGTTTGTAAGTACTTAACTTTAGAAAATGGCCAATGCAAAAAAGCATGCATCCATTTAAATCCAAGTGACAGCAAGGCGTTTGGTTCTGGCCAGTTCCTGGAGGTTTGGGGCACAGACACAACTCCATTGACTCCCCTGAATAAGCCAAATACACTCCAACTGTTTTTACTTTCTTTCCTTTCAAAATGAAATTTGGCATGGCTGTATGTCTGGTCCTGTGGGGCTCTGACACATACTGGTGCAAAGCACAAGGATTGCGGGTGTGGAGTGTTGTACATAACTATGCAGGTTTAAACAGTGACAGCAATTCTCTGTAGGCAGTTGTTACATTTCTTAATTTTATGCTGATCTCTTGAGTTGGGTAAATACATCCCTGATTGTGTTCCATGTAGCCTTTTAACAAAGACATAAAGAAAGGGAACTATTTTCTGGCCTTTAAAACATTCTCACTTTCCTATTCCTAAACACTAGCCAGAATCAATGAGAAAATCTTTGGAAACAATCTGTTCAGCAATTAGGCTTTGTTATTAGTGAATGACTAAATTTGCATGCCCACCAGTATTCTTTTTAACACTAATAGCCTGAATTAGAGAGTCTGAAGTTCTGCAATGTGAAACTCATGCTTTAGTGTCCCCATTCTAAAGAAAAGGGCCCCATGGCCTCTTCTTCCTTGCGTGTCTTTTCTGAGTCAGTATTAACACTGCGTGTTAGCCAGGTGACATTTATTTGAAAACAGAGTCCTTTTGGGAAAATTCCCCTTTTTGCATAGGATGGGACAGAGAGGGAAGCGTCTGGAGATCAGTGTATTCTGCTTCATTGTTTATCACAAATTGTTAATTCTTTTCTGGATGACCTTGCATAAGTGTTAACATTTGCTTTGGAAATTTAGTGAGCTCCTGTGAGGATAAAAGGCAATACTCCGTATGTTCTGCTTTGGTGTTTTCAAAAGACTGTGACTAGTCATATATCAGGCTAGATTCACCTATGAGACTGTCTCACAGTACCTATTGCATTTCCCTATGGTAGTCTGGCCCTCCTCTACCCTGGATTTGTGTGATAATATTGTAAAGGCAGGCAGTGTCACCATCACACACCCTCTCTCAGGTCTCTTCTGGAACTGGGGAAGTAACCTTGGAGGTGCACCGGGGAAACATTGGTGTAGTGTGATTTGGATCACAATTTCTTGAAGCCAGAGGCCTTTTATTTTAGTGAAGGTATACATGGCTCTGAAAATGTCTAAAGGGGAATTGAGACAGGATTTCTTTCCTGAAGAATGCATGAAGGCTTGCAGTTGTCTTCAGAGGGTGATAGGCTTTCTGAGAAAGCAATATTTCAGGATTGTGTTTGTCTTGGCTGGCTGGGATAAGGAAGGAACTCAATGCCTAAAAGGGGAAAAGGAAGGAGTGTTCAACAGGACCTCAGCTGAAGGATGTGGTATGGCAAGAGGATAAAGGAGGTCACATAGAGGAGATGCAATCAAGAACAGATTTTTTTTGTGTGACAAATTAATACACTCTTACACTCACTGGGATCCCACCATCTCCTTTCCAGTTGCCAGGACTTGTGTGTGGGCTCTTTCAATGCTGTCAGTTGCCATACTTCATTAATGACCCTTAAGGGGCTAACATTAACACCTGTTTGTGGTTATTTCCTGTCACTGTTTACTCTCCCAGATGGTACAAATACAATATGCCCAGTGTGTTAGGCATTTGTCAGTAATACACTCTTTGCCAGCTAAATGCCATTCATGTTAAATTTGGCAGCCATTTCATAGCCTGAAGAATCTGTCCTCTAAGTCAAAAGCAGAAACTGCAGGCAAATCTTATATACTCAAAATAAACAGGAAAGAAATAGCCCAATTGTTTGTCTTTCATCTTATAGTTTATTTTGTTGTACCAAAAGGGTAGAACTGAGGAGAAGCAGCAACTTAAAATCTAAATGAGTGCCTAAGACTGAGACGCGTGGTTCCAGTGCAGTTGTATAGGGTGTACTCATGTGATCCTGAACCTATTATTTCATGACCAGAAGATGTGTGACTTTGTTCTGATGACTGAAAGCCACAGATATTGGAAGACTTTGATGCAGAAAAGAATGTGGTCTCCAGGTCTTGAATTAAGTCTTGCTGTTGCCTTGGGAAGATATTTAAAGAAGTAACCAGAAGGCTGATAAACAGTGTTTCTGGAGAGCTCTAAGAAGTCATCCAATACCGGCCAAAATGTTCTGTGTGTGTCATGCATGACTTTGCTTTTCAGCTCTCCCAGAGCAGGGAACATGTTTTTTTTCTATGGCTGTAATGTACCATGTCCATTTCCAGTTCTAGGGAAATGTTTTATATTGATAGTAATAAGAAAACTGTCATATTAATGCCAACTGTCCTGGCTTTGTCAGAGGTAAAAAAGTTACTGACATATGCATTTTGGAATTTCTACCCCAACAGGCAAAAGTCTAAAAGATGAGCAAGTGAATACCTCTGCTAACCTATAGCCCAGTTGTTCACTAAAATCATTACTCTATAAATTGCTACATTCTCCACAGCAAAGGTCAAACGGGGTGCTCATGCCAACAGTGGGCCTATAGATGCATTCTTCCAGGTCAGATGATGTTATTTAGAGGCTGAATCCCTGACAGCTGTGCCTTAATGACAGAGATGATGGTAAAGCATTTGTCTCTTCATTCCACACAGGCAAATATCCAAAGTGATTATTTTACTAGACCAAGCAAAGCAAAGACCTCATGCAGTTGTGAATGCAGTCAATTATTGTTAAGGTCCTTAACATGGCACATGTCTGCCTGTTGCATGTGTGTATAAATGGTAAAGACAACGAAGAATGCAAGCCAGTTTTTAGCTAAATAATCAGGACCATTTAAGATACAGATTTTGAGTACTGTTTCTTCACTCATAAGATTTATATGTCTGAGTAAATATGATCTTATTCACTCATCAGCTCCTCCCATGATGGCGGATAATTTGTCAATAAACCCACCAAACCTGGACACTGGGTTCTTGTAAGTAAAAAGGTTCTGAGAGAGGAGAGAAAGAGCAAGGCAAAAGCTGCAGCTGGAGAAAAGCCACTGAATAGCAGGCAACTGGAGGATAAATGAGAGGTCAACTTCCCCCAGGCTATCAGAGCAGAGAAGGTTTTTTAATGCAAGGAATCCATATCACAAATAGGTGATAGGTCCATTTTACATTCCAGTGCTTCACCAATATCATCCCCGACATTCGGGGGGGGTAACCTTATGGGTAAGGGGGCCCAACTGAGCAACCATTGCCTGTTCTCCTTGTTATTTTGGAGTCTTATCTCTTTGAAGAGATCTTTAGGCTTTTGTGGGTGTGGGATATGGCTGCAGTGTGCCATAAAACAAATGTATGTATGGTTAAAGATTTTTCTTTGGGTGTTACCAATCTTGATATCCAAAACTTCTATCAGTTTGTATGAAAAGCAACCCCCTTCTTTTTTTGGGGGGGTGGGGTGGGTGAGAGGTGTGTGTGTTATATGTGGTGCCAGACCCTTGCATTGCAACACTCTAGTGGCCATGTGCAAACTGGCCTCATAGAAACCAGGCAATTAAAGAACTGCTTCAGAAGATGAAAGGAGTTAGAAAGGCAAAGAGACACAGAAAGACTCAGGGTGTCTGGCTTCAATGGTAATGATTATGATCTGAGGCTTCTTTTGTTCCCTGCAGTTTGATGCCCCTTCATTGAGGTGGGTATGATAAAAGAGATTATCTCTAAATTTTTGCATTCTGTTTTACAGTGTGCTTCTACAACCACCACTGAATACCATTGCCCAACTGAATGGGCAGCAAAGAGCAGGGAGGAAATAGAAACACACATAGGACATGCTTTGGATTTTGGAAATGCCAGGCAGCTGACTCAAGAGTTGACTTTTTGAATCCAGACAGCCAGTAAAGACTGGTTTATTTTGGAAGTAGCCTCCTGCTTCACTCTAACTCCCTGCTGATTACTGAGGTTTAATTTCCAATATCAGAAGAGGTTTGTGTTTCTGCTTGTACGGTAAAGAGCAAGACTGTGGGTTTTGAGGCCCAGGCTCAGATTCAAAGGCGTCAGAGTGGCTCCCTCTGTATGAGGAAGCTAAGGTTTCTAACATTCTGGAAGAGGCCGTGTAGTCCAGAGCAGAAGGACTTCAGTCCAGAAGCCTCCTTCAGCACAGAAGTTTGACAGCTATTAGAACACATTTAAAGCTCTGAAAGCCTTGTTCAGCATGGGACTTAAAAACTGGAATCCTCCAGCAATGGTTGGGCCACAGATTTTCTCAACAGCTCAGGAATATTTTCTCCTGTGCTGGCAGCCCTGCAAACTCAAGCAGAGTGCTGGAGAGCCTGTTGTGTTCTTTCTGCCTCCTTTATCACTATCAGTCATAAAAACGAAGTAATTGGGAATTAGATGACAATTTAAAAGCTGATAAATACTGAGAAAGAATGGAATCTGTCTGGCTTCTCTCACAACTGTGATGGGATGGCTGTGATGACAGAATTAAGCATGTGTGTGCATATGAGTATGCGTATTCACAAAACAACAGGGCCAAGATGCTACTTAGAAAGTTCAGGCAGATGTAAATGTATTTGTGAGAGTTATTTCTCTCTTTTCAACTTGGATTAGCATTCAGAAGTGCTTGCACAAGTCACCTTTACAATTCTGCTTGATGCATCTATTCTCTATCATCTCAAGCAAATCTCTTACCTGACTTTGAAAAAGTAAGCCAAATCTCATAGAGGGACAGAGCCTGAGGAGCAAAAGACGGGACCATGTCTCCTATTCATTCTCTTGAGGAATATCCATAGAAAGCTATAGAAACTGTGTGGGATTCCAAATCTTTCCATCTCTTGACTAACAAATAATAAACGAGATATCCTTGTGTCATTAGTGGAGAGCTCTCTTTCTCTCTCTGCCTCTCAGAAATGCCATTGCCAATGTATGCTCAGAGCAGTCTGCATGACAGTCATTAGTATTAGGAAGAGAGCCGAGAGCCCTGTCTGGTCTTGGGCACATGGAGCATCCTAAAAGATGCTTTACTTCAGTCCAGGCACTATTTGGCTTGGGCATTAGTTTGTGAGCTCAGTGCAAGGAACATTTTTCAGTATGGAACTAGGATTTTCCAGAGGTCAAAGCCCATTTGCACAAGTTTGAATCCTTTTTATTTTTAATCACTGCTAGTCTGTTTTCTCGCTTCATATAACACACATTTTTTATCAGCAGCAAATCGGATCACTTTGAATACACTGTTATTTCTAGTTTTAATGATGTCTTTGTACTTTGATTGATGTGGATAATACATTCAGCATGATCCTGTGTACAGATTATCATCAAAACAGATTTCCCTCTGGAGAGTCTTTGGCTTGGCTATAACACCAGACATTTTTTCTCAAAAGTGTTAAGAAGATTCATTAAGGACAAAGCTAGAAGGGAGAGAGAAGTTCCTGAATTTCCAGTGCAGGGAAACCACTAAAGTGTCTGGAGCAGGTTTTTCTTATTACTGATGAAGGTGGACAAGAATTGCCATTCTGTCTGACTGCAGAAGAGCTTGCATTACTGTTCCTGAGCCATAGGCTGTGTTTACAGCCCATATGCATTTTTGTGTCCATGTCCACCTGTTGTTACCAAATTGCACTGCCCCAAGAGCAGCCTAGACAGTCTCTATAGCTGTGTCTATGCTATGAAATTCAGGTGGAACATTCCCAGCTACTGGGAGGTTGCTTGTGGTCAGAGAGTGTTAAAGCCTTCCTAGCCATAGATTTGGCCCACTCCAACTGACGTTCTTCCCAGGCTGTTCCTGGACACAGGTTGGCAGCTCAAAAGGCCCAGGGACCATTTCCAACAGACTATTCATATGCGCCTGACTATCGCAGAAGTGGGCTATTCCATTCCAATTCAGTGCCTGGGAATGCCACTGGGTGTGCATAATTTAGCTGAGGGTGATATATCCACATTCAGGCTCAATGCAACTAACTGCCCCAGTATACTGTACTAGCTGTACTGGCTGTGGTGTCTGAAAGTTGAGGACCTTTTCTCAGCTTCATCTCCCACCTATATGTGAAGAAGTGACAGCCTCATGACTGCTGTTATTTGCAATCATGATAACCGTGTCTGCCATGATAGGTCCCTGATACTCCTTTTTCTCTTGTTTGAATGCACAAAGCAGGGGAAGACTCCCAAGGAAGGAAAAAGTTGATTTTGCCTGAGCTGGCAGCATTGTCCTGTGGCTTGGCTGTTCACAGAGCATTTCCAAGCGTAAGCAGGATATTCAGGTGCAGGCTCCACACTGTACTTGTGCACTTGGAGTTAATCCAACCTGCCTATTCTGTCATTGTGATAAAGAAGGAAGAAAGAACAACCAGTATCATTACACAGAATATTGCCAGCCTGTAGGGTCAGCTGAATATCCAACACTGATCAGATTCCTGAAGGGTTGAACACCCAGTATGCCCTCTTTTATGTAAATGCCTACCAGTGGACTCCCAGCCCTTTTAAAAATCAGGCTATATATTTGGGTCCTCTGACATGGTCTTTATGCATCTGTTTTTGAAAATCTTGGCTTTACTAGGCGTGGTTTGTTTAAAATAAAACCCTTTCTTCCCTAGGATGTTTCCTAGAGCTCTGGGGTAACCCTCCTTCTTTTTGTGCTTTCTCTCTGGAATTTATCTGGGATTACAGCTTAGAGAACATCTGTAATAGGGCTGCTCATGCCAGTGAGCTGATTAATAAAAGGCTGATAGACTCTTTACAAAGACCTGTTCCCCACAGTAGGGTGGCTATCTTCATAGGCATTACAATATACTAAGAGTCTTTATGGTAGAGGCAACTGACTTCTTTATCTATCCTTTTGTTCCCCGAAATCTTCAAGACTTCATACTGCTCTATTTAAACTCTTGTTAGTGAGAGTGATAACTTTCAAGTTCTTCCTGCCCTTGTTGATGAAATCTTCCCAGGCATTATTGAACTTGTTATTGGGGTGGACAAGGAGATAGGCACTGACATGTTGTCTGCATCTCTGTTTTAGCTCATGCTGTAGAGTCTCAGTGCATGGAGTTAACTAGTGTCCCCATCACAGTGTTTTATCTCCAAAACCTTCTCACCTACAAAAGATTCTCCACTGGTGAATCTCAGATATTTCAGACATTTCTGAGATTGGAAAAAACATTCATCAATAAAGCCTTCTGAAGGAAAAAAATCTCCTTAACTACAGAAGAACTTGCCTCCTATACCAATTACAAGCTTTTCAGTGCCAAAACTTCATGAAGATTTCAAATGAAAAGAGAACCAGAGCTTTTTCACAGACATGTTCTGTGTTCCAAAAAACAAGTTAAACAATGAGACCCTTTAAAATGAATTGGTATTCATTGAAATGAATTTATTCCCCAGGGAGAAAGGCCAATCAGCTAAAGGAATTTTTTTGTCCGTGTGTAGAAATCAAGGTAGTAAAGTCTAATTTGCTTTACAGGAATGTTGGTGGCATATAACTCTCATGTGCCCTTAACTGTCTCTGTGGGTATTTTTTCTGTTATTTTGTGAGTAAAGTTTTTCAGCTGGCATTTTGTTTTTCTCCTCCCCCCTATGAAAATAATCTAAGAGATATGGAAACTGTGGTATGAATTATTCTTCAGTTTCACACAACTGAATTGAATAATTTTTACTATGGTTTTGGTCTTTGTTCTGCCTTCTTTTCTATTAAAACTCAATGTTAAACAGCTGTTTGACTTGCATGAATGGTGCTTCTACTTTACGTCAAGACACTTAACCTGTGTTTAGTTATTCCTGGGGAAGGCAGGCATTCTTTCATGAAATCTGTAGCAACAGACCTGTACCACTTTTTGATGTGAGACAATTTATACAAGTTGTAGATTTGCTATAGTGGGGAGGGTTTTGTTTTTATGATATCTGCTCCCATGGCTTGTTTTTGGGTTATTCAGCATTCTGGGCTCATTATTTTTTTTATGTGGGGCTGGTGCTTTTTTGAGGCATTTCTTCATACAGTGCTTTGGATGTTTTGTCTTGTCTGAAATTTCTCATTCCACCCCAGTATTCTGATTTCCTCATTCACTGATTTTTTGGCTCTGATGGCATTGAGACAATTTTTTTTTTCTCCCTCTTTAGGTTTCTTTGTCTGTCTTCAAAATTCCAGCTTCTAATTTGGTATGCTTTAATATTTCTCTGTTTCATTCCCTCTGTGTGCTGCTCTGTATTTTTTGTTGTTTTTATTTACTTGTGAGAACTCTAAAAAATGTTAAAGCTGTTAGCTGTCTTTTGTCCATTTTGCAGATAGTCTGTAGTGACTCTGAAAGTTATTTTGGAGCCGATACATGCCCTGCAAAAACCAGCCATTTTAAGCATTCTCATTTCCCTTTAGATGGAGCTTCTTTCACTGTCTATTCATATTCTTCAGTTTACTTCATATTTGTGTTCACAAACTCACGATTTTTGTTTAAAGTTCAGTGGCTCTTCCTGCAAGACATGCTAGAAGCATTTAATCTTTTATCACAAAAGATATGTGTAATTACTTCATATTTTTTATTGAAAATATAAGTTCTTTTTTGGGTGTTGCAGTAGGGAGTAAGCTAAATGACACACAGTTCATAGGACAAAGTCTTCTTTTGTGTTCTTTCTGGGCTGATGATCCATCATGGGTAAGATTTAGTTATTTCTCCACAAAGATATAAGTGGCTCCACCGTCTGAAGTGCAGACTTGGGAGTACTGTGTTTATGATGAAAGAGATTTTGGACCCAATTTGACCTGTTTGGCCTGTTTAATGGTGATGGGGGTGTGTTAATTACAAAAATACATACAGTATGTTCTGTGAAGAGTCTTTTCTTTCCACATGACCTGCTCATCTATAAATAAGAAGATTAAATAAATTACTGGGAAGCGAATCTTTTTGAGATCTGTAGGATTAGAAGAAGATTGGCCATTGACTTCAAAGAGAACTAAGTGCTTTTGAACGTCTTGCCTTTGACATTATTTTTGTGAATGTTTGCATAGCTGGACAATGGTCAATATGCTACAAATCTCTGACAGCAGAGATTGACCCAAATGCTCTGCCTTTGTGAGGGGAAGTTCACAGCTTTCAATTTGCTTTATCAGCAGAGAAACTAGGTTCTGTTCCCTGAACTAAGGGTATCAAGATTTGGAAAAACTTGTGAAATCTATGTCATTTTTCCAGAATATGTTTTAGAAAGCTACATGGGAAACCATTATAAACCATTAAGAAAAATGATGATTCAGAGATGTCTGTGTGTTGTGGCTTAACCCAGAACTATTTGAGACACCACAGCTCCAGTGAGTAGGTTTTGTGCACTTTTGTACTGTTTAGTGGCTGATGACTCTGCTTGGCTTGTGTTTTACTTCCTTTTTAACCTCTGCACAATACTGGCAAAGGGAATGGTTATTCTGCATGAATCATCCCCTGACAGCAAAAAGGCAATCTGTGCATTTGGAAATTACACAGTAAATTCTTGACCCTCACAGCAAAGCTCCCAGGGACTTTAGAGGGGCCATGGCCATGCAGATGAGTCGACTCCTATGCGTCGGGCAGTGTCTTGATGTGGACTCAATACCTAGAGCACCCAAGATGACTGTCATTGTGCTGTGACTGTCAGCGTCTGCTCTGTGGTCACTACCCAAGCCCTGGCTCCAGAGGGAAAGTTCTTCCTCCTGCTCTGGCCCTTTTTACCCAGTACAGGTGGTATGTTATTAGAGCTTCTCCCTGTTCTCTTCGTCCCACAGAAACTGTCCACATGACAATGAAATACTGTCTTCTGGGGCACAAGGAAAATTCCAGATGAGTAGAAAAATCTTCCTCTTCCTGCACATGAGGCCTGAGAAGCACCTAGCACTGAGACTGTGGTGCAGAATGGGGATTAGCACTCAGTCAGTTTGCTGCAGGCTGCTCAGTACTTTATTGGTGTGACTTAGTGTCAGCGAGGAACTCCGCTCTTGACACAGGAACCCCATGTGTGCAGAGGTCCAGCAGCCTGGTGTTTTTCCAGCAAAGCCACTGGGGAACCCTGGTAAGGGGAGCTTTGCTGAGCACACAGGCAGCTCCTGGTGTGGCAGGTAGGACAGGAAACTCTGCCCCCAAAGAAGGAATATTACATCTGCTTGGCTGTCTCTGTTACCTGAGTTATCACACCTGACACTTCCCTCTCTCATTCCTTATTTGCAGGTTACACCATTACTCTCTGGAAGGTTAGAGTCAGCAGACTGCATTTTCATGTGATGTTTACATACTTTTCTTATCACCTTGGGTATTACTTCACTTCCTTATCTTGGATGTGCTTGGTACACGAAGGTGTCTGACCTCCCTTCTGCCTCCCTCCTTCTGCCTTCCTTAGTTGCTAGCTGCAGCTGTAATTTCTACATTTTCTTTCTATATGAAATGCTGCTCATTTTATTTCTTCTTTTTCAGTCCTATTGTAGTTTGTACAGGTTTCTGCTTGCCTGCAAAGTTGTTCCTTAAATCTCGGTTGTCCCTACAAGTAGTGTGGGTCTCAGCCTATATATCAAAGGATATATAGGATCCAAGGATTCTCAAAATCCCCTCATTTAATATATCAAGGATCACACTTGTTGACCACAGTGTTGAACTGGAAAGCCACATTCACTTGATTAGCCATCAGGAGCTCAAATCTTTTTCAGCTGCTGCTTCCAGAGTAGACTCTCCCCCCTTTCAGTATGGCCTCTGCCCCATTTTATTCCTAGATGGATGAGCCTACAGCTGGCTAACTTGAATTAAACATTGTCTTTTCCATGTTCCTTCCCAAGTGATCCAAATTCAGTGGCAACCTGATCTTGTCATTATTTTGTGTTAGCCCAGATTTTATTTCAGTGCCATATTTTACTGCTAGGCTTCTTTGTATTTTTTCCCCAGTAATGTTAACAGTTTGTGCAAAAACCTATTGCAAAAACCTCGCTTCCAATTATACTGACACTTTATTACATAATTCCTAGTTTGGCTGTTCCTTGAAAGGTGTAGTATAAATTTGGCATCAGCTTTGGTGCCAGCAATGTAGTGTGTCCCCAGAGGCTGGCAGGCACAAGTGCCTCCCTCTTCTTTGTAATCAGATATCGGGCATCACCAGCCCTGTGCAATGTAGGTGCTGCCTCCCACCACTGCTCCACCCTGCTGTCCCAGCCCAGGACCCCCTGACATTTCTCTGGCTACCCAGGACACCCATTTGTTGGTCCTCTCTTGCAGCATTTCATTTTCGTCCAGTCTTCTGGAATTTCCGTCATATTCTAAAATGTCTCAATACATGAGCATGAACACTTCATCCAAAACTTTTGTATGGTTTTTGGATCGAAGTTTTCCATACCTGTTTTTGGTTTTATTTTTCAAAAATTACTTGTTTTAGTAGCTGTTTAACCTCCACTTTTTTTTTTTTTTTTTTTGTGAAATGGAAAGTATTTCCTTGTGACAGGAGAGAAATTTGTCTCTGGCTTTTCTCAGCTATAAGATGAAGTTATACTGCATATTTCTGGGTTTTGTGTGTTACTAACAATAATTAAATTTTTGTCTGGGTCTGGAATGCCTCTATTACTGGGATTCCTTTCACTTTTAGGACTCTTAGAAATCTTCTTACTGTCTTGAACTCTCCATGCTGCTGATTTATTTTATGTCCTTTTGTCGTGATAGGAAATTTCTATAAACCTGGCTTGTAATTTAGTTTCCTACCTGTCAACTTTCTTATTTACAGTAAAAGTTGTGAATTTTACTTTGAACAAATTAGAAGGAAGAAATTTTTCTAGATAAAATTCTTTAATGCTCTTTTTCTTAAACTTCTAACTGAAGGTTCCCTTCTCTGTCAGCTTCCTCTACGCACGAGGAACAATTCTGACAACATGTATTTGGGTAGAGTAAGCTTATTAGTCTCTGGCACTACATCTTCATCCCTTTCCCTTTCCCTTTCCCTTTCCCTTCTATTCCTGGTACAGCTGAACATCAGATAACAAACAGACCGCTAAGTGGGATCAGTCCTGTTTTTGTGCTTTTTTTTCCCTCCTTGTTTGAGGTTCATTGTTTCTCCTAACTTCTTGTCAGCATGAGCATCAGTAAGGAGACAGGCGCAGCAGGAAGCAGGAGTTGTGCCATACGGATTATGCTCCAGGGGACGCTGCATGCTGTTTTCAGATATGATTAATCAGGTGAAATGCACAGAGCTTTGTAGTCTGAAGAAATCTGTTTTGAAAGGGGGTCTGTTTAGTTATGACAGAGTTAGGAGGTGAGGATTTCCTCCTGCCCCTACAGGCAGAGATTTCAGCAATTAAAGGACAAGGGCGAAATATTTGTAAGTAATACTAAGGCAGGAAAGTGGGAAAGGTAGGCAGGCTCAGCAGTCAGGCTTTGATTTGTGTGCCGCAGATCTGTGGGTGGAGTGCAGCAGGGCTCTCATAGCCTGAGGCAAACGCAGGCTGCAAATGGCCCTGGGCAGAGCTCTGGGGTCAGAGGACTTGGCTTTTGGAGGGCAGTGGCATCACCCTCAAGCCTCGCCATACCCAGAAACCTGCTGGGCAAATGTGGCCATGAGGAGCCATGGCCAGGGCGTGCAGGAGGAGGGGTGCATCGGTCTTGCTGCACACGAGGAGGCCACAGCATAGGGTTTAGGTTGGTAGGTTGGTTGGTTGGTTGATTTTCAAAGGTGAAGAGAATGAAAAAAACAAACTGTGGCAACTGTGACAGCACAAGGCTCACAAAACCCACGCTGTGGCAGCAGTGGCCACCCACCCAACTGTGGATTAGGGTTTCGTTTAGAGGGTCTTCATATAGTTAGGCAATATAGTCTAGTGGCACTTTGCAGGGCTGAAGTAATTACAAGGAGAAATCAAAACACTGGGAAGCCCTGTCGGGAAATAGGGCCTCAAGAGGCCCTGTAGGCGACGCAGACATGCCTGGCCCTGGTCATCCTTCTGGTATGCTGATCTTGGAGGGTCTCTATGGAAGGAGAGCCCATGCTGGGGTCAGGATATGCTGTGATTTACCCGGGAAGTGCCCCTGCTGGTCTCATTCCCAGTGCCACTGAACAACAGCAAAGGCTATCCTGGGAGCCATCCACTGGAAAGGTTGGTTATTAAACACAGGTTAATTACTTCTTTATTTGAAGGACTGGAATAGGGGCACTTCCAAGAGTCAAGAGCAGCTCAACAAGAAGGATTAGTAGTGTCCTATTGTTATTTGTTTTGGCATATGCAGAAGTAAAAAATAAAAATTCTTGGATGTGGCCCAGTTTAATTTTTGGTCAGGGAAAGCTCTATATTCTTCTAATCTGGCTATTTTAATTGTATTATGAAAACCTCCCTGCATGTTCGGCCATGTTATGACCAGACCAACTTCACTGTAAAATATGTCATCTATTTAAGGGCTTTTTTAAAGGGAGAAATATGGAAATGAACAGCTCTGCTTTCTTTAGCTCTCTAAAGTACAAAACCATTTTTATTTTAAATTTGTAAAAAGAATTATTTCTCTCACGTGGAACACTCTCTGCCAAACCAGGCACCTCAGCACAGTTAAAGACATAAACCTTTCCAAATGCTTCTAGGTAGCTTGAAATGAGCTCGTGTGGGTGCCATGTCTTTTATTATAAAATATTGTAGGAAGAACACTGATGGGAAAGAAAAAAATCTTCTTCTGTTTTGAGAGGAAATGCCTTTATATATACACTGACAGGAGTAGAAGGGGCCAATGAGAAAATACAAATGATTAATAGTTTTTAATAAATATTTACAACATGTATTTTAGCAGGACTGTACAACTATAAACCAGTTCCTTTGCCACCTGCAAAGAAATTGTCTGGTTTTATTTTTAATACCTATGGGTAGGTAGTACAGGAAAGTTTTACTACTTATGTGAATCCTAATACATGGAAATATTTTCGTTGCTATATTCATTTGGAAACTCTGTAATTGTGCTGGAAAAAAAAGAAATATTGGACAGACTGAGGTAGTGCTCATATGATTATTTCCAACATGCCTAAAACTTTTTGAATCCCTGATCCTAAAGAGATCACTGGACTTGCTGGCTTCTGTTTGGTTTTCTTGGGTTTTTGTTTGTTTATTAATAGGTGACTGGGAGGTGTATTAGGTATAAACCATCAATGCAAATAGCTCTTCAGCAAACTTTTCCATTAGTTTGACAAAAAACTTCATGGTTTTGTAGTGGTATGATTTTTAAAAGATTTGTTTCTGTTCAGTGATTAATGTGGAACAGTTGGTCCTTTCTTATCTTTGTCTTTTAAAGGTCTCATAGGTAAGAAAGTGACAGTAAATCACAGCATCCACTGAGTGCAAAGAGAAGTTCTTTGTGAGAGTTATACACCTACTCTCAGACTTTCTGTGCAAAGAGGATCATGGCTCTCAATGATGCCTGCAAAAGATTTCCTGAAGTGAAGCAGTTATCAGTACACTAGAAAGTGAGAAATCTCATTTGGGAGCTAGTAATGGTCCAGCAATACAGATGGAAAAACTGCTGAATCTGCTCCCCCATAGCAAACTGCTGGGTAACACATTACACAGTGCAGTCTTCGCTGACCATGTAGTACTGCTAAAAAAAACCCTGCTTTTTTTTTTTTTTTTTTTTTTTTTTGTGAGAGAGGTCCAATGCATGTGTACATCTATGAGAATGAAACTGTGCCCGCAAAACCAACAGAGACATCTGTAGTGCTGGGTCCCGCAGACCTTGGATCTCATCTTCAGTGGCTGTTGGTGTCAGCTAATGGTGTGCGCAGAAGGAACACAATTATGCCTACAGGATTGGTTGTATGGTTTGTTTCAAGTGAAAATCACAAGTGGCTCTGAGGCAAGCTGGAGGACCATGGTAAAGCAAGTAATACATCAAGGTATACAAATACCAAGTCTGATATAAGTGTATCCAAGTCTTGATGGCTGCATTTGTGCTTATTGATATAAAAGACAAAGTACAGTCAGACCAGGGGAGAATACAGACTTGGACAATTTCATTGGGCAAGTCAATTCATTTTGAGAAGTAATTAGTCATTGGGCCTGAGTCATCCTGAAGACTTCACAGTTTAAACATGAATCAATACATAGTGGTCTCCAAATGTTCTAGGTAGCACTTGGGAGTGAGAATTAGCATGCACATACTGTATGGGAAATAGAAAATATAATAATTTAAATCAGACTTAAACAATGTCGTGGGTGGCTTCAGTTCTGCAGAAGTATCATGCCCAGGATTTTGCATTTCATTTTAATTCATAAGGCAGCCTCTCAGCTAGTGGAGAGCAAAAGTATTCCACTGTGATCAGCAGAAGGGTCACAGATTTCACCAGCTCATGATGTCAGCTTGAACACCTGCTGAGGAGATAGTTTGGCCCATCACTGTTTGAAACAGACATGGGTAAATACATTTTCCAAAAGCTGTTTTTATTTGCACAAGTGAAAGATGGCTGTTTTGTGTTCTTCTTACCAATTATAGGCCTAAAGTGTAAAAAATTCTGGGTCAGTGGTTCTGATTTTGACCTTCCCATTCATAAGAGAAAGACTGACCTTTCTGAGGGTATACTAACACATGGAGACCAGTTATTTGCTCTCATTTTAGCTCTACAGGCTATCAAAAAGTAAAATAACACAACACACACTGGCTTCAAGGCATGTAAAATTAAACACGTTCCCAGTACTGTATACACAGAGTGAAGAAAATGTTTCAGGAGGAAGGCAGCACTTTAGTATTTGACATTGGTAAATAAACATTGTGGTAACTTTGACGAAGAAAGACTGTGATTTTTGCATTCACATGTGACAAATATTATTCTTTTATGCCACTGTTTCACTAACACTACACCATGTATGATACTCCAGGATAATCAGCCAATGAGGCATATTTTAAATGAGATGAAAGAAAGGCAGCATGGCAGTGTAAATACCCAAGCTTCTAAGTGGCTGTGTGCTTTACGTGCAATGACTATGTCTGGGGTCCAAGGTCAGCAGCTCTTGCTGTGAGCAGAGGATTCTGCATGCTGGAGGACTTGGAGGCAAAACTGGTGTCTGCTAGGATTGCTACCTGTGTCTGAGAGGAGGGCTGGGGCAGTTGAATTGCGCAAAGCTGAAAGGAGACTTTGCTCCATTCCTGGGAACTTCTCTGCCCACCTCCATCTGGGCATGGGGAAACTTATGAGGTCTAGGCTGAGATCCCAGAGGGATTTGCCAAGAAGTAGGCAAGCCTGCGGTTGGGATGCATCAATAGCCTACATCAGCATCCATAAGCTGGTACTTGGGGATTGGAAGTAGGATGGATAACTAGAGATCCCAGCCACCAGGAAGCTGCAGAAACACGTGCCTGTGTTGCCATATCACTCACACAGGCACAGAACTGGGTTAGAGGATCTAGACAAGCTGCTCTCACCCCTGTAGCTCCCTCTGATGTGCAGTGAATTAACTGCCCACCGTTCAGCAGCATTTTCAAGCACGCTTATCATGAGGTGAAGCTCTAATGCTAGGTCAGGGTCGTCTGCCTCTCCCAGGCTTCCTGACCACTTGTGCAAGGACTGCCAATGAGGTGATTTGGCTGCTGGCAGCTCCAGTGCCTGGGGAGGAAAGATTAGGGGCTTCAACTTTGAATGCCCAGCACTGTTGTTCAGAAGGACCCTGTTTTCCCCCTTGCTTGAAGCCAATCAGCTCGCTCTATTCAGAGAAAATGTTACTGTATTTTTTAATGAAAAAAATCTTTGCTGACCAAACAGGTTCGCCTGTGTTCTGCTAGCTCTAGTAACACTGCCATGTGGAAAGCAATCAGACCTGGAGTTTTAGTAATATGTGGAGCTGCATCTTTGCTTTGCAAGTGGATGGGATTGTAACAGTGTCTGCTGAAACTATTCCTGCCAAAACAAACACCAGGAGAGATTTCTTCTCCGTGTACCAAAGTCTCACATTAGCATTTGCCAGGGAACACATTTTAGTTTTCCTGTCTTCTCTTCTGCCTGTGCCAGACAAAGGAAGGCGGCACTGCAGACAGGTAACTATCAGTCAGCATATTGGTACTGGAGGGCTGCCTGTCAAGCTGTGTGCTGCAATCATTTATGCAGTTTTCTCTGTATGTTCGGGAAGGGCTTTACTCTTTCGTTTCAGCACTTTTATAAGAGCTCAGGGCTGGGGCCTGCATTTTTCTGTGGTAAGCTCACAAAGTTGGATTCCCCTCGGACTTGCAAACCTTGGCCACATTCATATTTTACGTGAGCCACTCTGCGCAGCTGATTCTTCTGGTGTTTATTTTTCTTGATTTGAAATAATTCTTATTTCCCTTGGAGGAAACCTTGCCTGTTAATGACTGCTAGCTGTAACATGCCGGCAACTATCCTCAGGTCTTCTCCCATGGCTCTGTCTCACCTCATCCATCACCCCCAGACATAAGGTCAGAGTGTGCCATGAAGTGGGGGAAAAAATCATGCTTTTGAGGAATTGAATTGTTTTGCCTAAAAACTTTGTCTTGAGATTAGCTATTCAGGCCTCCTTGGCTCAAGTGGTCTTCTCTCCTGTAGGAACAGAGACCCAGAATTTCCCAGTGGTGAGGTCATAGGTTTGGGTATACTGATACCAAAAGCACATGCTACCATACTGACTGATGATAATTAGGAGATGCTCTGTGCAGCTGTTCCACTGTATTTATCCTTGTGTCTTTGGGGGGATATGTGTGTATCTCTCTGTGTGTGTAGTTACAAATGTCTGTGAAAGTGAGATGAGAAACCTGTCCCTTACAACTGCATGGGTTTGCCTCTCCAAAGCTGCACCCGGAGCCTGGATCCAAGACCAGGAGGAATCAGAGAAGAGTTGGTTCTTCCCCCCACCAAGACAGGAGAGTAGCCGGGAGTGGCAGCAAACTAACAGTACGTTCCAGAGTTACAGATGAATGAGACAGACTTTTCCCATGAATTGAAGCAGGCTCAGGCTGTTTTAGAGATTCACATGTGGTTAGAAATGGCAATAGGCAACGTCTAGGATTTCATGAAAAAGATCAGATTTGTGACACTTGCATCTCAGTGTTGTGGAACAAAGCATTTCAATTACTTTTGACTAAAGGTGGCCTATTTTGCTGGTTTGACGAGGCTAGCTGGCCTTCTCAGCTTCTGGGTTATTGCCAGCCACAGGAAGCGTAAAATACCATGAGCATATATAATTTTTAGCTGTTTCATTTATCAGTCATTCCCAGAAAACAGTCTTCCATGCAGATGGATAAGTATAGCATGGATCTAGGTCATGTTCTCTAATTTTCCCCAGATCCTTTACCTTATCAGGAACAGGAAATTCCCTGAGTTACTTTGGAATTGTAAATAACGTAAAATTTCAAAATGCTTTACTGAGTTGCAAACTCAAAGTACCATTCTCATTTAACTCTGAAATTTGCAGCTGAAGCTTACTTTTGAGCCCACCAGCCCTATGTTTCAAGAAATTACCTTCAGCAAAATCTCCCAGTCTTTCTAGATGAAGCTCAGAGAGAGCATTTTGCTTTCATGCAAAACACCAGATTATTGTGGATACCAATCAGCAACTTTTGCCTGAGTAGCCATTGCTTCGAAGGTGATGAACAGTCACTTCTCTTCAATTGGACTTGCCAGTGATGACCTTGGTGACTATCCTATATTATTTCAGAATATACACACGAGCCTTCCTGAAACATAAGGGACTCCTGTGTCCTCTCCAAGTCTTTGATAAGAATTCAGATTTACCATCCACTACCTTGATGGAAAAAGACACTTGTGATGCCTGATGGGATAAGAGAAATCCTGGCATGGTCTGATATTATTTAATCTGACTGAAGATGAGTCCTCCATTCCCACTTCTGTCTTCTCCTCTCCCTTTTTTCTCCATGTGGTGTAGTAATTATTTTTTCTTCTCCATTTGTTTATCATGCAGCTAGACAAAATGCTTCTTGATCACTGCTAAGCTGCTGGTGTCCAACATAGGTACTTATTTATGTTTATATTATCTGTTTTCACCTTAATGTTGGAAGACAACCTTAATCAAACTGAACATTGACATCTAAACATCAACTAAACATCAAACTTTCTACCTCTTGTAGTCCACTCACATCAAGAGATGCTTTCTCTTGTCATAAGTCATGCTGCTCTCTCCAATGGCTCAGTGCTCGATTTATGAAAATCCACATAGTTCAAAAGTGTTACAAAGGAAACATGTCAATAGCTAGGTGCAATGCAACAGACACTTGGAAGTTAAGCATGTACTAATAGATGATGTATACTGGTGTTGAACACTCAGCAGACGGTGGCTGACTTCTGGTTCCACTGAAGTTTCTGTTAAGTTCACTAAAATTGGAATTTGACACAAAAACCCTTTTAAATTTTCAAAGGAATTGAAGGTTCTCTCAAGCTGAAATGCAGGTAACAGAGAAAAGGGTCTGATAATATTTATGCAAACTGTCAAGTTGAAGGAATTTTTGATCCATAATTTTGGTTTTGTTTTGTTTTTTTTAAACTAGCCAGGCAATTTTTGTCTTCCTTTGAACTGATAGAGTGGCCTGGAGAAGGCGAGGAATATTAGTTAGGTTTCCCATAGAAAACCAATTGCAGAAACATCTTTAAAAGAAAGAAATTCCTTCAGGATATGAGGTGGAAATTACAATACATTATTTTTGTTGACCAAAATTACCCATTTAATTAGCTCTTTAATATGGCTTCTTTTTAAAAGAGAAGTTTGAAGAAGCTCTGTTATTGGAAGTCCCATGACTGTATGAGGACAGTGCTGGAGTATTGCCATGGTACTTTGACACATTATCATCCAAGTAAATGATCCAAGTGTTGAAATTCAGTGTAGAGTGATGGCTTTTGCAAAACTTTGCCATGTGTTTCAGCCCTCCTGGCAAGCACAGCATTATCTGATGGTATGTCACTTGGAGAGGAATGGAAGGACACAAGGGAAAAGAGAATGTGGGCTTTGTATGAGCTATGGTATTCGAACTAAAGCTGTAGCTGAATAAAAGCTTGCCTGTAAGTTTACAAACATACAATTAAGAGCCTTACTGTTATCAAAATCCTTTTTCTTGCCTTATAATTTTATGGTAAAAAGCATTACTGTTGTTTTTGGACTTTCATAATAACTCTAGTAGCCACAGAGAGAACCAAAAGTTGTTTGTTTGTTTATTTGTGAAACAAATTATGCCCCTCTGCAAACTTCACTGTGTAATTTGCACTGGCTTTGCAGTTTACAAGAATGCACACACTGATTTAAGCACTCCCCTCTCCCTGGAATTAGAAGATGAAGTAGCAGGATTGCCATGCAAGTGGCTATGATTTTAGTGCAACAGTTGGATCTCATTATATCTCCCAAATTCAGAAATAATTTGTCACAACAGAGTCCTCCATTTGAATCTGCAGTCTGTGCCTGTAATGAATAAAACATGGCTGTCAGAATTAAAAGGGATAGAGTTACGGTAACACACTCTGAGTACTGTTGAATGTGATTCAATAAAATTATGGATTTCTCCCCATTTATCACTTGTGGTTCATTTTGTTTAACAAATACAGTAGTCAGTTTTTGGTTACACTGGTTGCCGACCCAGAGCAGATGGCCTTTGAAATGTACTCATCGACATTTTCATTTGGTTTCTGTGTGTTTGCATGCTGGTTTTATATGTATTTTCCTGGTTGCACAGTATAGATACCATTCAGCAGCACAGCCACAGTTGCCACTGGACATCTTCATCATTTCTGCTTACATTTGCATTTGCTTCAGCCTCACCCAGCTGAAAAATGCATTCTGTGCCTCCAAATGATGGTGTTTGGAAATCTGGCCAGGGCTTTCTACAGGGCCAGGCAAAATTCGAAGCTCACCCTGAAAACTTGCTGAGTTATCAGTTCATATCAGATGAAAACAACCCAGCTTTGCTCTAGTTAATTGTTATGTGTGCTGGTGGTGAGATTTAAGAAGATATATGCAACTACTCTGTGTTGATCATACCAGTATCACCTCAACTGAGCATGAATTGCGAAATCTCATCTGGAATGGAATGGTGTTTGTTAAGACCAGCAAAGTGAAGTTTTTACACCAAAGGAAATCTACCTCACAGTAGGTAGAATTCTGCCTCATTCCATGGGAGGCTGCGATGGGGTGATGGTATCCCCTTCCAGCTCCTGGTACAGGGTTGGCTCTGGTCCCTGTGGGGTTCCCAGCTAACCTGGGGAGTAAGGCTGCATAGGAGAAAAGGCCATGTCTACCCAACAGATCCCCAGCCCCCTTGCAAACTCATCTGGGCAAGTGCAGTGGAGATGTTATGACTTGAATCCTGCATGAGAGTCTGGGAGTTATGGGGACGAACCTGACCTGAGTAGCAGACTGAACCTCCAGAGCCTCAAATACGTCCGTTAGCTTTGCTTTCTTCCTGCCTTATTCCTCACTGTGTGGCTGCATACGAGTGCCACTGGGATCCCAACTTCTGGGCCTTTGCATGGATTCCCATGCCTCAGAAAAGCCTGCGCAGGGAGCCAAAGCGTCTGCTAAAAATCATATTCCTTGGAGATTTGGCTTGCTGTGGGACTGTGTAGGATGAATGCTATGGTTTTTATGAAAGAATATTAAACAAGTGAAAAGTAAAGGCATGAATGCTTGTGTATATTTGCATGTGTGTAGGAGACAGAGAAAGCGTTGCTGTTGGCATTCCTCATTTGAAGTGTTACCATGTCCTGGGTTCAGCTGATGCTCAGCGGTGCTTTCCCATTGACCTCAAGCACTAATGCCAGCTGAGGATCTAGCCCAGCTCTCAAACCTTTTGCATGTTTCCACCATCAGTGCACAAAATAACTTTTCTGTAAACACTGGGACAGGCATATGGTGTAGCTGGTGTATTGGCAGTCCGGTTTTCAGTGTGTACCAATGAACACTGCTGGCAACTACATCACACGTGGAAAAGGGGGCCAAAAGAGAGATGCAAAAGGGTTTCTCAGACACCAAATAGGACTTTCTGGTGGTTTGTCTTCTGCCCTTGTTTAGTTTACACTTGCTGTCAAAGCAAGTGCTGATGTTACTCCAGGAGGGCTTGTTTCCAGTTGTGCCTGTGCTGATGGATGAGATTGAAGTAGGTCAGCTCAGCTTTATCATGTCCTTCAACAGTGTCTGTAATGAGGCAGAGAGGAACATGCTGGAAATTCAAGGAGCAGAGTTTTTTATCTGTGCTTTTTGATGCTTGGTTGGCAATATGACAGGAAAATAAAAAGCTATATAAACAGAAAGCACTTTTAAGGTGGTTATACCACACCTTAATGCCAATTCTATTTGCTTATGCTACAGATCTGCAGGAGGCACTTATGGCATTAAAAAGAAAACTCACAGGAGCAAATGTGGAGGGGAGCGTTTGTAACATGCTTCATTTTCTATGAAAGCAAATGGTAAGCAGGCAAAACCATTGCTGACAGGATTAAAGACATGCTGGTAGCAGTGTCTGAGTTGTTTTGAAATGCCTGGGGAATCAGGCACATAAAATGAAACATGTCATCCCAGGTCATCTTCTCTTTAGGACTGCTTCTCCCTTTCAGACTGACCGTGCTTGGGACAGCCAGCCAGTCCTGCTGTGGCCTTTTGGACTGCCAGTCTGTCTTCTCTCTCCTTTTCTTCTAGGTGCTATGTGCCCGCTGTGGTTCCCTTTATTTTAAACTTATTTCTGAGGACTCTGTACACTCTTATAGAGGAACAGGCCAGCTCTGAAAACAAAAGTGTGTGGTATTTGTTCTTCAGGGTTATAGACATCGTTTCCTGCATCGTGGATGTGGGTGGCATCACTATTAGCACATGTTCTTTGTCACTTTTTTGTATACTTAATTATCCATCCTCCCTTTGTGAATTTACAGGGGAGAACCCTGTTTTGTGGTTTGTGGTATAAAAGAAAAGTGGTGTAAGAGTCCCACAGTTCTGGTTTGATATATACTGGAAAGGTTTTGTTAGGGATCCTGTGAGTCCTCTGTTTTACATCTTTCTTTTTTATGTATAGGTAGTGTGAATACCACTGAAATAAATTTCAAAGAAAACCAGCTCTGCTGTGGCTCGTTTTCCTCACCACTATCAGCGTGACCATGGATAAATGGGTTTGTCACTTGCTTTAAAGAAAAATGCTGCAGAATTCAAGGGGAGGATGGTAGGGGAAATAATTTTCAAGGGTCTTTTCACTGTAAGCCTGGGCATGTGTACAGAAAATGCTGTGTAATGTAATCACTGTATCTTAAAATACTCAGTAATCAGTAGTTGGAGCAGAGAATGTAGCCCAAATGCTCTTCAAATGCAAGTGGAGGAATAGCTAAAAAACAGTGTGCTCCATTACAATTACATTTAGGAAAATGCTTTGCCATGGCTGTCCGACCATGTTCTTAAAATAGAGGACACATCACTTCCTACCATTTCCTCTCACACAATTGGGACCAGCACCTGGCTGTGGGTAACAGTGGAGAAAGGAAGGTAACACAGAGGGAAAAAGGAGAACACTGCAAAGACATGCCAGATGCGATGACCTTTTTTACTTTTTTTCCCCAGTTTCTTTCTTTGGGCTGCAGCCACCTCCTGCAATCTGCTGCTAAGGGACTCAGGACAGCAACAGCAGGAAATCCCTCCAGGCTTTCCTCCAGCTGTGATTGCTGGTGCCCCCTCTTACCCAGGGACTAGTGCTGCGCACCAGGTCTGTGGCCCCAGGTAGTGGTATGAATTATGCCTAGAAATAAGCATTGCTGAATGGAGAAAGCAACATTGGTTGCCAAGTAAGTGTCATCGTGGTTTGTTACTCATTATATTGGCTCCCTGTGAAATATGGAGTTGTATTCAATGTCTCAGTGTTAATCTCCAGTATCCTCAAAGAATTTGGCAGAGCTGGCTGAGGCAGTGCCTCCCTCATGGGTGTGATGTCCTGGAACAGCTGCTTTCCCAAGAAACTGTGAAGGTGTCACTTTAGAGGCTGATGGTGGAAGTGATGAGGAGAGGGGGGCCTTGGTGTCTTTCAAGATGTCCTGGCTCCCAGGTGGGTAGGTTAGAAAGGCTGGGACCTCATGATGCATGGCACAGCATGGACCCTCTTGGCTCATGGAAACAGCTCACCCTGGGAAGGGCAAGGGCCCTGGTGGAGACAGAGGTGAAAGGAAGAGTGGTGGAGAATTCAAGAAAAAAGAAAGGAATTTAAATATTCGTGAAAGATGGGTGTCCAATGTAGCCAGCTTGGAAGATGGGTATCTACACTTTATGTTACTTCTCTGTGTTTTGGTATTTACAAAAGCATCTGGTTTTCAGAAGTGCTAAAATCTCAGGATCCATACAATGACCTCAAACATTCAAAGTTTAACATCAGGCACACCCTTTGGAAAAGCTCAATCTTACTCTAATTCTATAGCTCAGCCAGTGTCAGAAAGTGCTCTTTGGAGCACTTTCTCTCTTTGGAGACATTCAAATACTCTGGTTCTTTTTTATTAGTATGTAGATTCAGGGAAGAAATCCTCAAGCTGGTGGAGTCAGGGCTCAGCTTTCATTCATTTTGCTTGTATCCACTGTTCTTCCACTGACAGAAAATATTTGCTTGTTGCTATGTGAAGACCTATTACACAGAAATTTGAGCTTTGTCCTATTAGAGTTGGAAAGATGATGCATTGCAGATACAGCATCAAGAAACCAAGTGTGCTACTGAAGAGTTAAACCCTTGTTTTGTGTGCTTCAGCTGAAAAAAAAGGACTGAGTGACTTTTATTAATAATGTGGATTTAATTATGGATCTGAGAGTTGGAAAAAAAGTAATAAAGGAAAAAATTTTGGATAAAAACCAAACACACCTAAAAAGTTTTACATCATTAAGATCCTGAGGGAAAACAGAGACGTGAGATACCGTTGTGGGGAGAGACAGTTGTGGCATGTCAGGAACAAATATGAAAATACAGTACATAAAATACCTCTCAGAGACATGAAGTAAATGTGTCTCCATGGTGTGGGTATTTGAGCTCTTCAAAGCAAGGACTGTCTCTTACTTTTTTTTTACTGGGAGCGAAAATGATGGGGACCTGATTTCCGATTTCCAGGTGGGGTCTTAAAGACAACCATAATGTAAGTAATGAGTAATATTAATAACTCCTGAACGTGAATCTGCAGCCCTTGATCATAGGAGAAACATTGCTGACTTCTGAGAAGGCTTGCTGGCCATCTGGGGTCAATCTAGACATCTGGTTGCACTCCAAGAAGATCAAGTAGAAAGCCAGGTCCTCTGTTCTGCATTTAATTACTGCAGGACCTATCTCTTGGCCAGCCACCCCTCATTTCTGTGCTGGAGTGCCATGGCAGAGGTAGGAAGGATTTAGACTCATCTGGAAGTGCAGAAGAGGTTAAACCAAGAGGACTTTCCCATGAGGATACCAGCCTTGGCCCTTGTTCCCAGCTCTGGATTTGGAAAACTCTAATTTATTGAACTTAAATGTGTTCAAAGGCCTGTTGATTTCTTAGCCTTTTGAAAGCATAGAAAGATTTGCCAGTGGGGCACGCTCAATAAAACTGGCAGATGCATGAGTAATCCCAAATTTGGGGAGGGTCAACATGGCCTTTGTAAAAAGAAGCTTGGCTGTACAAGCCTGATAGTATTCTCAAAAGAGGCTTAGAGGCACATGGATAAGAGTCATCCCATTGGCTGATTATTGTTAGCTTTCCAGAGGGTTTTGACAGACTTTTTTGTCAAAAACTTTTAAGGAACCTAACAAAAGACAGAAGATCATTACATGGATAAATACTTGATAAAGGGTAAGAAATGGGACATATGAATAAATCACCAATTCTTGGAGCAGAGTGAGGTCATCAGAGGGATTAAATGGTGATCTGTGGTGGGACATTTTATGTTTGGTGAACAGCGACATAAGAAAATTTGCTGATGAAACCGAATTGCTCAAACCAGCAAAGGTGAAAGACATCTGGGAAGAGTTGTAGAAGGATCTGCTGGATGGCATTTAAAGTAGATAAAAATAAAGTGATACAAATGGGGGGAAAACCAGTCTTAAATTAACCTGTTACATGCCGATTTCTGAGCTTACCATTACAACTCAGGATTGAGATTGTGGGTACACAACAGATCCATTAAAATATCAGCTTAATACTCAATAGAGGTGAGGAAGCATATAAAATAGTAGCAGTTATTGGGGGGGGGGAAAACAAAGCAGAGAGCATCATTTTGCCATTCACTTAAATCCCTAAGTCTCTTAATTGTTTTAGTTCTTTCATATTGCAAAGGTTGCAGCAGAACTGGAAAAGAGCCAGAGAAGGTCAGCAGGGGTACAAAGCATCTTTCTAATGAGTTGTCACTAATGATGTTAGGGACACCTCACAAGGTCAGTGGATTGGGTCTGCCACAGCATGCCAGGCCTTTCCCAGGCTCAGCTGAGGCTACAGCTGGGGCTAACTCCTGCCTATTTGTTTTAGACATGTCCCAGAGCGCTGCTGTGAAAGGCACTAGTTTTTAGTGGATGTGAGGACAAAGCTGTAAAAATAAACAGAAGTAATTTTGTTGAAAGTATCCACTCCACTACGTAGTGGCAGAATCAACCCTTCTGTAAACAGATCTAGTTTCTTTTTTCAAAATCTTATTATTAAAAGCTAGTTTGCTATGTCACTTCTCAGCCACAATCTCACTACCGCAAACAAATAGCATGTAAAGCCTCGGAAGAGTGTGTGAACTGGCTTTTACACTAGACTGCATCTCTTCCTTACAAACCAGCAAGCTGCAGTTGCAGAATTGAACTGTTATGTCTCTTCTTGTAATAGAAAAATGGAAAAGCTCAGTGCAATCAGCCATGTCTGGTGGACAGGAGAGACAGAGGAGGGAGAGCCATTTTCAAGGTAAAATGCCATCAGTTATACTGCCAAGTTCTAAGGTCTCAGATGCAGAGGGAATGCATTTCCCACTCCTCCTTTTTTTTCAGCTCACAACCTCTCTCTTTTGTTTTTTAAATTAATTTTTGGCAGTAACATAACCCCTGGAATCCTGCCATTTACTGCTTTAAAAATTTCTCTTGAAAAGAGGGAGGGAGGCAGGGAGAAAGCAAGGGGTAGAGGGAGTATGAAAACCTAATCGAGCTGATTGCAAGGCTAAATAACTAACTTTTTTTTTCTGCAAAAATAATCTGTAATTTATTTTTGTGATGAGTGCACTTTTATGTCAGACCCTGTGGGAGAAAAGATGACTGCTCAGTAGAGATTACTGGCTATTTCAAAGTAGCAGCAGGGCAGCTAGGCAAAACTAAACATATTGGTATTGTATGAGGTTTCCTTAAAAGAAGGCTGTCAGTGTAACACGATCATTCCTTAAATCTTTAAAGCATGAAATGTTTATAGTTAAAAAGATGCAACCATGGAAACACAGATATATTAAAGTAGGGTAAAAATTCTTCTTGTTTTGGGCTGAATGGTTTCACAGATGCTGAGGAAAGGGCACAGCATCCTCATCCTGCCGCAGTGAGATGCACCATCTGGTCTGCATTTGTCCCTGACAGCAGTTTGGGCCAGGTCTCTACCCAGTTTTCATTATTGTCCCCTGTGCCTTAGTCAGCTGGAATTGGGATAGCCTCTCCCTGCTCACTTCCTTGGTGTCCCATGCATGTGCTGTTGCCCTCGTCCAGTACTGAGCAGCAGCCCTGTGCAAGCTGGGTGACCACTTGCAGCAAGATGAGGACTGGTGCAGGCTCTCATGGCACTCTTCCCTGGAGGATGCAGAATCAGAAAAAATATGGGAGCCCCTCTCTATGCAGGTAGCAAGTTTGAAAAGGATAGGTATAAAGCAATCCATGTGCAGCAGAGATATTTCTGGTCATTGTTCCTGCTTCAGTGGGGAGACCTTGGAAAGGAGGGGGTGTGTTGGCTCCTTACTGATAAAAGCCAGGGGTATATCTGCCAGCCATTGGTATATAGTGGTGGTGGTGGGCTACAGTATTAACAGTTAGGAATGAATAGGAATGCCAGCATCAGTCACTGCATTGTGCTTACTCGGAGGCAGAGTCTGTCCTTCCCCATGACCTGCTTTCCCCTCATAGGACTTTGCTGACTGCTGGCCAGGGCCTTGGCAGCTGCCTGCACTGCCGCACTGCTCTTTGTCCAGCTCATCAGTTTCCTCTCCTAAAAACAACTCCCTTACAATTAATACTGATAGGCGTGGGCTTCCTCTTTATTATTTCCTGTTGTAATTGGTTCATTCAGCTTTTCCCCAGCTGGTTTCAGCTGAAGCCCCTATTGGGCTGGCCAGCTTTCAGGTACTTGGAGAGGAAATGCAGAGTTTACCTTCGTGTAGCAATGAGTAACAAGATATGTGCCCCATGGTCCATATTTTGGGAGGGAAGAGGAAAAGGGGGAAAAAAAGGGAGACCAAAAATGATTCTTGTGTAAAGGATATGGATGTTTTTTGTCTAAATATACTGTGCCATGCACATCCTGATATTCTCAAGCAGGATATCTTTAAATGGATGCTGAAAGCTGATTTATGCTTAGTACTGAGTGTTTTTGAAGGGACGTGTGTAAAAGAAAATATGAAAGATGTTATGGCAAAATATAAAAGGAACTGTTGTTTTCATAAATGACCACATGGTTTTAAAATTTAAACCTCTCCCTGCAATGTTGGAAAACTGTAGCAACAACATTGTGCTGTTACACAAGACCTACTAAAATGATGCCAGTGAGAAACAGAAGTAAAACTTAGTCTTTGCATTGTCCTGCAGAAGGGGGAAGGAGACCGCAGGTTGTCACACAGTGCAGCTTGTGCTCAAAGCAGGCTCCCCCACATTCATCTTTTTCAATCACACTGTCTATCTCAAAGAGCCAAAGGATACTTTTTTGAGGTGATGGCTAAAAGGTACTTTTAAACTGCACCAGACTCCAGGCTGTGAAGCAGCACAAGCCTCCCTTGGAGATCAGTCAATGGGCAGGTATGGATCACTTGTAAGCAGCAAAAATATGTCATTGCTCATTTTTCTTGTGTTTCGGTTGTTGATGCTACCAAAGGTGTAGCTATCAGTGCTGATAATGGTGAATGAGGACTAGCCTTTTGTCCACCAAAGTCTTCTGTAAATTCACATTATCTGCCTGGGCTATTGCAGGGTGACAAGCTTCCAGCAGCTGCAAGTAGTGCAACATGGGAAGAGCAGACCAGCAGAGTGAAACTGGGGGTGCAGAGGCCCACTGACTATGTGCTTGGGTGACTTTGCTTTGGACAAGGTGTAGAGGAGTGGCTGGAGTGCATTAGCTGACCATCTGGGATGCATCTGCTGGTCTAGTTTTACCCCAAAAGAAACTAGCTGGTGCCCTCTGTGACTGCTTTTGCCACAGTGAATCAAGGGGTGGGAAGTGGCGGCGCTCTCCTGGCCCCACCTAAAGCACTAATATAAAAGACACCAAAATGTTCAACTTAACAGGAGCTGAGCAAATGGTCCTGCAGGCAGAGGGGTCCCTGCATCACAGCAATCCCCATGCCACCCTGTCCCCCATCAGCCCCTGGCATTCACACGTTGTGGAGCCCATCCCCACAGAGCAGCGGAGAACTGTTTCACCCCCAGAAAAAATAGTGACATTTACTTCACAACTGCCTGTTTCTATACATGTGCAGCCTCCACCTTATCTCTGAAGCATTTTTTAAATTCCCAGCATTGTAGAATGCTCTCTTGCTCTCCCAGGCATCTCACATAACTGGGTGCCTCCTTGCCACGCAGTGCTAAGCAACTCGTTGCTGTATGTCTGAGGGAAAGTCTGGAATAACCTTAATTTTCTACTTAAAAAGCAGCTGCTGGTCGCAGCAATTGTCCTAAGGAATGCTTTATAGTTGATCTGCATCCTGATGTGTGTAATATTCCTGAGGACAGGATAAGCCGGATCTGGAGGTCTGTGAATAATACTGTATTGTAAGAGACTTCCACCTTTTCTTTTGTGGCAGACAGAAAGTGCGTGTCACTGGAGAAGGCAAGGCTTTCAATGAAGTTCGCTAAGTGTGTATTTAAATTTTAGAATCATACCAGATGTGCTTCAGCAAATTGAATATTTAGGGTTTTTTTGACACAGTTCTATTAAGGGATTAGAAAATATTGGCATCATTAAAACGGGCAAGGGAACATTTATTAGGCTGTCAAAAAGCATTGTGGCCTCAGATAAATCCACTGTTACTCTGCCCCAGACTCTGCTTTCCTGTAACTCAGGGGGATGTCAATGACGATGAAGCAATGGAAGAGTCACCAAGACAGCTGGCATGCGAGGGTGACATCATGGGCTGGCATTTCATCTTCAAAAAAAGCTTAGACAAGCACATGTTGGAAATGATGTCCTTCAGTCATTCTTACCATTCAGGTGGGACAGGGACCAGACGCCTTTGGAGTTTCCTACTGATCCGTTGGGTTTGTGATGGCTTTTGTGAGGTAAACACAGACATGTTGAGCCACAACAGCTGAAAATCAGGGCCTAAAGTTTGAAAATTGATATTGGGCTAAAATGCTGATTCTAAGGTGTTCTGTATGAAAAAAAAAAAAAAGGTTGCTTGTGAAAGAACTTTTGCTGCAATCAGGGATTCCAGGAGTAAGATCTCTAGAAAACAATTTCATTTTTCTATTCTTTTTAACATAGTATTGGTGAATAAAACGTGATTAATTAACCCTTGCTTTTCACAACTGCTCTTTGTAATGAGAATCTCTTTTAAAGAAGAAAAGGGTATAAAGGGTATAATAATTGACTTAACTGATAGTATTGCACCTTTGTGCTTTATAAGATTATGCTTGCAAAAATCTGCTCTGTGTTGTGTCTGTTGTGAGACAGGAGGGTGCAGAAGGTTGTCAGGGAAAATTTTACGTTCTGCATGGAGGAGAAAAAGCCCTAGTAGCCTCTATACAGTGAAACTGGAATGCGGAGACTGTTATACTGTATTATGTCCATCATCTGTCTAGTCTAGCATCCCACATCTGAGAGCTGTCAGTGCCAGATGCTTCAGATGAAAATGTCAGAACTTGCAGGCAAGGCGTTGTCTTGATTACTAATAGTTACAGTTTTGCTTAAGCTCTGGAGAGTATGTTTTAATACCTCTTCCAAAATGCCTGTCCTTGATGTTTTCAAAGTTTATATAAACATCTAGCCCCTTCTGAAAGTTGTTACATTTTGTATTTTAGGGTCTGTCTATGGGAAAAGATCCCATGATTTAATCCCATCTTGTGTGAACACTTTTTTTCAGTACATTTCTGATCATTCAACTTCATATAAACTTTCTTGTGAAGGAAGATAAAGAACAGAAGCTCTTTACCTAATTTCTTCCTATAAGCCAGTGCTCCGTGTATGTTTTATAATGCCCTGCTTTTTGTCACTGCTATGAAATGAAAGTTCTAACCTTAAAACTAGAAGAGGAAAAAAAAAAGATTCAAGAGGGGAAAATTGCTCATATTTTTACTGGGATCAACTATTCAAAGCACACAGACAAATGTTTAAGTATTCTTCTGGAATAGAGCTTAAATCAGTAAAAGTGAGTAACAAAAAAGTGCGTCTTGGCTCAGTAGCAGTCTTAAAATCATATAGGTTTGGTTTGGATTTGTTTTTTCTCATTTGAGAAACTGACAATACAGTAAACTACCTGTTGATTGAAACATGATAACAACAACAACAATTTGTTTCAGCTTTGCTTCATATGTCAAAAATGCGAAAGAAATTGATTCTGGAGGGGAGAAGAGTTACTGCAGACCAGAATGTTTGATATTTCATTAAAAGGAATGTTAGAATTGTATCTTTCACATTTTTTCAGAATAAAAAAAAGTCTAGATGGGGTAGCCAAAATCAGAGCATATATTGTTTTATACACTTGGAGGTTGCTTAACCTGCTTTATACAAATACACACATCAGAGAATGAGGAAAAGTGAAGAAAGAATGAGGAAAATTTAAGAGAGAATGAGATGTGTGTGAAAAATTTCATATAGTAGAAGTGTTTTTGATATACTTGCAGATTATTTCTAGAGCATCAAGATGTTTAAAACACAGCTGTTTGAGAAGTTGCCACTGCCACATACAGTTAAATTATAATGCTTACTACTCCTGTGGCTTGAAAATGTTTTTTGTTGTTTGTGGGGAGGAAGGGAGGTTGGGGATTTTTATTTTTGGCATATGCCTTTGCAGTGAGTAGAAGAACAAAGAAATTAGGAAAAGTAACAAAACAGAAACAGTTAACAAGACAGAACTGAATAACTAAAAACTTAGATGCCTCTTTTTTATCAGCCATGTTTCTTGAAATCATGTGAACTATTGTAAACTGCTTTTTCATTAGTTATGCAAACAGCTCAGTAAAACTTAAGCCATTTAGACTGGATCTGCAGATGTTCTGGAATTCAAACTCTCAAAAATTTGTTCTTAACACTCTGGTGAATATTAAGGCTCATCTGAAAGATATATACTCCAATGGCACTGGCTGTGCCGGGGGTCTCCTGGAGTCACAGTGAAGCCATGCAGGCAGATGCCAACATTGCTTCTGGAAACAGAAAATCAGATCTCTGAAGGTGCTGAGCATCTGGTATGTCCAAAAAGGGACATTTGAAATCTGGGAAATGAATTACACTCCTAGAAGCCTGTAATTGTTTTTCTCCATGCTGTTGTACTGGTGTGAACTAAAATTCGACACATTTTTATTGCCTGTATTTCAGCTTGGGCTGCATTTGATCAAAGGTAGCTTAGCTTTCATCCAAGTATAGGTACTCCCAGGGAATAAAACCATATTTGTTGTCCAGGCTATACTGACCCATGCAATATTCAGTAATGCTCTTGTAAGCATATAACAAATGCAGATCAAAAAAGAAAGTGTCCTGACTTCAGTGTTTAAAAACCATCCTGTTCCACTAAGAAAGTAGGTAAAAAAAGTGTTTACTTCATACTTCTTCTCTCAAGTTATTGTTATATTAAACAAGCTTTGGCTGCTGGGAACATTATTATTAAAAAAATGGAAAGGTTTATGATACAGTAAGTAATAGTTTCATTGGGGTATGAAGAATATTTTAAATGAAGTGAATAGTTAACTTCATTTTTGCACACTCTGGAAAGGATATTTAAACTGTTTTGACATGTCCAGACGCTCGTTTTAGAATCATAGTCTTTCCAGACATTACTCAATCCACCTGACATTGGAGAAGTAGGATTTGTCACCAGTTCCTGATCTAATGTGTTTTCATGCTGAATTCAGAAACTCTTAACTCTATTAATGTTGACTTGTTCATACTAAAAATATATTTTTTTCCACAGCCGAGTCTAAGCCTGTAGACTTTACTCAAGGGAGAATGCGCAACCTGATACAAATCGGAGAGAGAGGTTGAGAGTGGAGCCATTAGGGGATCCCTCTATCAGTAATTTCTAACCACTCTGCCATGGGTATAACCTTATTGTTTCACGTACTTACAGTTCTGTCATTGGTAAGAAGAAATTTTCCATGCTGGTTTATGGGAATTTATTAGAGGTTATTAGTGTGTAAAGATTGCATTCCTGCTATCCTGCAAAACTGCACAACTGTGCTCTTTTAACAAATGATATTTAAAAAGTGATTTACATCAGATCCGTTCAAGGCAACTTTTGATTTCCAGGAAGTCAGATCTTGTCTTACTATAGAAAAGGTTTTCTTAGATGTGTTACAGAGTCACAGAGCGGCTGAGGCTGACAGGCACTTCTGAATGTTGCCTTGTCCAACCCCCTCTGCTCACACAGGGTCAGCCAGAGCAGGCTGCTCAGGGCCTCCTCTGGACAGATTTTGATATTTCCAAGATTGGGATGTCACAGGCTCTCTGGGAAACCTGTGCTAGTGTTTGATCATCCTCTTGGTAAAGATTTTTTTTTTTTTCCTTTTTAGGTGGAATTTCCTGCATTTCAGTTGGCATCCATTGCCTTGTCCTGTCACTGGGCACCACTGAGCTCCATTTCCTTTAATTCCTCACCTCAGGTGTTTGTTTATGTTGCTAAATCCCCCTGGCCCATCACTTACCCAGGCTTTTTGTGAAGTTTCCTCCTCTCAGGATCCCGCACTCCACCTGGACCATCTGATGGGTGCTGCAGCCAAGACTGCTGCTGACCTTGACATTCCCAACCAGCTCTTCCTTCCTGTAAGTATGAGGTTCAGCAGAGCATCTCCATCTATCAGCACCTCGATCACCTGTGCCAGGAAGCTGACATCAACACACTCCAGAAACCTCCTGGGTTGTTTGTGCCCCACTGTGTTACTCTTTTGAATATTATTGAGGTGGTTGAAGTTCCCCATGAGGATGATGGCCTGCAGACAAGAGGCTTCTTCCACTTGACCAAAGAATGACTCATCTGCCTCTTCATGACCAGGCATGTAGCAGACATCCACCACAACATTCCCCTCATTGGTTTACTCTTTAATCCTAATTTATGAACTCTCTGCTGGTGATTGTGTCATCATCTCTTTCCGCTCTTGTTCCCTGTTTAAAGCTCTCTGCTCCGGGTTGGTCTGCCTGTACTACGTAACTTGTAGATAACACAAAATCACATTTTAATGTTGCAGTCGTAGTTTTAACATGTGTTGTCAGGTCGAGGTAAGCTAGATTTCCTTTTAGCTCCTAACATGAAACTCCAGACTGCTTGATATTTATTTACACTCCTTTGGGCCTATTACGCTTATTTCTTAACTAAGGTGGATGTAAAAAAACATTATGCTCGTAAAAAAACCATTACCTGATCAACAAAAAATGTGTAGGTCCCTCCGAGATGGTTCATTGGGATTGTTATTTTGAACAGTCCTTTTGCTGTAAAATCCTAATGCTTGGGTGGATTTTACCTTGGTTCTGCTGCTTGAAGAAAACACTGTGTGAATGTATGGGCATATGTAGGAAGAGGTATCAGATTTCCCTCAAACAACTATGTCAATGCAAAAATGATTTATGCCCTACCTCCATTCAACATGTGGTTTTTGGCTTCTTCAGACATAGGACTTTACAAAGTCTGTTTCCCCCAGTCACACAGATTGCTTTATTTCTTCTTTTCGTTCCCTGAACGAAGACTTCAGAGTTGCAAACGGTGAAATAAATGTATCTGAGGAACTGAATTCCTCATCCTCTGGTCTCTGGAAGAAAATGTTGCAAGGGTGTTCTTAAGTATTTCACATTTTCATGGCTTCCCCTCCAGTTTAATCTCCTTAATCTTCATTTACTTTTGCAACCACTTGCTGTTAAGGCAAAGAAAAGACCTTTTCCCTCTCCAATAATCTTTCCTTTTTTTTTTTTTTTTTTTAACAGGAAATCAAAATAACTGTGCTCTTGTAGACCTAGCTGCTGTGCTCAGCTTGGTCTGACCATGGCTACCATGAACCATCTGCTGTGCTGCCGGTGGAGTGAGACACATGTGCTCTGCTCCAGGGCAGGGATGAGCATGTGGCTCATCAACAACAACAGCAACAGCAAAAATCAGAGAAACTTCAGATGACACACTTCTGGAGATCGCTGTTTCTCCGTGACATGGGGTAATGTTACCCGGCATCTGCACAGCAGGCTGGTGGCCACCCCCCATCCTCTTTAATATGAGTTTGGGTCTGGCTGGCATACCTGGTGCCCAGCTGAGCATGCCCAAGCATGGGGGCTTGGAGGGACTGCTGCGAGGACATGGTGGGGAAGGAGGGCTGCACGAAGCAAAGCCTCGTGTGAATGACAAAATGATTGCAAGTGCATATGCAGGGTGTTCGCCATTGCTTTAATTTGGCTTTTGTTACTGCAACTTCTTTTCATTCACTGCGCTTTTCCACAGTCAGCACTGTGGCTGCCAGCAGTCGTTCCTGTGAAATGCTTCTGATTACGGTCAGCATCAGCAAATACAGTGTCTACAGCCCCTCTGTAGTGTTTCCAAAGATGTGTTAGCCTGGACAGAGGACTAATGGGTCAAATATGCAGAAATGGTCTGAATGTCAGTGTGAAAAACAAAAAGCCTTGCAACCTGCTCAGCAAAAGCTGCTCACAGTAAGGGACTGAATCCTTTCCCTACATTGGGTGTGTTTTTACTTTGCTTTAAAAATACATCCTTAGCAATCCATCACACTCCTGCCTGGCTCCTGCAGTTGTGGTGGTAGGGAGGGCTTCAGGTGGTGTATCATGAGATGCTGAAATGAACCATTTGCTGAGTGGGGGAAAAGGGACTGGTAAAGGTGATGCTGGCAAGGAGAGTTCATATTAGACAGCCACCATTATTTTTTGCAGAGGTGTATTTGTCATCTGCATTTGGCTCCCATGGTGTTTTTTGAACAGGCAGGTGGTGCTGGTCCCTGCTGTGTCAGCAGAGACCTGGGAGTGGGGAAAACTGGCAAGGGAACACTGATCCCATCCCAGAAGGGTTTGGGCTCAAGTCCTTGCTCTCCCAATGACATCTCTCCATCAACGGAGCTTCTCCAACCCAGCAAATCCTGAAAAACAGTGAATAAGAGGGCAGGTGGGAACAAAAATAAACTCATACGGTTACATTAGCTGCTGCTTAGCCATTGTTCAGGTTTCACATACAAAAAAGCAGGCTGTAATCAATGCACTTCGGTGTCTAAGGCCGGTACTGCCAGGCAGACTGCCAGGACAATGATGGCTGATGTAGGAGGGAGGCAGGGCAGCCGGGGAGGAGCAGGCATCGGTGAGCAGGGAGGAGACAGGGACTGGACACAGGGCCAGGGGGATAAGGGTGAGAAAGGGGATGGGAGGCATCAGTCAGCCTCTGAGGGAGCAGGGGCACAGGCTTGCACGCGAGTGATGGCAGGTGACAGAGCGTGTGGATTCATCTGGGAGACCTGAACAGGTCTGAAGCCAGGCTGAGTTTTTGCGTCCTCGTACTATGGCATACCATGATATACACTGGTGTTCAGCCCCTACATGGTATTTAACCTATGGATCTCAAAGCACACACTTGACCAAAGTACCAAGGCCCAATTATCCTAATTATCAAAAAAAGGATGAAGGGAAGCAACACAGCTTACCTCTGGGGCAGAGCTGGGCTTCAGCCTCCAGCCTCCTGCTGCCTGAGCCACTGCGAGGCACGGGTCTGTGGCCATGGCCACTCAAGGGCCCAGGACCAGTCTTCAGAGGTGTAACCACTTGTTTCTTGTAGTCATGTCGTGTTCCTCCACTCCTCTGCTGGCATCTGCTCTTGGCCAGGGCTGGAGGCAGAGGCAGGGTGTTGGGCTAGTTAAGCACACACCCCAGAGATGTGTCCTTGGGTCCTCGTACTCGGAGTCTGAGTGATTTTACACTCATAGAGACAACATACATGCAGCTGCAGTCAGCTTAAGCAGGTTTACTGCTTGCCATGTTCATCTCCAGAAGTCCTGTCCTGTTGCACTCCGTGAGGCTGGGGGGGTGCCAGGCACAAGGATTCATATTCAGCACACCCACCAGTGACACTGGGATGGTGGGACCCCTGTTTTCAGTGCAGTATCCATCTCTGGCTAAGTTACTTGTCGCAGAAGAACTCTGTCTTCCCATCAAGGAAAACCAGGGTGGGAAGCAAAACACGATAGCCTGCATGCCATTACTGTAATGGGCAGAGATTTCAGACACACATGAGAAACCACCTCCAGTCCACCCACTACAGTTACTCCCACAGATCATGTTTCTACACTTCTCTCTCCTCTCTCCTATCTAGTTATGTTTATTTTTGCCAGATGGTATGCTACTAGGCCTCCCAGGTGTGCTGCAAGATGGGGACAGCTAAAAAAAAGAATGAGATACAGTGAAAAGTGATGTCCTCCCACCCCTGAGCACTTTCTTTTTCCTCTGGTCCTCATACAGTTTCAAAAAAGCCCCTGGCTTCCTCCATTGACTTTGCCTCATGTAAGTACCTCGTGGAGATTCAAAGGGACAAACTCTGATGATAGTCAGCGTAGGTCAGCATAGTCAAGGTAAGACTCACATGGAGACTGTAAATATTTTTAGAAATAGAAAATAACAAACCTAATCCGCTTTACTTTTATTTGTAATTTCTGTTAATGAAAACATATTGCAGTATGTTTCACTATTCTCCTTTTTGTCAGATACTCTTCAGGTGCCGGTGTAACACAGTTGTGATCAGTGTCTTCTTACCATCACACTGGGTAATGCATTGACATATCCCAGAAAGGGGTCCTCCCCTGAAGGAGCTTGCACCACAAATGTGGCAGAAGGTGGTGGGCAGCAGCTTTGTTACCCTTCAGTTACAAAAGGACCTGAGACACAGCAAGAGTCACCCAGGAAAGGGCTTTTATACTGTTGTCCTGAGGTCTCATGCCAGCAGCTCCAGCGAAGGACCACCCTGTCTCCTGTGCCAGCCATTGCCTTTCCTTTCCTGGGCCAGTGTTCCCTCCAGGTCTGCGGGCTGTAAAAATCTGGTGGCCTCCATGCCTGTGATAAAAGCAGCTCTGGGACTGCACTGAATTACAGTGCCTCAAGGAGGGGTGAGAGCCCCAGGACCATGAGCAAATGTGAAGCCCTGATGGCTTCACATCCACATGCACCTCCATGTTCAACATCTTTGAGACCTGTGGTCTGTAACTATATATACATTAAATACCCTCTACTAGTCATCCCACTTCTCCTCTGCTTGTGATGTCTGCTCCCACCCAACCAAAATTAATCTCCCCAGTAGCAGGGACCTGAATGATTATCACTGCGAGAGCAGCTAAGACACTCAGTTGCCGTTGGTAGAGTAAACCCCTCAGAGACATAAGTAAGTAGAAGACAGCTACATGGCAGATGTTTATATATATGCACACATGCACATACACACACACTCTCCCTCTCTAATTTCTTGACACACAGAGCGCAGCTACACAGGCAACACACTTTGTATTGTACGTCAACTTCAAACATAGCCCAAATCAGCCGTGGAAATGGCAGCAATTATGGTAAGCTGAAACCAAACAAACGGCAGCAACCTAATAGTTTCAATGGCAGAAAAAAAATCCCACATTGCCCAGCTGCAGGAGCTGATAGGAAGACAAGCCTCAAGGCAGCTTATGGTTTCCTGGCTGTCATCAGCTAGCAGCTCAGATACTTGATATAATGAATAATCAGTGTTTGAACTGATGGAAGTGACCTTGAAACATGCTGGAGAGGGGGAAATTTTCACAGTGTGCATTGGGCAGTGGAAATTGTGGTTTGAATAGATTTACATGATAAATGTTTGTACTATGGGATGGAATTAAAGCAGGGTGACAATAAAGGCTGTAGTCACTACATGGCCAAACTATGGAGATATGTACATGTGAAACAGAGAAGGAGGTCTGTAGATGACAACAGTAGTTTAAGTAGATGTAGACTGCAAATTGTCTTTCTCCTGAAGCCTGTATTTATTACACAGATGGCAAAACAAGCCGGTAAGAAGCAGGAGGGAAGGTCTTCAGTGGGCAATGGAGTAAAGTCATTAAAGTTGTCTTCTTAGCAGCGCATTAACATCACAGGGAGCAAGGCTCTTCCTTCCCTCCTCCTCTCCCGGACAGGATGTCAGAGACCTGCCTGACGCGGTGATTGCAGGCAGGAGCTGGCCACCTTCACATGCACCTGCCTCCTCGTTCATGCTGCTCAGTCCTTTGGCACAGAAGGTGGGCTGCTTTCACTGACTGCTCTCGAGTCGTCGCATGGGGTTAGGGCTGTGGGTGGAAAGCCTGGGCAGAGCCCAGGGATGCCTTTGTGTGGGGCTGAAAGGAGGGAGCTGGCTAGCTTTCCAGGCTCCCCCTGCATCTGCTGCAGGCATTCAGCCTGCAAGGAACCTGGCAGGACCATGCTCACCTTCTGCCAAGATTTCTGTGAAATTGTATTCCTGAGTTGCTTTGTCCTTTTTAGCTGGCCTGGTCAGTCTCCAAAAACCAGGCTTCAGAGGAAAAAAACTAAACCCACTGTGCAGATGTTACAGCCAGGACAGTTAGCATGCAACAGAGGCTTTTCTAGAATTGCAGAGGCATAAAGAGGCAAAAGAAATGAAGTACTGGCTTGGGGAAGCGCTTTTGTCATGCACGTCTGCTCTCCTCCTCAGAACGGCTGCCTTTTAATTAAAAAACAACTTCTTGGGAAATTTGGAACATGGACAACTTTTTTGCTAAGAGACCACTGCTCACTTTTCCCTCTTCTGCCACCTTAATTTAGGTTAAATTTAAAGGAAATAACTTGAGGTTTGGAAACAAATATCTCTAGAGAGCGGCTCAGTAGTATGGTATGGAATGAAGCCAATAGCTGTAGAGATCATCTAATTTGAACTGAGGCAGGTAAAGAAAAGCCAGGGAAACCGAACGAAACCTTTTCTACACGCATTACTAGTGGCCTGTTTTTCTACTGCATTGTGCGTTACAATGCAGTGTGCAGCCACACTGATCTAATGTTAGCAGATAAATATAGCTACGTTTTTAGGGTACTCTGCACTCAGTCTGCAGGCTCATGGACACAGCTGCCCACTGTGTGCCCTGCTACCTGTTTTACTCCTCTGTGATTTGGGGTGTTTTACTCCTCAGGCAAAAAGGGAACATGTGCCTCACATTTACTGTGAGACTGGCAAGGTGGTAAGCCTTTACTAAGGTACCTTCAAGCAGCTGGTGCAGTATGAAGTTTGCACTTTTGCTTACCCAAATGTAGCTTGTTTATGTGCCTGGCTGCTCTGGCAAAAGCATCAGTTTACAGGGACAGAAAGGTCTTCTTCCTCAGGGCTGGTGAGGAATAGCGAAGATAGACTCATAGAATAGAATCATAGAATTGTTTGGCTTGGAACAGACCTTTAAGATCATTGAGTCCAACCATAACCCAATAGCAGAGGTCTGTACTGGTACTGGGAGACACTGTGTTTTGCAAGGACATAGAACTACAGAGTTTCTATTTGCCTTTCTGCTCTCACTGCAGATGCACTGCGTTATCATCAAAATGTTTCCTACCCTTACCTAGTGGTAAGGTTAGAGTCTGTGATGTGGGGCAGGGAGACTGAGATATCGAAGCCCTCTTTAAATCCCCAAATCACAGCACAAGTTGCTGCAGCAGTGGAGAGCCACCCTGCTCCACTTCTCCACTTCCAGCCTGAGCAGTCTTGGTTGGGTTAAAAATACAGCCCGGACTCTGGGCTTCTCAGACACAGCCCACTTGTAAGCGGGCGTGTCTTCATGATGCCAGCAGTGGTGGTGATTGATTTGATGAGGGCCACAGACTCTTGGCAAACGGGCTGCATTTGCACTTGCCAAACCTTCCACTGTTGAATTAGGCTGAAGTGAGGTTTCTGTGCTGTGGTCACGAAGGACCTGATTTACAGAGAGGCTCTGAACTGACCAATCTGCAGAGCCTGTCTGCCTGGTAATTTTAAAGGGCTAAAAAACCCCATTTGAAACAGGAAATGAGGAAAATGCACAAGTGAAATTCCCCTCTGCTCCCCTGGCTTCCCTTAACGGCTCTGTTTTACCTCTGTACAGCTGCCCTTAACTTTCTCTGCTGTGGTGGGCTGACCCTGGCCGGACCCCATGTGCCCACCAAAGCCGCTCTGTAATTCCCATTCCTCAACTGGACAGAGGAGAGAAAATACAACGAAAGGCTCATGGTGGAGATAAGGACAGGGATATAACTCAGCAATTACCATCATGGGCAAAACAGACTCAACTTGGGGAAATTAGTTTAATTTATTACCAATCAAATCAGAGTAGGATAATGAGATATAAACCCAAATCTTAAAAACACCTTCTCCCCACCCATCCCTTCTTCCCTGACTTAACTCCTGGTTTTGTCTACCTACTTGCCCTCAGCAACACAGAGGGATGGAGAATGGGGGTTGCCGTGAGTTCATCACACATTTCTGCCACTCCTTCCTCCTCACTGTCTTCTGCTGCTCCAGTGTGGGGTCCCTCCCATGGGAGACAGACCTCCATGAACCCCTCCAGCATGGGTCCTTCCCACGGGCTGCAGTTCTTCACAAACTGCTCCACAGGGTGCAGTCCTTCAGGCGCAGGCTGCTCCAGTGTGGGTCCCCCACCAGGCTGCAGGTCCTGCCAGCAAACCTGCTCCAGCGCAGGCTTCCCACGGGGTCACAGCCTCCTTCGGGCACCCACCTGCTCCGGCGTGGGGTCCTCCATGGGCTGCAGGTGGAGATCTGCTCCACCGTGGACCTCCATGGGCTGCAGGGGGACAGCCTGCCTCACCATGGTCTTCATCACAGGCTGGGGGGGGAATCTCTGCTCTGGCGCCTGGAGCACCTCCTCCCCTCCTTCTTCACTGCAGGGGTCGGCAGGGTTGTTTCTCTTACATGTTCTCATTCCTCTCTCCAAGCTGCCGTTTCTGTGTCACAGCAACTTTTTTCCCTTCTTAAATCTGTTCTCCCAGAGGCGCTACTACCATCACTGATGGGCTTGGCCTTGGCCAGTGGCGGGTCTGTCTTGAAGCTGGTTGGCATTGGCTCTGTCAGACATAGAGGAAGCTTCCAGCAGCTTCTCACAGAAGCCAGCCCTGCTACCAAAATCTTGCCATGCAAACCCAAGACATCTGTAAGTGATGTTATTCTGTCAGAAAGAAGGTGGTGTGTTCACCCAGACAATTGCAAATGGACGAGTAAACAGAAATCCATATTTTCTTCACTTTCTTAAGCCCATTTGCTCAAATATAGCAATTCCCTGGCATGAGTGAGTTCAGTCATTCTGTGTCTGGCAGGTAAAAGTCATAAAACATAAAAAGTCCCAAAACACCCCCCCACACACACACAATGTCTGTAAAGAGTAAACAAAGCAGAAGGATACAAAATGTCTTTATATCAGACAAGCGTAAATAGAGCAGCACTTCTCGACCCGGCCTATCCTTCTTATCCAGAGGAACAAGGCTTCAGATGCTTTTGCAGGGAGATATTGTGCCAGAGGAGGCAGGGAGTGATGCTGGGGAAGCTGAGCACTCGTTATCTTAATGATGCACCAAGCCTGGAACATTTAAAAAATAGATATAGTCTTTGGAAAAACCACAGAACAGACAAAAATACATCTGCTCATCTTCCAATCTGGTCAAAATAGACAAGTCATTCCAAGCACTTCAAAAGTGCTCTTTTTCTCTGTAAAATAGAATACTGCAATTCTGGTGAAAAGCACCAATGAAAACCAAGTGTTACCAGAATTCTATTTTTTGTGAAAGAAAACCTATTACTTAGTTTACTAAAATCTTAAGATTTCACAGAAATTGTGAGCTTGGCAGGTCTTTCATGAAGTAAATATTTACCTTTCTTACCACAAAGTGTCAACACTGCTTTGGGCCTGTTACCTGGATGTTAGCTCATTTTTATTATCATCTTGGTCAATTTCAAAAAGTAAGAAATGACCACATTTTAAAATTAAATCTGGTAATAAAAATGAAATAATTGACATATCTGTCCAGGCAGCACACACTACTCTTCAACACTGAATTACTAGTAGGCTTGTAAGTCTGTCATTAAGCACCTAAGTGTATACACAGGTATCTAAATATTTCTTTCAATTCCAAAGCAAAGGATAAGGCACTAATTTAAGAGTCCAGATTCATCAATGCAGACTTTATTGGACCATCAGTCAGATGAGGCAACCAACAGTAAGAGAGAAGTGTCTGGCAAACACTCCTGTGGATACGCATGCAGCAGCCATGATGTGTGGTGACAGGGGTTGTATTTGATGCAAAGGCATGGAGGCCACAAATATGCTGAGATCAATTACAAGTTTAGTGAATTTTAACAGGAATAACTATTATCCTCACATTCCTATCAGCAGCAAACCACCTGGGCTTTTCTGCTTATTGCCTTTGATGCTCATTTTTCTCCCGGTAAAAACATTTAGGCAGCCAGTGAGAAGGCAGAAATGATAACATGTGATTTACGCTTCTGGCTGCCCACATGAATCACAAAAAGGGAGCAGATTAAATTAACATTTTCCAAATAGCTTGAAGCATGAACATAATTCTGTAAAGCATTTGGTACATACTTGCAAGTAATACATTCAGGGAAAGGCAGGACTGTTTTGTAAGTAATTTGCTAAAGAAAAAAAAAGCCTAAGCAACAAGTTTATAATGTAATTTAGGGGCTTAATGATGCAGATAAGCATCTAGTGGGAGATTTATGCCTGTATGCTTTTGAAAAATCCAAAAGGTTGTCCAATTTAGAACTTCACATTGCTAAGTACCTTTAAGCTTTGGTCTTAGTTTCCAAATAAGTATACAGTTGCCAGAAAGAGCTTGACCTGGGTGAGTGTATAGCTGTATACTTCTTGCCAGTCCATACAGGTGTGGGCTGCAATGTGACACACTTTCTCCAGTAGATAGGTTCATATCCTTACAATTATGGAAACACCACAGTCAATGATTAAAAATGGCTTGCCAAAAAAAAAAAAATAAATCAATCCCTCCAAAACAGCACTAGGGATATGAATTGAAGGGGAAATCAGTATCCCTTTATACCTTGTAGTATTGCATAGAAAAGGCTTGAAATTATGACAGGGTTGTACATTAGGGGGAAAAAAAGGGAAAAGGATTTGTATGCTGCTTATTAAAAAAAAAAAAAGAAGGGGGAGTTTTCTGGTTTTGCAGGAGGAAAAATTAGGAGAGAAATAGATTCAGTTTTATAGATGTGCTGAAAAACTGGAGGGGTGCAAGAAGATCATCACTAGAAGAATAAATTATTTCCTTCAGTGGGCAGAGCCTGAACATGCAGTGGAAAGAAAGTAATCTTTCTTACAGAACATTCATTCAAATCTTTATTCTAGATGTTAGCGCTAAGAAGTTGTTCACCGAAAGAAAGAAGACATCAAGAACATAATTACTGCAAAAAAGTCCTACATAATTTTTTACAGGAGTTGTCTGCACACAGAAACGGTTGTTTGGTGGCATGCATCCTGATTATTTCAGCATTGCTTCAGCTAAACTTTGACATGCACTTAAGGTAACCTGAACCATCCCATTTAAAATCAAAATGAGTGTCTATGCAGACCTTTATGTGTCTGCTGACTGGACCATCATAAAGAAGCAAGCCAACACCAGAAGATCAAAACATTTGCTTTCTTTAGCAGTTAACCCTTTAACAGCAGTTTCTTTCAGAAAGGTACTTATGTAATACAGATTTCATATAAGGGCTTCAAGGTAAATCACATCCACTTTTCTAGCCTCCTGTGTTTTTGGGTGGTTTTTTTTTGTGTGGTTAACTTTTTAATGATAAGAAACCTTTGTCCTGCAGCAGAAATAGAGTTTTTCCACTACCAGCTGCCCTGGAGAGCTTGTCCTTGCACTGATGAAGTCTACCAGCACCCTCTGGGCTGATTGAGCCACCACTTGCCCCCACTCGGTGCCAGTGTTGTCCAGTGTGATCGATAAGGGGTCAGGCTGTGGGCTGGAGGCGCATTCGCAGCACACTAACATCTGGAAGTCATTCCCAGCTGGAGTGGACCGTGAACACGCTAGGCAGACAGGATTCTATAACGTCTCTCCTGTCTCAGCCTCAGCTGCCTCCGATGGCCAGATAATGAGAGCACTACTGTGAGTGAAAGTGTTTATGTGTTTATGTGACCGCAGGTATGTGCTTTTTTGCCACTGATTTCTTGCGTGCTCTGCAGACAGTGAGCAGGGACATCGCAGGGACAGAGCAGAGATGGAGCAGCGTGCTGGGATGGTGTGATAACTGCCTGCTCCAGGACTGTGATGACCTCCTTTTCTCCTGTATGTTGCAGCAACATGTTGCCTGTTTTCATTAGGGCTTTCTGCTTGGGAAACAACTTTGACCTAGAGCATGTTTACAAAAAGAGGAATGTCAGTTAACATCATCTAGCCAAGTGGAGTTACTTTCTAAATGTTTTTCTTTTCCGCTTACTTTTTGAATAAAAGCAGCATCTCTTGAGTTAACTCACCAAACAGTGTGAAATCATTACACCAATTTAAAATCCACACATGATTAGAAATCCTTGCCAAGGCTCATACAAACATGTGTGTTTCCCTGTCTGTGCTGTCCCACTGGACCAGAGCAGTGAACACGGGAAGTACATTGGCCACAGCAGCTAAAGTCCCACTGTGTACGTGGTGGAGCCACCAATGATAGTCTTCAAAACAGAAACAGTGGAACATTTCTCTTGCAGTTCCTCCAGGAGAGGGGGGGCTTGGGATATGCCTTCTGGATGTCATCACTGAACAGTTACAGTCTTGAGACCAGCAGTGAAAAAAATATTACCCAGCAGGTTTTGAAGGCTGCAATTTGGTGGCACGCCAAGAAAACATCATATCTTATGATTAGGGTTCATGACCCTTGTGACCACAGCCACTGAACACATCAGCAACTTCAACATCCTTGTCCCCTCAAATATCCTGCAGGAACCCCTGCCGCTACTCCTTCTGTCTCATGCAGTGACCCCACAGTTGTGTCTATGATGGTGTGTAAGTGCAGCCCTGGAGCCAGAGTCAGGGCCCATCACCTCACTGGCCCATTGCACCAGCTTTGGGGATGTGTCTGGGGTCATCCCAGCATACCCCAGGAGGAGCAATGGGAAGATAAACCCAGTACCTCCTGCTATCTTAATCTGGACACTTTGCACAGACAGGTTAGATGCCTTTTACTGGGTACCTGGAGCATACCTGGAGGCATGAGCCCCAGCTCGCCACCGGAGCTTGCACAATGACATCGGTGCACTGCAAGACCATGTAACCCAGCTGCAACGTGAAGCACCAGAGAAATGCAGCCCCAAAGGCAGAGCACTGGAGAAAGGGACTAGCTGGAGTCATTGCAAGGAGCTTAGAAATTGGCCTGGCTTATTTTCATACACCTTTTAAATATTCAGTTATTAAAAAACTCTATATCCTAATTTCCCTGAAAATGAATGTGCACATATTCTGTTAGTATTTTAAATTATTACAGGTTTTTTACATGCAATAATCTGCTATTTCTTTTGGTTAACTAGTTAACTATTTACTGATATTCCCAAGAGGTGTGGGTGGGTTATAATGGCTTGAATGAGATCATGTTGATGGTTTGAAATACAGAAGTTGAAATCTACATGGGTATGCCTGCTAGCAGCCAGGTGAGAATAAATTAAAATATCTTGTGTTTCTGATCTAAATATCTACCTTTCAGCATTAGCTTACTTAATTTTTCTTTACTACTCGGAGAAAAAATGGAAAGGTAATCTTAGACTGAAACTGCTCCAGAATCTGTTTTGTCAGCCATTAAACAGGTCATTATTCCAGATTCATTATTTTCTATTCCTTCTGAACTTACATTATACATAAATAATAGAAAAATAACTTCCCCCCTCCAAAAAACACTCTGGCACGGAACTCTCATAAACCTCCTAGAGTGTGCATGAGCAGTAACAGATAACAGTTACTAAAAGAAATATTTTAAATGTTTTATAAATTCTGTTAAACAATTTCATTGGCAATAGAAATGGGAAAATGCTTTTTAATGTTCTACTTTATCTAGTAAAGTAGAAATCAAAGGAATAAATCAAAATAATATGTCTCACTATGGTGTGTTGACATATGCTGTTATTTTCGATATCTACTTCAGCCACTTTGCTTATTAGGATAAGGTTTTTACGACAGTTTTTGAACTAAATTTCCATAATCCTTAGTTTACTAGTGTTAAGAGCCTAGATAAACCTGTCTAGTTATGGTTAAAAGGAGATTTTTTTTTTTTCTGCCAAAGCAGTTGTTTGTATATGTTATTCACTTTTGATGCTTCCTTCTAGAAGAATGTCATTTTGATACAAGCCTCCATGTCTGATCCATGGATGTGCTTGTACTCCTGTTTTTAGATGCTGCTCAACAAAAAGCATTGGGTCATAAATATTTAAGTCTAAAACCTTATGCTAAGCTTGCTTTATTTAAATCATTTTAGTAATTCAAAAAAGGATTTCATAATATATGATTTAGTGTTGTTGACTGGTTGTAAGATTCTTAGGTCTAAGTTGTTAAATCAGTTGTTTAAGTGGTTCTCCAAGCTTTTATTTAAGGCGGCCAACAGGCAAGAAGTTTAATTTCAGCAGTCCAAGATTTCAGAAGATCAGAATATATTTTTAGCTTGAAGCATGTTTATTTAGAGCCCATTGGAAACAAAGTCAGTAAAAATATACTAGTATAAGGCACTGAATTCAATGGCTACATCTTGGAACCAGCAGGGAAATTGTGGCTTGCTACTTTGAAGCTACTCCTGTAACATTCCTACTTTTCTAAAAGGAGATATTCTAACATTCAGACTATTCAGAAGAAAAGGATGACTATGGGAGACTAAGTGAGAAAGAAAATGAATTTAAGGCATTGGAACAGGCTACCCAGGGAAGTGGTTGAGTCACCATCCCTGGAGGTATTTAAAAGACGTGTAGATGTGGTGCTTAGGGACATGGTTTAGTGGTGGACTTGGCAGTGTTAGGTTTGCAGTTGGACTCGATGATCTTAAAGGTCTTTCCCAACCTAAATGATTCTATGATTCTATGATTCTGTAATTCACAGGATCTGGAATTTGCTAGAGAATCAGCATCAAAAAGATGAAACACTGAGAAAGTGGCATCAGAAAGTCCAGTGAAAAGTTTTGTTTGGTCTCATCATGGCAATGTGGTCAGTTTTTCATGGATTTTCTTGGTTTCTCAGTGTTTTACAAGCCAGCAGAGTATTTGAACTAGGGTTGAAAGAGCTCATTACTTGTGCTCATTTGACCTGCCCAGTGAAGGATCCTCCTGAAAAATAGTATGTGGTTAGAATATAACTGAAGAGTTTATCACAATGTGATAGGGATATAAAGGGTGAAGCAATGCCTCACTCAAAGCTTCAAGCCAGTGACCCTATTGCTCCAGGCATTCAGGGGACATGCCCTACACCAAGTCCTTCCTTACCTTCCCAGTGGACATTGTAAGATCTCATCCACCTGGTGTGCTCTGAGTGAGTGGTGACTCCTGCAGTCACTCCTTGTTGGGTGTCACCACCTGAAGGGTCAGAAAGAGCTCCCCTTGGAAAACATTCATAAGTGTTTGTTATTTCCTTTTGAATCCAGGCCACAAATTCTCTCTGCTACCCACCAAGGGAGGCTTAGGAAGGTGAAAAAAGGATGCTGAATGCCTGGGAAAGCCAGATTCATTACACGAAACCACTACACACAAACAGGCAAAAAGGGTCTTGAAATTGTGGAGGGACAGATATCAAATGCCTGTGAAACAGCATAGGATAAGGGTCATGAGTAAAGAAGTAAGTGAGAGGTCTACTTAGCTTGGGCTGTGGTCCCAGTTCAGCCAATGTGACCAAGCAAGGAGAAGGACACGGAGTGAGTAACAACAGCAGCTGTACCCTCATAGCATTTTGGTACAGCTGATCTCTGCAAACAGCTTTGAGGCTTGCTTGTGTACCACACGAGTGCTGCAAGGATCTCATTGTGTTTGAAACCATCTGGCTCTCTGCTGCACCTTTTTGCCTGGTACAGACAAGCCCTTAAAATTCAGCAGCTGTCTCAACATATTTTCACAAACCACTTTTCCAGTCTGTTTGTCCTCACATGTTCTGTCTAATGTGCACAGCAGCAGCTGATGAAAGAATGGTTAAGGGCAGAAACAAAAGCATAGTTTGTTGTGTGAAGCCAAGCAATTATTAAAGCTATTGTGGATGAGGATGCTGAGCTACCTGTGTTTAAAAGAGACTTAAGGGAGTGTTAATGCTGAACCTTCAGGCAAAAGGAGCTTGTTTGACAAAGATAGCACCTCTAATACATTGAATAAGCAGAGATTTAATGTTAAAATACTATTGACTGAGGTCTTTGGTTTACAGAATGACATATTTTCACTCCCATAATCCTTCCTTGAAGTTTAACAGCAACCGCAGAATGGTATTATGGAATTAAAATTAGTTTATATTTTTCAGATCTAGTATAAAGCCAACAAATTTCTCTGCTCTCTCTTTGAGTGGGTACAGATTATATTCTATAGAAAGTGCATCAGGCTTAAGGAAGTGTTATGAATTCTGATATTTCTTCATCTTCATGCTGAAAATTTGTCTTTGTATCTTGAGTTACCTGAATACTTTTCCAACTGATTCCACTGTGAAGTGAAAGCCATCATCAGAAGACAGGTATTCAAATTCGTCAGTGAAACAGTGTGTGTACAGATATTATCAACTGAGGTGAGGGAGGATGGTCCTATCTCTACGGTGACAGAATTGGCATCATTGCACTGCACTGCACTGTCAATAATATATTGAGGGAGCATTTATAGGCTAAGCTAAGCCCCAAGGATGGGCAAACATTTTAGCCATCTGAGCAAGTGTCTAAATCTTCTGTATTTCCCTAAGTTCTAATGTGCCAGCCTCAGCAGCTAATGCCTCGCCACCACTTCCAGCATGCTGGTTAAATTGAGTATGGTCTGTATAGGGTGGTAAAGCTCCATCAAACAAACAATCCAGCCAAGACAAAAAAAACCACCCTCAGGATCGAAGTGAGCTTGAAGATGAATAGACGTTTTTAACTCTGTCTTTTTTTGAAGAATCAGGAAGAAGGTTGCTTTTGTCCCTGCACAGGCTTGGGAACATGTGAAGGTGTCATAGCTGTCATGTCAAGGATGATGAGAAGCATCTGAGCTGCAGAAGAAGGATCACAAAACAAGTCTGTGTATAATACACAGCTCAGTTAACTTGGGGGTTGTTATCTGGGTTGTTTTTTAAAGCAACTGAAACTTCTCACAGGGAAATGTGTATCTATGGTAATGTAAATTCTATGAAAATATTATGTATATTATAAGCTATACAAAAAAGGATAATGGCTGAATCTTTCAAGACCTACTCTGACTCTCCCAAGTCTGTTGTCATTGTTATTACTTGCAGACCATTCCTGACCTCATGCAGAGGAGAAGGAGGAAGTAGATCTGCTCGGAAGAGGAGCTACCCAAATCCTCCATGCTTGTCATGCATATCCTGCTCCTCACCAACCCTTACCTTTGCCATTCAGAGCAGTTTTTGCAGCTGGGATTTTCCATGGCTTGTAATGCAGTTTCTGTGATTAATACTGCTAGGAACACTGCTTCACCCCGACAGCTGGCTGTCCCTACCCCTTTCAATGCTAGCCTGCTCGCTGAAGCAGGTTCAATTTTGCCAGCACTTTGCTGGTGGCAGCTGATGTTTTGCCTGCAGAAGTTCGGACTTTTGCTAATGGTGCTGGAGCCTTGTTTGCACTGATTGGAAATTTCCAGGCTGTAGATAGACCTTTACAGGCCCCAAACAGCTGCAGCTCATAACTGTAGCTGCAGTTGTTGCTGGTCTGGCTTGTAGCTGGCAAGGAGGAGGATATTAAAATCCCATAAAGATACTATCAAATTAGAAAATACTGTACAGTGTGCTTTTGTTTCTTTTAAGGATGAAGAAACCAGATGAGAGAGGACTTAAGCTCCCTCTGTGCATATATGCAGAGCGGAAAGAAATTACATTTAACTGACCCCTTGATGATAGGACTTGATATTTGACTATATTTAATCATGTATGGAAAAGACAGTTGCACTTTTCAACAGCTGCTCTTGCTCTGAGCTTCAAGAGGCTAACAAATAGATTAGGTCTGGGCAGGGATTTACTCCCTCTCTCTCCCTCCCCCACAAAACCTGCATTTTTCATGACTTCTGGAGTTCCAGGGGGAAAACAAAACAAAACATGTTCTTTACTGTGTTCAAAACTTTACTGCCGTTTCAATAATGTCATGGCAGTATAGGTGGAAGCAGATGGCTGAGAAAGAAAGCAGGCCCTGCAGGTGTGAGAGCATATCCCACCGGCTTTGGGATTCCCCATTGGTGGGGCTCGTCTTCAGCCCGCCATGGAGGAGAGGTCTTACTGACTTCCCAGGTTAGACTCTGAATAGCAGCATGGTTTTTTATTCCGTTTCAAAGAGTTTCAGCCCATTTTCAGGAAGGCGACTCACCACAGCATTGTTGTTGCCAATATCTGGCAAAGCTTTTAGCAGTCACAGTGCACAGAGGGCAGGGTGGAATGATTAATGGACTGAACCCCCCCCAGCCCATAAAGAGGGCTCTTTCTGAATGGGGTCACATCCCAGTGTCAGAGTGCTCTGATCTGCCCAGATGTGCCAAAACTCAGGTGGGATGTTCGGGATATGGTAAATATAGGGACTCACTTTCCAATCTAAGCTCGTTGAGGAATAATTTCTGATTTCAACTTGAGCTTTATATTTCCGATAGTTTCCTCAAACATGTCCACATCAGAATGTGCCCGGCAGATTTAGAAATATAAAAGAAAATTTGGAGTATAAACTTTACCAGCATATGCTTGATGCTGCTATCAGTATTTTAGTTAAATAATTAATTCTCTTGGTCCTGTTTCAATCTATATATTGATTAATTATTGATATAATCTTCAATATGCATTAAAAATAACTGAATGCTACCGTTTAAAAATTATTAAAATTTAAAACCACTCTTCTGGAGGGGTAAGAGGTAGAGTATTCTAACTGCTTCTACACTTTGCACATGTGTGAAGACATTAATTGTAAGTGTCCAGATTAGAAGGTGTTGTATGACATGACCCAATATTAATGAAAATAACCGTTTTGAAAACAGGTTATTGAAAGTATTAGGCATTTAAAAATCCAGCTTAATAAGGAGGCGCAGTTTGCATGACAACTAAACTGCAAATGCAAGGAACGGTGTCTGGTTTCACTTGTTAGCTGCATGTGTCATTCACATTAATGTAAAGAGTAATTGCGCGTGGGGAGTATCTCTTTTAATTTTAAACTTCAAAATGAACAAAAGGAAGGAAGCAGCTCAAATTGCTTTCCCACAATACTACTGAGAAGGCCCAACGTTTAGTGCAACGGAGTAGCCAGCACATTAGCCTTATGGCTGCTAGGCAAAGCTATAGCATATTCAGGTGCCAGTTCTCACTGGAACTCACAAACTTGGTGCATTCCAAACATCAAATCATCATGCCATTTGTTAAATTAGTAAAATGCTGTTATTTAAATGATCAGTGCCTACACACATGGGTTATTCAGAAACACAGCATCACTTATTCTGATTACAACTGGGAGTACTTACTGTGTAAATGCATAGGCACAAGACGCTTTGCTCCTTTGAAAAATAAACTTTCTGATTTAAAAAGTGCTCATAGTTATGCATGCAAAACAAATGCAGTTGCCTACTTCACATCCATGTAAATACCGATATGCAGTAAAATGGCTTGATATGAAAAGTGTGGTCAAGAAGCTTCCCAGTGATATTCCCATGCAAATATTTTTGTGCATATCTAAATGTACTCACATACACATTGCCATTTTGTCCCAGACTGAGTAATTATTTCTGTGATTAGGTTTTTGTGTAAACCATGACTCACTCTCCATCCTCTTACAAATGCATTTTCATTTATACTTTCATAATTATGAGATCTTCATAGTTGTAAATAAAGTTTAAGGGAGATTGGGAATAAAAGAACATTTAATGATCTTAAAACGAACTGGCAAAATTATATTGGTTAAAGAAATACCTTTTGACAGCTACACATAATTCAGTTCTGGTGCTGATTATCGCAGGAAGTTTTTGAGGCCAAAAGCATGCCAAGACCATTTAAAAAGACTGGATATTAATGCAGATAAAAAACACCCTAAATGGTCATTGTTGTTTTTTGTCAAAATATTGGAAGAGTGTTTGACCCTATGCTACACAGCTTAAAACAGTCTCTCTTGTAAGAGCAGAAGGTGGGGCCTATGTCAAGAAGATGCAGTCTAAAGCCAACTGTGGTTGCTTTCCACATCATCTGCTAGGAAACCACGTTTGTACTCCTTTAAACAGCTTCCCCTGACTGCGTCTATGATGTTGCTTTTCCTGCGGCTATTCTTTCAATCAGAAATTCTGTTCCTGAAGGAAAGAGCTTTCCAAAGGGAAGCAATAAAGGATGTTGTTATCAGTTTCATCAAATGCTCCACCACAGTGCATTATGAAGTACAAGTTTGTTTAGGTAACACAGTGAAATCTTACTAAGTTTCTATTTATGCAATTCTACATAACTCAGTTACAACATTATATATTCAGAGCTGAGCAAAAAGGAGGGGTTTGGTTGGTTGGTTGGTTTTTGTGGAGAATAATTTAAAAAATCTGCAGAGTTTTGGATAAACTGGAGTAGATATGAACACTCCATGTTTAGAGCTACATCCAAATGTTAATTGCAGTCCAGGTAATTTTGGGAGGGATGGGAAAACATGCATAACACTCCAGTTTAGATCCCAAACCTAGATACCTGGTCATATATCTTAACTTAGCTTCCCTCTAGGCCTGGTGGGATGAAATGGATGCTGTGAGCAGTCAGATGGCAGGGGCCTGGCTAGATGCTTGGCAAGCTTTGGGGGTGCCGAGGTCTGGTGGTGAGTCCTCACTTGCTGCTCTCTGCCTTCACTGCATGCCAGCCTAAATAAAACATCCCCACATGTAGTTCACAGGAGAAAAGAAAGGCTGCCCTTGCCTCTCAGCAGCTGCCCCTGGGGTCTTCTCCCCAAAGGGAGAAGCTCAGAGGACTTTAGTGGAGCACAAGGACTGTTCTTGCTTCCCATTTGCGAGGATTGGGGCTGCTTGTGGAAGATTCTCAACAGTTTTGCAGGTCAGTTCACTCAAAATTCATCCAAGTTATGCATAAGCCATATGAAATTATGCAAACCTCTCACCGAATCGCACTAGAGCACCATTTTGCCATATTGATAGAAGTACTATGAAAAACAGAGACAGGTACAGCTATTTGGTGAATGATTTCTTCTGTGGTGAATAGCTGTATTCCTTGAGTAATGCTTTCAGTGAAAAATACGCAACAAGATTTACAATTTTTAATGATTGATCTCTGCTGCTATACTAATGTTTATTTTACATATTTTTCCTGCCCTCTTCCTCACATAGAATTTTTCTTACAAGCAAAAGGATGATGGATGTGCTTGGACTGGGAATATGCAAAAAGGCAAAAACGTATCCACAATTCAGCAGAATTCAAAATAAGAAAAATCTTACTGAAGTTCCAATAATTAAAATCTAATTGCCATTCCTAAAACTTATTTTATTTTTGCCACCTGCTCTTTCATGTTGCTGCTAGCCATTTAGATCCAGGAGGTCAGTCTCTGGTAAACAGGAATTCCCAGGGTTAGCAGCTCTATCTTTATTGGAGTTCTTAGATCACAAATGAGCCCCAGCCTTGGTTTAAAAAATGGACTGTCTCACTTCTACCTACATGACTGAACCAGAACACAAAGAATAAAAAATTGAGCATAGATTTTACAGTTTCCATCTCTGGTTCTGTTCCTGGAAGGTTGCAGTTATTATCACCTCATGCTATTCACGTGACAGTCTGAAACACAATCCAAATATATGTGAACTCATGGGTAAGTATTGCATGCCAAGGACTGTGTGACCACAGTCTATTGTAAGCACAGCATGTGGGAAAAAGTGGAAGCACCACTGAGATGGCCTCTCCCTGACATTTCTTCTTTTCTAGAAGTAACCTCCTCTGACCTGCTACTTCATAGGGAAGCAGTGCTAGATGACAGACCGTTTCTGCAGCAGAGTGGCTTGGATGCTCACAGAAAGCATCAAAAAGCATCAGAATTTATTCAGCTTTCGTATGGGAGGCCGCAGCCTCAGAGCAGAACACATCACATGGTGGAGGATGGGTAGTGCTGCCTGTATCCAGACAAGCTGACCACTACTAGTTGTTTTTGCTGATAAACAAGGCTTTTGAGTCATTTTATTGCTGTTGCTTCTCACCTCAGTTATCCAGATGTGGCCTGGAGATCTCACTGCTGTGAGAAAGGCTGCAAAGCTGCAGGGTCACATTGGTGCTGTGTGCTAGGATCACTAGAAAAAACATGATGTCATTATAAAACAAGACATGACACTAAAATATGAGGCTGTGAAAGCCTGTCATTTGCAAGGCTGTAATATGCATTAGTGTAGTGAAAGAGAGAGCAACTTAGATGCTATGGTGATAATGTGCACTTACCGTATTTCTCTGGGCTGGAAAGAGACCACAACTCTTTATTTTGACAAGGGATAATATACATCTTTGAGAGTGACTATGAAAGAAAATTTAGCTTGAGATGCCAAGTAGTCCAGCATGCAACAGAAAGCTGCCAACATCTGCTGAGGTGTCACGTTTTCTTGTGTGAAAAATAAAACTTTGATGTAGCAGCAACCTTTGCAAGGGATGCACTGCTTCAGCAGAAAAACAGCACCTAAGGTAGAACATTGTCTGTTTATTTAAAATGAAATTAGGAACCAACAATATATTATTCCTGGGTTTCAGTGTATCCAGAGCATCTTGTGTGTTTCTTTAATGCCTATAAATACAAATTCAGCTTGCCACACACAGAGCACTTCATCTGAATCTCATCAAATGAGTACATTATTTACATTTCATCCCATCTTAAAATGTGGCTTTCTGTTTTGGGCTTGTAAGTGCTGCAGCAATGCCACACCAATGCAAGGGTGGGTTCCTAGCATTGTGGTCCAGATCCTTTCCTGACTACCGTGGTGTCAAATGGGAATGCCTTCCTTCTTATCCCAAGTGGCATTTAGACTTTTCATCCTCAAAATGAAAATTAGGGTCAATTCTTTTATAAAAAAAAAATAATCAGGATGTCAACCTGAATTAATTAACCAGGTTTCCTCATTTGTCTTCTCTTCTCCTGCACCCCCCCTCTTTTTCTGCATGAGCAATCACTTAAAGTCATGCATGTAATTATCTGACAGTTATTTCAAAAATAAGTTAAGTAATCCTTCTCCCTTTTTTTGACTGGAATCTTGTGCTAAGTCTACAGCTCTTTCCAGGAGTGTGAAGCATAGATACTATTACCATTTTTAGCTACACTCATTGGCTTTTATTCCTTTTCACAGATACACAAAATGCAAAAGACTGTTTGTTTCCATGTCTCTGTATTTTTTTTCCAAGTGTAAACTAAACAACTCTTTTTACATTTCTTGCTGGTTAGCAGCCAATGTAAATGCTTATGCTAGAAGAACAAGCCCATTTCCTGCCGTTAAGGCTTTTTTGTTTATCCTAGGGCTACTCACTGCCACTGCCTGCCCCTGACAGACTATTAACCCCTGTTTCTAGCAGGCATACCAGATGTGGGTTTCTTAAGCAAATTATTGGTTATTTCACCACATGTCGTTTTTGCAGTTAAGTGTTTCCAGCCTCTCAGAACATTCCACAGAAATAACATCACATTTTCCTCCAACCTGTTAATTAGCATAATTATTTATCAGCCTGAAAACCACAGCTAGAGTTTGTTAAGCCGCGACAGATATGCACTGGACAATGGCCCAAGAGACTTGAAAGAGTGATGAGAGGAGGGGGGCTGTGGAAGCTGACTGAGAGGCTGTGGAAGGCATACTGTTTGCATCCCCCTCCACCACCTTCTCTGAAGACCCCTCCAGCTGATAAGACACATGCCTTTTTCATGCTGCAGAAAGAGGGGGTTTCAGAGTTACTTGTCTACCAAGATCTACCCAGTGGTAACTGGGAGATCTGGCCACAGAAGATGACCCAAAAAAAGAGGTGTTATGAGAAACACGCACCCTCTGCCATACCTGGCACAGTCCAATCGTCCCTTTGCATCAGTTTGCTTTTTGTGCACACATCTAGTCTCCCTCACTGAAAGGAAGGACGAAGATTGCAACATTTATAAGGCTTCTAGGACATAATTTCTTCAGTCAGCATGTGAGATAACCAAGAAGGTTTTTGTCCAGCATTGTGCATGCAATAGCCATCCTCAGGTCAAAAACCATAGCACCTTGCAGAATACATTGCAAGCAACAGGTCCAAACTACTCATTAGATACTAGTGATAGATGGAATACAATATTGGCCAATACATTTGAAATGCTCAGGTGATCCCATTTTTTCAACCTACAAATGAAGATGCAGGTCTGTCTTGGCCCTTAGCAGGGTAAGCCTCTCTCGCCGCTGGGCCCCATGTGAGTCTAGTGCTAGAAGTGTTTGCATAGGTCGCTGTATGGGGTGGATTGCACTCAACTTTTGAAAGGTTAGGCACTGTAATTTTCTACCTGAATGTGTCTACGCTGCTTTTATAGCTTCAGCAAGTCCTGTACTTCTGCCAGCAGTGGTGCTGTGGTTTATGCATACCTGGTAATTGACAGGATTTCATGTAAAAATTAATAGTAGTGGTATGGAACAGGGATGGATATGTTTCTAAGTGGCTGCATTCGAGCTTAGAGCTGAAATAGATTTTTTTTTTTTTTTTCAGTTAGACCTCAGGAAAACATAACTTGGACAAATGAACTAGAATGTCCTGTGTCCACAGTTCAAACATGCTGGTTTTCCTAAAAAATGTTCAGGACATCCAACTTTATTCCCAAGCCTTCTGGTTCATTTTCAAGCCTTTAGACATAGTAGGAAGTATCCAAGACTAGAAAGCCATACAGGGCAGTGATCGCCTAAGAAGCCCCTTTGCTTCAGAATTGGTGAGGGTGCTGCACAGATTGATGGCTCTCAGGTATACCTAAAATTACTGTAAAATAAATGTCACAGCACTGCATGGACCAGTTGTCCACATGACACATTAGTTGCCATTAGTTACCTATTAGACATTAAAACACAGTGCATTAAAACACTCTGCTTAATAAACAAGTGGACAACAGTCTCACATGATGGATACTAACCCAGAAAAACTCTACTGGAAGTTTCAAGTCTTCATGAAATGCAAGGGCCTGTGCTTGCTAGCGTCATATCCACAGTTGGTTTTGCTTTATTGTGCTAGTTCCTGTAATACACTGCAGGCCAGATGCCAGCAGGCTGACATGAGTTTGAATAAGTGGCCGAAGAAATGCACAGTCCTATGAACAATGAGGACAAGGGCTGTTTCTCTAGATGCTTGGGGAGATGTTTGATATAGTAAAATGTAATGGCAGACTGACATTTTAAGTGATCAGCACGGGATCATCGCTGTTGCTCAAGCGAATCACACCGCAAGAGGAAACCATTCAACATAGACAATCTCGATGAAACACATTCAGGTCTTAATACAAGACCTATAGGTACCAAGCCCAGGCTCATGGAGCAAACACAGGTATGCACATTTCCAAATGTTGAAAGAGGTGCTGTAAAGAGAATGGAGAGAAGTGAAAAATCTTACCAAACTGAGGTTCTACTGGCCTTTGGCAACTGTATTTCTCAGGTATTCACTTATGCCTGTTTTTAAAGAAATTGAAGGTTTTTTTAAAAATGAAACATTTTACTGACTTAGACGAGAAGGAACTGTCTGTCAACAAATAGGAAAGATCATAAATATGATGCTCACAGGACCCAGCTTTGAATTATCCAGCAAGTTATCTTTTGTTGCTGACATTCATTCACTCCTTTGTGTCTTAATATGACAAAAAAATATGATTTTTCCTAAATACCTTAGTTGCTACCATTAATTGTTCACTTGCATTCTGTTAACCTTCACAGGAAGGTAAGGGTCCCAGTGAGAACACATTCATTTAGGGACAAATTGATGACAGTTCTTTTTGCTATTTCTAGAAAGACACACATGGGCCACATTTTCTCACAGGAAGGAAGAAATATTGATATAAGCTGAGTGCACAAATACCTGCAGAAATGTAAATTTCTCTGGATCAATGGCTAAACCCAATAAACTTTAAAGAAAAATCCTACTGATTTCAAATGAAACTATTTGTGACTGAAAATGAATCTTCAGTAAGTCATGACAGCTTTGGGCTCTGCTAGATCCCCTTGCCAAAATTCCCCAGATCAAGCAATGCATGCTTGCTATGTTCTGCAATTGCATCTGCAGTGACTCACACGTACCAATGCATATCTGGAGCCCAGATGTTACGTGAAAGGGTGAAAATATCACACTGGCTTAGGGTCTATTCTTTCACATTGCTCCCTTGATGATTTCTGCTCCCCTCCTTCCCCACAATGTAATTGAAAGAGAGAAGACCTGATAAGGTTTCCACATTTCTCCTTAGGAATCTGTGGCATTCACTTGTGGCTGCAATAAATAGGTCCTTTAATGCCATCAGCAGCTCAAAAGAATTTTGAATGCATACTGGAGTGCAATCTCTTAACCATTTCCTCTCATCTCCTATTAGGCCACTTGTCCTGCATAAGTTTTGGGTTTTTTAATGATAATTTTAACTGCATGATTCAATAAACTAGGTGCTATTGAGGTAAGATCAAGACATGTTTTGCTATACTAAAGAGGAAAACACACATTCCCTTCAGCAGCATTGGTGATAACAGCTCATCCAAATGATTTTTACCCTTTTCTCCCCTTAGGCGTTCTATTCCTTCACTTACTCATGGGTTGGATAGGGAAGGATGATGTAGTCAATACAGCCAATTTTCCTATAGGCTTGCAGTAGAAACTGTCTTTCCAGAAGCTGCAGGCATCAGGATGGGACAGATGAGATTAAATATTCAAGCTTCACTTTCATTTATGAAGTCAACATCTTCTGAGTTTGGAAGTGAGGGTATGCACTCTGTGTGTGCCCTCAGTTACTCCACTTTGGATTTCTTTTTACGGTTTTCCCAAAGCAAATATACTTTCATACTCCCTACTTGCTAGCAAGGACATCATTTTTACGCACCTGCATTATCCACTGTCTTCCTGAGCAGTCATTCGATGACAGTTAGATGATGGAGGGCAAAACATGCTTCCAGAAGAGCCATCTTTTTGAGGAGATTCAGAGTTTCAGCCTGGTGTCTTGCCTTAGTGAAAACTCTCAAATGAGACGTTTCACTCCCCACCCTGCATGGGGTCCCCAAATCTCTCTTGTCACTCAGGTTTTGTCTCAAGCCACCATCAGCCGGCAGGAAGGTGAGCCAGGTCAGGTTGCAAGGCAGTAGCTCAGCTCCTTGGGAAGCACATGGGAGCATGCAGGAAGAGAGGTCAGACCTTGGAGAGAGGTAGCAGAAGGAAGCATGCATCCTGCTCACACCATTGCCTTACACAGAGAAAGGAAGAAACTTCAAGTTGCAGAGTGGCAGAAAGCTAGAGGAGAAGCAAGATCCAGGCAGCAGCCTTCCACCTACATTCTCCAGCTAGCCCACAGTCCCGAATCTGGAAGCACCCTGTGAGATTTTTGACTATCACAGAGCAACCCCTCTAGTGGTCTTCTGCCCTGCACAAGGTCTCTAGGAGCAAGCCACCCTGATAAGCACAAAACCCACCCAACCACCTGGGATCTGCCTATAAGGCATCTCCCAGGGAGAGGGCTCCAGCTGTGTTTTATAGTTACCACCTGATGTTGTTCTGGTCATATCCTCCCATCAAGTGACCTGTAAACTCAATTCACCTGGGCAGACAGCAGAATCTGGCACAGTTTTAGCCTGTCTTTCTTCCATAATGTCATCTTCCTAGCTATTTTATTATATCTCATATTTTATCTTCACATGAATAAGAGTTGAAGGTTTTTTTTCCAGAGAAAAACCTACAGCTCTGGTATTATTACTCATCATGGGTATAAAGCTCTCTAGCCTTATGTTCTTTAATATACTTAAATAAAACAACAAAACATTAATAATGTTTGTTATTTAAGATTAGTTAAGTGAACACAGGCATTCACTGCTATATTTCAGCCAGAGAGGCCCATTAACTTTAATCTTTTTTTTCTCCACTCTGACAAAACCTTTAAAAAATTAAAAAAGCCATTAAAATCGTACTCCAGAAATCTCTTCTCTAAAGCCTTTCAAAACTGCTAGAAAAGTCTGTATCTTGATTGTAAATCCTCCCACTCAGACGTCTGGTTTTTTTTGAGGGGGTGGGTTTTTTTGTAGACCTTAGAAAGTTGGAAGCCAAAGCAAGTTTATAATAGAAACTCAATAGAACAGCAGCTGGTGGCAAACCCTAAACATGCCTCGACTCCTGTTGCTCCAGTAAGATATTTGGCTAGTCGGGTTGAAAAATTTGAAGGAGCCACTGTGTTATTTGATACACTACAAATAACCTTCCTAATTAATACCCTTTCTGTTTATTTGTGAAAGCTTCTAAAACATAGTTCATAATATTTAACTCGTTTCTCTCTGAGAAATCCAACAGGCAGCCTGAGAAGCCTCCAGCAGGCTGGGGAAGCTGGAGAGGCAAGCTCCGTGGGACCCCGTGCTGGCTGGGCAGTGAGCCCCTAACCCAGCTCTCTGCTGTTGATGCTAACACTGCTTCTTCCCCAGCAGTGCAAGTGGACAATGGGGCATACTCGTCCTAACTCCCATGTGCTGGCTTGTGTTCGTTTGACTCTGACCCTCAAAGTTATTTAAACTTCTTTTTTTGGTGTGTGTGTGTGTGTTCATGTGTGCTTAATTTAATATCGGTCCGAATCTCCACTGGAATGCTGGAGCCCAGCATTGCTGCAGCAGCTGTAATGAAAAACAGTGGTTGCACACCCCAGTTTGTGGCTGGTGCAGGCACTCCAGCCCCCTGCCCTGGTGGCTGCGGCACCCTCCTTTTCCTGGCCCTTCCCTAGACGTGCCAGGGGCTGCACTCCATGGCCTGTTATGCAGTCAAATGCTTTTCCCGGGGATTTTGCATCTTTGCTGTTGAGAAACCCGAACTGCTGCTCAGTTAAAGTCACCAGCAGTTTTCAAACTGGTGTTCATCTGTGAGATCTCGAGTGAGATCTCACTTCGAATATTTGTTTGCATTTCTTTCTGCAGCACCTTCCTAGCAGGTGACAGCAAACTGGCGAGGCTGGATGTGCTACGTGCCCTGGCTATCAGTGTGCAGGAATCTTAATGACAAGGGTAATCATTTATTTGTGAGCCCCAAAGAGACCTGATTTTAGCATTGCTCAACGCCTTACAGTGTATCCAGGAAAGCAGAGATTAAATTGTATGAATATTTAATTTATCGCTATTTAAAAATTCAGATCAAGGGCTTAAAGGAATAAAGCAAGGAGATACAGTCATGAACATGGTTGTACCTCTAGTGCTTTTGTGATCATTTGACATTTGCAGATTCTGCACTACACAGCAATCACCAGGGTCTGTAAAAAAGTGTTAAAAATTTCCTTCTGTGATACTCATCATCACAGACATGTACCAAAATAACTGTCTCAGTCAGGGTATGGGGAGGTGTGATGTTGGGGTGCAAGCTCTGATTGTCAGCATTTTGCTTGTCAAAGCCCTTATAAGGGTAGATGTGTGTATGCCAGCAAATTGACGCTTCTGCCAGAACTGTTCCTTTACTCAAAATCTCGTTTTGCCACTTCTTTACAAGCATGGTAATTATCTCTATGTTGGGCATAATTTAGTATACTGCTGCCCATGCTGGTAATGAATTCCTAATGTCATTTTCCATCAAACTTCCAGCATTTGCTGTAGACCTGTACAGTTACAGTAGTGAGTGCTCAGAGTGACATATAAGAGTGGAGCATTCTTACCTATAAAGTCATCTGTCTTTATCTTATTATATTGTATTAGATTATACTATATTTTCTTTTCTGGCCAGAAACAGGAAGTATAGTTCAGACAATGAGGGTAAAAATCTACCCAGGCTGAGAAGCATGGCTTTGCTGTGTTACATCATGGCTTCCTATTGAGAGATCTAGAAGAAACTGAAGATGTGCATGATATATTGCCAAAAAGCATTCCAGTGAAAGCTACCTGGGAAAGTCGAATCTCTGGAGCAACACTGTTATAGACTTATATCAGTCTCAGCTCCCAAATCTTAGGATATTATCATTTCATCCCCCCTTTTTTAGACTGAGGGAAAAAAGTGGTGGACAGGGCACAGAACTCTGTATTTTAAACTCACCCTTTTAAAATCTGACTTTGCACCTTTATACAGCCTTACTGGCTGCTCACTAATAATTACTGTATGCTGAGAGCATCCTGAAGTTGCAAAAGGGAATTGTAGGTATTTCAGAAAGAAATAACAGTATGTCCATACACTAACGAAACTTCTCAGGCACAAAAAAGAACACCCTTTTGAGACTGCATGTAGAAATTTTGACCCCATGTGTACAGAAGTTAAGTTTCTACTAGTAAACTTCAAGCCAGAAAAACGTCTTTGATAATTCAGGGGTATAAAATCTTTCTTAAAATGTTCAAGTCAAATTAAACAAATTTGACTACCCTGGTAGTCTACACACCTGTAGTGCTTGCTCGGAAGGGTAATATTATGTTTGTAGTATTTTGATTCGAAGTTAAATAAAGATTAATGTAAAGAGACCTCCTTAGAGTAAACATCAGGATGATTTTGGTCTTCTTCATCAAAAGTGTCACAAAAGTGGCTTCAGTTTGTAACCCTACTTAGAAGAATGGCTTGAGTGACGCAAAAATGCCACAATGACATTTCACCTTATCACCCCTGGTGATGCAACACAAAGCATTCAGGCATTTTGTAGTATTGGTAAAGATTTCAAAATCATATTTTTATGACCCATGTGAAGAAAATATAAGGTCTCATAATTAACAATAAGTCACACTTAAAAGCTGGGAGTTTTCACACCTTTGCTCTAATTTATTTTAGTCAGCAGTATTGATGAAAAGATATACACTTACCTGGGAATTGATGGGAAATCTCATTTGAGTTTTGTTAGACCTCTTAACCTTCTTCACAGCATTTCAGAAACTCTGTTACTAGCTAAATCCAGATTGTACAGAAGAAATGGAAATAACAAATAAGCTTACTATAGCCAGTTTCAATGGCATCACTTTGATTTTGGGGTTGGATCAGGGCTGGTTCTTACATTCTTCTGAATAGCTCAAGGGCTAACAGGAAATTTGACACTATTCTACACAAAGATGCAAGAACAAAACCAGTTTCCCATGCAAAGAGCAATTTAGTGGCATTTCCATCCAGAATCCTAAGGAAAGTATAAGCTTGTAGGCCAAAGACTAGAGACACAAGAGACTTCTGCCAGAAAAAAACAATAAAAAAGAAAACTTTTCAGTTCAATCACAAGTCTAAACTCATCTGAAGTTCAGAAATCCTTTACAAAATTCGTGGTGCAACTGGGCAAGCCAGAAAAAATCAGAACAGATTTTAGGACATGGTGAAAAGGCTTTGTGGATTTTAAGGAGTGGTATAACTATCTCTGCTATCTTTCTTACGGTACAGTAATATTCTCTAGGATAAACACATCTGTCATGCTTAATTACATTTTCTTAAAAACATAAAACTGGCCAAATTCCGCATCTGGCTGTGCTGGGGTAAATTCAGAGTGAAGCCTGTAAATTCAGAGTGAAGCCTGTAAAGTCAGTAGAATAGCCTATAAAATCAGCTGAATTGATTCAGATTTGCCTACTGGTAATTTAGAGCAGAGGTTGAGCACAGTTGGCTCCAATCTATATAAAGTGACAGTGTGGAAAAATGGGAAAACAAAGTCTTGCCAAATCAATGGAGTGACTCAGAAAATATTGCCATTGAATTATGGTCCTCTAAGCAGGCCACTCACTACAAAAGATATGCTCTCTAGCCTTGCATCAAGACAGATACAGCATTTTTAGTTGAATTCTTGCAATGACCTCAATGTTAAATCAGGTTTCTGAGGTAGAAACCCAGCATATTTCTTGAGGTCATTTTTTCTGTAGGACTTGGACAGCCTCTGCTTTGTGTATATACTTTTTTTAAAAACTTTCATGTATTTTCAGGAAGTGATATCATATGAACATGCTGGTAAAATTAGCCTGAGGCTTTTACTCCATTTATATACAACAAAAGAAATCTTTGTCACTAATTACTTACAAACTTATTATTGGTCCCTTGTAACTGCATAGCCAATGATTACAGCAGAAAAACAATAATTTTATGTAGTTATGAATAAATACCAGCACAACCCTCATATTATCAATAATCAGTGTAATAAAGCTGGCTCATTGTTCTAGCATTAAAAGGTCCCAGTATATACTTGATGCTTATGTTAACCAGAGCTGTGTTTCAGCTTAATATCATTTCTGGGAATACTGAGACAATCAAAAATTACTGGCTTTCATATGATACACATATGCCAGAAGGGACAGTCTCTGGTTTTCAGGCTGTCTCATTAGTAAAGTTGGCCTCTTCAAAAAGGACTTGCATTTCAATAAATCTCAGTGCCTGTGCCTACTTTTTTCTCCAGAGAACTTTCAAAAGATACCAGGCACATACAGTGTATCACCATTTTTTTCCCAATAGTGTGCAATGGTTGCTTATTACAGAACAGTACAAATAATGTTACTTTGAAATGTATATGTGCCATATACGAGACAAATAATGTTGGTTAAGAAAAAGTTTAATTTCTTGTGGAACTTCAAGCTCTGAGCTTGAACTTTATGCTCATGTATCTCTTCTGCAATATTGGGACGTTCTCTGTGGTGGATAAAACCAATTTTGATAAATTTAGCCCTACATTGAAATTTTCTCCAAATCCCCACGGCAAATCTAGATTTATTTGGGGGGAAAGGAAACAGGTGATTTAATTTACAGGACTGACGGTGAGTAAGGCAGTGCAGAGCAGCTTTTCCAGAGGGGTCAGTCCCCAGGCGTGCCTGCCCAGGCACTGAAGCCTTTCCCATGCCCAGAAGCCACTGGCACGAGCACCGCTATGTGGCCGCTGCCTGGGCTCCCAAGCACGAAAGCTGCTGGGAGTCAGGCAGCCCCCACCAGCAGTGCCCACCAAATGTTCACAACAGAGAGGCCAGGCAGCTCCTGTAAATGGAGATGAGCCTGTGCAGCTTTAGTCACTCACCTTTACTGAGTACCTGTCAGATCCCATAAGACACAACACTGCCTAATGGCTTGGGCACACGCCCACCTCTCCACACCTGCTTACCTTTAAATTTTGCCTCTGACGCTGTGTTGGTGTATTACTGTTGTGCTAAACTGTCTCTGTTGGTTCTTTCACAGATGAAGTAGGCATAATAACATACTTGCATCAGCTTGAGAAAGAGGCATACAAAGAAAAAAACCTGTCATTTCTTAATGACACTGAAGAAAGTGTGAAAATGAGATAAAATTTGACTCTGACTGTGTTTTGCCACTTGACTGAAGCCAGGAATTCACTTTGCACGTCTCCCCATGTGACTCACCACAGGGCAACTTGCAGGCAGAGACATGGGGGGAATAATGTCTGCAGAGCTCCTCACTGAAACTGTTGCAGAGGAAGCTCTCAAAATAAGCAACTCAGCCTCAGGAAGGCTTTTCCTTCCTGACAGATCCATACCAAATGGGGACAAGGGAGATGCATGCCTGGAGGCAGCCTATACATGTCAGGGTGGAAGCTGGACTAGACTCTATTACTATAACACTGCTATAACTTTAAGGAAAAGTAACTTCTTTACAGCTGCAGGATAGCTACATAGTCTGGCTGAAGTGAGAGTGGTATACATCATTTGCTGAAAATATGCCAGTTAGTTTTTCCTTTCTCCCCATGCCGCCAGTTTAGTAGCATGAATCAACATGCTTGCAAACAGATAGAGGTTTGCCTGACAAAGCTTATTCGAAGTATGGTATTTAGACAGGAATATCATGTCAATCAGAAGAATGTTACTGCCTTGCTATTCTTATATGCAGTGGGAAGGTTTTATTTATGTCCCCTCCAAAACATTCTCAACCCCTAAAAGCTACTGCTCCCTTTTATATTAAATAACAGAACCCAAAGCAGCAATGAGGAAAGCATGTAAGCATGTGCTTGCAGTTAATGACTCTACACACATGCTGAAAATTAAATGTATACTTTGTGCTTTCCTGGATGCAGGCCAGAGAAGGCAGCTCACAGGATGAAGTCACTAATGAGTATAGTATAAGGCTCACAGCACACTGTGGGGATCTTTTTCTTCTCCGCTGTCTAGCAGTTTTAAAGGAAAAGACTGCAGTCTTCCTTCAGTGCACTAGTGTTTTGCACAGAAGGAAAGTGTGATCTTTAATGGGGGTTTATGTCATGACTCTTGAAATGAGAGTCACATGGGCACAATTCTGATAATGGCAGTACATTGACCTACCCTGTTCTCATGGGCAAATGCAGCTAAAACCTATAGCCGATATTGAAACTGAGCAAAAAGGAGTCCAGCTCTGCTTGTTGCCATTATACCATTTTTCAATGTTTCTGCATTTTTATTGTTTGGTTGTGCATGTATAATGACATACAAATTGCCAGTCACAACAACGGTTGCCCTTTCCTGTGTTCCTCTCCTCCCTCATGGGGTTGGGCAATAAAGGTGGAAAGAATTTGCCCACCCTTTCCAGAAACATTGCAAACAATTAGTAAGTAAGTGTGGGTGTTTCTTGCTCAAAACAGAAACCCAGTTGGTTTGGGGGTTCCTTCTGGTGCATAAGAAGATAAAAATTGTTTTGTTAATTTCATTTGTCCCCCACTCGGAAAAAAAAAAAAAGCTACATTTTTGCTTCTGATTTCATTGGCTTTCCCTGAATTATTATTTCAGTGGATTATGGATTACATGAAGGATGAAAACATGAGAATTTGAGACCTCATGTTTATGAGAAGAGGCCAGCATCTCTCTTGCCCAGTGCTTCTTTGGGTTATTCATTTGTGCACAGTCATTCACATTTACCGCAGACTCTAGTCCCACAGAACATAATGCATGAAAACAGACAAGAACATCTAATGCTTTTGTGCATAGGGAGAAAACAGCACATAAGGAAAAGATGTTGAGGTTTTATTACTTTTTGGATCCATCTGTTGACTTCCGCTGCATTAACCTGTTCAACCAAATCCCAGCCAGGATCAAGCAGTGGGAAGGATACACTGATCAGCTGCAGAGTTGATGCTAGCTTCGGGTTCAGGCAGCTGTGCAACGCACAGCAAATACAATGCACAAAAGCAAGATTAATAGGAAAACAGGAAGGGAGGGGAAGCATGCCTATGATTTCTAATTTAAGCAAATACAACTGCACCATGTCACATACAGCAAGCGATCACGTCCACTTCTATTTACAGTGCCTTCACGTGTCTATGTAAGGAAGTTGCCTCTGAAAACGCCAGTCCCAGAAGCAGAGCAGCAGCCATGATACAGAATAAAACCCTTAAGACAGGAAAAAACAAAGTGCTGCCCTGTGGGCTTGACAAGCACCAAGGGCTACCCTTCCCTGTCTTCATTCAACCCCAACCCCCTCTCCTCTGCCTCAAGGAAAAATAGCTTTTTCTTTTCAACCCCAGTTCCTTCTGCTGTAATGCTAAGGTCTCAGAGAAGCGGTAGTCTCACATAAATCAAAGGTATTCAGACTACTGACAATTTTTTAAATGAAAGAATACTCCAAGGACAAATCTCTGTGATTAACAGGAAGAGGTTGCAGATCAGGTGATGTTCCAGCTTTTCTCTTAGTCTCATCTAGCAGACTGAGAATCAACATAATTACAAACAAATAAAACATCTCAGCCTGTAGCTGGAGCGCCAGGGCAATGCACTTCTACTTCTGCCATGTGAATACTCCTTGTATGTTATTTTCCCTCCTTTCTCTATCCAATTTCTTGCAAATGTGCTGGTGCTCATTTTTTAAAAAGCCTGCATACATTGGGTGTCTTAAAATCCAGTGCTTCAATTCACAGGTTTCTTTGTTCTCTTCCTGTGCTATGCCATTTATAGGATGGACTAGCTTGGGGACAGTGACCACCTCTGGTGGTTCCGGGCTTTGTCCAGAGCTGGAAACAATCTCACTCTGGTTTTGAGGCTGCTGGCTTAGGTGTCATACAGTGATCAAATGCAGCCTTGGTTCTGTCCTCTGGCTGAGATAAGAAAGTGTTTTATCTGAGGGACTCCATTTCTAATCCAAACCACAAGCTAAGACAGAGGGAGAAACCAAACCCAAAGGAAAAAATTGGTGAAGGAAAGCAGCAGGGAAAAGAAGATGTATGGGTATGTGTATTTAATGCATCATTTAGATGGTGAATGTGGGAGTAGAAATATCTGTCAGCTTCTTAACACAGGGTAGTTTGGCTTTGTCTCTGGAGTATCTACCTGTTCTACGGCTGTAGTGTAGTTACAGCTACAGAGTGGGTCAAACTTTGCCCTTGGTGATACTTCTCCAACCTTGTTAGTGACTTACTTGTCCTGCTGTCTGCAGTCAGTTTCAAAACACAAGCAGCAGTTCATGTTTTCTTACCTGTCCTTTAGCTCTGCATGAACTGTTGACTGTTAAGTGGCAATGAAGAAGAGACTTTTAACAAGCATTTAAAATTTCCCATTAACCTCTTTGTTTCCTTGTCTTTTGATGTCAGGCTAGCTGTTTCCCAAGAGCTGACGGTATTGCGAGAAGGAGATACTATGGTGGTGATGCAATTGCTGAGGCAGGACAGACAGAAGGGGAATGTTTCATTCCCTAATCTTCCCCTTTTACATGGCTTTCACAATGTTTAATTTTCTAATCTTACTTTTTTCTGGCTTTAAATATTTTAAAATCATAAACAAATAAAGATTACAAAAGTCAAACAGTCTGAGTCTGCCTCTGTGTTAACATAGTGGATAGTTTCATAATATAAAAGTTTATTTCTAAATAAGGCAAAGATGAGATCTTCCCACATGAGCTGGAACAACAAAAAGAAAAAATCATTGCTGTTGTTGTCACTGGAATGTGCTAGTGAACTTTATCACTGTCTAACAGGGTTTTGAGGCAAGGGACAGTTTCTGAGAAATGCAAGTAAAATAAGTCATTGGCATAATGTTGTTAGGCCCCTGTGAATTGCATTGTGAGAATTAGTCAATGTTCTTCTCCCCACATCAGGCAGAAGTACACCCTTACCTTTGAATATTATCATAGGCATGTTGGTTGAACTCAAAATGTAATAGTTCATTTCCTTTTTAGCCCTCTTTTTGTCCTTTTTTTGTCTGATCACTTTTCTCAGGAGTTTTGCTGTGTATCTTTTGTCACCACACCTGCTGCTTCCTGGGGTGAGTGGGGAGATCCTGTTCAATGCAGTCATGTTCAATATAATCTGACTGAATCCAAATTATAATGACCACCTGGATCAGTCAGAGATACAGATATGCCAGAGTGGTTCTTCATGGCCCGTGAAAGGTCTGCAATCAGCTTCCATCACTCTGTATCTGATACGCCCTCTTTAGATACTTCATAGAAGTGACCTCTCTGCAAGGTTCCTCCAAGGTATTCTTAAGAGCACACATCTCACCCTCATGATAAATCTCTCACTGTAGCAAATATCAGTTACTAGATGCAAAAGAAAATAATCTTGGTAATCTTCTCTCTGGTACTTACACACCAACATGCAGAACCAAACAATATGTACTCAAAGTTATGCTGTTCTGAATACCCTCGTGTTATTTTTCACAAACAGACCAGAAACATTTTCTATTAACATTAAATTGCAAAGCATTGTTGCTTTGCTTGGATGATATGAGAAAAGATTTTTCCACAGATGGTAGATGAGGAAAGAAGAAACCGGATCCTGCTTTGCAAATGCATACAGTCCTGAACCCACAGGGGGATGGAGCAGCGGCATTTGTCACAGCTAAGGGAGACCATGTCAATGGAGATCCCTTGTTTAAATGTTGGCAACACATTATTGATTAGCACCTGCTCCCCACATTCATCTGGGACATTGTGAGTTTATAGATCATATAAAATGTTTCCTCAGGTGCAAGGACCGAGGTGGTGTGTTTGCGCAGTTATTGTTAAGCTGGGAGTGAAATTAATTCAAATGACTTGTGAATCTCCAGGGAGGCAGGAAATGGGAAGTACCAATTTCCATGAGGTAGGATGCACTTGGCCAAAATGGGTTCTTGGTTACACCTTGGACTTTTCATCAGTTCCAGGATCCTGCAGAGATGGGAGTGGAGCCAGGACCTGTCCTGGAGTCGTTGTGCCTCAGCCTGTGTCTCGATCTAAACCATCGGTAGGTTCCCTTGCTCTTCTCCCCCTGTAAGCTTTCTCCTCTTCTGTTTTAATTCCAGCTAACTTATTTTTGGCTGGTGTGCAGTGGGAAGCTATCCAAACTTTTTCCACAGACTTTATTCTCCACACCGGCAATCACAGCTGTCATGACTTCATAACTATGAAACAGTACTGCAGGCGGGGGTAACAGGCCCTGGATTGTATTCGTCTGGCAGGAGATATAAAGAGGCAAATGCAACCTGTGTAATGCTTGACCTCATGCTGTGTTATTGCAGAAAAACACTTTTATCATGCACACAAATCACTTCTTTTTTTTTTCCTTCTTTCACTTTTCTTTAGCTCAGAAGGTCAGTATTTTCAACACACTCTAACCACTAAAAAAAAAAAGTGTTCACAAATAAAGTCCATAAATAAGTATGGGTTATACTGACCCAGACTGAATACCTGTGGTAAGAAGCTGGTCCTCTAAAGGCCATAGCAAGGCTCCCACTGACTTTATTTGGGCCAAGAGTTCACTCTTAACCTCCATTTTCTCTGTACTAAATGTGATGCTGGTACTATACTCTGATGAAGGACACATGTAGATCTACTTATATGGCAATATTATTGTGTTTTTTTCTTTTCAGTGGAAACTGTCAGAAAAAATAATATGAAGAAATTACAGTTAAATGTACCACTGAATTTTTCGCTCTGCTATCCCAGTTCTGCTGGGTAGCTGCTCCATGCTCTTTCCAGTGATTTTGATTGCAGCTGAAATCCTCAACCCTGTATCTTCCTGAGATGGAGTAACAAGCCTTGGGCTGTATTGTTGGGTGGTGCTGGCTTTTCCCTCTTCTTTCTGTGTGTGCTTTCCACAACAGTAACATAGCGAATAGCTGTGACATTTGAGGTAATGATGAAGGAATTCTTAGTGAGGAATCGAGCAATTTACTCCTTTTTGAGGATTTCATTCTCTCTGGAAACTTTAATGGACATCATGGCATTGGTTTCCACATTGAGACTATTTACAAGAATTGCTTGGTCACATGGGTTAGCAGTTCCTAACACAGAAAGCACATGCTCTACAGCACATTTCAGGGAGCTCAGACACTTCTCTTCTTTCATCTGTTTCTTTCAGTTTGCCAGTTTTACTTCAGCAGTTTTAGCCATCAGTTACGAACCTGCCTCTGAGCATGGATGAACACACCTGCAACTACACACAGGAGATGGAGTCTAGCTCTCTAAGTCAGGTAACAATAAGCTTTCACTGGGCAGTACTGTTCTGCAGCCCTTACCCTGTCTTCTGCTGTATTCTGCCAGCCATATTGCAGAACTATGCATTCTCATGAAAGTTTGAGGGATTTTGGCATATGTGTGTATATATATGTGCACATATATATATATATATATATATACACACAATGTGTATATATGTTTGTACATATAAGTTTTATATTCACACATGACTTTTCTTCCTGCCTCACATTGTGCAAAAGGTATATCCACGTGGAATACAGCCATAATCTTACATAGACAGGGACATACTATATAAACGTGTGTGTTTGTCAGTTTGTTTTGTATGGCCCCCTATCTTAACTACTTCCTATTGCTTTGGCAATCAGATTTCACTGGGATTAGGATAGATTTATTGTTGGTTTTGTATCAAGTTGACAGGTACAATGTCAGTTAGATTTTGCTCCACTACAGGTCTTCCTAGTCTGTTGGCAGATTGCATCAGTGCAACCAGGAGAGTTTTCTAGGGTTTACAAATTTGTCATTAATATGTAAATCATGCAGTTGTGATAAAACCCCCATAATCTCTGTTTCTCCAGAGGGGAAATTTACCAGACCAAAGCCTGTTGTCCTCTATGCAAAGCATGACTAAAATATGGTGCATTTCTGTAGTTACTTCCATTTTCAATTCAGAGTAGAAAGGGGCATGAACTGAAGCAAAAATTAATTCTTTGTAATCTACTTATAAATCTGTGGACATAACCTATGGTCAAAGTCATGCCAACCACTAATTGCAAAAGGGTTGGCCAGGACTCCACACACAGTAACTGACTGTAGCATCACAAGGGGCAAAGTTAACACTGAAACACTTCTCCTTTGCTGACATGCTACAGCTCCGAGCTATACAAGAACGAGCAGTTTTCAAATGATTAAAGTGAATGCATCTATCAAAAGTCAGTGTTTTTGCTTTGACATTTGTATTACTATAGGTAGCCAGCAAAAAAAACTCCAGTGAAAGTAATTTTACTGCTGCAGTGACACAAATGAACATCTGTAGACAAAAGTCCTTCATAATATTTCTTTTAAATATTTATTTTAGATTACAACTCCCTTGACTGAGAAAAACATTTTGCAGCTATAACATGCTGATTGTACAGTTGCTGAAGAACCCACATAACAGCAGGGGTGAGGTTTTACAGGCTCCACAATAATGTCCAAGCTATTAAACATCAAGCAACAGCATTTTTTTGGCCTAACCTGAGAGGTCTCCAGGGAGAAGCCATAAAATATAGCCCTGTACAAGATGTCACCCACAGGGGCCACACTGAGTTTGTGGATTAAACTTTAAGTGATTAACATTGATGTTTAATATCTGCTAACAGTGTGAGTGCAGGTCTAACCAGTGTAAGAAAATGCGGTAAGTTCCTTTTTTACAAAGGTAGAGTGAATCAGCCCCAGAGGGTGATAGTTGTGAAGCCAGACCCAAGATCATTTACCAATAGTAATTAACCAAGTAGTCCAAGGTTTGGGTGTTTTTAAGTACTTAAAAAGAATCACCAACAACACAGAATGCTGTGGAAAAGCCCTTGCTAGACAGGAGAAACAGAGGTGAAGTGCAAAGAGCAGTGGCAGATTTCAGGACTTGGAGAGGCTGCTGAAGATGCTTCCATTCAGGTCATAGCTGGGAAATCCAGCCACTAGTGCAAAAAACAGAAGAGCAAATGAATGGATGAATAGAGCCAGGGATTCGCTTTATCCACAGCTTATGAATTGCTCAGCTGGGACTGGCCAACAAGCTCTTGAGCTAAAGCACAGACTACCAGTGCCTTAAAGTCTTGGGGGTGGCAAAGGTAAGTAGAGTAAGCTACGCTCACATGCAGGACAGACTACCCACATGTTCTGCAGTTCAGCATGTGAAAAACAGTCTTCTTCTCAACTGGGCTTTGGATACTGTACGTCATGCTCTGGATTCAGGGCCATGCATATTTTCTATAAAAACAAACCTAGTCTACATGGAAGTTTTTTATTAAGTTAGGAGTATTGGCTCTTGAAAAAGAGTTTTCTGATAACAGTCCTATTTTCAGTTAATCAGTCCTGAGAAAAAAAAGAAGCTAGGCTGATGACCTTGCCAAGAGCACATCCTTACTTAACTTTGCACATGCGTTATTCCAAGCTGGCAACGTTTCAAGCTTCTGCATGTCACCCAACTGATCTCCTTCCTTCCCATAGACTGCAATGTGTTTTAAGAAATATTATCTAGACATTGTATCCATAGCACTGGTGCCTGCAGCAACCAGTGGTGGGCTTAGAAGTGTATAGTCCAAGCAACCACATGCACCTATGCAGCATAGACCCCATGGCATCTGTTGCTGCTGCTTCCTCTGATAGCAGCAAACAAGGTACGGAGATGCATGTTTTAAGAGATGCAGGTTGTACCAATGAATCTCACTCAGTCCTACTCCAGAAATGAGAATGAATAAACTAGAAAGAATATGTCAACACTGTGCCATCTACTTCATACCCACTCTCTTGTTGAAGATGTCATCTATCCAGACTTCTGTAAGGCCTTTAATACAGCCTTCCATGGCTTTCTTGCTGCTAAATTGGAGAGATATGGGTTTGACAGATGGACTGTTAGATGGATAAGGAACTGGCTGGGTGACTATATCCAAAGAGTTACAGTCAATGGCTCAATGCCCAAGTGGAAACCAGTAGTGAGTTGTATCCCTCAAGGCTCCATACTGAGACCAGTGCCATTTAATATCTTCAGCAATGACATAGATGATGGGGTTGAGTGCACCCTCAGCAAGTTTGTGCATGACACCAAGCTGAGTGGTGCACTTGATTCACTATAGGGAGGGATCCCATCCAGAGGGACCTTAAGAGGCTTGAGGAGTGGGCCCATGCAAACCTCCAGAAGTTCAACAAGGTCAAATGCAATGTTCTGCTGAGTGAGGGAAATTCCCAGTATCAATAGAGTCTAGGGGATGAATGGATTGAGAGCAGCCACTGTGAGAGACTGAAAGAGTTAATGTCTCAAACATTGTGGTGGGGCAAGTTCTGCTTAAAGGTGAACTGCATAACAATGCACGGCAAGGAATCACAGATGAAAAGCCCATCAGCACAGACAGCAGCAACAGGGCAGGGAGGGGAGGGCATGCTGGACGGTGCCCAGCTCCCTATTCTGATAAGCTGTTGTGATACAAAGATCAAACAATGGCCATGTCTGCAGGGAAGGAGAAGTTACTCCCCAAACTCCCCCAAGGCCACTGCCCAAAGTTACACCTAACTGGCCTAATAAATTCGAGTGCCCACCTGAAGGAGGGGCAAGGATGGTAAAAGGACACAAACTGAAGCCCCAAGTGTGCAAGACCACTGGAACTGGGCCCCTTGGCTGACTGGATCCTTTGGCTGACTGAACCAACTCCGGGCCGAGGGGCAGTGAAATCTTTCTCTCTTCCTTTTTCTCTGTCTGTCTTGTTCTCTCTTTCCTTTTCCTTTTCCACAGTCCCGACACCTCATCCCTTTAAGACATAAAACTGTTGAGTAAGTCTAGGATTAAGAGTGGATCCAGCCACCCCTATGCCCTCCTCTGAGGAGGAGTCTAGAAAGCAAGGGGGTCTGCTCTGAGCCTTGTTGATGCAATGGGAGGGCTCTCCTTATTCCTTAAATTGATGTATATGGTTACCCTGGGTTACACGGTTTACTGAGGTAGTTCCATACCAATTCCTGTTGTGAGAAACCCTGGCACCGACTGTTATGCCTCCCAAGTCCAGTTTGCTTCTGCCATGAATAAAATGTTTAACTGATCATTTGGTGTTGTTTCACCTTAATTTAGCCCAAGGGAATTCAACACGACTCCCTGGGCTGTCCAGCCTGGGTCATGACACTCTGCAGGGAAGGACTTGGGGATGCTGGTGGACAAAAATTGGACTTCAACCGGCAATGTGCGCTTGCAGCCCACAAAGCCAACTGTATCCTCAGCTGCATCAAAAGGAGTGTGGCCAGCAGGTCGAGGGAGGTGATTCTGCCCCTCTACTCCGCTCTGGTGAGACCTCACCTGGAGTACTGCATCCAGACCTGGGGCCCTGAGTACAGGAAAGACATGGACGGTTAGAGCAGGTCCAGAGGAGGGCCACAAAAATAGCCAGAGGGCTGGAACACCTCTCCTATGAAGAAAGGCTGAGAGAGTAGGGGTTTTTCAGCCTGGAGAAAAGAAGGCTCCAGGGAGACCATATTGCAGCCTTTCACTATCTAAAGGGGGCTTAATGAGAAAGACAGTGAAGGATGTTTTACCAACGCCTGTAGTGAGAGGACAAGGGTCAACAGTCTTTTAAACTGAAAGAGGGGATAAGGAATAAATTTTTTACAGTGAGGGTGGTAAGACACTGGAACAGGTTGTCCAGAGAAGTTGTGGATGCCCCATACCTGGAAGCAGTCAAGGTCAGGTTGAATGGCGCTTTGAGCAACCTGATCTAGTGAAAGATGACCCTGCCCATGGCAGGGTGGTTGGACTAGATGATCTTCAAACGTCCTTTCCGACCCAAACGGTTCTGTGATTCTACATTTCCTTGTTGTTTATTATGGGTAATACTACTGGGGCTGAAATTCTTATCATTATATAAAGGGAGCTGCACTCCCAGGGAACATCCTTCCTTCAATTACTTAAAGAAAATGCTGGAAATATAGGACAGAAAAATTGGGATTGAAAGAGTCTTCTTGGCTCACTGAGTCCTGTGTGAGCCTTCCGAGTTTTAGTGTTGCTTGGGGTTTTGAGCATGTGTGTGTTGTGTCATTCATTTTTCTTGTGGGAAGTAGTATATGTCTCGGTAGAGGCAGCAATTTACTGTACAGCCAGTTTACATCAAGCTTTAGCTTTCTATGCATTAGCTCGAATAATAGTAAAACTATTTGAATAATATGAAACAGTTTACAAAGCAATTACAGTCACCCCATCTGAGAAAGTAAACAGGGGGATAGAGCTAATACATAATTTTAAAGTAATGAAGTAGGACTGAGGCAAAATCGTATATACAGTCAAGGATTCCTAAAGAATTAATTTCCAGCTCCAACTACTAGACAATCCTCCCTACATTTATTGTCATTTAGGTGGTCATGCTATAGTTAATATATGTCTGACTGATCCCATTCCACTCTATTTATTATGCTTGTATAATACCACACTTCTGTAGGAAATCATCCAGTGGGTTATTCCTATGCTGTGTCTTGCTCCATAACATGTAATATTGAAACTTGGATCAGCAAAAATTGCATAAGAGGGAGAGAGACACTGATTATCTGCAAGGACAGTCCAACAGACACATTGCATTCACAGGGAAGGAAGAAGGAGTTTATTCTTTTAGCAAACAGCAGTGATGACCATTTCCTGGCTGTGGATAAAATTCCTTCATTTGGGTATTTTTTTTATTCTTTTCATATTAGGTAACTCTGCTGTCCATTTGTGTTTGTACAGCAGACAGTCAAAGAAATTAGATGTGGAAATATGTCCTCCTCATCTTCCCAACCACCTGACTATTCCTAAACCTCCTTCTCCCTTGTCGGCAACCCGGGCTTTATTCCAGCCTTTTACACTTAATGCATATTCTCTATTAAGTAAAAAAACAGACATCACCAGCCTCCAGTTTATTTCCTCCTCCTAATGCACCAGTTGATTGCTGGTAGTGAAAACCTCCCATTACTGCCACTTGGCCTCTTTTACATGCTTTTTTAATTTGTACAGTCATTTCACAGAAGATAAATCACAAATTAGTTATTCTGTGGTACTGATAGCATAGTGTACTTTCCTGGATCTTCAGCATGAGAAATGAGATATGCACCTGTAGGTCTGTCCCTGGGCTCCTTGTGCTGCCTTTTAGTGAGAAATCTTGCTAGCTGAGGGGCAAAGCAATGGCAGGAAGCCATTCAAAAACCTGCCTAAACGTGTTGCTTATCTATTTGTTTAATATTACCTGACATTTAATGGCATGTACCTTTAAAGGTATGAAAGGTATGAAAAAAACATGTTTTTAATATGCTTCCATATATTCTCAGTTACATTTTATTATATTTAAGGGCAGTGTAATGTATATATAGTATAATTGTAAGCCCTGCAAGTACAAGCAGGGATTGTATTTTATGAATTTATCACTGCTTACAGTTGGAGGCCTGTTTCCAAAGTTAAGTTTTGCAGCATTGACTTCTGCAAAGTCAACTTTTATTATACACACTATTGACTTTCCTATGAGGATAGACTGAGTGAGTTGGGGTTGTTCAGCCTGGAGAAGAGAAGGCTCCAGGCAGACCTTACTGCAGCTTTTCAATACTTAGAGGAGGCTTATAAGAAAGATGGGGACAGACTTTTTAGCAGGGCCTGTAGCGATAGGACAAGGTGTAATGGTTTTAAACTAAAGGAGGGTAGATTCAGACTAGATATAAGGAAGAATTTTTTTACAATGAGGGTGGTGAAATACTGGAACATGTTGCCCAGAGAGGTGGTAGATGCCCCATCCCTAGAAACATTCAAGGTCAGGTTGGATGGGGCCCTGAGCAACCTGATCTAGTTGAAGATGTCCCTGCTTATTGCAGGGGGGGTGGACTAGATGATCTTTGGAGGTCCCTTCCAACCTAAACCATTCTGTGATTCTATGATTCTGTGACTTCTTGACACACCTGAAGGATGTACTAATTTATCTATTCCACTACGAAAACGGTCTAAGAAATGTAGGTTTTATTTTGAATAATGCATTGCCAGCACCTCCACGTATTGTTCACTTAACTAGTGTCACTGCTCAAAGTGTGCTCATAACCTGGGCAGTGGCCAGCCCTTAAGGAAGTGAGCTGGTGGGCATTTATCCTCTGATCAGTCAGCTGTCTGACAGACCCTTCCAGAACAAGCCAATGCAACACTTGATATGCCCCAGAAAATCCTTCTGCAACATTCTGAAATCACAGAAATGCAAAAATCCAGCTTTGCTTCTTCTAAAGAGGAAGACAAAGATAATTTTTTCATATGAGTAGTTTCCCGAGAAAAAGCCTAACTAGAATTTGTGGTATCAGTGAAATAGTTTTGAGTGCAGTATAGAGACACTTGGTTAAAGAAAAACAAAATGTCTGATTATTTTAAATATTGCTATGGATGAATGGAAAAGTTCAAGATTTTTTTGTTTTCTAGAAGGCATTTTAAAAGACATTTTAAATCAGAAGACTAATTCTTCCAGTTCAGTCAGAGTGACATTTGCGTTACAAGCATTCAGGGATCAATATGATGGTTCGACAGGCAAAGCTAAGCAATTGCTAGTGTTAGGTCTTTAAAATGGATGAAAGTTTGGAGGGAGCTTCCTTAAAGAAAGACAACTTTAAAAAGTGCCTATGTCTGTGGCACATGATCCTCAAGTTAACTTTTCTTATTTTCAGCATAAATCAGCCAAATATAATCTTTTGTAAATTGAAGAACCAGCATAGAGCTGTTTCAGGTCACAGTCTTCTTTAAGTAGTCAAATTTGCATCTGCACTCCATGAGTTCAGTTAAAGAAATTTCAGTTAAAGAGACTTTCCCCAAAACAAAAAGTCTAAGAAACAACATGCACTTCTATCTGTGCCAAAACTCTCTCAGAGAAAGGTGCTACTCTCTCATTTTAAAATGCGTTCAAGAAAACCTTGAAGGGAAGCAAGCTAAAATGTATCCCTGATAATATATAGTATTAAAGGGGCTTAAAACACTGATATAACTGGTTGCTGAAGTAGAACTAAGTGGGAAATGCAACAGCCCCAAAGAAATGCATTTACGGTGGAAAAAAATGCAGTACAGTAAATGCTTTTCTGACTCAAGTATTTTGAACAGTGATTGTGATAAATGAGATGTCAGAGGACTAACAAATACTCAAGTGACAATGTGGCAATTAAATAGGCACACTGGCTACTACGGTAACATCTAAAGTTGTTTTAAAATCCTTCAGAGTGTTTTATGGATTTTATGGCTTGGGTCTGTGACAGCTGATACTCTGACATTTGATGTGAATTGGGTAGGGCATACATACCATGAATTGTAAGTGTAAAAAGTAACAAAGAGTCCCAAGTCTGTTGCCTTTCAATGAGCTTTAGCCTCTTAAGTCATTGTGAACATCGAACACTTGAAAACGCTGCCCAGTGCCTCTCCCCCCGCTTTGTCTGCCTTGTCAACTTAGACTATAAACCCCTTGGGACCAGGACTGTAACTTATTATGTATAACACCTCACACAATGGAATTTTGATCCATGTAGATTCCAGGGCCTCTAAATGCAGTAGCAACATATATAATTTGAAAAGCAACACTTTTATGATACTGAATACAAAAAGGAATGGGCATCAGCAGGAGAAAGGAAGTGCATCAAAATATCAATAGGAATTGCCAGAGGACCACTGGGTTGCAATTTCATTACAATGAGAAACCCTATGCACTTAGGAACTTCTAGGTAAAGGACAAATATTTACACCACAAACTAACCTGCATTTCATACCCAGAGGCCTGATTTTATCTCCCATGAACCATGACAAACTTGGGATACCTCAGAGAAAGGAATTACACCAAAGTTAGGATAAGTAGGCAAAGATCAATTCCTGAGCCTTTTAATTTGATACAGTATCACCAAAGATAATGTGTAAAAAAAAATTCATGAATAAACAGAACAGTGTGTTCTGCCAAGTAGTATTTTCTGGTATTTGTAGTGTATAGCCCTGTGCTGTAATACAAGGGGACAGCTTCCCAGCAGCATTAAAGCTGTCAGCAAAATTGCTCGTCTTCATGTTTCTCTTCTTTTCATTTTGTTTCAAAGTTCTCATTCGTTATGCCATTTGGCTTTTCCTTTCTCTCCCACCAGCATTCAGAGCTGACATGTACATTACCAAGGTACTGTTCCCAGGAAGGTACTGGGTTCCCTTAACTGCAGCTGCTTTCTGTGCCCATCAAGAGCATACTGCAAGAGATGCCGAGAAAGTTCAAAGACCAGTACTTTCACTTTCTGAGGGGTTTGGTAGGTATTACAGGATTATCAGTTTGACAATGTTTGCCAGGGTTATGTACATGACTGCAGCCCTCACACAGAGGAACCCAGACATATGGGAAATCTTTCCTATACATATGGGCAATCTTTCCTATACATATGGGCTTGCTCTAACCCACATGTATCTCATATTGACTTAATTTCTTATATCACACCAGCCTCAGAGAGCAGAAGAACAAATGAAACCACAGCATCTTTGCAGAGAAAGCAAACAGGCCTGTTACCACTCAATGGAAAGTATACAGGGTTCCTGGGATGGGCTAGTACAAAAATAATTTAAGGAAAATATGATGGTTTTGAAAGGATCCTAATTATATTGTCTTCAGATTTGCAATACTTTCTCGACTTTTGACAGGTCCTAATGTAAGGACCTGGAAAGATGCAAAAGACTAAACTCCAGGCCCAAATATTTCTGTGGTTTTAGCCCTGCAGAGCCTCTGTGAATACTGAGAGGTAGGAGAAGGCACTGTGTCCACTCACCATCTTTTTACTCTCTAAACTTTTTCTTAGGGATGCAGAAGGCATTACTGATTACTAGCATAGCATGGATATTCTGTAACAACACTACATAAAAATTGCTTGCTAGATACTGCACAAGCAAGTAGATGAACTTTCTCTACATACATCTGTCTTGAATTTAGGCTAGGCTGGGTGGAGAGCAGGAGGAGAAGGGCAGGACAGGGAGGCTGGCATTAGGAAGAGGAAAGCACTTATATTTAGTGCTGCCATACTTATCTTCACTCTTTCATGTCCCAGAATACTGAGAATCAGGTGAAATTAACATTTTGCAGTGGAGCCCATAATTGCTGGGCTTTACATACAATGTCTGCATTGCTGGCTTGATCTGTTATTGCTGTCTGTGGGACTGAGGGAGTTGCACAGGTGTTAAAGTGGACCAAGTCCTGCTGGGCACCTGCACTCCCATGTCTGGGGCACCATCACAAGCACAGGGCTACCATTCCTCCAGCCCAATGCACCAAGTTAGAGCAAGACACAGACAGAGAGAGCACAGCCCGGCTTTCTATGAGGACTTGTTCATCATTTCATCCTGGGGTACAGAAACTTAGCAGAAACAGGCTTCACAGCATCAGTGATTGCTAGGTACATGAAACTCTTGTTGAACTAATTCACGTCTCAATAAAAAGTAGTCTGTTTCTTGTGTTGTGATGCATAATGTAAGAGCTACATGATATTGTACACATGGATACAAAGCAACTGCTTCCTTTCCAAGGCTGGTGTCCTGGGTTGCTCTAAAAGGTCTGATCAGGAATGCTGGTGTGGTAATGCTGGGATATAATAGGTCCTCTGTGAGGCAGCCCTCAAATATTTCTCTTAAAAGCTCATCTCACCATGGTCATAATCACCTAATAATCTTAACACATACTGCTTTGAGAATGTAGAGTATGTTTTATGCTATTTGCTTCAGCAGACACCTTGCTTAATAGAGCTATTTTGTGACCAGACATCCAAAAGAGAAAGAAATTCTTATCCACATCTATAGGGTACATAACTTCCTAATGTAACATTTTTGTTTTCATTTAAAACTGCTCTGAGTAGGAGAAAGGTTACATGAATAAGTAGGAAAGAGGTAGCTCAGTGGGAGAGTTGGAACAGTTTTGACGTCTAAGTTATTTTCCATGCCTAGATTCTTTTCCACAATATCATTTTGATTTTTTTCCAAGAGCACGTTAAAAGAACGACAATTTTGTGGTCAGAGTATAAAATCATGAACAAATTCTCAATGGGAATCTGTGGATAGACTCTAAGTTGGGAAAGAAACTTTTATATCCCTGTACAAACAGGTGTAATCCCCAGAGGCTCTTTGCACTCAGCAGTACTGTTTGGTATTCAGTTACATACAGACTGCGTACACCCCGCACAAATGTGTTTATTATTATAATGAGTTCATACATACATAGAGCATACCATATAGTGTGTATATACACAATAGATTGTGTAGTATTTGTGCAATTCAGTGTGCTCAGTGAGTAACTGAGTATAGGCTAGCTAAGCACAGATATGTATAGGTATTTGGAGACATGGTTTGCTCTTAATCACCTAAAAATAACAAACCAAGTTCATGTAGGAGTCAAAGGATGCCTACAATGGGTGTAGCTCTACCTTCTGATTCCTGATGTTGCATAAATTAACAACATTTTAAACCCTGCCACATACCAATCCTCACAAATTCATATCACTTGCAAACCCCACTCCCTGAACTAACACATTTCACTATTTAAAGATACAAAGGGATCATGTATAATAATCCAGTTAATAGGAGTGGAGAAGAACAATGTTACACTGAGCAGCTTCTGCCTTTTCTTTCTAACCCAGACCAGCCACCACTCCACCAGTCCTGTGACTGCCCCTGGAACGACGTTGTCACCAACAACCACCTGCCACCCAGACGAAGATCAACCGCACATGAGTAGACCAGGACCCAGGTTGCCCAGCTGCTCCTCTTCTTTCACAGCCTAGCAAATCCAGCATCCCTGCTGCATTCCAGGTCCTGCCCCTCTCCCATGCCCCGATGGCCCTGTTGCTGCCATATTAGCATTTTCCTGTTCTTGGTTACCTTCTTGAGGTTGCTCTGACTCCTCTTCCATCTTCTACTCATTCCTCAACACAGAGGCTTCCTTCTTTGTAACTGTTTGAGCACTGCTCAAGGATGCTGTTGGCCCTCACTGGCATGCTTAGAGGTCCTTGGATGGCTGGAGAGCAGAGCTGATGCCAGCTTACCAGTGCTTGAGCTCAGATGTCAGCATGGGGCAGTCTCTCTGTGACTGATCTCTCTCTTTCAGTGAAAGTGGAACAAACCTCTGCTTTGGGCACCATCTGTTCAATAAATGCTGATGAATTTCCATGGCCCTATAGAAGACCACATGGCTTCTGAAGCAGCTGTGGTTTCTTGGTGTTTGGGGAAAACAGTGGCAGGGTGAGTAATGTAATGACCTTATCTGTTCCCCTAGTTTCTGGGAAATGTCAGCTCGGCTGCCTACTTCCAAATTTCTTAATCAGGTGGCAGAAAAGTAAAATCACAAGCTACAGCACTGTGTGCATATCTGAAGGAATGCTGTCTGATACTTAACCTCCACTGCTCCATGCTTTTGTTCTTTGATGCCAATATTTTTTGAAAACTTCTGTGAAAATTTTATTAATTTCTACAGCTTGCATTTTTCAAATCACTCCCTTTTTCTTCCCTCTGGGACTATTCCAATGCAAATACAACAAATGTTAAGATCTGGATAGTCACTGATGCTTGACATACAACAGCACATCTGAGGGAGGGGAGTGATCTGAAATGGACATCAAAATGAAGCAAGCTTAGGGAAGGCGATGCGTAGCCCTGCTTGTGTCACACCTTCCCTGGAGGAAAATTTGTCACTCTTGAAGAACTGTTTCCCCTACAGGAGTTACGACAGAGTGTCTGTCGAGATGCAAAGCCCACAGAACCTAACATAACCAAATTTAAGGGCAGGGGCTTGCACCAGGAACAGGAACTTGTCCACCAACATGTAAAATGGAGACAGACAGGACTTACTGACATCTGAGTCCTGGCTCCATGCAGCCTGCCATTCTCCTCTTCATGAAGTTAAGCAAATAAATGTCCTCTACATGCAAACTTTCTGACTCCATAGTGCTGAAGCTCAGAGGCATGTTTCGGCAGGTTTTGCTGTAAGTGTTAGTAGTAGCAAAAATGCGAGTTTTGAGCATAATGCAAAGGGCATGATGTGTCAGGCTTTAGTCTTCTCTCACATCTGCTCTCCCTGGGTGCAATCCGCTGGTGCTACCCCTGTGCTTCCATCTGAAATTTCAGCAGCTGATGAAATTGAACATAATTAAAATATGGCTACGAAAAGTAGGCATCTTATCTCACAGCGGCTGTGTTCGAACAGCGAATATTTTCTAAGTGTCCCCTCCTGTATGTGGCAGTTTAAATGTAAAGATGAATGCCCTCTAACAAGACAAAATACTAGTAGGTTCCTTAGAGAAAATTACTGCCTAAGCCCTGCTGTGAAAAACCATTTGGTTGCTAGAAGTAGTCAGCATGTTGTCACTAAGGAGGCTGTTGGTTGAGATGAAATGATTTGCCAGCTTTTGGTAAACAAAAGGGCTCTGTATCCCTCTGACTCATTGTGGAAGTGTCCTTTACAGCCCAGGAATGTACATGTTTTGAGGATGAAAATCCTCTCCTAAATCCAACTTATCCAATGGCTGCACAATAACTTCCTGTACACCGTAAAAACTGAAAATACCAAATATATAGGCTGACTTTGGACTAAACTCTGCTGCCCTCCTACGCGTGGATAGCACTCTAACACTCAAGTAATCCCACTCATTGGGATAAAGAAGATGCCAAAAGAGAAGGTACCCCTGATTTTGGAATTTTACTGCAGAGTTATTTCACGAGGATTTGCTTCAGATGAGCACTACAGCAGCACAGGCATCTGGCTGCAAGTCTTGTTCACATGGAAGCCCCAGTGGCTCATCTTAATTCATTAAAGAAAAGTAATTTAAAAAAATTGATTAAAAATCTATATGTACACTCAGATATGGATATTTATGGATATTTCATGAAATTGATAGATCATAGTTCCTGTTTACTGAAGCATCCTTTAGCCACTCTTAGCTGTTAGGGCTGCACCCCTTGCTGTGGCTTGTTGCAGTGCTGTTCATGTTGCTGTCTGTGCTGGGTGATGTGGGTAGAGGCAGCAGGACCTTGTGGCATAGCATGCGATGGCTGGCTGTGTAAACCACATTTCTCTGCTGAACTGACCCGAAGTGACTGCCATGCACCACATGTAACATCATTCTTGGGGATGACTCCACTAACTTGGTTTGAACAATATAAGAAATGGCAAATGACTTTGGAAATTGCTGATATCATACTTCCTTCCCTCCCCCACCAGTTGCTAGCAGAGAAACTCTAAAATCCCTTACGATGGCAGTTCCTGGGTTTTACTGCTTTTCAGTTCCAGTTGTTTGGTGGAAACAAGAGAAATGGAAATTGATTCTCAAACCAGAACTAATTTGAGAATTCTTCTATTTTTTTTTCCTGAGGTTTTCATGTTTTGTGTAATTGCATGTGTTCTGGAATTTAATACTGAATTGTTTTGAATTGCACAGACAGCGCAGCATAGACTTGGTATTGTGCTCTTTGCATATTATGCTGATGTGTTTGTATCTGTAGGCCACTGTAATTTGCTCTTCAAAAAAAGTATGAAAACAAAATCTCACAAGATTTAGAGCTAAATTTTTGCAAACTGTTTTGTAGGTGGTTTTGATCTGGCTTCTACAATTGCATTCCCCCTTTTGCTTGTCCACAAATTTATGTGCAAACAATTTTTTTTTCTCTCTGTGGCCTCAGATGTGTGTGTGCTAGCTACATTAGCACATATTCACGTGATCAAGCAGATGTGTTGTTTAACCACTTGATTCCAGCACAAATGCAATCTGAAGGTACAAATCAAAGATCCAGTTGCAAAAACTGTCTGATAAAGTCTTTCCCACAGAATGCCATCGTTGTAAAAATGAATGTGGTTTAAGAGCTCTTAGGTTTAGTGTACCCCGACCACAGTGTCCTTTCTGAAAAGTACTTATTTGAGAATGATATACACATTACTAGCTATAATATAAATAAAGGATATCCATGGAAGATTCATATGATATTGTTGCATTCAGCTTCAAGTTTTTTTCTCTACTTATAACACCTACCCGTGGCCTACACATCATGCAAGCCTATTTTAAGACCTTGAGAGAGGCTTAAGCAATGTATATGTTCTCTGCAGAAGAAAGAAGTTCTCTTTTAGGAAATTATAGTAACTATGCTTAGGAAGACACTGGAAGACACTGGATTCCACATTCTGGAATAATGTGACTGGTTAAAAATTTCAGCAGGGTATCTAAAAGGTGAAGTGGAAGGAAAGAAGTGTTTGCTTAAGAAGTATTAAGAGACAATTTGAAACCAGGTTTCTCAAGACTTGCAGTCTCTCAGACTGCTCTAATTTGAGAGGGGAATGAGAAATTAAAATTAATATTTCACTTGAGAAAAGAGTGCAAAAGATGTCCTGAAATGAACCATTTAAAAGGCTTTCTTTCAATTACCCTTGGATTGGAAACTAATCTCAGAAACTATTTTCCTTACATTCAGTAATTAAAGCCAAGTTCGTATTCTTCAGAGAGAGCTACATCTCCATGTGAAATGTCAGGCTTTTTCCAGAGACATTTGTGGGCGTGATCTTTGAAATATTATAATTTTTTTTTTTCTCCTTCTTTAGCTTCTTGTGTGGTAAGCAGCACTGACTTCCATTATGGGGAAGATCCAAGAACATTCATGTATCAACTTGGTATATTTTCAAGAGTTTAATTTTTTTTTTGTCTAATACGGGATCTAGGTTCCCCTGAAAAAAACAATATTGTTTAGAATCCAGTGTTTGGTAGCCTGATGCTGGAGCATTATACATTGTCGTTCAAGAAAATTTATGATGGATGAGAAGAGTAAAGGGAGTATCCGTCAAAGCCACATGGACATGTGCATCCTTCCAAATATAATTCCTCTCCAAACTAAGCAAGGATTAACTAAAGATGTTTTGGAACCACAAAATGTTATTTTTAAAAGGTAGCTAGTGATTGAGATAGATTAAGACTAAACATGGCTGGGATTGGCCAAAACCACGAAGAGCTTAACTAGTTCGTATATTTATGGCTGGAGCAGAATTTGAGGGCCTTCAGCACTCCAAGCCCTGAAATCCTCAGGCATATTTTGCAGTAGGATGTTAGGCTGTTGGTTTTTCTTTGCTTTGTTGTTTTTTTAACGGATTTGTCCTTTGTAAAGCTTGCCCCTTCCTCCCTCCCACGCACATAGGCAGATCAGTTCAAACAGTGTCCCTGCAGGTCACTGAGTCCCAAAGCATTGCCCAATGCTTTTTAAAAAGCAAGAATGATTCAGCTGAGAGATGCTTCATAGCCTTGTGACCAAGGTCACATTCACCAAGTGGCTCCTCTCCCACACTGCCTCCTGTTCCCAGGGGCACAGAGTGCCAGAGCAGTCTTTCCATGGGCGTGTATTAACACGATGGAGGAAGGGAGGTGCAAATGAGAATTAGCATACACATGTGTGGACTTGTGTCAATGATGAGCTTTATGGGAACAGGCGATGATTATTTCTTCTGAAGGCAAAGGAAAGAGTCTCTCAGTTTATCCCAGTGGGAGCCACTGTTTATTTATTTGAATTGCTTTCCAACTGTACCTATTTTAAGTGCGATATTGTGACCTTTTCACATTAAAAGCAACAACACAAAACAGACAGCTTTGATGAACTCCAAGACCCAGACCCCAAAGATGTTTACTTCTTTTATCTCCACCACTTGCTGAATCGATGCCATTCATCATTTCATCAACAGACCTGAGAAAATTAGCAATGCCTATAAATTAATCTGAAATCATCAAACTCAAACTTTTCTGAAATAGAAAACGTCTGGTAGTATAAGGCTGTATCTATCTCAAGAAATCTTCCTGCTCTTGCTCTGGTTTCACTTCAGTGGGACAACGTTGATTCACCTGGACTGTCATCTTGTTAGGACAGGTCACTCAAAAATCCTGACATAACTTACTCTTTTCAAAAATGTGTTTAAAAATTGTGACTGTGTTTTTCTGTGTAGTTTTAAAAGTCACTTAAAAATCTGAAAACAAACCATCCATACACATACATATATACATATGTGTGTGTGTATACATGTGCATATATACATACATATATATATATGGGGGGGACAGAGAGAGAGTATGTGTGAGAGAGAGAGTGAAAGAGTCAGTAATCATATCTTGCCGCACCCTTTGCTGGCTAAAATGAAGGGATCCAACTCAGCATTTACTCAGTGACTAAGAACGAGACCTAGGTCCAGATTCACTGGCAAAAGCAGTAATTAAAAAAAAAAAAGTTTGGACATTTTATTTGGCCATTGATTTTAAAGGATAAGTGTCTTTGTAAAGGCAAGGACAATATAAGATTGAAGAGATATTTATATATATACTCTAACCACAATCCTGGAGTTGCTTTAGATTTAGCTTTCCTCATTCTTTGTTCGTGTGTGCTGACTGCATGTTATGATAACTGGGAGAAGGTTTCTCAGGGGACTGGAGCACTTCCAGCACAGTGCGTTCTGCTGATGTGGTGAGTATCATTTTACCAATAACAAGGCAGAAAGTATATGCCGTAACTGCAGCTAATTTATTTGATTTCCAAGGACACTGAAATAAAATTTTAATTACAGCAAATGAAATATTGAGGCAAATATCTGAAAACAGAAGATTCTTTTCCCTCTTCTAATGGAAGGGGAGATTGTGACTAACTATCCCTTGTTAATATGGAAGAAGGTGAGGCGTACAACTTTTCTTACGTCTTGCAAGGAAGAAACAGCTGAAATCAAAGTTCACATGTCCTGTTAAAGGTTAGATGCTTCCAACAAAGGCAAAAGAAGTAAGAGGGAAAGAGGAAGCTATTAAACTCATTCCTGAGTCTCACTGCACACCAGTGGGCAGAACAGGCCTGGTGGAATGAGAGGGCATCCAAGGTGTTCTTCAAGAGATCGCCTCAGCCCATGTCCCTCAGGTTTGGCAAACTGGCACCAGATCTTTGGTTCATGCAGATTCAGATGATGGCAGTCAGAGTTCATAAAAAATGCTGGGTCTTGGAGGGAAAAATTAGATTAGAAGCTTGCTGGGATTAGGAGATGAACCACTGAGTTGTATCCTTTGCACGCAGGTTGGAAACACTGTCATTAGGAGGAATTTGGGTGTAATGTATCCCCCATAGTACATATAATATATGAAATAGAAGTTACATATCTTGTGTACAATATCCCCTGTCCTTCGAGGTCATATGGTTTGACAGTTTAGTGATTCTCACAGATTGCCATAAAGCATATGAAATTGGGAAGGACTCCAAAAATGCTGGCTCCTCTTCCCTGGGGTCTACACTGTATCACTTCCCTTATACCTGGCCAGGCTCCATCCCACAACACTGTGCCCATCTGCCCTCACTTTCCGTTGGAAGGTTGCTCCAGAGCCTCATGCCACCAGGATGAGAAACCTCCATCTAACTTCTGGATTAACTATATCCATGCCCACTATCTCCCCATGAATCTTTCTGTTGGCACTATTCCATATCTTAAACCACTTTTTGAGTGTCACGTGCAGCAGTTCTCCAGCAGTTTTTTTGGCCCTGGTTGCCACTCAGCCTTCCTATGCCTTGTCACACTTCAGACTTCTTTTGTGAGGCAACAACCTCCCAGTTTTCTCACTTGGGACTGATCTGCCACCACCCCATCCTTTTGTTAGTTCTCCCCTGCCTCAGGTTCCACCTGAATTCACCTCTCTTGATCTGGTGTGGAGGTAAATGTAACCAGCTCTACTGGATACCTAGCTCTGAGTGGTCCTAGGCCATTAAAATCTAGACCCATAATTGCCTTTCTTGTGTTTCTTGTCTAATTATGTCTGGCAGGCAGTGAAGCTTTGTTTCTCCTCCAAGTACTTTTTCCATTGATCATTAAAGCAGCTTTGTTCCAGCAAACATATCTATTGTGCATGTCAACCTTTCCTTAGGCCAGACACTGCCCACTTTCATGCTTTGTAAAACATCAAATGTACTTTGGCATGAAACAAAGACATTAATAACGATGTATAAATTCAGATGCACTAATTAGTTTGTGAGTAACGCATTCCACCACCAGTGTATGAGCTGAAGGAACACAGCCAGGAAATCCAGATTACAAGGATCACAAGGAGGAGTCTCAATTATTCTAGTCTTAGCATGTGTAACTACAACACCATTAAACACAGTATTATCCAACGCTTTTTAAAAGTCAGTGTAAAAATTGAAGAAAACTAAAAATACCTCTAGATTGAGAAGAAAAATGTGTTTCAGATCAACCATTTGGGATTCTTGGGAGTTACTGAGTTCCCCAGAGGCCTTCCCCACCCCCACTTTAACAAGATGCTTTGCCTGTGATGCCAAACCTGTATGTAACAAGCATGAGGGAAGGGTACCTTCCCTTTTTATTTTGCTAAATCTTTGCAGCAAGGCTTGAGAAGCAATTGACATTTAGCCAGTGCCCTAAATATTCTAGTAATAAATGCCTTGGCAATACCACAGCTAGACAAACAGATTAAAATAATGAGTGGTACAGAGACTGCTGTGCAACACTTTTTCCTATTAAAAAGTACTGCTTTCAGTTGCTTATCACTTTGCCAAACAATTCAAGCTGAAATGTTGAGTGTCTGCTATGAGGTTGATTTTTCTGGGAAAAATTTCTGCTAGAATGGAAACATTTATGAGAATGAAATTGCAAGATGGGAGAGGGAGGGAGAATCAGCTCCTTGCCCACATCAAAAAAAAGTTACTTCAGACATTTCACTGAGTTGTTGTTGCACTCTGGAACTTGAATTTATGATCATGCCAAAAATGGGGCTATTTGATACTAAAGGTGTTCAGCATGGAATTCCAAGATTATGCCTTTAGACCAAATCCAAAGCAATAATCCCCATCTGCTGCCTTGGTCAGATCCTTAATACTCCAGAAGGGATTTGGATACACCTGAAGTTTTGAGACAATAACTGCTTTGAGATTAAAACTGTGACAGCAGTAGCTTCCATGAAGCTTGAATTTCAGTCTCAACTTGTTCTCAGATGTAAATCTGGCCAAAACCATCCCTGAAAAAGCAAATCTGAACAATGCCTTTCGGGTCTCTATTTAGTAAAAATGGAGTAGAGTTAGTTCAAGAAAATGTTATTACTGAGAACAAAAATAAACTGCAAGGTTTACTCCAATTGGAAATGAAAGATCTATAGAGCTCAAGCTTAAAGATCCAGAACGATACTGTGCTGTTAGTTAGTGATGAATACATCCATCAACACAACACCTCAGGAGGAAAGTGTACATCTCACTGAAACGATGCAGAATGCAGGAATTCATCCTAACGGTCTCAAGATCCATCATGCACAGCATAGCCAAAATCCTCAAATGAAAGCCACAGAAGGACAGGGGAGCATTTCTTGCTAGCTCAGAAGACAAAAACTGAGAAGCTCTGGGCTCCCTGGAGACACCACGTCTGCTCTGATGCAGTACAACATGCTGATCATTACAGTGTGTTCATTTTTGACTGTTTCTCATCATTCCCAAGCCGATCAGCTTAAGCACCAAGTGCTTCTTTTCTATTTTTTCCTTTTGACAGGTGATTGAGCTGATTCCTGGTAAGGATTCCCAGGAAGTGCTGCTTGAGCAAGTATTGCAAATTTTGGGCAAATTGCATTATTACTATTATTGTTATTATTTATTAGTATTAGTATTAATTATTTTCACTGTGATATTCATGGCCCAGTATGAGTTGCCGGTTCCATTGTGCCAGCAGCACAGGTGACTACAAGCCTGATGCTATGGGCTACTACACTGTGCTAGGTGGCATCCTTGCTTGGGGTCCCACAAAAGCCCCAGTCTCATTGGACTGGGCTACAAAGTACAGGCAAGAAGGGACAGGCCGTGGCCCAGCCCAGCAGGCAGGGCTTTAGGAAATTCCAAAACACATTGAGGAAGAAAGGAGTTGGGTGGGAAGAGAGAGCTATGGAGGTAACCTGGTACAGCCGCACAGCAGAGAGACAACCTCTGCCCTAGGAAAGCTGAGCTGACAGCAGCTGAGAGGAAGAGCAGCTCATTCCTGCAGCGGAGAAAGGAGGGCATACAAGTGGCCTAAGCCCCACAGAAGCCAGAAATGGGATTGACATCTTCCACATCCCAGCAAATTACTGGCTTGTTTCTACTCCTCACCCACACTTGGGTGTCTCCCCACTGCTGGATCCCTTCCTGACCCTTTCCAAACAGCCACTGGGGTCAGCCTGGCTCTGCTAACCCCACCAGGGGTCCTGAGGGACTGGCGCTGTTTGGGGGCATTTTGGGGTGTTTCCACTGAGGCCATTGAGGGGTTTGGTGCATCCCTTGCCAGGCATGGCAGGGGCTTGGCCGGGGCGAGTGGGGGGTTCAGATGCAGTGCTGGACAGCTGGGGATGCACCGGTGGGAAGCATGGGGGGCAGCCACTGGTGGGGATGAATATCTGCTTTGGGTTTGGGAGCTGCTGGAGGCAGGAAACAGGGATGTCTGTTAGCGAGGTCTTGCCTTCAGGTTTCAAGTCAACTTTTTTTGTTTCTTGTTAAAATCCCAAGCCACTGTCTGGGCATTTCCTCAGCAAAAAGCAAAGATACAAGGCTGTCTCTTTTCTTACAAGGTAAAAGCACAGTCATTTTTGTTTTACTACATTTCATTAATCCTTCATTGGAAAAATGATAAAAATGAACTCTTCTCATAGCTGTCAGCTAAAACCTGAAATTTCTACCCTCTCTCTAGAAGGCTTTTGGCTCAGCCAGAAGGTTGTTTAGCTTTCCCTAGGCTAATGCGTTCTTGGAGGTTTCAATTTTGTAGTGAAAGTTGTCATTTTTTTCCTAACAAGAATTTTAGTACTATTTAATAACAGTTGAGTGGGCTAAATGGATCTTGGGCCTTCAATGGAAGGTAGGGAGGAAAGTAACATTATTTGGTTTAAAAGTTGGTGTTAGCATTCCAGTGGCAAATACTACCTAAAGAAACATTTCTAAAGCAAGCATCTTAAATGGTGGCTGTTATTTTCTTCAAGGTTTTCTTCTTTTTTTTTTTTTTAATTTTGCCATTTTCAAAGTATTTAGAAGATATAGACTGCAGTATTATAATACCTGAAATATCACCCATAAACTAGAGCACCAGAGGCTTCCTACCAATGCTTGAAAGACCAGGAGAGGCTTTCTTTCCTGAAGAAATAAATTGTGCACTCTAGTAGGAAACGTCATCTGAGGCAAGTGCAAAACTGAGTGAGAGGGACTCAGAAGAGCATGGTGAAACACACAGATCATAAAGGAGAGGAGAGTTTCCTAAAAATACTGAAGTGGGAAGTGGTTTCCAAATCAACATAAATATAGTGAGATTTGTATACAATTATATATACTAGTGTGCTCTCCTTTCTAAAGACAGAAAGAAAGGGGTGCTTCTTCACCTCTTGAACTGGGGTGTCTCTTCACTTTGAGCTGATGAAAAAGCTGCTAAAAATACCCAAGAAATATTATCTGAGCCTTAAAGAATTGGAAAGAAATTACATTACAAGCTCAGGTGTAGCTTTCATGAAAGGCCAAAATTCAAAATTTAGGGTAACCCACTATTAATATGAGAGGTTTTTGATGTGGGGTCGGAAGATAAATGTGAGTGAGGTTTAAGGGCAGAATCTTTCTCAATCTCCAACTCCTCATCTCAAGATTCAGAGCACATATTTTCCGTAACAGTTACCCAGAGGTTCCACTCAATGCCTGGCCAAGCCCAAGAAATTCCCCATCATAAATCTTGTTATTTGAGAAAGTTGGAAGATCATTTCCAGAAGATGGAGACTTTATTGTTGAAACTCTAGATTTACAGCATATTTATTTCCTTGAAGGTTCCTCTTGAGCAAACATTTGGAATCAACAGCATGGGGTCAACTGAGAGGGGAGAATTGTCAAAAGAAACTACAGTTTCTTTCATAAGAACTTTAACAAGTGTGTGCCACCTGAAGTGCACTGCTTTAGCTGCTGTTTCTGCACTGTCTAATATAAGGTACTCTTAAATTTAAAATAGTCAGCCAGAGATATATTTGTCCATTGAAATGGGTATCTTCCTATGCCCCCTTCCCTTCCCTTCCCTTCCCTTCCCTTCCCTTCCCTTCCCTTCCCTTCCCTTCCCTTCCCTTCCCTTCCCTTCCCTTCCCTTCCCTTCCCTTCCCTTCCCTTCCCTTCCCTTCCCTTCCCTTCCCTTCCCTTCCCTTCCCTTCCCTTCCCTTCCCTTCCCTTCCCTTCCCTTCCCTTCCCTTCCCTTCCCTTCCCTTCCCTTCCCTTCCCTTCCCTTCCCTTCCCTTCCCTTCCCTTCCCTTCCCTTCCCTTCCCTTCCCTTCCCTTCCCTTCCCTTCCCTTCCCTTCCCTTCCCTTCCCTTCCCTTCCCTTCCCTTCCCTTCCCTTCCCTTCCCTTCCCTTCCCTTCCCTTCCCTTCCCTTCCCTTCCCTTCCCTTCCCTTCCCTTCCCTCAGGACTGGGATGCTGTACTCTCCAGACTAGGTTGATTCAACCATCTAGGCCAGTATTTGAACAGTGATTGTGTACTGCAGCTGCTTGTGGTTTCCACACCTTTATTTGGGCTCAGTGACCAGCCACAGCAGATGACAGACCCACACTGCTGAACAGCAGGAGCAGGACCAAGTGTTTGCAGGACGCACACGGTGTTTATGGCAGGACAACAAGGAAAAGATTTCATATATTTATGTGTTTCCCAACCAGAAAACTATGCAGGCACAGAGAAACACATATAAACTTCTTGTGGTAATGAAGGATGGGGAAAGGCAAAAGGGAAAAATTAGGTGGGAAGAGAGCATAAGTAACAGACGTGTATGGAGAGAGTCAGGGAGAGGATGAAGAAAGAAAAAATAAATGAGACTTAAAGAAACAGGGGAAAACAAAAGAAAATTATGCATGACATCAGAGGTGAAATATAAACTGATAAAAAGCACAATTCTTATTTTTCTGTAAAATTGGCTGATAAAGTTTATCCATTCATGTATACACCTAGATACGCATATGCATACCATGCCTCAACATGCAAAGACCAGATAGGCTTTAGCTGAGTTTTATGCATGGCAGGAAATAAAATGAAATGCATTTATCAAGCACATAACTGAGCAGCATCTGCTCATTTTTAAAGCTGTCTGAAAAGCAGAAGAGAATGACCTTATCCATCTGTATCTCACGGAGGGATCTTTGGGAATATTACCATATGAATTTAATAAAAAGTTGCTGTCATTGGCATTTTTATAAATAAAATAGAGACTTTGTTATCTAGACAAGAGGTGTTTTTCTGCTATCCTGATTCAGTCAGGCTCTAGTTAAGTGAAGCCTGAAACCATACTCTTCATTTTTTCCTATTTAGGATATGCATGGCACTGAACATATGCTATGATGAAGGATGGCTTGCTGATTTGGAACCTTGAAAATCATGCCTGAAGTATTTACTTAAAGAATAATCCTTTTTTCATATCTATTTAAACCTGTAAACAGATTAAAACTTAAATGCATGACATTCAGTCCTGTTTTGCCTGAGGAAGTAAACCTTGCTTGCAGGCACAGTTCTTTGCAGCAAAAAGGAAACAAGTGCTCTCTGGAGCATGCAGAACACTTCTAGCTCCCTATTGCACAGGATCTGTTGTCCCTGTTATCCTTTGTAGGTAGCCTAAGCTCTGCTTGATCCACAAATCTGAGCTGCCTTTGCAGGGCAGAGTTAAGAGAAACCTGCAAAAGACCCTGAGTTCTCATATTTGCCACAAACTGTCAAAGTGTGTTTCGTGTGCACCTAAGAAAGCTGGTTAAACCTAGGTAGTCTGTTGTTTCCCAAACTAGCCCTGTTCATGGAGAGGAGACATTTGGGAGACACTCCTGATGTTATTTATGATGCCCAATGACATGCAACTCCCCCCCAGAGTGGAGGCTATTTTGGGATTGATTTTATGCACTGCAGTCATTATTATTAGCTGTGGTGCACTGTATTGGTTTTACACATGGGTTTCCTGCATGCTTTGACATATCAGGGGCCTCCTTTCCTCAGAATATCTTGCGCTGGACCCTGTTGGCCCTGACTAGATGCCCAGTTCCCCTGTGTAGATGGATCCGTATCTGCATCATAAGCATTTTCCATGACGATGCCTCAGCAGGCTGCTCTCACCAACAATAGGTGTTTTGCCTCCAGCTGTCTCTTCTTTCTACCTTGCAAGTCAGGTATTTTCTCAAGAAAGGCCATGCCACAGATGACCAAAGTCAGCTGCTGGGCTTGGGCTGCTCTCTCAAGTTTGGTCTCACCTTCCTCTCAATGGATCAAGTCTGAATAGATGAGGAGCTCAAAGTCTGGATAAACAAGAGATCTAGTCAAAAGGCACGCTTCATTCCCAGCTGATTAGGAATTTGCAGTCAAAGTCTAGGTGATGTAATTTGAATATATAGCTTATGTCCCTCCAGAACTTTCTGTTAACATGAACACTGGGATACAATCTCTGGAAAGGGACAAGCAGTCACAGTATTTCAGCTCAATACTGTCTACATGTTCAATAGGACGGGGAGAAAATCAGCTCTAGGTTCAGATATGAAAGACAAAGAAACTGATGAAATGCAAAGAAAGAAGCTGTATATTAGGCATATATTTTAAGTATCCATATGAAAGCTGTGAACATTGATTCTTAGGTACCAGTTCCCTAGTCCTAATTCTCATACTATTTGCGATATAATCAGTTGCACTATGTGGTGACTCTGTGCTGCCTAACTGCATTTGTCTTCTAGTTGCTATCAGCACACTGCCCTCCAGCTCCAGCAACCCACTGCTGCTTCTGTCCTTGCTTTTTCACATCACTTTTTCTCCCAGATGCCAGAGCTCTGCAGCAGTGTTGCTCTTGCATGACAGAAGGACTGTATGGCCATTCAGTGCCTGCTTGGTTGCATCTGGACCAACACAAGCCATTTTGTCAACAGTCTCTCTAGACTGTGTGTTTGGTTTTAAGCCACCTGAAACAGTGATCTCTCTGCTACTACACTTGAGAGCTGAAGTCTACATCTCTGGCAAGGCTCCTTTTGCTCTGAAGCCATTATATAAACAAGAAGCTGTGGCTTGGTCACTGAGCAGTTTAAGTGTTGTATTTCTACAGTCATTTTATAACACAGTTAGAAAGGGACACAAAATGTTAGGTGAAAAAACCAAGCAAATACTGCTCTGGCCGTTATTTTCAGATATCTGTGCCAGATCTTTAAAAGTGCACCAATCCTCTCCAGTTGCAAAAAAAGTTTGCTTGCATGAGATGGATATGCCAATCTTGCTCTGTCTTCTGCCCAACAGTATTTGGGCAAGAGAGAAGAAACGTTCCAGCCCTCTCTAACTTCCTCTGGTCCTCGGAAACACAAAGCATTCTTAATCTTTAAAAGGTAATGCCTCGCATGGAGTCATTGTGCTTTGTAGCTGTTTCATATTTGGGAAAACCTGTGTGGAATAGCTGGCAAGAGCCATTGCAGCAAGAAGTTTGTGCAGGACTAATCATTACTTGTATCCCTACGGACTTTTTCTTCCTCATTCAGCATGGCTGTTTCCTGTAATCCCTTTCAGTCCCTCCCTTGGTGCTTATTCCACATATATTCTTCCTTCACTCTTTATTACTCTTTTTTATTTTGTTTTTAATCTCCAAGAGGCAGATGCTTCCTCCTATTCTGTCTTTGCAAGGTGTCTAGCACAAGGACATACTGTTTTCCATGGGCCTAAGCATCTCTGGCTGCTGTAAGCATGCAGTAAATTTGATTCACTCCAAGGGCATGCTAGATTTATGGTTGCAAAGAATTTCAGGATGGACTACTCAATATCTGGAAATCCTGGACATGGACCACAGTGCATGCTCTACCATAATAATAATTTGTAGTGCAAGTATGGTTTTCCTTTCCCAAAAGCCGCAGAGAGGAGTTCACAGTGTGACTTCATGCTGCATTTGAGATGGTAGCATCCTGTTCTTAACCAAAAGAAAATATTTTCTTTAATTGTCAAAAATGTGTTCCTGACCTATACTTTGCTTTCTTTTGGGACAAATATGGAATTGAAAAGGGGTAGAGTTTGCAAAATAAGCACAACTCAAAAAGTAAGAAATTTCTTTTTCCCGGCATCTACTTGCCACCACTGTGCAGTTAATTATTATTAACACAGTGCAAAAGCGTGAGTTGGTAACAATACAGATATATCCAAATTGCACTGTAATAACAAGTGAATAATGACCAGATTTCAAAATATATTCTCTAGCAGGCCATGAAGTATGCCCTGATCTGCCTTGTTTGCACAGTTATCCAATGTTTGTCTGTACAAACTCAGATTGGTGTCTGACCTACAACTCTAGGTACAGCTTCAGTTACCACTTTGAAAAAATGAGCATAGAAGTGATTAATTTCTATTGGATTCTGTGAGCCACAGAAGTGGTATTTTAGATTTCAAATGCTGGAAATAATTACTTGTCGCTCAGGGTAAAACGATGACAACTTTTGCCTGCTTCCTTAGCTACATTTTCCACAGTTTTTCTTCTTGTAAGTGAAAGACATTGCATTATCTCTTGCAGACGACAGGTGTTCCTTTGGTAAACCAGCTCTGTTTTACAAAAAGCATCACTAACTCTTCTTGGTGAGTTCTGAGGACAACACCAAGCCAGCGAGGTTTGAGAAGTGGGGACTGACTCTGAGGAAAGAAAGGAGCCAGAGTGGCTTCGGTGTCTACTGGAGAGCAGAGCGGAGCACATCTAGATTTAAGTATTTAACAAGAGTTAAGTGATGTTGGAATTTGGCCCTGTTTTTATATTTTTAGTGACCTTGCTCTAGCAGTCATACTGGGGCCCCTTGCTTGGCACAGAGTTGGATTTTCCTCCCCATCAGGGCTGCAAGGGAGTGAGAAGGCTGGCAGACATCTGTGAGGATCACGGCTGGATCAACACTGGCAGCAGGACCCTTTTGCCTGTGCCTAAATTATGACTTTCTAAGAAAGGAGAAGAAGGCTGTGCAAAGTACAATAATTAATAACTCCATTGCTGACTCCCCTCTTCTTCCACTCTCTCAGCTCATTCCTCTCACAAAACCAAACAGTTCCTCCTTGACAGCAGCCTGAAACACAGACTCACACAGCTTACATCTTGTCTGTCACCGGGATTTAAATATTTCAGGCCCTGGCAGCACAGCCGGTTCCTCACTGATTAGAGCCTGATGAGGCTGGTTTCCTAACAGGGACAAGTTTTATTCATGGCCCTTCAGGTTCTCGGTTTCCCATCTTTAGCCCTTTCATCGCTCTGGGTAATAGCTGACTTTCTTAACTGCCCTGAGAAGCACTGCAAGAAGAGTCCCATTGTGCACAATCAATGGAGCCCTGGGCTCTCTCTTCCCCTGGCTATTATGGGAAGGGAAGCCTCTTTAGTCCTTAGACAGACAAGAAGGACATAATATATATTTTTTTTTAATTATTATTACTTGAAAAGATGATCACAGAGCTGCACAAGCCCCTCATTGCGTTTTATATTCATACACAAGAACCTGCTCTCTGTGGAACTTATGCCCTGTCTGCCAGCTGATGAAGAAAGAAAGTAAAACTGGAAAAAATATTTGCAGTCTGCTGGGAAGAAATCCTGTGGGCAGCTGGATTTGTTGTTTCACTGAACACTTCGGTACTTGAAAGCTCAGTAAATAACTCAGATGGAGAACTGAGCTAATGGATCAACAGGTAAAAGATATACACAGAAGCAAACAAAGCAAAAGAAATTATGCTTTTTCCATATAGGTGTATTTGAGAGGATGCTTTCTACCAGGAATAAACTTTCTGGAGAGCATGATGTGGCAGTAAGGATGCACCTTATTGCACTGCATTATAGGCAGACCCCAACCCAGAAAGGACCTGTCAGTTGTCAAAGGAAATGAAAACTTTCTTGCTGGATCATTTGGGCCATTTGGCATGATCTAAGTGAGAATTTAAACCCTGCTGAGGGATTTCACCAGGTGATTAAAAAATCAGAAAAAGGCTACCCCCACCCCCCCCACCCCCCCCCCCCATTTTGGAGCCAGGTTGATGGAGCGGGACTGAAGTTCTGGGGTACCTCAGGACTCCCCAGCCCTGGAGGCAGCAGCTCCTCTGAGGAGTTAGATCTTGTCCTCCAGCTATGCTCAGATGAGTGTGAACCATGGTACTGACCAGTAGTGAACTTGCAAGATAGGATCACAATAAATCCCAAGCCTCTCCTATCTTCCCACAGGTAGGGGAGGCAAGGGAGAATAAGGGCCCCTGAAAGATTGATGCAATGAGCACTTTGGGATACTAACACGGCTGATCATTAAGCTGATAAATGGTGATAAATGCAAGCCTTTACCTTAATTCGGAGCCGTCTTCAGCTTCAGAAACAATATATAGGTAGAGCACAACCCCAGAACATCTATATAAAAGTAGTCTGTTCATAACATGACACATAACACAGCTGGTGATCATGAACAGTATGTCTCTTTAACTACACTTCAGTGGTGCAGTAACTGCTCTTAATAAACATTGCCTGGCTTATCTCTTGGAAACTAGAAAAAGTGATTGATGAGCTTCTGAACTAGTGTTTCATTTGAGCCGAGGTTTTCACTGACTGATAAATACACCAGACTCACTCTGACCTTCCAGCTTATCTCGGCTCCACAGGAATAACACTAGAGAAATGTCTCCTCAGCCTTTAGTAGAAAAGGCAGGAAGATATTTCTGAGGCTTATCAGCCTACACTAGAGTCCATGAAGCCTTTAAGTCTTACTGCTAATCTTCAGTAAAAACAGATGCAAAAGCTTGCTAATGTTTTTAAGGTTAACTGCAGACCCTTTTCTTCAGCAAGGCACCAAAAGAATCCTAATTTGCTTTTCTCAGAGAACTTGTCAGTTCTCCTTCCCCTGGGCTTCCCCAGATCCTCTTCTATACTCCAGTGTGGGGAGGCTGGGCATCAGAGAGGGAAAATACAGGAGGATTAAACCAGTTCAGGGCCCTACAGTGCAGAACTGGGAAAGTATTGAAATGGACTGAACTGGAAGCTGACTTCACTTTGCCCAAATAAAGTTGCTAATTTTCTAATCATACAGCTCTAACTTCAATCAGTGCTTTGGGTTTCTTCCCGATCTGCTTCACAGGCATTTAAAACTTTTAAAATAGCATTTAAGGAAATTTATTAAAGGGTTAAATATGGTAGGAACTCCTTAAGAGTTTTAATATTATATTCTTTACCCGAGGCAATAGACAGCTTCTTCAGAGTCATTCCATTCTAATGTGTAAATGCTGAAAGTAATTAGACTGCGTCCTATGTGTATTGAAGTATTTAGGAGAAAAACTTTGGAAAAAGTGACATTTCACAAGCAGATGCCAAATATTTTCTAAAAGTTATTGCATTACTAATAATATGTGGAGTTTTAGTTCTTAAAGCAAAGGCTGTTTTGAAACATATAATTCCAGAAGAGTATTTTGGTGTGATAAACATTTTTTTTTTAACATTTCAGTATTGGAATGGACGATGCAACAGTATCCACTGCAATGTTTGTTGGCCACAAAATTATGTTAAATAGAAATTTTCATGATAAGAGTTTACATTTTTGTTAAAAAAGACAAACTATTTTGTTTTGAAGAACTGAAACGCTCTTTTTATTTTTAAAACAACAGCCTGAAGTGCTCTGAAGAAATGCTTAGCTGTCATTACTCCTTTGAGGAGAAAATATTCCTTCAGCTCTAAATATCAAATACATTTTGTTAGAGATGTCTTGTGTGGTGCACTGAGTTTCACATTTTGCTCTTACTTCTTAAAAGGCAATAAAGAGAAAGAGCCAGCATTCCTCTGTTTCCTCGTCCTTTGTTGCAGAGTAGACGTACAGACTCTTTAATGTTGTTTTATTTATAGGTTTCAAATCCCTCCATAAGGATCACATGCCCTCTGATGCCTGCAATAAGCCCACTGGCTGTTTATGGCTAGAAAGTTAGTATTCATATAGAGACTAGGCATAAATGAGAACCAGACCCTACATTACTTCAATCACCGGGGAGGGTGTCTAAATTAAATGTATGCTATAAAAAGACTTCAGTATTAGTAATGTCTGCTTGATGAAATAAGGCCATGTCTGCTTAATTAAATATTATCAATAGTCTTAAAATATTCTGCTGCCTAATGAAGCCAGTTACCACCTGAACTGTTTATACAGTTGCTTTCTCTGTCTTTTGATCCTTTCCATCCCACATAGGCTGTCACTGAAAGGCAAAAGGTCGAGCCAAGGGTGCTTGTGAAGCTACCTTTCTTAACCATCACCTGCCAATTTTATCAAAGTAAATAGTAAGCATGATGTTCAAAAGGCTAATAACAAGGATATCGGTCTCCTTCTAATACCTACATTTTCACTGCATATAAAAAGAAACATAAACACAAAAATTAGGTACCCTCTTAAATCATAGTGTGCTTTGGCTTGCAGCTCTGTCTTGTTAATGCTTGAGGCAGTGCATAAACTTCTCTCTGGCTAATGTAAGAGCTGCCAAATGACCACAGGGATTTTAATTATAGGAAGTAATTGTTCTGGCAAAAAAAAAAAAGTTACGAGGATGTAAATATTGTAATTGTATTTAGTCAAAACAGCAACACAGGGATCATCTGTCAGAAGCACACAGCTTCTCTTGAGTTCATGGGGGGTCACAACTTCTCCGTGTTTTGGGCCATCTTTGCCCAGTGGAAGGTGCACCTCTACACATTTGCATTTAGAAAAAATCCTGGCCCCTTTCTCTCAGCTTCCCCTGCTTTTCAGTGGAACTGCAGGTTTATACACTGAAAAAAGCGAGCAAAAGGACTCCTAGCAAGCTCTCCTAGAGTGCAGAGCTCCAGAAGCCAGACTGCAAATAGGCAAGGGGATTTAGAGACACAGAGGTCCATTCTCTGGTGCCTGGGATAGGAAGGGCTGGCAGTGTCTGCTAGGAGCATGCAGTCTGTGGGGAGTATTTGAACTAGGAATGTTTTGCTTTGAGGTAAATTTAATAAAACCATTGAAGTGATTGAACAAAGTTGGACAGGAACTGGGCTGAAATTTAGAGAACAATCCAATATGGCTGAGAACATTAGCTGAACAGGTTGGTTGGGATTTTAGTACTTACAAAACTGGCAGCTAAAATTTCCAAAATGGCAATTGATTCTAATCTTCTGCACTTTACTCTGTGCTCACAGCCAGGTCCCCATATTTTCTGTTCACATCCTGCATAACCACCCAGCTCACACACACATGCAAGAAAGAAGTTGCGCAGATTGAAAAACTAAGACTATTTTGGATGTCCTTTGAAAAGGTGGAACCACCAGAGAAGAGTTAAGTGCAAGAAATGCATGCTCATCTGAGGGCAAAGCTGAACCATAAAGATATCTGAAGTCAGTGTGTGTTATGGTCCTGCATCAATGCTTGGATTTTTCACAGGCTGAGAGGGAAGTTGACTTATTCCCTTCTTTTTTGATTTTTCCACTGTCACAGACTGGGACTGTGGAGGGTTATTAACTCACATGCTTATACCTTTTACCAGCTAAGCCCAATAGTAATGATCTGTTAACTGCTAATCTTAGAATGTCTTACGTACACTGAGAACATCTGTACGTTTATCCTAGTAGTATAATGTTTACGTAAATCTTGTCAATGTAGTATACACATACATTACACGTGTAGTCTTTATATTTGAAATTGTGCTTGCTTGAATATAAATATCGATGCGAAATGTAATATTTTATATAAACACATATTTTACTGTTGTATATATTGTGTGTATACAGAATTTGTTAGGAGACAGATACCAAATCCATTTTTAAAGATGATCTTACTTGGTAAGTTGTGAGCTCACTTGAGACACTGAATGGTTTAGGGATCTGGTAGTGGGATACAAGCCTTCACACTTCCATATTACCACTTCAGATCCAGTCAAAACCAGAAGCAATCACAAATTATCACTGTCCTGACAGTCTGGTGGCCAAGAAGCTACAGATTGCTTGTCTTGGTCCCCACTGGTGTGTGTCTGTCAGAGGTCAGTCCTGCTGGGACATGGCAGATAGAGGCACAAAACCAGCTTTAGCTTCCCTGGCTGGTCCTGGCAGGGGAGGGGTTGTCCCCCACAGGAGGTTGTCCCCTTCATGTCCTGTGCCACCCGCCCTGTGCAGTACAGAGTCACCAGCTGCTTCTCCCTTGGGGGACTTCCCTTAATTCCTCTACCTGATCAGGGAGAAGCTACAGTCCTGATGGTAAAGCTCAGTGCCAGCTATGTGAACTCTCTTTTCAGGTCCTGTGCATATGGGGATAAAGTCAGGCTCTTGAAAAGAGGGATTATAGTGTGACAAGAGGGAAATAGTGTGGCCAGCAGGAGCAGGGAAGTGATCGTCACCCTGTACTGGGCACTGGTGAGGCTGCACCTCGAGTTCTGTGTTCAGTTTTGGGCCCCTCACTACAGGAAAGACATTGAGGTGCTGGAGCGTCTCCAGAGAAGGGCAACCAAGTTGGTGAGGGGCCTGGAGCACAAGTCTTATGAGGAGCGGCTGAGGGAGCTGGGGTTGTTCAGTCTGGAGAAGAGGAGGCTGAGGGGAGACCTTACCGCTCTCTACAAGTACCTGAAAGGGGGTTGTAGCGAGGTGGGTATTGGTCTCTTTCCCCAAGTAACAAGTGATAGGATGAGAGAAGGTGGCCTCCAGTTGTGCCAGGGGAGGTTTAGATTGGATATTAGGAAAAATGCTTTCACTGAAAGGGTTGTCAAGCATTGGAACAGGCTGCCCTGGGAAGTGGTTAAGTCTCCATCCCTGGAAGTATTTAAAAGATGTGGATGTGGCACTTAGGGACATGGTTAAGTGGTAGACTTGGCAATGCTAGGTTAAAGGTTGGATCTGATGATCTTAAGGGTCTTTTTCAACCCAAATGGTTGAAAAATGATTCAAACAAAACCTCCTTAAACAGATTCTGCTGACAACGTGTACTTTGACAAGCAAATACAACATGTAATGGCGCGAAAACATTGCAAGAGCTGAGCCTGTTCTGTGAATAGAGAGAGACCTTGTCCTGAGGGCTGTCATTACAGTGTCCTTTATGATCATTAAATTAAGCTAATTCTTGAAATGAGACCTTAGCTACCAGCATCATCCTTGAAACTCTTCCTCTCTTATCCTTTTTCAATTAAGCTGTCATTCTCATCATTTGGGTTCTTCGGCAAAACAGATAAAAGGCAACAATATAGTAACCTTAAGACCAAAAGACCTTCAGGATTGTCTTCCTTCTGTCTGAGTTGGAACCTATAAACTAAGGTTAAAAAAAAAGAAAAAAAAAACACCTATGCCTCCTACGATGGTTAAGGCAGGCACTGTCTAGATTCCGTACTTTTGGCTGAAAGAGGGGAAAGGGTAACATGTATTTCTGGGCTACCAAAAAGATATTTTTAATATATGGAAGAATTTTATTGTCATTCATTACCAGCTATCCATATTTGGACCTGACAGACCTGCTGCTAATATGCGTGGATTGATTGGGTGAGAAGTACTCACTCAAGAAACTTGGTTTACAGTGCTGGCTGGATTGGTGTAGAATACTTGCAAAGAGACTGCAAATGACAGCAGTGTTGTCAGGATACACCTAAGTGGCTGAGGCAATACCCACCTCCATGCTGGAAAGTCACCCAGAGAAAGAAAAATACCTTCTAACAGAAAGAGGGTTGTGCCTTGCCCTCATTTGCACTGGTGAAAACTGAAGATCATTCACTGCCCTTTTCCTTCCTTCATCATTCACCCCCTCAAGCATGCAGAGGCATTTTGATAATTATCACACTTAACTGTAATAGCCATAGTGCAAAGAAAACACATAGAGTGTGACCTCTGAACTGGTATGTAAGAGAATGGGATATTCTGGCAACACCTACTAAGCAATCCACACATCACCTGTGCTAGGTTTTGCCTTATGGCAAGGCACCCAACATAGAAGGGGTGGAAAGGAAGGACAAGACACACGTAGGTTTTCCCTGATGTAAGTGACGTGGTGTCTGGACCCACATATTCCACAGTACACAGCCTGTCCAAAAGCAACACCAGGCATAGACGTGCAAGGGCTGGTGCAGAGGTAGCACAGAGTCAGCGCACCCTAAGCCTTACTGTTCCTAAAAATGCAGAGATAGCAGTGAAGATAACTGAAGATATCCAATAATACAGCCATCCTATGGACGAAGCCATGGTGGAACTGCATCATTTCCTTCCATTCAGTTACCAAAAAGAATTGTTGTTCTTGTTACTGCATTGCATGCATTTTTATTCATCTCTATGGCATCTGACTGCTTTACCTATGTTGAGACTTCCAAACTCTTAATTATTATCCCTGCTGCCTGCAGGTTTAGCTGTTAGCTTGAAGACCAAGATTTAATCAGTGAGAATGCCTAAACAAAGAGGTATCATGTAGGTCCTGATGAGTCTTATAGTTGTATAGGCAAACTGCAAAAATAGGCAAAACTCTGTGCTATATGTGCTTGGTTTGCATCAGAATTGGCTTTCCCATGATCCTCTTTCCTTCCCAATTCCTTGTGTTTGTCTTAATTTATCAGGTTTTTTAAAATCTCATTTTTCTGCTGTACATTAATGTATTTTCATGACGGTATTTTCCTAAAAAAAGGAATACTTTAAAGAATCTGAATTTTCAGGTGTTATTGTCATCACTGTTCTTATTTTGCCTGTACGTGGACTGCATGGCAGCAAACTAGCTAAATGTCATGATGAGCAAGACCTTCTGCTTAGCTAGAGGTTTCGTGACTTGCATGCCAGTTCTTCCAGCTGCCTACAAACAAGACAGGTAATTAAACACTTAAGGCATGTTTATAATATAATATTATAATATAATATAATATAATATAATATAATATAATATAATATAATATAATATAATAATATTAATTAGTACAGATTTGCTGGTAGAATATTCTAACCCAATGAAATATGAGCAGTGTCCTGCTGTTCTTACTGATGTATGTTATCTGATGGAGTCAATGTGTTTGAGCCTGCACTTGTTTATACGTCAGCAGTTCAGGGAAATTATTTTGCATCCTTCTCTATAGTGATGTAAAATGGGTGTGACATTTATTGGAATAACAGATTGAGACTGGTTAGACTGAATCTTGCTACAGAAATTGATAGCTTTTGCTAATTTTGCTCTCAGGCAATTGGTCTGGTTCTTGGAGACGTGGATGTGGATCTCTGCTTTTTATTTCCTCCTCCTCCCACATTTCCATTAGATAACAGAGTCAGAGCATTATCCAATAAAATTATCTACTTGTGCAAGGGACTGCAGTGTACTTACAAATATCCAAGCCACGTCATGTTTAAATAAAATCAGGATTCTCACCTTCAGACTGAACTACCTCAGCATGCCATGGGACTGGGAAGAACAGTGCTTCTAAGCAGTGGCCATATGTGGCTTGCAAGATTAGAGATGGGCCCAGGGTAAAGGCCAGATGTGAATGTTTCCAAACTTGGGCAGAGCCAACCCCTTGCATTCAAGTCCTCCAGCATAAGGAATATAAATCAAGGTTCCTCATTTTCAAAAATTAGGTGGAGTCTGCTGACTTCTCCACTCTTTTAAAATACTGGTCATTGCTGTCTGTGATTAGTTTCTAGACCAGAACTCCTACCTTTCATTTTTGGAAAAGTTTTGTTAAACAGGAGTGAATAGGATTCTAATACCTCAGGATGACTATACTGTGTATCAGACCATGCTGAGCTCTCATTATTTCACTTACTCTTACTGGACAGACTTCTGTAGGCACATCACCTTCTGAGAAGTGCTCATTGGACTCTGCAGCACTAGTGGCACTGTGACTGTTGGTGGAATTTAATGACTTTGGCACAAAATTACAGGATCTGGCCCTCTGATATTTGTGTTCCTTACCTGGGGCTTCAAGCTAAACATTTAACATTTAACAACACCATCCCTCTTGTCTTCTCATCACTCATATTCAGTTAAGATGTTTATTTAAGTGGACCAGCATTTGACCTCCCCTGCCACACTTCTCCCTGTATCGGAGCTCTGCTGCTGCCCACCTGCTGGACGGCAAGATTGTACTTAGCCGTGATCCCTGGCACACACTGTGTGCTTATGGTTGATGGCTTGCTTGAAGGAGAACAGACCACTAATAAATTGCACAGTCATTACCCTTTATGCATACTTGTTCTAATAGGTGTCGCAGATTCCTGCCTCCTAATAAGGAAAGGAAGTAGAAAAACACATAAATTCTCCCAAGGGAGTCAGACAGCCTGAAGCCACATTTGACAGCTGTTACTGTTACCATGATCACCAAGAGCAAAACAAGGATTAGAAGGGGGAGGGGGGGGGGAGAAAAAGAAAAGATGCATTGCCAGGGATTTTGGCAAGATTTTCTTAGATATGGAATGTGTTTTGCACTGCCCCAATCTATAAAAGCTCAGCAATCCTGTGGCATGTGATGGAATTTGGAGATTAAACATTGGCATTAATTAGTCTAAAACCAAATAATTTCATTTATCTGAAGTTTGTATTTCTGTATCTTGTTGGTTTTTTTAAAACTGTCACTTTAATCTCCAGCAGAAAGATTTTGGCATTCGATGGAAGCTTGGATGCTGTGGTGTTACTCAATGTAATTCACAAGAGGTTTCAGAAAATGTTTTCCCAGGGTTTACATTTTGTCTTCTCCCCTCAGCTCTGGTCTTTCTCCTGGGGGGCAGCTAATGGGAATCAGGTGCTTCCCTGGCTGCCCTGGATCTATGCTGAGTTGCACCAGCTAAGTCTCTGTCCCTCCATATTATAGCTGAGAAATACAAAGTGGAGACTCATGTCCCCTGTAAAGAGGTGTATTTAGTCTATCCTGCTGAGATAGTTTATGGCTTTGGCAGGGAAACTGTTGACAGTGCATACTGTAAATATAGTTCAAAGTGAATCTGAAGTCTTGGAGCTGCAGCTCTCCTTATGCTTGTTACATTAATTTGTTAGGGTGCTCAGTGTAAGGTATGTATGTATCTATAGAGTCACACCATCAATTAAACACAGTCACCTGATATTCTACTGAAAGTGAGAATGGGGCAAACCACAGACTGCTGCTGCATTTTGGAGCAAGGCCCAAAACCAAGGTCACAGCATAGCTGGGCACTAAGGCACCCATGGCACATGTCACAAGCCTGCTGGTCTCAGCATCCCAGCAAAATTCCAGTTTGTGCAATTGCTATCTATCTATTTAAAATGTGCCCCCCCCCCCCGCCCCCTCCCGGCATGGTTTCAAGTAGATACAGTATTCCTTACTCGTGACTTTAACCATGGAGGGGCATCACTCTGCTGTATTGAATGTCTGGTGTTTTTAATTCTCATGCTGGTTAACTTCAGGTGCAAAGTGATTTTTAGTTTTCAGGCCAAAAGTCACGTCTGCTCTTGTCAGAAGACCAAAGTTACAACAGATTCCAAAAGTAGGATCAACTGAGGGAGAGAGTGTGTATTCTCACAGGACAATCCACTGGAAGGGCTCAGTGGAGATTTCTCTTCTAGCACCTCATGATTTCTATGTTTTTCCATGTGTCCACAGCTTTTCCCACCACCTTTGCCTTGTAACCTTCCTTGAACGTGAACATGGGTGGTGAATGGTCCGTGAATGCTGACAACTCCCCCATCCCATTCAGAAACATATTTCCATCCCACTTCAGGCTTTGGCCTCCTATACACAGCCACAAATCTTGCACGCTCAGTTAATCAAAACACTGTGTGTCTGAGGTCTGCTCTGATGGAAGCATTAGGCCAAGATATGATATTTCTGTCTAGAGTGGACTAAAGCACTAGGTAGCTTAAACAATGAGTATTAATACTGGGTGAAAGCTTAAAAAGACCATATAGTAATTCCTAACTGAGTTTAAAATAGGATTTTATAAAAAAATCCACAGGGAACTTTCTGATAGCAATTATCAAAACATACTTTTCTAAAAATATTTGTGACAAATGAGAGTAACCAATAATATTGCTTAATATTATAAACCAGTTTAAGTTCCTGTCCAATGTCAGTCTTAACACAAACTGAAAATATGCTACTTATTGAGCTGGAAGAAGGTTTTGATTTACAATTATGCCTTGATGGATTACCTGAAAGCGCAACCTTCAGGCAAACTGTGATTAACTTGACCAAAGACATCTGGGAGAGCCATCTATGGCCTAAAATTATGACCTTGGTATTCTGGGCTGAAACTAGACACCATTTAAATTGCACTGCTGAAAAACTCTTCTACAGAGGCCTTTGTTTAGGAGGCCAACAGGTTTTTTAGCTTCAGCAGTTCAGCAGAAACACCTCCTGTGAAGTTACAGGGGGGAAAGAAAGTACTTCCTATTTTTTTGCAGCCATTACTTTAAAAACAAAACTCCAAACACTCCCAGCTTGTATGAATAAAGAAGCAAAACCAATTAATAACCTAATGATTAGCAAATGCTGTAGACATAGGTTTGGAATTCACTTAGCAAGATTTATGGAGTTAAATATAAAAGTATGGCTCTTGAAAGCCATGTGCTCATAATTAGCTCAAGTTTTACCCCTGGATACTGTAAAATCACAACATGCTGTCAGAGCCCATTTTCTGATCCTGTTATCAGCATGGAATAAAGTTTTCCACTAAATGCAAAACAGATTTACAGGTGCTAAAACAGCTATTTTATCAGTAGGAAACAGGCTACCTTTTGTTCTCTAAAAAGGCATTTCATGATTTTACATTGGTCAATTGATCATACAACAAAAGGAAACAAAACAATTTTGGTCATCTACTGAAACTGAAGAAGATACAATGTAAAAATAAACACAAGGAAAGTGACTGTCTCTCTGAATGTAGGTTATACGGTCTTGCATATTGTCACCTACTGCAAAATAAAAAAACAAGATCAAAGCAATGCTATTCCCTTCTGATTGCTAAGTATGCTACATAAATCCTCCACATTCCTACAGGCAAACTCAAAGGATAACTGTGTTCCAGGCAGCTGTGAACAATGGAAATTAAATTATTCCATTAAAAAGAAGTCCTGCAAAGATAGCAGTCCTTTATTAAGGACTTTATAAGTCCTGTATTAATTCCTGCCATGAGTTGTCATGTGAAGGGTCTCCTCTTGGACCAGCTCTAAAATGGAGACTATTGCATTCCCTACTATTGCATTCCCATCCCAATAGTACCCTACTATTGCATTCCCATCCCACAGTAAAGAGTGCACTCCCCGGGCAGGGAGGACAAGTGCCCTTCCTGGGGGAAGGACCTGACATTTAACTTGTGCTCCAGCAGCTAAAACAGAGGTGAATGGCTTCTTGCTTGTTTGCAGGCTGGCACCCAGTGCGGGACAGAGAGCCTCTGAGGAGTCCTCAAAGTGGTTTGGGAGTAGTGGGGCTGAACTGTTTTTAACAACAGCTGCTTCAGAGTTTGGTGATGGTGGAGCAACTGTCTGCTCAGGAAGAAGCAACACCCCATGGCTTCCTGCAGTGTGAACGGTTTAACATGATGGTTGATGGAAACTTTATGTTAGAGATTGTGTCTGACCTGGACATGCATGAACCTGAAGTCTGGAGCTGTTTGCTAAGCAGATCAAGTCTTCAGATTGCAAGAAGTTATTTATAACTGATTTTAGCTCCTAAACATTTAGATGGAGGTTTTGAAAGCACTCTAAGGGATTCAATGCATTTCTTCCTCTGAAACATCCTTGGCAACTTAAAAAAATCATGACCCAACTTTGTGTCCAAAACAGAGTGTGAAAACACAGAAAACAGGAGTCTCATGCAGAAACAAAACAAAGCACTATGTAAACACTCAGTCTTGCTTTACAGCCTTGGCAAAAGCAAAAGAATTAAAGAACTGAAGAACAGTTACATTGGGTCACAGGGAGATTCCATCTGACCCACTAGCTTATCACCTGGTTTCCTAAAAAGCAAAACTTACGGAAACAAGGTGATCCTTCCCCTGCCATAGCCTCCAGGATTCCAAGATTCAGTGAGAGGGCAGTTTTCTGAACTGGATACTGTTTAGTGGCCGCCAATTCATCAGTCCTCTATGTTTATCATTTTAACTCTCTGCTGGTTGAGTCTGCATTGTCTGAAAAACAACCTCTTCTTTGATTGAAGCCTGCTGTGTGGCAATTCCTTTAGATGCTCAGTAGTTGTATTATTATGAAAAAGACTCCATGGGCATTTCCTTTTTTCCCTCTTCCTTCTTTATTGCAGGAAGAGGGAAGACAAGCATACAGTAAAGGCCTGGTAGCATTTCCTTGAGCAGAAGATGGGATGTTTCAAACTTGCCAGGTCCCTGTTCAAGGGCAATTACATCTTCTAAACACGGACTGCTATAAAAGGACTTTAGAGATCATTAAGGATGTTACTGATGCTATCTGAGATGGTTTACAAGTAGGTGTACAAGATGATCCTTTCCTGGTCAAATGGAAGGTAATGTAATGAACATAGTACACCATTCCCACATCGTCTTCCAGATCTGAGAACAAACTTTTATTGGCAGCATTTATATGAATACTGTACTGTGGTGGTGTCTGTCAGCACCTTTGCTCTAAAACACCAAATCAAAGGAAGAAAAGAGTGATAGAGCCATGTATTGATCATGGGTCCACCCCAGCTAGGAGAAACTTCTATCAAAACACTGGCACAGACCTCATTTGCAGATAAACTCACAGGTCCATATACATGGGTGAAGGGAAGAGGTGAGATCCTGAGACCTGTGAAAAAGCTAGAAAGTACACTGTTATAAGTCAGCTTTCAAAACCTTGATCCACTTTGTTTTCTTGAGTGAGCCAGAAAACAGGAGCCAAAGCCTTTGACTTGACTGACAAAATGATGATACCTGGAACTGACATTGAGTCCTTCTTCACAGACCAAACAGCAGATACATAAGGCCTCAGGTTCCAGTGAGAACTTGCATCCTCCTGTATTTAATGCTGTATCATTCTTCTTTTGGGCTGACCCAGAATCAACAGAACTTTGGTCTCTCTGTTTCCCCCATCCCAAGAAACCATTTCTGAAGAGTAAACTTCAAAGTGCTAGCCATTTGTCAGAGATTACCACAAAACTACAAAGAAATAACCCAACAGTAAATCAAAAATCTGAGAGAGAAACCTCTCGCAAGGACTACAAAGGAAGAAAAAAACAAATGGCATGGAGAGTTGATTATAACACCAGCAGTTTGCCACGGCAAAGAAGAAACTGATACCAGATGCTGCTGGGAGCCCTTTCATTACCTTGTGCAAGACCTGCAGAGCCGTGAAGGGGCCCCATGCAGCACTACCTCTCTATCTGGGATAAATGTGCAGTGCTTGGGCACAGCGATTCACGCTCGAAAGAGATCTGCAGAGCCAACTATTATTTTATTTGAATGATGAATTTGGAGACTGACTCCTTGTAAGTTTGCTGCATCCTTTCATCATCTCCCAGCAAGTCTTTTGAAGTTAGCCTGTCTTGAAAAATGACGCTGTTATGTTAGGGTTTTTAATGTCAGCAGCATTACTATTTAAACAAGTGAAAGTAACAGATGAAAAATTAATCAAAAATTGTTTAATATTGGATGCAAGGGTTGCCAGACCTTTTGGCCCCTGGCATATAGTTTCTCACTTTTTAAATCCTCAGACATCTTTGTCTGGCTCTTTAAAACTTATTTTTAATTTGACTGGCTATTCAGCAATTTGTGAATAACAGCAAATAATACAGCTACTTTCTTCCACTCTTCTAGAAAGGAAAGTCAGCTAGAAACTGTATAGTTTATGTTTAGGCAGTATTTTCTGCAATGTTACTCACTCACTTATATTGCATCACATGCAGAAAATGTACAATGCACTAAGGGAGGGAGGGATTTTTATTCTGATCTGATTTTTTTGATTAGCATAATTACAGAGAGTTGTATTCAGCATCTGCTCAAACCTCTAAGTATACTGCATACCAAAACCATGAGGGAGAGCTGGAAAAAAAATGGCCATAATATTGTCTTAAAAGTAATAAGTTGTGGGTTTGGGGTTTTGTTTTTTTGTTTGGGTTTTTTTTTGGTTTTTTTTAAGTGCCTTTTTAGTCACCTTGTGGTTTCTGGGCTTTTCAGGTTCACTTGCTTTGTGTTTCCATGGTTTTCTCTGCAACCATAAGGGATACAAATGCTCTTTTCCTAACAAGTGAAAGCAGAGATCATATGGACTCACTAGAGTCTGGCAGCTGAGGTTTTTAGCAAAAGCATATCAAATGTAATGGCTGTTCTAATAAAACTGCTAAAACTGCCAATACTGAGGCTGAGAATCAGGCAAAGGATGAACATGCAAAAGGACAGCAGCACTGGGCATGGTCAAGCATAATAATATCAACATAAAGTATGGTGAATGTTTCCTTTACTATTTCTAAATTATCTTCTTGCCACATTTCTTCTCATATTCATACTCATTAAATACATAGAAACAAAAAGAAAATGCTTCCCACTTTGCCACTTTGGTTGCAAAGCCATCTTCCCATCCATTCATGCACATTGTGAGGGTTGTCTTAACATATCTTTAGATCAAGTGACACAGACCAAGCCAGAAAGGGTTATAAATGGTGCTATAAATGTGACCAAAAGCCAGAGGAATGAAATGTAACACTCAGGGTTTCTACAGTACTTAAGCAAATATATTCTTATTCCTTTTGGGCAAGGAAACACTTCTTGCTGCTCTTTGTACAGTACCTAACACATGGTACTTGTGTTAGGTACCTAGTCTTAGTTGTACTTTGGATACCCCCATAGCACAAATGATGAATAACAATTAGCTTTTGTGGCTGCTTTCCTGAGTGAGAAGCATGTGAAAACAGATCAAAAGTCTCATAAATAGCTAGAGGAATTTGTTCTTTTGGCCAAAACAGAAAGCAAAGCCCAAGCAAACATTAGCTTTCTATTACATTTTTCTCCCACCTAATTGCAAAACTAAATCAAGCTCTAGAAAAATATTTTTCATTTTTCTTCTGGGGACTTGTTTACAACACTGAGGAAAAACAATGGGGTTTTTACTGCTGCTGAAAAATCACCAGCCTCTTTCTGAGCCTTCCATTACTTAAGCAAGGATCTAGTTCCAGAAAACTTCACATATTTGTAGCTGAATCAGCTGCACGGTGTAACATGGAACAGCGGCGCTCAAGCCGATGGAATTTGCCTGGATTTCTGTTGGTGGAACTGACAGCAAAATTTGTCCTTTGTGATGACATACCTTCAAAGTTAGGAACTGCACAAACTACATAACTGCTGTAAATGAAGAAGGGTCTCATGACCCCTTTTTAGAAGGAAGGAAAACAATATTAAAAATATGGTAGCAAAATTTGAGTGGAATTTTTCACACATCCTGAATGTTTTTTTGTTTGTTTAGGGGTGGTTTTTTTGTTCTTTACACTGTGGAATGTCACTTGGGAAGTGGTCAAGAAAATGGTGGCTTGATTCCCTTAAAACAAATTTGTTCACCAGCAATAAGAAGAAAATTTTGATGGAAAAATGAGTGAAAGGATACTATAGTCCCAAAGCTAGAGGTTTTCATTACACCTGACAGCAACCTCCATGTAATTGTCAGATTACTCTCTGAACTTACCCAAACCCTTTGGCTTCCATGTCACCCTGTGACAATGAGTTCAACAGTTTAAATATGAATTGCCTGAGAGAGGACTTCCTTCAGTTCATTTCAAAGCTCCTGTCTGAAAATTTCATTTAGTTTTTCCACAATGAGCGTTAAGGAGTAGCATTTTGTTATTTACTTCCTCTTTGTACCTTGCGATTTTTTAAAAATCTCCGTCATACCTCCCTTTCATCGAAGTCTATTTTTGCTCTTTCCTCATGGAATTTGTCTTTTACTTCCATCAGCCATTATGCCCTTTTATTTGCCTTTGCAAATAGGGCAACTTTTGTTAAAGTGGTTTAATCAGAACTGAAGGCGGTGCTCAAGAGATAGGTGTACCAGGCCTATGTTCAGTGATGTAATGATATTTTCTGATTTATTGCCTATTCTTTTCCTAATAGTTCTTAGTATTTTCCTTGCTTTGGACCAAATATGAACACATGCACCTATCTTCTACTTTAAGACATCCTGCCCAAGTGCAAAGCTGAGTCTGTGTTACAGGAAAATGCCAACTGAATTAATTCAGCTTCAGACAAGGATAACTGAGGGTTAATGTTTCATAGAATGATTTTCAAAAACTCAAATGATAAAAGAGTGATAGGAATGAATACTGTAAACAAGCTCAAGAAATATTTACAACACAATGATAAAAGATATGCTATAGTGAAAAATGTTTTCTTTCAAATATAGTGCTTACTATATTGTACCACAAATCCACAGAAAAGACATTCAATGACATCCAAACTCAACATTAATAGAAAAAAAATTGGAAGGAAGAAAAGAATGCAAACAAAATATAAATGTTTTCAGAAAACATTTGAAAATCTGCAGAAACACTTGAGGCAGCCAGGTAGTTTGAAGGCATTATCTGTTAAAAACTTACTAAGCCTAACAGAGAAAAAAATTGCGGAAGATTGAATACTGAGATAAAAAAAGAAGCTTTTTGCAACAATCCCGCTGGAAAAATACCACAACAGGCGGAAGAGTCTCTTTAAGCAATGAAAGTAATCCATAAGCAGAAGGGAAGGTGTCTGTTGAGCAAACTTGGGCATGGCTTTGGAGTGCTGATGGGATTTTGGGTGCTCCAGACAAGAGACTGCAGTCTGTGACAGGCTGGGAAGCAGGAATTTCCATAGCATCTATAATAGCTGCTACTGAGTACCTTGGAAAACTAAAGTGCACTGTTGGATGTATCTGGCTCAGATTGTGAAAGCAGATACAAGGATTCAGACAGGCCCCATCTCCATCAGAAATTATACTGCATTGCCACCACAGACATGGGGGGTTATGTCTCACTCCTTATGTAAATTCCTGCATGATATCAGGAATTTTATTCATTTGTCCTGGGTTCCAGGTCTTCACCTAACAAAATGGGGTAAGGTTTCTTCCCCCTCAGGTGTAGGCATTTATGGTGGCAAGGGCTGTGTTGTAGCTATTCTGGTACTTGGATAGGTAATGGAAGGTTCTTCGGTCCAACTTTTGCACCTATTCAAACTGGCCTGTGACTCTCCCACTGCCTGGTAAATATAAAATGAAAGTTGGCAGAAGACTAGAACAGAATCAGTCCAAAGGCAAGAAGCCAAATAACCACTTGGCTGTATACTGAAATTTAGAACATGCTTAATGTCCCCAAATTTTCACAACAATTATCCATTCTTTCCTAGAAGCAGTTGGCTAGTTAACTCAAGAGAATAAAAAACTGAGGCTTTAACACAGAGCCGTCAAGCACAAAGCAACACTGTGGAAGAAAAGTGAAGAAAATCTAAAAACAATGGGAAAAGCCTGTTTTGTCAGTAAAGTGGAGAGAGAATCGAAACTAAAGCTTTTCATACTCAAAAATCAAAGAAAAACAAGCTTGGCAAAACAAGATTTCCAGTAAAAGAAGTTTAAAAAGTCATATGCTGTAACAACATGTAACATTGAATTATCTTCTTGCACAGATATCCCCAATTCTTTTTCAGTATAGGTTGTGGATGTGAAAATGCCTGAGTGTAAAGTTTCACTATCAATCCACTAAGCTACCAATCACTTGCTTCTTCTATGGACCTTGTTCGAATTTTGTAATCCAAACAGTTTCAAAGTAAGTTTTCCGAAAAATGGGAGCCCTGGGGAAACCTACTTAAAAGTACACATTGAAACAAATACTTTTCTCATATTGTTGACTTTGTCCTGCACTGTTTCACAGTCATAGGCTTATATCCCTTACATTTGGTTTAATTAGAGTACAACCATATCTGAGGGCAGTTTTATCCTTTCTTTTTCATGTAAACCATAGTTTATGACTGCGGAGACACTGCTGGAGTTCAGAAAGAAGTGGCTTCCCAGATTAAAAGAGAATTAGTATTCGATTCTAAGAAGAACTGGTTACCTGACCCATTTTAATTAAAAAAAAAAAAAATTAATAAAAGAGAGATTGTTGATCCTAGTGGAAACTTTGCAGTCAGACAAAAATTGGACATACGGTTGCCTGATGTTAGTGCAGAATCATTCTCCAGTGCTCAAAATAAAAGTAAGCTGTAAAACTAGTTACTAACCCTGTTAGGACAGGTGGATTTGCAATGAAGATGTCACAGAAGCAGTAACGTGAGACTGTCATGAACGTCTTATCCCTTGCAACAGCGCAGGCTGACAGAAGGTGACTGTTGCAGGAACATGAAGGAGGAGGAACACAAGGTCTGAAGGCACTGCAAGGTGGGCAGGGAAGCAATGCACAGGGAGAACTCCCATATAGTGCTCTTTGGCATCTTCTCTGTCCATAGGTCAGCAAGCTTGATTGCTGCAATGAAAATCAGGAAATATGAAGATGTATTTTAATAAGGGTAAATGCAGCTCCATTATCTTCTGAGGTATGAGGAAGCAGTTGTGCAAAGACAGGATAGGAGAGGACTGGCCAAAGAGCAGTAGAGCAGAAAAGAAGCTGAGGGTGATAGTGAATGCAAGTCAGCACAGGCATGAAGCTCTGAAGAGAGAGTTTTGCAGTCCAGGCATGGTGCAAATCACTAAAAGAGAGTCTGAGGAACAACGATCAGAAGTCTAGAAAATACTAACTGCAAAGGAAGACTGAAGCAAGTGGGAATGTTAACTGTAAAGAAGAGGTGGCTACACTAGTTAATGTATTCTTAAAATATGTAGAAGGAAACTATAACCAGAAAGGGAATACATTTCTTTTCCATGTCCACTGGGCCTAAGTTACACCAAGGGTGTATTAAGTGGTTTGGAGGAAATGCTTTCTACTAGTAAGGCTATAAAGCACTGCAACAGTGTGTACGAAGGTGTGTGGAAATACCATTATTGCAGGTTTCTAAAAACAGGTTGAACGAGCATCTGGCTGCAGTGACAGGGAGCATTGCTGACTCTGCCTTCAGGCAAGGTACAGACTAGGTGACTGCTCAGGATCCCTCCACAGAAATCCCTGCTCTGATTTTTTTTTAAGGAGCACCAATCTTTTCCCACCTTATTTTCTCTTTCCTCTAAATGAAGTTACTCTGCTTTACAGAAGTCTTTTCTACTCTTGAAGTGAATCCAGGTAGAAAAGGCAGAATTGTCCATGAAATATCCTTTTAAAAACTGTTATTGTGAGGATACTGAGGACACAGGTAGGGCAAGGTGCAGGTGGCAATAACCCCAAAGATTGGGGTGAATGAAGACAGTGACTGACTACAGGCAAGGCATCTTGGGTATCATTGGCAACAGCCTGAGCACTGATTTCACAGTGAAGCTTTATCCCAACTCTGTTATTTCACAGCAGACTACAATTGTGTATCTTTGCTGGGGAAACTTTCTTTGTACTTTAGATGGGGGCCCAATCCTCAGTTGGTGAACGTTAGTGCTAGTCCCTGGGCTTAAAAAGAGGCAGATTTATTTATACAGTCTGTAGGTTTGGCTCCATAAGTTTATTTCAGCAACTGACAAAATTGTTTTACTTGCTCTTCTCAGAGGTATTTGGTGAATTATTGTTGGTAAATAAGTGTTATTTTTGAAAGTGTGTGTGTTAATGAAGTAGAAAACCCTCTGGAGACACAGAAACACTAACACCACGAGCTGTTGCTAGTTCCTAATAACTCAGTGATGCTTCACCTGAAAATCTGGCCTGAAAATAACTTGTTCCAGTACTGAGTGATGCAGGCAACTTCTGAAGGAGCTGAAGTAAATGCTTCAGGGCTGCACAGACAAGTGGGAAAAAACATCATAATTTCAAGGAAAATCTCAGCAAAACAAGCATTAGGTTTCTGGAAGTATTTTAATCACCTTTTTTATTTAACAAAGGTGGGAAAATAATGCTGGTTTATGAGCCCCCCCCCCCCAAGTGTCATTTATTGCTTTGGAGGCTTTTTGTCCCTCTTTTTTTCAAGCATACTTTATATGCCTGCCAATAAAGGGGGAATGCTATACCCTGGAATCTTCCTGTGTATATTAAAACAGTGCTTGGCAAAATGGTACTGGAATAACAAGTAACAGCTTTCTTAAGATAGGGTCAATCGATTCCAGGGGAGGCTATTTACTGGATTATATACAGTCCTCTTGGAAGAAGAAAAATCTCTCAAGTGCTCTCAGTTTGACAAACATTTTTTCCATCATCTGGTTAGAATTTTTGTGCCAGTTAGCTTGCAGCCCTGCTATTTCCTCCACATGTGTTCTGCAAACTGTGGGGAGGATACACTCATTATTTTGAAGGAGTCAGGAGTGAGATGCAATTATGGGGGCCTAAGAACACAAGAGATAAAATCTCCTTCCTACCAGCCAACATAGAGGGCAGTCTGTCTGAGCTCAGAGGCAGCTGATCAGATCTGAGCCCGAGTATTTGAAAAAAAGTCTTAGCAGCCTGTGAACCCCATTTGTTTATTTAGAAAGAAGCCATTGTATCATTTGGTTATTCTAACGAGGCCTGCAAAGCAAGTGCTGGCTTCGATGTGATGAATTTCAAAAACATCCAGCCTGTGTTAAAGTGAAGTGGCTTCATATTGTGCTGCCTCTTGACATGTATCAAATTCTGTGCAAGCTTGCCAAGGTCTTTCAAACATACTTTTGACATTTCAGTGCAGCTTATACCTAGACTTCAAATGAGAGGTATGTTTGAATGAGGGCAATTTTTGGTAATTTGCCTGAATTCTGCATTTATGCTTTCTTTGGCCTAATCTGTTTAACTGAGATCTGTTCCCTGGCTAGCTGCCAGTATTAGCAGAGCATGTGGGTAGCAGATTGGTTTACCTATGTACTGAAGAGAGACTTTTTTTTTTCACACTCTTAGAGTTGGACTTGCATGTTAAGCTAGCATCCGTTCAAGAAAATGTCCCCAGAACCAAGTGTTTACCTTTTGCCCCTCAATATTTTTCATTTTTCAACATGTAGATGTGGCAGATAACTTTCAAAAATTGTTTATTCAGTAAAGCCTATGTCAGTCTCTGACTAAGTGCAGTAATTAGTTTCTATCCTTAAGACCAGTCAAATCAACAGTGACATTTTCTCTTAATAGGGTATTGAAGAGCTAAGTGTGCAGTGGGAGAACTATGGGGCCCTAGACCATCTCAATTACAAAGTCATACCAGCTTATGTGAAAGTTTTCAATGAATTTTAGCACTCTGGCAAGTTTGGAGAACCTGTAAAACTCTTTCCTTGTGATACTGAATGCTGAATTTCTTGAAGGACCTACTTTACAACTAATTTTAAATGCTAAACTAAATGATTTATTCTGAATCTCTGAGGAAGATGCTTCTGTTAACATGGAAGTTTGCATTTGGGAGCAAAGATGTTGACTTCACCCCATCTGACAAAGGGGTTTGAATCCTGTCAGCGCAGAACTTAGGACAGGGGAAATGCCTCCATTTCATTCAAAAGTTTCTGAAATCACCTGGTCTCCAGGTCAGCTCTCACTGATTCTTTTGAGATAAACAAATGCTAGTGGAAAGGAAGGTGGAGTTAAAAAACGTTTGACCCTGACACACTCACAGGTGCTCATTGCCTACTGGCCCTTCCAAGGCAGCATCCTCAATCCCCCTGCCCTCACTTATGTGACTGGTAAATGCCTCTAAATACTGCAGATTACTTACCAAGGCACTGGGAATAATAATACAGGCACCATTTGGCTTCCAAATTTAGCATGTGCCTAGAAAAAACAGCCTGTCAGAAGACTGAAAGAGAACCTAATCTCACCATACCACAAGTGCAAACCTCTGTAGGATGATACACAAACAGCAATACTATGCTTCTTTAAAGGACTTGGTATTAATTGGCTCTAACCTCTATATGAATAGAAATTCTCAAATGATCCATTGTATATTGAAGAGGAAGATGGAAGATCTGGTGGCCTAATGGAGAAACTGAATCCTTACTCTAAGTGCAAAATGAACTCATCCCCATGAAAACATCTACCCCTCCTACTTCTACATGAGCATTTCTACAGTGCCGAGATGGGGCAAGCCTGTTCAGTTAGAACAACAAGCAGAGCTTGCTCCCTCTCACTCATCCCACCACCGCCTCCCACTCCTCCAAACTGAGCTGGACCCAGGTACCCGTGACCCTAGGAACACTGAGCTAACATCTGCCTGCCAGCTTTCCCAGCAGGAACTGATCCCACTCTTAGCCCAACTTCGGCTGCAAAGGTTTTAGCAAGGCTCTGAAGAGGGTGAGATCACAGGAAGCCTTAAACCTCCTTCTGACTTAAGCCTGGACATTCAAAGTTGGCTGCAGCAAAAATCTGAAACAATACTGCAGCTGATTGCTGGTGCTGGGGTCAGATGGCTTCACCTTCCTTTTTTACAGGAAATGCACATTTCTGACTCTCCATGGCACTGGGTCCCAAATAGAGGGACTGTGTTTCACTGTTAACACACAAGATTTCTCATGGACAATTCCTTCCCTGTGATGTTCCCCTTGGAAATGTTACCAGTATGACTGTGCTTCTGATGGGCACTCCCCGCTGTCAAGTAGCTGGGCGGGAAGCCGCAGCTTGCAGTGTCTGAGCTGGTCGTTAAAATGTTTGTAGGGATCTCACCAGAAAGGGCAAAAATCAACATAAATTTCTACTCTGTGTCATCCTGGCAAAATGGACAGGACTGCATGGCAAGGCAGCATCTGACCTTTGCTGTCTAGATGGACAATGTCAGTTCAATACTCTCTTCCTACAGGCATTTAATGGTTTTTATACTTATGTTTTCCTGTTGCCATTAATGAAAACATTGCTGTTTGCTTGAAGGGCTAACTATTCCCCCACATAACAGTTCACCCATAAACATAGGTGTGAAATCACAGAAAACCACATTTTTGGACTTAACAAATATAGTGGGACTGGCTGTATTTTTTCCTTATTTGGTACGTTTCATGTTCAAAACACTTATAAACACAAACCCTTTCAACCCAATTGTGAAATACATGAGTTCTATTCATGACCTTATTTCATCAGAGAGGAAGTTAGTCAAAGACGATGTGCCTGAAATGTTCACAGAAGGAGACATGGTAAGTGTGACAATGAGAAGAGTGTCCTAAAACCTCTTCATACTATGCTCTGTGTATTAGGCAAGGTTTCCCATTGCCCCAAATGGGCATATGGGTAGTGAAAGTCATCAGGAACCTTTTACAAGTTAACTCATGATATGAATGAAGACAATGTCATTTTCTTATTACATGCCTTCAGTAAAAAAACTCTCTTCAGTTTGGAAAGACCACTTCCAACAACAATAATGACCCAAAGTAATTTCTACCCCTGTAAAGTGGATACCAAATGTTTGCCAAAAGCTCAACATTTCTTTCATTCCAAGTGATTAGATATTTCAACTAGCCTTGGGAAACTACATATTTAATAGGAAGATGCCATAAACTGGGATTTCAATAACTAAATCGGGCACAGGAATAATGAATACATAGTTCTGAGATTAGTCAGAGAGCCAAAACTTTTCAAGGGCTTGATGAATGTGGCTTCTTGAAAGGCTTAGGGGAGACTATTGATCTAAATTGATTACACGCATCCATAAATCAGAGCAATCTGACAAGCCTACCAGAATTCAAGTAGCAGGAAAGCTGTCTGGTTACAGAGTAGTTTTAGATGAGTACCTGACCAGGTAGACTGTGTTGGAAAGTAGGGGTCTGAGATTAGGGTTAGCAGCAAAGGAGGCTGGCATCCCAGCAGACATGTATGTGAGCAGGGAGGTCAGGCTGACTGAGAGATGGATGGCTGTATAGATATGGGTAGGGAGAAATGTGAAAAGGACCAAAGCTAGACTCCATTTGAGAGACAACTAAGCAAAGAAATTCAGGAAAAAATGCTGGTTTATGTTTTGTTTTTGCACTTGGAACCATGCAGGGTTAAAAGGAGAAATAGGACTCCAAGGAAAATGAGAGTAAACAAATTTCAGTTCTGCACTTCATGTGGCTCATGACCACCTCAAACAGCACTGCAGGGCAAAAGTGCCACACATTGGAAAGGAATTCCTGCCATGTTGTACTCCCAATGATTTTCTCTATGAGTAGATCAGAGATTGGCTTGCAGATTTTATTTTGCAAACTGTAGATTTCTTTTGAACGTGGATCCTTTCCCTTGCTCTGCTTTCCATAGTGTAGCTGTCTATTAGCATCATCTTATGTGTGTCGTGTCTGTAAGTAATCCCTCAAGCTTGTATAAATACCCCTACTTGTGCTGTGTGCTGGAGCAGAGCTCTGCATGTTGTAACAGCTGGCATTCAACCGTCTAGTGAGTAAACATTATGTCCAGGGGTTAAAGTGGACTGGAATGGTTCCAGCCTATGTCTGCTAGAGAGCTACTGGGTTAAATATTTGGTTCCTATCCTCACGCTTCAAAAAGGTAAAGCACATCTAAAAACTGAACACCAGTTTGTTCTCACCATCTTGGGAAAAGTCTATCTGTGGCAGCTTTCTGCAACAATGAGCATTGCCGACTTTCAGTACCCAACTCCCATGGTAAAATGTCCTTTAGATGTCAGAGAACAGGTACTTTAATTTTATGTATACTTGGTGTATACCACATAAATTCAGCATGACACAAGCTATATCAGAATATCAGCAAACTATATAAACCTGTCAAAGGCTGTTGTTAGATGATATGCTGGTACCACAGGATGGTCTGATCCCTCCAGGTGGCTCCTGATCCCAGTTCAGAGCTGGATCTGCCTCCCTGGCAGGCCAGGGTGATCCTGGGCTTGGCAGTCCCCACTAGCACATATGCAAGCTGTGAGAAGAGGCAGCTATAGAGTAAGTTCCCTCTGCTAAGTCAGGGTGTTTTGAGTGACAGGAGGAGTTGCAAGCAGGAAGAAAGGAAGCAGGGGAGTTGGGCAGCAAATGCCAGGTCTGGGTGGAGGGGACAAACAGTTCTCTGCAGAAAGGGAAAGATGGAAACAAGCACAAGGTCTGAAACAGAGGACACCAAGATGATCTTCATCCTTACACAAAGACTAACACACATCTAGTCATTCTCATCTAAATCACAAAATTACTTTAGACAGACAGTATTTGTCAATTTGAGAAGTAACTCATAGAAAGAAATACGGGTTTATAAGTGTCTGATTGTTCTAATTACTGAGACAGGAAACTTTTTATTCCCATAAATAAAAATTACAATCTTTACCCAATATAGCAATTGTGTTGTAATCCAGAGGTAGAGCTGCAGTTCTTTTTTACCACTCTTTTATCACTTTTCCATTGTTTCTGCATATCTCTCCAAGCTGTTATTAGTTCCATCTTCAGCTGCCTTCACACTGTCATGGTGGGTTTCCTTCCAGGCTCAGACCAGTTCCTCACTACGTCGGTGGGAGGACGTGTGTTTCATCCTACCACTGGGAGATGGACTAGCTCTTTCAGCAGCTGAAAAATGAAAATAGCATCATTAGGCACTGTTATAGCTGTCACGCTGACAGATGCAGTTTCTTAATAGCTTTTATCATGCAATTACCAGTGACATATTTTACCTTGCTCTCGGTGTGACCAAGGAACTGTCCAACAAAAGAAGTGCTCCTCAGGGCTGGCATGTGACAATTTTGGACCTTCTAGACATCTGCATGGAGCTCAAAGGATCAGGCCAATATATTCAAAATTGTCAACTCATGTTGATGTGCTCTGCCTTGCCCCAGATACCAAAGACTGGAGACGGCTTACAAAAGAGACAAAAAAAGGGCTGGCTGGACAAGATGCTGGACAAGATGCCTAACTTTCAGATGACTAAATTCTACAGTTAGCTGGATCTCACTGGAGTACTTTTGCCTATACTTGGTAACTCAGGAAAAGAGAAGCATCACATTATCAGCAGGTCAACTGGATGAGCGCTGGGAATACAATATGCTGGACCTGCGCATGTACAATTTCAAGGGGGATACTGATGCCATAACCATCGCAGTTTGCTTTTTTTTTGTCTTTTCTTGCTTTACGCATCTTTTCTTTAATAACTGCTGAATATTAAGTAACTCTAAAATGTTGGTACTTGAAAATCCCTTCTGTCTAAGCATGAAGCTTTGCATTCCTTTAAGAACTACTTTTATACACGAACTGTGTTTGAAAAAAAAAATTTGAGCATAAACAATATAATTATTCCAGTAATTCATATCCTGTTCTTTAAAATTTTATATTGTCCAAAAATGGATCAAAAGACTCCTCTTCTACACTACAGTATCTGAGTACTGAGACAGAACAGCTAAATAACAGCTCAATACTGAGACAGAACAGCTAAATAACACCTAGTAGGAAGATGACTGATTAATGAAATTACTCCAGTAATATCTGAGAATAACAAGCATGCTCCAAGAGAAGACATCAAGGTGTACTCTTCTGCCTTGCAACTGATGTTATTTAAAAAAAAAGTAAAAATCAGTATTGTTTTGATGCTAGTATTTCCTGTGTAACCTACATCTTCTCATGAAAATCAATATGAAATCAGTTTTCTGTTTTCTTTCAGAAAAAAAATATTGAATTGGAGAAAAAATGTGTTAGTCATGACATAGAACTGAAGTCAGAAAACCAAGATTTTAGTGGCCACCAGTTTTTTTTACCAGTTTGAGTAATATTCTTAATTTCTAAAAAGCTTGTCTTGTTGTCCAAAAAATAATCTTTTTAAAGAGTCTTAACCTTTGTTTAGAAGGAACTGAACTACTAGAGTAATGGTCATCACAGAGAGGCTCTTCAGCAAACAAAGCTTTACTGGAGATTGGGGCTTTATTCAACAAAGGATGATTTAACCAGCAGAATTCAGGCAGAAGGATGAAGACACTAAGACAGACCAGGGAAAGATGAAACACAGGAAGCAACGCATGACTCATTTCCACAGGGATTCTCATTCTACCTGCCTCAGGGTAGCAAAGAAAAGAGAAGTAAAAAGGAGAAAGCATAAAAGGTGGCTGTGAGCAGGATAAAGGGAAGAGAAAAGGACAAGAAGGTCAACAGCAACATAATTATCTGTCTTGGGATAAGCTGTCAAATAAAGTGATAATACTCAGCTTTCTGAAAATCACAAGCTACCTTAATTCATTAAGCATCTACTAAGATGCTTTGCAGATGCTAAATAACCTCCTCTGGCTGCTCTGGTTTCAATTATAATGTAAATGCTACAAGCTGCATGAGATGGTGCATGGCCTCCTTTGTCCTGCATGTTGCGAGGTTATTGAATTACTCTTGTTTCTACAGCTCTTGAGGGTTACATCCCCAAATCTGAGATGCTGCCTTGCTTTGGTTCAGAGTCTAGCAACACTGTAAGCTTTACTCAACCCTGGCAAAGCACTGTTGTGCAAGCTGTGTCTAATTTGTACTTCCAGGATACAGTAGTGAGCTACAGCTTAAGCAAGCTGAAAGCCAAAACAGTGTTAAGTTAGCACACGCCCTCAGTCTCACTTGATTATAACTACTAAAATCTTATACAGTAGAAAGTCTCTGCATCCTCCTAACTTGTCCTGTGTGTACGTAATGTTTTCCTGCTTTAGTCTATCTGGTTTATTCAAAATATAAAAGCAAATTAACCATAGGCACATATCTTATCAACAAATGAACACCATAGATCATGCAACAGAATGTAAGTGTTACCTCCTAAGCTTTCCTTGTCTTCCGTACCAAAGCTTCTTTCAGGCTCAGAGGACTACAGCAATATATTGGCTTTGACCTTGCAAAGTCAGGTCATCAGTGTGCCCCTGATGCAGTAGATTTGTGTGTGGAAGGGGAGGCAGTCAGCCTGTTCCAAGTGATATGAGTGAGTGTTAAGGAAAAACTGATGTGGTGAAACATTTAAAGCAGACTGATACCTCTAAATCTGATAATGAGCAAGTTTACCATAGAGCTGATCAAATACTGGACAAAAATGTATTAATGTACGAATGTCTGTGTGATGGCTTGATTCCTCCCTGCTTGAATCTCTTGGAGTTTGTATATTCACAGATATTCATATCCTGTCCAGGTGATCCAGTCAAATGTATATTCTGGGTTCCATATACTCAGCCATTAGTGCGTGTATCTGTGACAGACTTTATACTTTCACTTTAGTAGCGACCCTTGGTTAGGCATTTTCAAGTTGATACAGACATTGTAGCATGCATAATCCATGGACAGCTAATTCTTTCCTAGTAACATTCAGCAAATTTTTAGATCCAGTGTAATTTGTAGGTAATAGCTCTGTTTCCAGAATACAAGAAACTTAAGAAAAATTTGGGGAGAATTTAGGGAGTATTTGGTGTTTTCATGAAGTAGGAAGATTTTTTTAGATGATTATTTGGTCTGTTATTGATGATATGTAACACCTCTGTAGCAGCTACAGAGAACCCAGCACTGAACAGTCCACATTAAAAAAATTAGCCACTCGCTTTTAGAATTTTTGCTTGGGTATCCTTTAGACAAAAATCTAAAAACTAAAACCTTTTGGGTGTTCATGTTTTCAGCATTCAGATGAAAGATATTTTTGGTGAAACAATGGGATACTTTTTACAAACAAGTAATTAAAACCCAATTACCAAAAAGTAACTACAAGATGTTTTCAGCTATCTCTATTCACAAGTCTGACCCCAAAATAGCTCTGAAAATGTTGACCAGAGTATGTTTTCATCTGTCTTCAATTATGCAAGTCAGCCACTGAAGACAAAAAGAGTCAACACTCTGTAACCAGCTTTCTGCATTCCATTACAGTATTCTGAACTTCTATAATAGAAAAGTTGTGAGTCACTCCCAAAATCATGAGATGGGCTTAAAATTACAAGATTTCAAAAAATAGATTTGGGGAACTTTAATTCATATGTTCAAGAGGTTTTTTTTCTAGTCTACCACAAGAATAGAAACACATATTTTTTGAGTATAAGGTCAGATTCTTGTAAGAACACAGCAAGAAATCTGGGAATTTTAAGGAACACCAGATATCAAAAGGTTTATGCTAAAACCACAAGAGTTCATAGCACTATCAAGAGCAAATTCCACCCGGCTGACCTATGGTACTCAGCTTCTGCTGGGAGATTGACATTTATAGTTTGAAGAGGTTTAGAGTCATGGTCCAGAGTGAAGTGCTATTGTAAAAGGGAACTAATAAATCACCTGTAGAGAAACTGAGAGACACACAGGAAAACATAAGATTGCCAGGATGAATGCTGGGATTGCCTGCATTGATGGAAAAGCAATACACAGTGCTAAAAAATCAGTGGAAATGTCAAAGAACCAGACACTTCCATTCTTCTTTCTGGATTTAAAAGGACAAAGGAAAACACTTGGTTTTAGTGCAGGGATGACATAAAGGAAAGCCCAAATTAAATAATTGGTTTTTGGAAGATTACTTATATTGTTCTTCAAATAACAGTGTCTCAGTCTGTAGGACATCTGCTTTCTTTCTCAGTCTGCTCACACTGACTTCTGGGATAATAGGAAGATATCACAAACACTCAATTCACTTGTTTGCAGCAAAGGACCTTTAAAGAAAACAGCTTTTGGCTATCATTTTTTTTCCCAACTTGGATTTGAATGTCTAGCTTTCTAATCCAGAAAGCAGATGTTTTAACAGTGCCTGGGAAATGATTTTTAGCATGTTTTATATGTTCTAAACATAATCCAACCAATAGAAACTGCTATTCAGTGTTTAACCTTTTCTTTGACATTCTTTTCTCTAGTAGATTTAGTGTTTAACACAGAACAGCTGGACACTGTAATATTTTTGGCACAAAAAAGACAAAAATTGAAAGTTTTTTCCAGTACAAAATTGTTTGCACTCTTTGTCCTGACAGTGCCACCTGATTCCCTCTGGAAGGATTAAATTTCTCCACATCCATCATATCCAAATAGTGCAGTGTCAAGAGACCGGCAATACCCTTAGTTTGCCCATCCATGACTGACATTCAGCACATTTTTGTCTGAGTAGAGCAGGAGGTTGATGTAAAGGTAAATTCCAGACTAACATCTTAAGACACAAGCCCTTTTGTGTAGTGACTTTTGCTCTCACTTCTAGACTCTTCATAACCTCATTTGGCATGTAAAGTGGTTTCAAGCAGGAGCTTGCACATTGTCACTTTGTAAAAAAATCCAGCCCCATAACCTACGTGCATTCAGCTCTTAATAATAATAATAATAATAATAATAATAATAATAATAATAATAATAATAATAATAATGATAAAACAGCAAAAATGCCAGGCTTAACAATAAACATGTCAGGATCCAAAAGTGCATCTCGCAATACTGGATCATATTACAGCTGATGTCAACACTAACACATTGCTAATTTAGTAAAAGTAGACTGTAATTTATCAGGGCATGTCTGCCTTGCTGGCCCTAATATTTTATTTAATCGTTTTGAATTACAAAAATAAGGCACGAATTTTAACTGGTATTTAATCTAAGTTAACCAGTAGAAAACAAAATCCAAGAGTCTGGGGGTATTTAGAAAGCATTACCAAGTCTCCTAGCTCAGTAATACTTCTCAAGAGTCTGTTAAAATAAAAAAGTGTACTGAGTTTTCTCAAAGTTTTGCCAAAATTTATGATAGTCTGTTTCCATGCGGACATTTTGTGTTTTCATGCTATCCATTGAAAAGATTCTATTTTTATTTTGGTGAATACAAATAAAAAATGAGTACAGTGATATTACTTATTTGTTACCTCTGGAAATTGTCCATAGGATTTCAGAGGAATGTGGACAATTCAGGGTATGTCTCTCTGGGTGCTTAAAACCAGAATGCAATGAGAGTTTGCTGCACTGTTTCAGAAGAGAGATGACAGCTTTCAGAATCATACCCACCGTGCTCTTCTAAAACAAGAATCTGTACTTGCCAAGTAAAGCTACAAAATACTCTCCTTGTATTTCTACAGTGTTCAGGGTTTAGTTCTTTTTGTGTGCACTCTAATGTCCTCTTTAAAATTGTAGATAAACTGCAGTTCATTAAAAATGTGTAGTTTCAATAGGATTTCTATTTCCAGGTACTTTGAGAATGTCACAAGTGTTTTAACCCTTCTAAAAATGCATTTTTTTGAATCTTGAGACACTCATTTTGCAGCTAAGAATCCCAAATGGACCACATCAAGTCTGGAAGTGGGATGTGGCCTCCAAATTCATATACACAGTTTTGAAAAATAGATTGAAAGGCACTCCTTATAACTGTGCTGAGCAGGTACTCACATATGGAAGCACAGAAATTACTTGTGAAATTGTAACTTTTATTGCCCAGCTCATTTTGCTTGGCCCCTTCATTCAGGTGCTCTTCAAATTTTTATCCTCATAAGGGTTCTCAAGTGTTTTTCTGTAGCTATAAGGCAGGCAGTGTCTTCAGGAAAACAAACACATAAACTTTTTAAAGTTTCAAAAATATTTTAAAGTAAAATACAAGCATTCTTAGACATATTTGGCTTTATCCTATATACAGCTGTCTATATTTATCTTCAAGTTAAGGAATAGTCTTTTTATTTGTGGTGAAACACTGGAATGGGTTGCCCAGAGAGGTGGTGGATGCTCCATCCCTGGAAACATTCAAGGTCAGGTTGGACGGGGCTCTGAGCAACCTGATCTAATAGAAGGTGTCTGTGCTCATTCCAGGGAGGTTGGACCAGATAACCTTTAAATGTCCCTTCCAACCCAAACTATTCTATGATTCTATGACTGTATTTTGTGCATAGTATAATTTAGTAAAAAGATTAGGTATTTCATTATTTTTAATACCTTTTTCTCACATTTTAGGGTCTACATTTTTAATTCAAATGTTTCTTCTCTCTCTGGAGGCTCAGAATACCTTCAGCACAGATGTAATATGGAGTTTCCCTAGTGTCCCATTTCTTAGAAGCATCTATGGCATGCTTAGCTTCTTACTCAACCAATGGTTTCTTAATGAATAAAGCAGACACAGTTGTTAGGTTTCATGGGCAGAAAGGCTGAAGGAACTTGCCACAGCGCTTTGAAGTTTTCAAGTGTTTTTTCCTTACTGATGCAGCTGAGCAGCTGCAGTTTTCTTAGAGATTGTGCAAATGAAATAATTTATTTTTATTGCACATTCCAGCATAATACACCATGGAATAGATTTACCCCCTAAAGAACAGGCTTTGGGCTAAGGTACTTGCCATGTTGAAAGGGAAAACAAATTGTGATGATGATTGTACTTGATTTGTTGAAATATTTCATCCTCAGCACCATGTGTGACAACACAAGCAGAATAGTTCCACTGTCTCCTGAAGATTCACTGTGTATGTGATCATTCACTACCTGGAAAAAAGCCCAACTCAGATTTGCAGTCAATGCATCTTTTTAAATTAAAAATTAAACGTAGTGACTAGCTAGAATAATAGGCATATGGTCACTCCTAATGGCCAGCATCACCTCCCTACCAAGAGGCCAAAAAATCCTATATATTATTGGTATGGATGTACAGAACTTGAAGGAGCATTTCAAACCGCTCCACAGAGCGATATCTAGTGTTTTCATGAAAATACATTATTTGCTAACCAGCTGTAATGTATGCATGGGACTTTATTAATAATGAAGCCCACGCCAACTTCAGTGGAAGGCTGTGAGCTACATGTCTAATTGAGTCAGCTCCAAGCAGTGACTTTCAGACACCAGATAATTTCACCAGGCATAACATCAAGCCATAAGTAGATGAACTCTCTTCCTTCCACAACCTAAGGCTAAGACCAGCCACACCTCCAAAAGGGGAACTGGCCTTTTGGATTCGCTGTAAGAAAATAGCAATCTGGTGGGGGGTTCTACCTCATTTATACACAATTTTAATTCATCTTTTGCTGCTCTATCATTCCTTTCTTTTCTTATCAAGACATCCAAACAGCAAAATAATAAGCAGCAGATATTAGATATTTCTCAAAGACAATTATTACAAGGTAAAAGTAATTTAATCTGTGTAATTTTGTTCGCAGGGATTAATTGGTGGAGATTAGACAGACTAGCACCTTCAGCCTAAAAAAAGAGATGTCTGAGTGGGATATTAATGAAGTCATAGGTGCTATGGAAAAAGCAAACTGAGAATGGCTATTCACTGCTTCCCCCAATACCAGGCCTGTGAACATCGCAGGTAGCAGATATAAAAAAAATCCCTTGCACACTTCTTTACACAGTGCATAATTAAGATGTGGAACCCTCTGCTACAGTATGTGGTACAGCCCAAAAGAATACAAACCCTTTCAAAAAGGAATTGGATGACCATGATGGGCCAATGCAGTGCAACTGCTGACCACGGAGGCTGGGAGAACTGATTCAGAAAATCATCATCCTGCAGATGCTCTGCTCCTGACATGTTCCCCCAAGCACTGTAAAGCTAGACGTCTCTAATATCTAGCATTATGAGCTCTGCAAGAAACACTCAACAACCCGTGAAGAGGTTACCACAGAGCTAATGTAATAAGTGCCACTGAGCTCTCTGAATCCGGTCCTGGTAGTTTGGTTCAGCCAGAAGAGTTTATGGTAAATGAATATAACCTGGAGACACACTTACTCAGATTTATTAAATTGTGCTTAGCAGTGGGGGGGAAATCTTTGCATTCCACTGTCTGGCTCTTGACACAATTTAGAGCAACCTTTTCTGACATATTATCTAAATGGAGAAAGATTTCCAGAGAGCGAGCTTTCATTATGAAATGCCAGTGCAGACGTTTGACTTGTGCTTCCCCATGCACATATTGGTTTTCAGGTTGGAGGCTGTGTGCATGGAGCAGGAGGCTGGCAGTACAGAGGAGGAGTAAGGACTCATTGCAGTAGTTGTATAAAAACAGAGGAGCTCATTAAATAACTCTCTGGAGAAGAGACTGCCTACTTCAGCCTAGAAGCTCCACAAGTTAGACTGCCAAGGGCACAGCTATTCAATAGTCAGCCTTCAGAGCACCATCACAGTTAAAAGCCCTGGCAATGTAGCCTTTTAAAATGTTTTTGCTAATTCTTTCTGTTTTTTCACACAATCTCAGTAAGGCAGTTCTTAGATATTATTTGGGACAAATCATGAAAGTTAATGAAAGAATGGAGGATGAAAGAGCACTAAACTACACTGCAGTAAAAATATAAAATCAAAATAAAGCAGCTGGTCAAGGAGCTAAATCAGGATAATCAAAATAAAAGGATTTCACATGAAAAATTATTCAATCTCTGAACAGGTGATAAATCTCAGATTTTCCTTGTGGGCTGCTCAAAGGATGGGTCACCCCTGCAATACATTCTGTGATCTGCATTGTGGTACCATGGCTATTCCCTGGCCTGCTAAAAATATTTCTGGTCCTTTCTTTCATAAAGGAATTAGACACAGGAAAACAGCAGAGAAAGCTGTAAAATATAATCAAAAGTTGGTGTGCATACCAAGACCCTTAGGACGTCATGATCAAAGTGCAGCAATAGTTGCGTATGCCATTTCCCTGAGGCCCAGTGTCTATGTAATAATCCCTACCACTTTTACCAGGCAATAATTTATTGTTAACTGAACACTAAAACTGCAGTGATAATAGTCTGGACTAGAGTTAAAGTTGGTCTGTTGAAGGTATGAATCTGCTCCGAGTACTGCCCCTTCCACAACATGGACAGCAAGACTAATTCCCGGCCACTGGCTTCCAGGACACAGCTGCTGTCAGGGCCTTGGGGGAGTTGGACACAAGTCCTCCTGAAGTCAGTCATGAAATTACCTTAATGCTATGCTGGTCAGGATTAATTAGATTTCCTCTCATCCACTCTCTGGTCTTCACCATAGGGGAGCACACGGCATAAAGTAGCTATTTCCTGAAATATGATTAAGGGGGAAGTAAATGGAGAGGTGGCAAAATGAAAGCACCTCTTGTTTGGAGAGAGATCCAGGGAAAGGACGTAGTGCTTCTAATTTAGGGATTAATGACTTCTAAAAATTAGGCACACACTCCCAGGTGGGTGCTGCATAAGTCAGAATTCAGCATATAAACTCCCACTCTGGTCAACAGAAAAAGGTGAATGTCTTCAAAGTTCAGGAGACCCTGAGGCCAAGCAGGTGGACAGCAGACTACTGCATTGGAAGTGCTGATAGCAAATGGGTGCTTAAACACGCACACACCTCTCGGATATCCCACTTCAAGTTGCACATTATTCACCTAGTCTAAAAGCACAGACTCCATACATTGAGGCACAACCTGATTAGGACTGCAAATATAACATGGCTATTTCTAGGGGGTTCCCCTCTTTATATGATGGCATATTGGCATGAGCAATCGGACAAGAAGGGATGTCAGGGGCTGCCAGGTCTCTGAAACCACACTGGATGAAAACCCCGCAATTCTGACCTATCAAGAAAACGTGTGTTAGCAGGTATTTCTGGAGAGGTCATTCCCACCTTCCCTGCCGAAGCTGTACCATCATGCACAGAGGAATGCCAGAGTAATGAGGCCAGAGAAACAGCCAACAAGAAGGTGCATGCTTTTGCCTTCCAGCTCCTGGGCAAACTCTTTAACTGCCAGGCTATTGTGAAAAAGGCCTGACCACAACCGTGGGAATATTTCTGGGCAAGAATGACCAGAGTTGTTCTCTGAAGCTGATTGTCAGAGATCACCATGTGCTCCAAGCTGAGGTTCTCCTGGGCACATACGGGATGCAAGTGCTGCTCTAGTTTGTACCATTTTTTTAAATGGGAGCAAGGTGATACGCACACCAGTCTAGATTTAGGCATATTAGGAAAACATGTCCAGCACAGGAAGGCAGGTGATGCTTGCAGAGGAGGAGCCCTACCACACAGATGGGACTGATGTGCCTTGTTTTGCCAAGGTCTTAGCCCAGGCACTGAAACAAAGAGGGTAGGTGCTACCTGGCATGTAGAGAAGATAGCCCAGGTGCCTCCCAAATGGTTTGCTCACAGGCTTCCTAAGAGCCAAGTCCTCCAAAATGTCAGATGTCCACAAGCAGGCAGAAAGAGGGCCCCCACTCTGGAAAGCAGTGACAATCTTCTCTGCCTTCAGGGGTGCATGGACCAGGCCTTGAAGAAAAAATAGCTGTAATTTGTCCAAACAACAACATTGTAAACATTCTTTTTGCCAAAAGTAACTTTTGGCTATGAGTATAACAAGCTTGTAAATTAAACTTCCCCTGGCAATGCAAAATTATGCATTACGTATGCCTCTAGTTGTTCTGACTTCCTACTGAATATGTCAAACACTAATTAAGTACAAAGGGAGGCCCCAGTCTGGCAAACGCTTATGCAAGGATGACTCCCTTCATTTTAGTGGTGCAAAAATTTGGTGTGAGCGGGAAGGTACGCGAAATGGGAGCAGAAGTCTTCACAGCACAGGGGACTTACATACTAGTTGAAGCATTCTGTTTGCAGTGGACTTATCTCAGTGTCTTTCTTATAAAAAGAATGGTTTTTGCTTTCAGCTTCATTAATGAGACTTGACTTGAGTGAATGTTTTTTGAGCATACCTTACTTCTGGCTCCTGGCCAACCCTAAAAGCAGTTGCGGTTTCTTCACAGAAATACAGATCTTCACAAAAAATAAAACTTTTCAGCTTGTAATTCCCCAGTGGTTGCCTCTCCAGCCAAATCACCCTTGGAAACATATTTTAAACCATTTGAGCAGGGAAAAATATTTGGAACTTTGCCTGTTTTGCTAAGGCTCAGCATTAAATTACACAGACATAGCTTCTGTTTTTTTTAAAAATATTTTATGTCTATACTATTTTAAAGTACATGGAAAGTAGTATTTTTTTAAATAAAATAAAGCTTACTGGCGCCAGTATTACATCAGTGACTGTAACCATTGTGTGCATTGTATCCCTAGTAAGGATTTCTCAATCTTAATGCAACTGACTCAGGACAGCAGGCTAGATGCAGTAGGAGATGTGAACACAATTAAGTCCTTCCCTGAGTTCTTTAGGAAAACAACAGCACTATTACTATTTGATTTATGCTTCTCAGGTGATGTATGCCACATCCTTCATCTTTTAATGGAGAGTATGACTGAAAACTGGGATCTAAGCCCAGTTTCATGTTAGAACATTTTTTTTTTCATTAGCAAATAAGAGCCAGAAACTTGCAACACTTACTAAGACAAATAATCATCAGTTTGGTCTGCAGCTTAGTGAACATAGATGGAGACAAAGGAGCCAAGTTCTTAATTGGTACAAAATGGCAAAGCTCCAGGACCTAAAGGGACTTCAGGGAAGCTCAGTCAATTTATGCTTGCCAAGGATCTGCCCCAAGACATCTGCCTATGCATATGTAGGCTGTGTGTGTGTGTGATAATCATGTGACATATTGTACTGCAGGGTATTTGATAAAGAAATATCCAAGCAATTTATCACAATAACTACGATTGCGTCACCTGCCCATTAATCAGTTTACCCGACTCAGTCTGGCATTCCTGGCTCTTAAGCTGCTTCAAACAGCACCATTTATATTTTAAAGCCAACCTGCCACGGAAGTATTTCCTCCCTCCCCCCACCAAAGAAGTGGAATTTCCTCAGAAATTATAACTGCATGTGGTCCAGGACAGGCAAGATTAATTCTGAAAATTATGAAATTGTCTTGTTTTTAAAGCTGTATGTGTGTATTGTCCTAGTCAATGAAACAGAAAGAACTTTAGCAGCTTCCTAGTAGACCAATTCACTGAAATGTAGAGAGTCTGAGATGCTGGGCTTTAAAACAGTGAATTTTTATTCAAGGAAATTAACTTAAATTATCTTAGATATATGCTAAAAGTACTAGTTTTAATTTTTCTCTTCCTCGTGGCAGTCAAGGCACTTTGCTTAACAGGCCAAGAGACACAAGGAACAGTCTCCTGAAAATGTTTTTTCAAAGTTCCAAAGTATTTTAGAACAGTTTTATATAACATACATGGCAGGAACAGCAAATCCTAAACTTATGCTAATGAAACTGAGCTGCCACAGACTGTACATGTCTCCTTCTACATTTTTAAACACCTATGTGAGAAGGTTGTTCAGGCTGGAAAGTCAAGCTCTCAAGAATTAGGAATGAGAAGCTGCAAGATTTCCCAACCTTAATGCCATTTGTCCAATCCATATTTTACAAAAGTTACCATATAGTCACACAAACCTCCCGCTGACCCACCCAAGCTGTGCTTTATTCAGTAAGCAGATTGCTATTTTTGATTTCTTTCTGTTCTTCCTATTTCTTACATGGGCCTCCAACTTATTTGACATGATGTACTTAAGCTCTGCACTTCATGCACAAGTATTCACTCCCTCCTGACTGCTGCTGTAGGGATGCTCTCACCCTGCCTTTGCTAGACCACTTGAAGGTTCAGTGCTTTCTATTCCCACCCTACAGCCTGGGAGTGTGAAGTGCTGAAAAAAGAACACCAAACTTGTCAAAAACAAGTTGCTGGCGTTTTATTTTTTGGCATAGCTAGAACCTGACTGCATACTGCATGTATGGGGCATCTACAATCAGCCTCGGTCAATCCTGTGAGCTCCCAGCTGTTCTGCAAACCTGTCTGCAGATGTGTTCTCTGGATGGGCAGGAAGATATGTACCTAGTGGCTGTACAAGAAGAGACTGACTCAAATGGTGGTCCAGCAGGAGATGTAGAGAAACAGTTGAGCTGCTGAAGAAGCCCTCATCTGCCTTAACCAGGAAACTAGCCCTTCTTTCACTGCAACTCCCTGCCAAAAGGTGCCAAAGAAAGACCCCAAAGAAGAAATTGAGAAAAAAAAAAAAAGTACCCAGTGCCTGCTGGTGTGCTGTGGGGCATGCTCAGCAGAGGAGGACTCCATGGCAAAAGTGTTGCTTAATTCTTAAGTTTCTGCTGAATTATTTCAAAACAAAACAAAACAAAACAAAACAAACTATGGCCAAATAGGTGAGGAGTGTTTTCCCCACCCAACACAAATAAGCAAAGGGCACATTCTGGCATGAGGGCAGCATACGCTCCTCTTTCTTGCCACAAAATTCAAAGGCTTGCTTCAAACTGTAAGATGGAAGAGTCAACTGAAATTAGATTAATTTAAAGATGAATAGCATACTTTATTTCCTCTAAAGCCCCTCTGAATTCAACCTGAAGTAGATACCCAGAATGGAAAACTTTCCGCCTGCACAGTTAAAACAATTTGGCAAACTTAGCAGCAAATGTAAGAAGGGGCCTTATAATGGGAAACATACAGAAACTGTAGGTGTAGTTAACACATCTGCCTATGAAATGTGGAACAGGAGATAGATGCTAAGTAGAACACCAGATTCCAGCTTTGCCCAGAGTGTGTTCTGTATCTATTTAATCAGAGATTATTATTATGGCCTGTCATTCTTTTCCTGCATTCTTTTCACATCCCACACTGACACTTTGCTACAGACCATGTGGAGAGAAAACAATACAACAGAACACTTTCTTGAGGAATTTTTTTAATCTGTATAAATGATAACAAAAGAGGGAAGAGGGACTGTGAAAGAAAAGGAGCAATGGCTATGAATGAAGACACTGACATGGCATGTATGGTACATTTATTCTTTAATGAGTGTGTTGTACACAAAGAAATACAATGGGAAAGTGAGAGTGGCACAGGTTGTGCAAGTTGAAAGAGAGCATGGAGGGCATGGTAGATACTGGAGTGATTGGAGAAAAACGAAAAGGAAAGTGGCTGAGGAGCTCTGAAGCCAGGCGCTGAGGAAGTGAAGACTGACAAGTTGGACAGGATATAGGTACCAAACTAGAACACTGCAACTAGCCCTGCTCCTCTCTCTCCTTCACTCCTCCCTCTCTCTCTCATCTCATCTCTGAGAGAGAACATGAAAGTTCTATTGCATTCATTACTTTGTTTGCAGGAGTCACAAAATATGCTATGTTTTTTATCTGCCAAGTCTGTGCATGGACCTGGAATGCTACAGTCAAGCCCTGCTTTATGAGAACCTAAGACAGCAGCACACAGGGATTTCAGCTAGCATAAGGTCTCCTTCGTTTACATTACTTCTTTGTTCAGAAGGACAGATGGGAGGATTCTTCACCTCTTTGTTTCCTCGCTGCCAGGCTGAAGAACCCACCAAGGAATCCTTTGTGCAAATTTCTCCACACCCCATCTGCTTCAAGGCAGAGAGAACCTTCTTCTTTCAAGGTTAATTTGTTGCATAGACTCCTTTTGATAAATCAAATATTTCTTTTTCACTGCTTCTTTTCAGTAAATGCCCAGGAAAAACTGACGCAGTGTGTAAAAAACCTCTCCAGTCCCATTCTTTTTGGCCAAAATGCAATCAGGCAACCTATAGCCCACCTTTTTGAAATTAAGCCTTTCTACTTGCCACATATTCTCTGGTTTTGCCTAGTCTAGGATTGAAACACAGAAATAACAAAGCTTCCATCACCCTCTAGTGATTTTCTCCAAGGTGAGAATGTCTTTTCTTTCTTAACTTCCTCCCACTGCTCCCAGTTCCACCTCTGGGTGCTACCCAAAATATCTTAGTCTTTCTATACACCTGCACAGGTATGCACAAAGCCTGGAAGTCCTGGAAGTAGAATTTCACTGACCTGTGCTCCTTGGGGACTGCACAAAATGCAGAGCCCCTGAAGAGGAGCTCACATTTCCAGTGCTTGCAGATGAGTTCTCTCCCTTCCCTTACATGCACATTGCTGCTTCATGAAGCTACACAGTCTCTGTTTTGCAGGGGCCATGGTGCGTGCACAGGTGGTTCATATGGAGCTTGTCTAGGTCACATTTAGCAGCTGTCTTGGTCACAGTAACTGCTCCATACTAGATGGTAAGATATTATGTAACTACAGGCACAAGGCAACCATCTCTTCTGCCTTTGTACTCAGCCCTCAGCAACCAGACTGTGTATTTGATAATCCTGTGTCCTGCTATGGGCCCCCACATTATCCGGGGTCTTGCCTGGCCAGTTATTACAGATAATGTAGAAGACAGACAACGAATAATAGTGTGGGACAGGGTTCAAACTCACAAATCCCCCACAATTTATGACATCCTACAACCCATATCTTTTTGGATGCCATCGTGTCCAGCCAACACAGATAAAATGCTTCATTCCATGATGATAGCAACTGCACCTACATAGTGGCTACCATACACATTCAGTTGTGCAAGCCACCTCCTGTGCCAGCTACCAAGCCACTGTGCACAGTCCACCCAGGTGTGCACAGGGGCAGCTCGCCTGTGGCCATGCAGAAACATATGGCTGTCTTCATTTGCAAATCCAACATCTTGCTGCCAGTCAGAAAAGAACCAATCTATCTGATGTGGGAAGACAGGCTGTGAGGCTGTTGCTGTGAAGTGTTCATTACTGGTCTGTTGCTGTCTTGTCTCATACCCTATCTCACATGACTTCCCAATGTTTGGAACATTACTGAAGGCCAGGACCAGGTTGTACCTCTGTCTGACTGCATTGGATGTTATTTAAGGACTTCATATTGTTTGCTCCTTCACCTTCTACCTGGCCTTGTACTCTTTATAAAGAGAAAGATGTCCTTTCCTATTGCACTCCACAGACTTTTTGATGACTGTCACAGTCCATTAATTATGTTTGTGGTGATATTTCATTTCAAGGATTTCCTGACCCTTCAGTTCTCCCCAGATGGCAAGCAGAGGCAGTTCTTCTTTATGTCTCAGGGCAGGTGTAGAAAACATGGTACAGCGATATAGTGCACAGATGTAAATGGACTGATCCTGAGAAAGACTAGCACTTGAACTGCTAGATGATATCTTATCACTATGAAAAGAACAGTAGATGCTGCTGCATCCTGGTAAGGATGAAAAATGGAGGACTGCCAAAAGAGCACTCAGAGCAGGTGGACAAATACAGACATCTGCACACTGACTTAATACTCAGTAAACCAACTACAATTTTAAAATAGCAGTATAGAACGTGCATTATCTCACTAGGTAATACATGCTAAAATATTGTCATGTAAACAGGGGCCATTTAAAACGAATTGTTCATCCTCTTCCACTACCTTGTATGCAAGTCTTTAGCATATGTTTTTTTAAACAGTCCTTGGCAGTTCTATATCCCAAGCCTTAGCACTTTTAAAATGAACAGAAAATTGTTTTGGAAAAGGACCAAACATTAACTGTTAAAACTCAAACAAAGAAGTATGAGTCAGGAAACTAATCTTTTTTTATATATCTGAAATGAGAAATGAAATTCAGTTTGGAAAACATTTTTATTAAAAACTGTAGCTGTCTGTACTCTGAAACACCCTGGAGGTCTAAAGATGATATCAGTATATAAATATTCAGGGCTTCCTGAATATTTCTTTTCAGAAAAGACTTTTTTTCCCCCCTTACAATTTCTTTGACCTTTAGAAAACAGTCACTATTTGTAGTATGATTTTTTCAAGATGTTCTCCGGTACATAAAGATGGCAGGGAATTCAATTTAAAAGTCAACTCATGAAACACCATATAATAGTCAGAAGATAGCATCGCTTTAGGCGATATTTTATTAAGCGAACAGCCATTCAAAGCATTTTGGAGCATATTATATCCTATTCAAAGGCATCCACTTCATTCACTGCTACAGCAAAAGTATTTTACAAGAGAGATGATATTTGAACTATCCACAGGCATATGGATAAAATGCACAGTACTGAGCTGTAACAGAGATGAGTCTTTTTCTTGCTTTACAGAAGACTGTCAAAAGGACAGATACATAAAAAGGTCTTTCTTTTTTTTTTTATTTCTTTAAAGGGAACAAGACTTTCATGAGCTCCTATAGAACAGCTGCAAAAATACCTTCAGTCTGTCATCTGGAATTCCTGAAAGTAACTTGTGGATTTGTGGCTAATGAAACACTACAAAATAGCACTCACCATGTTGTAAAATACCCCTAATGGTTTATTAGCCTCTTACAGGACAAAAAATGAAAGGTGCCCCAAGCATGTTATTCTGTTATAATTATATAAAGCACAAAGTTAGAAAGAAACAATGATGTCAGAACAGAACCAAACATAGGGAGATTTCTGTGTGACCTCAAAAGTGGATTACAGATCATTTGTGACATTACAAAGCAATCACTGGAAACCTGCGGTCTAATTAAGGATTCTCACTGATGAAAATCAGTATGCTTTCTCATGATTTACAATGAAGCAAGATTAAAATTTGGTCACCAAAAACTTATTCCACTTGACCTTATCCAGCACAAGAATTTGTTCCTGAAACAGGACTAGTTAATTCCACAGAAAAGCCATCAGATAAGAGTAGCAGTGGGTAATAGATTACTTAGGGTTGAGAGCAAGGAGAGTGCACTGAGGAAACTGCTTTTTCTAAGGGTCAGAAAACACAGTATGCATTATATATCATGGAGACTTTTTGATATTTCTGTTTTTCTACCTTTACAAGACAAGATTTAGTAAAGTACAGGAAATTACCCTATTTCTAAATGAATGACCTTGTACGCTACCTCTTAGCCAAGTAAGGAGGGAAGCTGTTTCCTCCTAAACACCACAGTTCAATACTTTGACTTTTTTGGAGAAAAAAATATCATACGTTTGTATTTTTGTGACATATAAAACAGTTTTAACAATTTTCATTTACTGAATTTAGCTTTGTTTAATGTGTTCCAGTAAAAAAATTCTATGGCAGACAAAAATAATCCAGCACTATACATGGGGAGAAAAATCAAGAAAGCTTGCAGGGACATGATGAATGGCGTTACATTCCTGGGGAAATATTGACCCAAACTGCAGGACAGTGCTTGCTGATGAAATTGCTACCTATGTTTCTAACAGCCACGATACAACTGCAATTGGGTTTTCACCACATTACCAATGTGGAGATTTTCCCCTTTCTCACTGTTTCCAGGGCATGTTCCATGAACAGAGCCCATTTCCATCAGATTTCATTAGGGACAAAGACCAGTTCCCTGTATAAAAATCTTTCCTCACATAGATGGACCATATAGACACTCCCCTTCAACCTTAAATCTGCCCAGTTTTAAGCACTTAAGTTGTAGTTCCTGAAAGAGGATAGACACGGCTTTTTGCTGGCTATTAGTACAGGGGTGATTTTCATCCACAATTACCATAAATGTCTACTTCTTTCAAAAGAAATGTAACTTGTATTCTCCCTGTGCCTTTTCAGGTGTGCAGTCTGACCACATTAATTTATTTATTACGTAGCTGTACCTATCCAATGGAAATTCTCGCATCCAGGGACATCCTGCAGACGTGAATATTACTGGGATTACACTGAATCTAAACAACCAAAAGTGAAGAAAAATCCTGATGTTTTTCACCTGTGATCAGGACATTTTCCCTACAACATTGATGTTTTCTGAAAAAAAAACCCTGTTTCTCTTGCACTGAGTTGTCAAATCAAAACATGTAAAAGACCAAGGTATTTTATTCCTTGCTAAATGGTCCAGCACAGTAAATGCTAATGTGATAATGATGACAGTGATAATTCAATATATGTTAATTACTTTTTCAAAAACAGGGGAGAAGACAGGAGAAAAGAGCAATTTCTCTTCCCTCTTATCTCTACCATTTCTCCTCCATTTTCTTTCCTTCCTATCATCTTTTTTTTTTTTTTTTTTTTTTTTTTAAGGAACAGATGTCTTGCCACCTTTTGCCCAGATCTTCAAAGTATTCTACTAGATCTAGTTCTCAGTTTCAAGGTTGGTCACAAACCAGGCCTGATTTAACTGAAAGGGAGAGTTTGCACCAGTCTCTTACACTCTACTGTCTCAGGCTGGATGAATTCTGCCTGCCTAATTCTGAATCCCCTTGAACATCAAAGGTCTAACTCACACTTCAGGGTTAGCAGGGTCACATTCCACCTAAAAGAAGACTAATACTGTCTGAACCATTCACAAAAAGCTTCTTGTTTGACAGTTTTTGTCCCATTTTCTGTTCACAAATGATGTGCAAGCAAACTTATATTTTGTCACATAAACACTCTATGTGAATTTATTCAAATAATGGCTTGCTCTGAACTATCTGCTCTGATCTGAGCTGTAAGACTTGAATATTTGTAGTGTGCCATCCAGGCTGCAATCTTCCACCTGGTGGTAACTCCTAGTCTCTTCCCAAATCCACAGAAGGGCTCCAAGATGGCCACCCAAATGATGCTGATGCACATTCTCATAGAAATACATTTAGGTATGAGTTTGTACAATGTTTTGCCTTTGACAAATAATTCTGTGAAGGGAAAATCAGTTAAGAAAGTTGGCAAAAGGCAACCGGAGAGGCCATAGCAGTATCAATAAATATGGTCAAATAGAGGACCTCTTCTCTGCTGTTTTTTCCTAAATGTCAGCAGAATGCAAAAAATGCAATCAAAAAAGGGCCGGAGAGAGAAAAATGTAAGGGAAAAAATTGAGGCATAGGGAAAATAAGTATAAAGATGTTATCACAAAAGGGCAACCATTCCACAGTGAAATAAAGAATGGTGAAAAAAAATGTAAAAGACCCTGGTACTGCTCACATGCATATATGATCCTTTGACCTCACCTTGAGGAAACTCACTACCTTTCAGTAAACATCAGATTAGCTACATTGGAACACACTGCTAAGCTTTTCAGTGTATGAGAATTCACTCCAGTTGAGGAGAAATAACATGTTGGAAGTCATAAGGCCCAGCTAACCCAAAGCAAGCAATCAGTTAATGATCCCACTTTTCCGTCAAAAAACATGTCTAGAGCAGTTATATAACTCAGGTTAAACTTAGGTTAAAAACAACTATGAAATGGACATATCCTTTGAAAACAGGGTATCATAAAAAGTTTTCAAGCAGGACTACCTTTGCAATACCAAAAGATATACCATGAGTCTCTTGCAAAACCTCATCTCCATAGCATCTCTGTAGCATCTTCCCACTGGTATGAAACAAATACAATGAAAGCAAGTGTTCTGTGAACTTAACTCAGACCATTGCTGGAACAAGTCCAATTTGGATCTTAAGAAAGAGGCAAGCAGAGAATAGGGAACTTTCTCTCTTTTACAGCTAGATTAAAGAAGCAAATGCCAAATGTGGAAGGCAAGGACAGGGTATAAATTTGTAAGGCTATTTTTCTTGTAAGACATGAACCTTAATTTAGGGAAGTTCCTTTCCGCTACTTCTAAGCCTTTATATTACAGCTTGTAGCCCATAAGCACAGGCAGGGTGTCCAGAATAGGGTAAAGGCTGTGAACAAAAGGAAGAAACAGGTACTAAATAGGTTTGTGGGGTGAATGTGTAAAACCGATGGAAAAACAGAATGAAGCAAATTAATGCTATTGACTGGATTTTACAAGAGTATTTGCAATGGTATTATACTAAATCCTAACCCTAGTCTGCTTTAGCTCTGTTTAAGGTCTGAATGCTAACAGGTCAGATAAAAGCTACTAGACAAGGCTACACAAACAGCAGTTTTACCTGCAGCATAGTGAACTGAATTGGTATGGGTATCATGAATAACTAATTATCCAATAATTACTCTAATAATTAATCTTATGAATACCACAAGAATTAATGTTGATAGAAAATAACCTGGGTGGGAAAATGAAATATAGCTATACACAATGGTACTTAAAGGCAGTAAAAAGTTGTGCTAGTTATAAGAGATGTTTCCAAAGAAATCTATTGAAAGAAAGTGGTAGAAACCCCTTAACTTATCACTTAGGACATTTAAATATAGGCCAAAATAAACCACTGGAAAATTTAACACAATGACTGATCTCACACTGACTGCATAATCTTGCAATAGGGATGGACAATGTTCCAAAACCTCTTTTCCATCTCTAATGTCTAATATCTGTAAGCCTCTGGACATGTTTGGGCTATCCAGCCATGGATATTAGGTCTGGCTCCAGAAAGCAGCATGATGCCAGCACACAACTCAGTTCCCAGAGTTTGGGAAATCTCCAGAGCACCGCTGTTGCTAACCACTTTCCCCAAAGTACTGACTTGAGTCTCATCTTTACAGTCTCCCTAATCTGATCCATCCCTTTTGGGAAACTTTGAAAAGAGCAGTTGCCTCAGGCAAGCAGAAAGATGACAGTGTATCTTACCTCCATGATGCACACGGAGAATGATTACTGTTTGTTAGGAAGAACAAAATACTCATTTGCAATACGTCTGAGAATGGCTGGTGGCTCAGCATATTTTGATGTATCAAAGCCCGGAACAAAATCTTTCACCTGAAAAGAAAACCACAGTTATTATGCGGTGTTGTTACCAAGATCTCCCACCTCAATATTTTAATGCTTATTATTGGCACAGTGACAAGTTTATGACTGTGTTTCTCTATCATTTCTGAAGCCCTTAATTTTTGTTAGCTGCAGAAAGGAGATACATTTTCAAAGCTCTCCATAGCTGTGAATGTTTCCTTTTTGTATGTCAAACTAGAAAATCTGATTTTCAAAGGTTAGTTGCTCAACATATTCTGAGAATCAGGCTGTCTGGAGATGTCTCAGACTGTGCCCCTAATATGGAAGTAACTGAATCATTCATCACTTTTGCAAATTAAACTTCTAAGACACAAAGACGTTTTTCTTTCATCCCAGCATTCAGATACCACAGCTAAGGGCGTAGTAGAGGAATGGAGTGGAACTCTACTAACTACTTTGACATCTTTTAACTTTAGGTAAAGTCTAGGAAGAAAGATGCATGTACCTGCATGAAAGTAGCTGCTGTACTTGTCATAAAAATCTGCTAATTATCCAAGTTATCTCGCTCCATATAAAAAGCCATCTTAATTCATTCTTCACCTCTGGTATTTCAAGCAAATGAACAAATGAACTAGAGGGATTTTAGGCTGCTGCCTGTACCAACAGATGCACTGATTAACTAAAACTGCCTTTTAAAAGACCTAGTTAAATCAGAGCAAATCCTTGTCCGAGCACACTTAAATTAGTTTGTTTATTGAGTAACACTGTTTTATTTGAATTTGGTAATCTGGGTCAGTATTCTGAAATATTTGCATGCCTATTTCATGTTTAGCATATTATTTAGTCTATACACATTTTGTTTTAGTACAATGGAAGAATGAAACTCTTCTAAGAAGGTGTAATAAACAAGTCTGACACTCTTTTATAGCAGGTCAACTCAATAAAGACATCACCATTTCTTGATATGAAGCCAGCTGTGCTTAAAGACACCTACTGAAACACACCCAAAATCGGTTTGCTAACTCCAAATTTATGTTGAATTAGATTTTTATTACTTTAATCAAATTGTTTTCAAAGACAGTTTTATTTTAACCACAGCTACTTTTGCGTGTAAACAAGGCTTTAGGCAAATATCATCCCAGGACACATCAAGGATATCTACTAAATTGAACAGAATGGAGATATGCTTTTGAATGGCATGTTTCACTGCAGCCATCTTCAAATACTAATACAGAAATTTAATTTGGGAGTAGAAGAAGTAGGACACCAAATTAGGTATTACCCTTCCAGAGTACATGTTATATTTGTGTTGGTGTAATCTGAAACCACAAAAATGAAACTGCTACTCTTATTTTTGTCCTTCAGACTACATAGAATGGAACTCTGCATACCCACAAAGCTACTCATTTCTTCATGCTTCTTACAGAGGAAAATTCAGAATTTCCTATTTCTTGCAAACTTGTATTATACTAATTTCAAAGAAGTACATCCATAAAATGAAATACAGACCTACTAGGTGCTTCAGGGATAATCTGTTTGTAAACATTTGAAAAATCTGAAAATAAAAAAATCAACAAACCAAAACCAACAACCAAACAAAAAACCATCTAACTGCTTTTGTGTATGTATATGTTGCCATATCCAACAAAGAACTCCCATAATACTGTGATGGTTGAAATTGGTTTGACATAGTGACAGTGTGTGTGGTTTTTTAAAACCTTTATCTAACTGGCTTAACAGGTGACCAGAAACATGTTGCCTTCATAATTACTTTTGCCTTTGTTAGGACCAAAAAAGGGCTGGAGTCCTACTCTTCTCGTAGGTTTGTTTTAACAGTATGTGTGGTCTAGTTTGTAGTTTAGATTGGAACAGAGTTCAAAAAAGCAGAAGTCCAGCAAAGTATTGTGCAATATTTCCATGTTTACTGTACTGGATGCACTGGATAAATACTCTCAATGATACTTACTATTTCATATATAAATAACAATCTCCAACTTTACAAGGATGCTACTCAATTTTTAAGTAAATATTATAAATGGAAAAGGCATATGAAAAAAAAAAGGAGACACTGAATTAAAAGTATGTTTAAGGCAAGTTTATGTATCTTCTCAAGTTGATGGACCTCAAGGCAGGGACTGGAGGAGCAAACTCCCTCCCACTGTAAGAGAAGATGAGGTTCGAGACCACCTGAGGAACCTGAACATACATAAGTTTATGGGACCTGACAAGATGCATCCCAGAGTCCTGAGGGAATTGGCTGATGTGGTTGCCAAGCCACTCTTCATGATATTTGAAAAGTCATGGCAGTCAGGTGAAGTCCCCAGTGACTGGAAAAAGGGAAATATTGCACCCATTTTATAAAGGGTAGAAAGGAGGACCCTGGGAACTACCAACCTGTCAGCCTCACCCCTGTGCCTGGGAAGATCATGGAACAGATCATCCTAGATGCTATGCTAAGGCACATGGAGGACAGGGAGGTGATTCAAGACAGTCAGCATGGCTTCACCAAGGGCAAGTCTTGCCTGACCAACCTAGTGGCCTTCTATGATGGAGTGACTACATCAGTGGACAAGGGAAGAACTACAGATGTCATCTATCTGGAATTCTGTAAGGCCTTTGACATGACAACATTCTTCTCTCTAAATTGGCGATATATCAATCTGATGGATGGACTACTTGGTGGATAAAGAATTGGCTTGCATCCAGAGTAGTGGTCAATGGCTCAATGTCCAGATGGAGATCAGTTACGAGCGGTGTCCCTTAGGGGACCATATTGGGACGAGTACCGTTTAATATCTTCATCAATGACATGGTGGGATTGAGTACACCCTCAGAAAATTAGCAGATGACACCAAGCTGAGTGGTGCAGTTCATACACCTGAGGGCTGGGATGCCATCCAGAGGGACATGGACAAGCTTAAGAAGTGGGGTCATGTGAACATCATGAGGTTCAACAAGGCCAAGAGCAAGGTTCTGCATCTGGGTCAGGGCAACCCCCAGCAGCAATACAGGCTGTGGGATGAAGGGACTGAGAGCAGCCCTGTGGAGGACGTGGGGTTACTGGTAGAAGAAAAGTGGGACATGAGCCGGCAATGTGCGCTTGCAGCCCAGAAAGCCAACTGTATCCTGGGCTGCATCAAAAGAAGCATGGCCAGCAGGTCGAGGGAGGTGATTCTGCCCCTCTGCTCTGCTCTTGTGAGACCCCACCTGGAGTACTGCATCCAGCTCTGGAATTCTCAGTTCTGGAAAGAAATGGATCTGGTGGAGCAGGTCCAGAGAAGGGCCACAAAATTCATGACAGGGGTGGAACGCCTCTCCTATGAGGACAGGCATTGAGAGAGTTGAGAGAGTTGTGGTTGTTCAGCCTGGAGAAGCCTCTAGGGAGACCTTACTGCAGCCTTTCAATACTTACAGGGGGCTTATAAGAAAGATAAGGATAGACTTTTTAGTAGGGCCTGTAGTGATAGGACAAGGGGTAAACTAAAAGGGAGTAGATTCAGACTAGATATGAGGAAGACTTTTTTTATGATAAGGGTAGTGAAACACTGGAAGAGGTTGGCCAGAGAGATTGTAGAAGTCCCATCCCTGGAAACAATCAAGATCAGGTTGGACATGGCTCTGAGAAACATGATCTAGTTGAAGATGTCCCTGCTCATTGCAGGGGGGTTGGACGAGATGACCTTGAAAGGTCCCTTCCAACCCAAACCATTCTATGATTCTACGTATGCAGTTAACCATTACAGCACTGTATATACAGGACCGAAGTCATTAACATTCAAAACTTGCTAATGATATCCTGCCTCCAACTCTTCCAAACAGGCCCTCTCCACATTCTCTTTATATATCCTACCCTTCCTGTAATAAGATAAGACTATCTGCACTTCTTTTTGTTCTCTGGTCCCATAACACTTCAGATATTGAAGTATAGTCAGTTGCTTACGGATTGAGTCACTCCAATTCCATCCAGCATACACATTAGTTCAGTCCCAGGCTGTCTTCTGGGAGGCAACCAGGGAGCACCTCCACACAGCACACTCCAGAGTCAACACAGTTGATCCTACACAGTCCCCACACAGTCCTCCAATGCTACATCAGCATGCTTTGCTCTCCCAAACATTCCCAAATCACAACTCATAGCATGCAGCACATAGTCTCAAGAACCAGCCTATAAACAAATCACACTGGCAATCTGCAGGGTGCATTGAGTGGAAAAAGGCTATAAAGTATCATAAGGTGTCAACAGGAGCCCCAGGCTGATTGGTGTGCAAGCGGATGTGTGCAACCTGTTCCAGAAGGGATCAATCCTAGGTTATATATAGGTGAATCAATTCAAAATAATTGGCCTGAAGGCCAGGTGTTGAATGCTCTTAATAATGTTCACAAGACTTTACACTAGCAAAGATAACCTTAAAAATGTATAGCCAATGTAACAATGTCTAACTGACCGTGCATGAAGTGCAGTAGTCTCATCGGCTACGGACTTCAACTCAATGGGGTGACTGTCGATCAATACAATTACTTACTATCCTCCCTGTTAATTTTTTTTTTTTTTTCCTGACTAAAGCAAGAGAGAGCAGGGATGCTCACACTGGAAAGCCCTGCACATTCTAGTGAATAAATTACTATTTTGGCGAGTATTCACACCTAGTTTAGGTGGCTAACTTAGGACACCAATCTCCCAAACAGCCCTGCACAGTCAATAAAAAGATAAACTACTCCAGATGTGGAGCAAGAACCTCATTTAGATGCCTTCCCTTGCCCTTACTTCTCCATTGAAACAGACACCACTTGGGAACACATTATATTAATTCCCCTGCCCCCAGTTTGTGCTGGGAATCTGGTAAGTCACAAGGTTTTTCTTTTGTAACTCTAGAGTGCAGAAGTTATTATTTATGGGTCTCTGAGGGTACATCAAATCCAAGAACTCAGCAGTATGCACATGTCCATATTCAGTCATCTGCAGAGGCTACTGTGAGTGACACCTTACTGGGCCATTTCTACGGGATGAATGTTGGTGTGTGAGTAGGACTTTTACTCCCTCCCATGACTCCCATGCACCATAATGCCAAGGTTCTGAGAACTACTGAGAGAGTTCGGTAAGAGGCTACCTTTCACTGACAGGTGAAATCCTCTATTAGTAGAGAATTTAATCCTTTCTTCAAGATGAAATAGTGCTCTTTCAGTGTGTATCTCCATCAGGCACATACTAAGATATTACTGGATGCACAAACTGAAATTTTATCAGCTAATTGTTTCACAGGCCTCCTGCCAGCCATTTTTAATAGCAGTTGTAAATGTCTTGAAATGTAGAAAAAGCAATATAATCCAATAAAAGAAATGTGCTTAGAAATCATTTGAGAGGAATTAACCACATATATAGGCCATGTATTTTTAATTACACCTGAATGTGAACCGCTAAATTTTAAGGTTAACTGTTTTTGTGAGTCTCTGATCTTCTTATTTTCTGAACACTCTCAATGTAAAATAGGTCAGAGAAAGAATTAAGGAAAACATGAGTTGGAAAGGAGATCCATTAGGAAAGGGTGTGAAATAAGAAGGGGGAAAAGACATCGGGATTAAACAAAAAGGTGCCCAGGGGTCTTTCCAGTAAATCCAGATCAGATATATACTGGCATTTCTGGCTGCCAAAATGACCCCTAGTGATGGAAGACTCTATAATAATTTGGAGAGCTGGTGTAAAGAACAATATTAATTGCTAGGACAGGAAAGGATGGCGGACAGAAAACATAGCAAATGTGGGAATTCAGAAACTATAAGATCTTATTTTACTGTCCAGTCATGGGATACATTTTCCTGTATGGTGCCTTGTGAAAAAGAGCAAGAGTTGCCTTCCTCATTACTTTTAGAGCTACTCTGAAAACTGAAAAGCTGAATTTGACAATACCATTTTTGTTGTTAGAAAAACTGCATCAAAAAAGGGGGGGGGGGGGCAGAGAGTTATTTCCCTAGGTTTAATTCCACACAAGAAAAGATTTCCTTCCTCCAACAGAGCACTGTGAGCCCCAAAGTCCCTACCCAAAATGGCAGTTACAAATATGGACAAATGTTCATTAAATAAAGACAGACTATTATGTTTTAAACCATTTTAAGAAGTTAGTTTACTGACAAAGGGTATATAATCCTGGATGTAGATGATCATATTCTACATGGCTAAAAGGTGTGGGAAGTGAAGAACCCAGCTATTTTCTGTTATGATTTTTGTCAGTTGTATGACACTCAAAGATAATTCCAAATTCCAAACTTCAAAGTCATCATTCTCATTATTATTATTACTGTATGAAACTTCCATCTCTTTAACTGAAAGGTGTATGTGAAAATCTCTGCCTATGAATGATATAATGCTTCAGGCCATGCACCGCCTTTCAGACCAGCAGGCAAAATGAACACTGTCCCCAACCATGGAAGCCTGTCAGCAGCAGTGGGACTATGCACTGATCCTCCTGCTCAGGCAGCACCACTGCAGCCTCTTCCCAGCCACTCAAGGATGCAAGGCCGGCAGTGAAGGCTCCTCTACTCCCCCTCCTGGGAGGTCCGAAGTTCAGCTGCTGCCATTCCTCACAAAGTAAATAGCCTGCTTTCTGCTCCAGAAATGAATGACAGCCGAGCTGGATGGATTTTGCAGATGAAGGCAGGAACTGGGAGAGGGCAGAGCTCATCCCTCAGCTGTCCGCAGAAGGCAGCCCCACTGGGACAGATAGCCAGCCATATCTGCTCTCCCGTGCTGGGGAAGTTCAGGAGGCCCCTGTCCCATGCCAAGGCATGATCCTGCCCCGTTGCAGTCCCCTCTCTCAGCCTCGCTACTCCTGGAACATCCTGGCATCAAGGCCCCCTTCTCTCCAGCTGCACCTACGTGGACTAGTTTCCCTAGCAATCAGGCAGTGCTGCAGCACTTTGTACAGCGTCTGCAACATCGTCTCCAACTTACCCACCCCAAACTAGCCGGCTTCCACCCGGTAGCAGTGTTACCATCAGTGAATACGGCTGCAAAGTAATCCAATGCCCAGTGTAGATAGCAATGTGTATGTACTGCACCCTGCCTGAATGGCATCTGGCATTTTTAATAATACTATTAAACAAGAATTAAAAGAAACAGTTCCAAACTAGGTGGATGAAGACAGGGTTTCTGAATGCAGTTTTCATGGATTTAAAAACACAAATACGATTTTTACACCAGAAGAGGCAAAACTGTACTGAAGGAGAAACACAAGCAGCTTGTAAAACTGATGAGAATGGAGCAAATCCTTACGAATGCTTCTCAACATATCAATCATACAGACTCCCAGCCATACCACACCACCATTCCACCTTCCATGCACTTTCAGACAGACATCAGTCCACAGCGCATAGGATCCCAAGATCACCGAGTTTCTGGAAAATAGATTTAGTCCTGATTTTTGTGACAGATGGAGTTGATAGTCTCAGGATGAAAAAAGCGCCAGTTTTGACAGGCAGCAGATACCGATGCCCCTTGAGGTTGGAGACGACGTTGCTCTGGAATTAAGGTAGCACTGAAACGAAAGGCAATGGGTAAATAGACCACTACTTACTTTGTTACACACCGCTCGTTGTGCCTTAATACTTCTATTTTTGTGTCTACTTCCTTGTAAGCAAAGCAAAGCGAACAGAGTGTAACAGAAAGGCAGGACGTCAGCAAGGCACTTTGCTTTCAGTGAAAACACATTTCATCCTCTTAACTGACTTTAAACAACTTTTTACTACTTGGCAGATCTTAATAAAGTATCAAAGAGCTATTTCTGTCAACAGGTATCCTCGTAGGTCAGTGTCAAACCCGTGCACAAAAACCACAGGCGAGAAGCTGAGCTGAATGAGTTGAAAATCGGTGGGGGATGCGGTAAGTGGAAAGAAAGTTGCAATACTGAAGGCGTAGCAAAGCAGTACTGACAGGGTCGCGGCACACCACTAGTAGAGTTAGCTTTGCTCTCCCCGAGTGTACTAACACGCTGAAACGAGGAGCTCTGTTTAGACTTCAGAAAGAACAAAGTCGGTCCCCTTTTGAGCCTGATCCTCCCTACCTTTCGGGAAGCAGCTCTGCCCTCACTTGAATCAGTGGGAAGTGTGGGTACACACATCGCTCAGGCTAGAGACTTTTTCTTCCCCTTGCTGCAAGGAGCAGGACCAGATTAAGAGCAACATCCCTGCAAAACCAGCGCGCAGATCCACGCCGCCTGCCCCGCTGCCTCCGCGGCGACGCGGCACGGTGCTGCCGGCGACCCCCGCCGCAGCCGCCGCCGCCGCCGCCGCCCGGCCAGCCCCTGAGCGCCGATCCCCGCCGCCACCGCCGCTGCGCGCCTCTCGCCCGGCCGCCGCGCCGCCTTAATGGGAGGAGGGGCTCCTCGGGGGGCTGTCACTCTCCTTAAGCCTTTCCTTTCAAGCTTTGAATGTGAGCTGCCCTCCAGCCCCCCTCTCTCCTTCCCTCCCTCCAGCAGATCGTAAAGAGAGGAGGGAAAAAAAAAAAAGTTTCAACAACAGGCTGGACCAATGGCAAGTGGCGAGGCAGGGAAAGGGGGCCGAGCGAAGGGAGAAAAAAGTGGAGAAAAGGAGAAAGAGAGCGAGAGAGCGCAGGCTGGGGGGATGTGTAAAAGAAGAAGCGTTGCTAATTTTTTTTGTTTGTTTGCTTTTCCATGCATGCATAATGAGGCCTAATCAGAGCACGTTGCTGCTGCTCGGAGGGCACTTTTGTATTTAAAGCCTTGCAAAGAAAAAAAGATCCACAGACGGATCCGCAGAGCAGCTTGCAGGGTTTGTTGACAACAGAAGCAGCATCAGTCGCCCAGAGAAAGAGACCCTGAAGGCTGCCTCTTCTCCTTCCCCCGTGCTATCTTCTTGCTAGCGGGGAGAGACATTTCTCCTCCCCGCCACCCGAAAGTGCAACCCGTACCGAGAGGGAGCGAGCGGAGCCGGGACGGTGAATGGGATCGGAGCGGCTGGCATGTGCAGAGATGCCGCGAGCGGAGAGTTAAAAGCTCCCGAGGAGGAGGCGGCGGCGGCGGCGGCAGCGGCGGCAGCAGCAGCTGGGCATTTATTTTGTGCAAAAAAAAGAAAAGAAAAAAAAAAAAAAAGGAGAGAGCAACGGAACTGCATGAGGAGCAGGACAGCACCATGAGCTCTCCCGGAGCAGTCTGCAAGTCCCCGAGCGCACTGCGGGGCCGCTCTCCTCCGAGCCCCCGTTTGCACTGATTCCCCCCGGCCTCTCCAGGCGCCTTCGCCGCCGTCGCCAAGCCGGGAGCAGCGGGTGGGGGGCACGGGACGGCCCCGGGCGCCTGCTTCGTACCGCGGCCTCGCCGGTTTCAGCTCCCGGGTGGGCTGGAGTGCCCCGGAGCCGGCGCGGATGGATTGATGCGAGGGGACCTGATGCACACGGCCGGCGGGAGTTCTGCAAACTTTTCCACGGGCGGCAGCTCCTCCTCGTCCTCCTCCTCGCCCTCGTCCTCCTCCTCGTCGTCGTCCTCCTCCTGCTCCTCGTCCTCCTCCTCGTCTACCAGCGCCTCTCCCCCGCTCGCCTGCGGCGGCAGCAGCCGCCGCCGCCCGCGATGGTGGCCCGCTCGCCCGCTCGGCACGGAGGCGGCGGCGGGGGCCGCTGGCCGCGGCCGGCCGCCTGGCTGTGGCTGGCGGCGGCGCTGGGCGCCCTGTGGCCGCCGCGGGGCTCGCTGGTGCAGGGCCGGCGGCTGATCTGCTGGCAGGCGGTGCTGCAGTGTCAGGGGGAGCCCGAGTGCAGCTACGCGTACAACCAGTACGCCGAGGCGTGCGCCCCGGTGCTCCTGCAGCAGCCGCCGGCGGGAGGCGGCGGGGACGGGCCGGCGGCCGCTGCAGGCTCCGCCGCCTCCTCCAGGCGGCGGTGCCCCAGCCACTGCATCGCGGCCCTCATCCAGCTCAACCACACCCGGCGCGGCCCGGCGCTGGAGGACTGCGACTGCGCGCAGGACGAGAACTGCCGCGCCACCAAGCGCGCCATCGAGCCCTGCCTGCCCCGCACCAGCAGCCCGGCGGCCGGAGGGCCCGGCGGCCCCGGCGGCGGCCCCGGCGGCGGCGGCCCCGGCGGCCCCGGCGGCGGCCCCGGCGGCGGCGGCGCCGGCGTCATGGGCTGCACGGAGGCGCGCCGGCGCTGCGACTGGGACAGCCGCTGCAGCCTGGCGCTCAACCGCTACATGACCTACTGCGGGAAGCTCTTCAACGGGCTGCGCTGCACGCCGGAGTGCCGCGCCGTCATCGAGGACATGCTGGCCGTGCCCAAGGCCGTGCTGCTCAACGACTGCGTCTGCGACGGGCTGGAGCGGCCCATCTGCGAGTCGGTCAAGGAGAACATGGCCCGCCTCTGCTTCGGCGCGGACATGGGCGGCAACGGCGCCGGCAGCAGCGGCGGCTCGGACGGCGGCCTGGAGGAGTACTACGACGAGGACTACGAGGAGGAGCCGAGCCAGAAGGGGAGGGACGACGCGGAGGACAATGCGGGCTCCGAGCCCGGCTTCCCCGTGCAGGCGGACAGCGCCGGCCGGCCCGCCGCCGCCGCCGCCGCGGCCTGGCCGCTGCTGGCCTCCATCTTGCTGCCGCTGCTGCCGCGGCTCTAGCGTCTCTCCCTCCCTGCCGCCTGCCCTCTGCGCCGGGCCGCCGCTGGCCTCCCCGCCGGCCCGCCGGCGGTGGCGGCGGCGGCGGCGGGGCCCCTCCGCCCGGCGCGGTTTTAAGCGCCCGTCAGGCCGGGCGTCCGCGTCCGCCGCGTCTCCCCGCGGGCGGAGGTTCCCCCCCACGCCGCCGCCGCCGCCTCCTTCCCCCGGCCTGGCCTAGCCTGGCGTCCCCGGCAGCCGTGGGCTGGCAAAGCCGCCGTGGGCTGGCGAAGCCGCCGCGGCCTTGCCAGCCGGCCGGCGGGGACGGGGGCCGGAGCCGGAGCGGAGCGGCCGCGGGCCGCTCGTGTTTTCGGGTGTTGGTCTCGAGTGTGCGCTATGCAGTTGCTGCCACCCTGCCTTCCTGTTAGCAGCGAGCTAATGGACGGGCTGAGCCAGAGACTGCTCGCCGGGCTGCGGCCGGCTGCCCGCTGCCGCCAGCCGCCCCCCGGAGGAAGGAGCCGGGAGTCGTGGCGTGCCGGCGGTGGCCTTTTCGTTAAGCCTCTTGACGTGAAGGTTGGGAAGAGCTCGCAAGAGGTGCCCAAACTCGCTGCCAAAGCTGTTGCCGTTACTGGTTGCCTAGTCAACGACTTGGTTGTCATCCGCCGGGTCTCGCTCTTCACGATGCGGTGGTGCCCGAAAGGGGGTTATGCCGCATCTGCCCTCAATTACATTTAAGGAAATAGCAGGCTTGAATAAATTCTGTGGTTTACAGCACTCCCTCTTGCACACACATCTTCCCTATAACAAAAGCCTGCCAGCAGCCGTCTCTTCCTCCTTAACCTAGCGACATAAAAAAAAAAAAATAATAATTTTTTTTTTTTCCCCAGAGTTGTTGGCTATACTGAACAATGCAACTTTTGTTTTAAAAGAGCTCTGCACTGCCATCTTTGAAAGACACTTTTAAACTCGAGAACATGTATGTACAAATATCCTGAAAAGTTATATTGCCTCTCATCGTATCAGGGTGCTGACCTCTGGTAAATCTTATATAAAAAATGTATTTAAAACTGGGATTTGTTACCAGTTGCTCTGCTTTGTATATAGAATTTTATAAATTGTATGCTTTGGGAATAATTTATTTAAAAAAATAATAAAGGTTTTAAATCCACATCCTATTTGCCAGATAATTGCATTTGCTGTTCTTTTCTGGAAAGGTACAGATTTCATTTTACGTTTAAAAGGGATACCAGCAACAGTGATTCAGTGAAGTATTCTCTAGAACGTCAAATGTACAGTGTATTTTACAGATTGGAAGTTAACTTTCTTATTTGGAGAGACTTTATGAACGTTGTAGAATTGTATAAATGCATTTCTGAGCTGCCTTAAACCTTGTATTTTTTCTAGGAGGCATAAAAAAGGCCTGTGTGTTAAATATGTACGGCTTTTTGTATTTTCTAAACGTGTAAATTAGTAAAGAAAGAGCTTTAAATAATGGATGTGGTGAAATTGTTTTCCAGGGACACTTGAACTCTCAGCACCCGAGGTTGGAGGGCGGGGGGGGGGGGGGGGGGGGGGGGCAGCAGGGGGGCACGAACCACAGAATAACAAACAAAAAACAGTCAACAAACAAAAATCTCTGTCTGCCTGTAATACTTTACATAGATGTAAATAACTGCTATTCTTACTTTAATGAATAATTACATGCAAGAAGTAAATACAGCTTTGAAAGTACTACTTTAAAAGAGTGGTTGATTTTATAATGCGTTGGCATGGTAACTTGCCAGTGCCAGAAGAGAGTAAAGCAATTCAAGGACACTGCTCCTGTATGTACGTAGAATTACTAGTGTGCCGTGCTTTCTTCATGAAGTGGAGGCATGTTGCTCTCACTGACACTCTTAGAAATGCTCCTAGGCGTGCAAACAAGTAAATGGTGAGAAATACATCACACAGAGGTGGCAAGCGTTGCGAACAAGGCTTCGCGCAGGCAGTGGCACACGCATCAAGGGAGCTGCAACAAAACACACGAAAGTTTGCCATTCAGCCTGCTTTCTCCCACAACGAAGAATGCAAAAGTAAACACACTGGAGGGATCAGCAATTACTAGATCTTGTAATACTGTTCTTGGGAGTTGCTTTGCATCGAGCTGAAGCCTGGTTTGCTGCCAGAGCTACTGATCTACACTCAAATGCCCTTAGATAAATAATTACACTCTTAAGCTGTGTCGAGTGCTGATACACTTGACCTTGTAAATAGAAATGTTTGCAGTAGGAATAAACTCCAGCATTGGAAAATCTTTTAAACATTAACACAAAAGAGAAAGCTCAGTCCTCTGGGGATTTGAGTTTGGACTGCGTCAAGCTAGGCACTCACAAAAAAAAGGGGGGGGGGAAGTTTATTTTTCTTCTATTCGTGATGTTTATTTAAAGTTTTGGGTTTAAATGCTGTAATTGGAAGGCGAGTCAGAAGTTTAAAAGCTACCACAAATAAACTTTGACTGAGGGGGCAACAGATTAGCAAGATAGTGTCTTTTTCATCTTACCAGATCTCCACAGAGCACAAATCCACATCTGTCCGTTGTATAAATCAACAAAATTAGAAATCCCTGCTTCTGGATTCGTTATTTCAATGACAAATTATTTCATTATTTCTTTAGGGCATGAATTTGTTTAGGTTGCCCAGTGATAAATGCACACAGGCACACATGCATAAACCAACCCTGAAACAGTTGTGATAGCAAACAAGTGTATGAGTATGGTACACGGCTATGATCTGAAGTTCGTTTTTAAAGTCGTGTGAACGGTTGAGTAAGCTTATTGTTAAAACAAAGCTGGAAATATCTTTTCATCAGGAAGAGGACAGGGTAGATGGGTGAGACTTGTAAACAGAGTCAGCTTTCTTTACAAAATGCTGAGTTCACAATTGCGTAGGGATGATCTTAAATATTTTGTCCAGTTCTTCAGGAGATGCTTAGAAATGTATTTTCAGTTTGTCAACAGTTAGCGCCCACAAGGACTATTTAACTCATTGCTGATGAAAAATTAAGTCCCAGCTAAATGCCTTTATTTTTCTTCAGTTAGGAGTAAAGACATTAGCACTAGAAAAGGACTGATAATTAACTGCTACAATAAACTCAAGACTTGATTTTACAGGCTCCTGTCAAAAGCATCTGCCTGGAATAAATCAACACTGAGCACCACTAGGCAGAGAGGACTCATCTGAATGCTTCCTCCTCCACAGAAAGTGGATTGTTTTAATTTAAATGATTGTACAATAGATACAGCTGAACTAATTCAGTCCTGTGAGCTCCTCCCCATAAGGAGATAACTCTGTGGATTTTGTCGTGTTGGCGGTGTAAGCACTATTTCCAGGAGGAATGGCTGCCTGTATTGGTATGTGTCCCAGCCTACAAAGCCTGTGCAGATGTTGGTGTCCATCAAATTCGTATTTCTTTTCCTTGATTTTGAGACAAATGGAAATTCTTAAAATGTCAAGGGATGCAGCAAGGACAGCTTTAAGTGAGGAAAAGACTTCATGTTCCCTGACAGAGGGAGATTTTCCACAGGAAAGGAAGTTCTCTCATTTGTCTGGGTATTTGAAAGTGCTCCTTGCCAAGGTCCTGTCCAGCCAATCTCTTCCCAGGGGAGAAGGAACTCTCCACCATTTCATGTAAAATAATCCAGTAGGTTCTGCTCCCTTTTTATTCCCAGTTACCAGGTTTGAATTCTTGGTGACAGTTTATTTGTCTTTGGAGGCACTTCAGTGACAAATGTTTAAGGGAGTGTGGGACAATGGTGGAGAACAAGGAGGCAGTTCATTGAACTGACAGTGACCATACAGTAAATAGAGGGAGATTCAAGCTTCACTGATCACCCAAGCAAACAGCAAAGCTTTTGTATGCAATCACAATGGACATAACATAAGGTCTCTGTTTATTTTTAACAATATACACCAATGTATACAGGCAGGCATATGTAACTTTCAAAATCGTTATGAAATGAAGCCTTACAATGATGGAAAGCAAAGCGCAGGTTTGGCCAAGACTTTCACGGTCACATTGGAAAGCATGATGGATTTTAGTCACAATCTCATCTCCACTCCTCCTAAAAGCTGTTAGTGTACCAGATGTCTCACTGCAGGCATCCATCTATAGCACATATCTATGGTAGGTCTGCAAAGGTAGCTGCAGAAAACTCTGCAGGTGCAGAACAAGAAATTCCATTTCAATGCAATGCAAAACCAGTACTTGGTTTTTGTTTTGTTTTTTTCTTTTGAGTACACTGGAGGAGGGTGAGAGGAACTCCAAAATAGCCAAGGTGCGTGTATAAAAAGTAGTGGGACACAAAATCATCACCAGCTGAGTCACAGAAAACACTGCTTGAGTGACCTAAGTTGCATCGCATCTTCAACATCACTAAAACAAATTCAGACCTTCAATCGATTTTGTTCATGTCCCCAGTAATAACATCACACACTGCCACACTGCCCATGACAACATACCCATTGCAAAGTCCTCAGGAAAAGTAGGTAGTCTTGCAACAGAAAACATTTTCAAATGGGAAGAGCAGTGCTTCTCTGTGAGATTTCAAGTATGTGATACAGATTTGTAAGCAGTAAAGTTGAAAGTTACTGTATTTTACTTGAGGCATTGGCTGTGGTAGACAGTTGAAAAGGCTCACATTGACTGTCTGAATGACATAAGTAATGCTCTATTAGCATAAATACTTTCTAAGACATCCATTTAATCAATTTCTTAAATAACAGAATGATCTACTACAAAATAGTGGACTGTATACACTATATTTTGGCACAAAGATGGTCATTCTCCCACTAGTAACCAGGGGCTCTAAATAAATGATTTCAACAATGTTTTATTAAAGGAGGACAAGAGCCCTCGAGCTGCATTAATCGGGGAGAAGTCGAGTGGCACTTTTGTCATGGAAATGTTAAACACATAATAGTTCAGGCAAACAATGTGGAGCCACTTCATTCTCTCAGCCATGCTGACACCTCTTAAAGAGGAACTGCAGGGAAGGATGTGGGAAAGATTTGCTTTCTGAGGAAGTTTTCTGCTAATATTTTGGATATTTACCTCCAAAACTCAGGCAGTGCAAATGTAACTGAAGGGCATAAAAATAAAACAATAAAGAAGGATGATTTATGCAGCTACTGCTAGTGATCAGCATTTGGTGCCCAAAATCAAAATAGTAATTGACAAAAAACCCTCTTTTTAAAAAGCTTTTTTCATGAATTTATTGTGAGCCAAGTGGATATTATAGTAGAAGGTAAATGTGCACAAAGAGAGACTTTTGTAAATACACAGTGACGTAGCACTAATACTATTCCTTGGACATACGTCGTGGAGGGGAAGGAGGAACATGTTGGAGTAAGGAACTGAAGTTCAGTAGGATAAGTCAGAAGGTGAAGCATGAGGTGTAGGCAACCCAGAAATACATCAATAAAGTAGTACAGAGCAAAGACATGGCTGTGTAAAGAGAGATTCACTTTCACTATTTTGAATGGGTAAGAGGAAGAATGGGTAAGGAAAGGAAGTGACCATTGTGTAGAGAAGGTTTGGAGAATGAACAAATAGTGTACTTGCTAGTAAGGAGAAAGAAGCTACAAAAAATTATCAAGAGGTTAGCTGAGACATAGACTGAAAATAACAGAGCAAGGGAAAGGAAGGTAATGGTCTTTAGTAATTTCTGGCAAGGCCAGAAAAGGAAGAGTAATGTGGAAGTATGATGAATATTCAGCTTCAGAGAGGACTTTTTTCCCATGTCCAGAAGCTGGAGAAGGAAGTTATCATCCCCATGTTCTTGGTGTTCATGACACTGTACCTCCAACACTGTGTCCGGTTTTGAGACAACTCCTCCCTCAAGTTCAAGAAGGATATTGAGAAACTGGAGGGGCTAGTGGAAGGCTGCCAGGATGGCTAGAGTTTGTGACCAGTGAGGAAAAGATCAGGGAGCTGAGCTTTAGTCTGGCTGCGAAGAGGCTACCAGTAATCTAATGGCAGCCTATAGCCACTGGAAGGGGACTTGTAAAGACTACAGGGGCAGACTCTTCTTGGTAGTGTTAGAAGGTGTGACAAGGTGTCAGCAGGCACAAACTGTGGCTGGGAGGTTCAGACTCAGCATTAGGAAAAACTTTGCCGGGAGGAGTAGTGCAGCGCTGGGACAGGTTTCCCAGAGAAACTCCAGCACCTCCATCCTTAGAGGTTTTCAAGACTTGGCTAGCAAGAGCCACAGCTGACTTCATCTAGTATTGGCTGGAATGCAGCTTCTAGAAGAAGGTGGGAGTAGATGCTCTCCAGAGATCCCATCTAGATAACTTTCTGTAATTCTGTGATTTTAATGTTGACATGATGACAGGAAATCCAAGATGCTCTTTGGGTAGATCTAGAGTGAGATCAGCTCAGGAATATGTTTTGGCATACTTCAATGGATATGGTGGTGCAGGGAGGTTGGGGAAAAGAGGTAGCTGGTACACATGCCCACAAGGCCAGAGAGGGTGGAAAGCAGTTGGGAAGGGGTCAATGGAAGCTTAGGAGGAGAGTGGAGACCAAAACATATAATTTAGTCCAGGACTTGGAGACAAGAGGGAGAGAGAAAGTATAGTACAAGGGAAATACTGAAATGTAAGGGCATAATGAGGAAAAGGAAAGTGTGTTTCTGATGGTAACAATTATGAACTGGAAAATGGGCAGTTTGATTGGAAAAGGGAAGGACAGGACTGGGAAGAGAATTTGGTGGAAACTCAAAGTGCAGAAGGGACCTCTCTTTCCTTTCCAAGAGAGAAATACTTGTTTATAAACATTCTTTGGCACTCATCACCAGAGCATCTTGCTGTCTCAAAACAATAGAAATAGAAGACAACTGAGTCTTCTCCCATACAAGTATGCCTACGTATAGGCAGTGCAGACACAGTCTGTATTTTTAACGTAGTACTATCTGAGAGATTACAGTGCTCCGTGTAGTCACAAAACACACTTCCTCGTGGAAATAAACACAGCTTGCTAGATGTCCTCTCTTAAGATAGAAATCAAGGCACATCTGTTTATAATGTCTTATACTAAAATAGTGCTATCACCTACTATGGTGTGAGTGTATATTTGGCTTGCTCTGGTTTTCATTGTTCAATAAATACATAAGGTTAGATGGTTCAAACAGAATGAATACAAGCATTACTGTTTCCTGTCATCTACTGGCAATGGCAGTAAGCCTTCTTCTAATTCAACCAGTGGTAGCAGTTGAGGAAGTTCTACTGTAAGCATGATCTTTGCAGTTTTAGCATGATGACTTCTAAATCTGGAAACTTCTCTTACCAGGATACTTGCCTGTCTTCTGAAATCCTATTGCGTTTTGACATAGGAGAGTGAAATCACAAAATGGTTTTTAGACTACGGAAAAGAAAGTGCCACCAGAATAATTACTCAGCAGTGACAGTCTCCATGTTATCTCTTTTCAGGAGTTATGGTGTCATTGTAAAATCATTAAAACATTTCAGATGTCATGTAAAGGTGGATGATAGCAGGAAGTAAAGCAGCAGTCCACAGAAACCTTTATGCTATCTTACTTTTCTTTTTCATACTAGTGTATTCAGGCATGTACCATATGTTTGCAAATGAGTCTAAAAGACATGGGCAAGTCAAGTATTGACATATGTCTTGGTCTGTGCATCTCAGGGATTGAGGCCATGGAAGAGAATGCAGTATAGGAGTGTGTATTGTATAGAAAGGACTGAAAGAACATTTGTGCCAAATATCTTGTCCAAAACATCTCACCTTTTTATGATTTAAAGTCTTGTTTGCATAGTTCCAAATCATTGACTCCTATTAGAGGTAGTCTGAATTTGCAGTAGTGTAACTGATATAAGTATTTAGCCTATGGTTTTATTTCTGTCCTTGGAGTGGAAGATTACTCAGTTAGATAAATGATGGTTGAGAAGACACAAGGTTATGTGAATCAACAGGGTGTTACGCAAAAGCTATTGCTAGAGTGGAGAGGCCATGTTCAGAAAAGGAGCAGATAAGAAAGATAGAGAAATCTGAGAAACTGAAACCTTTTCCCCTTGGAGCTCTACAAACCTTGAGTGGTTTCATTTTTGGCAATATTAGGCTAAATTCTAGAACATACTGACTGCATGTAGAGTCTGAATATACTACCTCCCATTATATTCAGAAATAATTCTGACTCTTTTCAGAGCTCAGTAGGAATGCTTGGGTCAGAATATTGTCTGGTTTTCCCAGATCTGTGTGCAGTAAGCAAGGAAAAGAGCTTTAGAAGCCAAGTGCTTCCTCTCTATTAAGAAACATCCTGTCCTGTAAGCTGTATGTACAACCTCACTGAAGACTGCCTTTTTTATATTCATGGGAGGGCAAATCTGATTCCTCAAACAGTTTGACAGGGAAATTTTGCTAAATTTATGAGAACAAGTGTTGTGTGGTGATGCTCTCTCAGCCCAGATTTGTAGCCCAGCATGGTCACAGTGCTTGGCTGTGCAAATCGAGGGAGATGGTTGTGTATTGGTAGCTCTGACTCATGAGACATTCCTGTTTTTCAGTAGATGGATAGCTGAGGCAGAAATTGTTCCTAACCCTGGCACTGATTCTACACAGGCCCTACCCTCATACCAGGGTATAAAAACTGCCTTAAACTCTACCTGCCTTTCAGTTGTCTCCTGGGATGCTACATCGCCTGGGCACTGCTGCTTGGAAAAGCGTTCCAGCCTTAATCCCTTTAACCCTTGCTGTCCTTCTGTGTGAGAAGATGAAGACAGGGTGCAGAAAGCTGGTTAAACTACATCACCTCTGTCTGGAGAGTCTTCTACATTGGGGCAGTTCTAAATATCATGTCTGCTGCCAAAATGAGCAGGACCCCATCACAGACTTTGCTGGCAGAACTTCTGTTAAAAAATGGCAATAACTGTACTAAGTCAGATATGGCCTTTTGGAATGGTACAAATATGGCCTTGACTCATTGCAGTCTATAGGAATCCTTTAACTTCCATTTTTTTGGACTATTTTTGTGATCCTTCAGTAGGCAAGCTTTATGGCAAAGTAGTTCCACAAACAACTAGAGTTGCTTTATATTTTATGTTGTCTGTTTTGGGAGGAGTAGTGTGAAGAAGAGATAAAAATGTATTCAGAACTTTGCCTAAAATTTGGATAGAATAATGGTAAACCTTTTGTCCTGATTGCTTGGTTCTTAGTGATGATAATAAGCTAAGTGAAAGCATAACGTTATCTTGGAAATGTTTCCCTAACTATTTATAACTCTTATGAGTTTCAACATTTAAGTTATCAGGAGTGCGCAAATACTGACAAAATTGCAATGAATGTGTCAGGACTCTAGGTTAGAAGAAAAGTAATGAAAATGAAAATAGTATTTTCTGCAAGGTTATAACATAAAATGTTTACCTTGGGAGCTAACATATAAGTAGCCCTGGGCCAGCAAGACAATCTAATGTATTCTGGAGGAAAAAACCCATTATTTCAGATTCATTATACTAAAACTATAAATCCTAAGAAGTATATGTGATTTCAAAACTGATTTTATCTTTAAAACAATGGCAGTTTTATTAAAAATTGCATTTAACTTTTCTGAATTTCCTTGTATAACTCTGATGATATACTTACCTTCAAAGAAAATAATTTAATATCACACCAGGGCTGAGACTTTAAACATAAAAACCTTCAGGAAATTCTGGTCTAGAGGAGTGATTTTTTAAATTTTTTTTATTATTATTTATTTACTTGAAGTAACTACCTGTATTTAACAATAGCTAAATACTCATTGTGGAGAAAAACTGATAAACAGTATAATATACCAACCAGGCTTGCTTTTCTCCTAAGATTTCTATTCTTCCATTTGTTTCAGATTTGCTTAAGAAAAAGAATGTGAAAGACACGGTTTCAGAAACACACTGCCACTTTAAGAGGATACAACATGCCTATTAATAATTGTATTACTCCTCTATTATTGTTAAGAATAATGAAGGAATGGGAGCGTTGGCCCCCAAGCTGAATTTATCCTGAAATGTTTTCAATTAACTCTTGGCACTGGCAGGAAAGCATCAAACCTTTCCCATGCTGAAATATGGAAAATCTGCAGGGAACATCCCAGCAGGAGTGGAATTTCATTAAAACAAGCACATCATAATTCAACGACTTCTGCACCCTCTTTAAGCCTTTCTATTGATAAGGAGTCTGAGGTGATTTTTATGGATTTGCAAGGAGAAATGATTTCATAAGATCTTTTCAAGGAATTTGTTTTGGCTGAGGCTTTTGAGTTATTATCTGCTCCCTGATGAAAAAATAGTAAGACATTTGGCATAACTGTGACTACTAGATAAGAGGCAGAACTGAAGAGACTTTAAGCAAAATTTTATCCTTTAGACAACCACTTTCTGTAATCTCTATAGGAACTGACTCCACAACTATTTTCCCAGATCTTTTAAAGAAAGTATTGCCATTAAAACCTGCACTTTTAAACAACTAAATGTGGAGACTAAAACAGGCTTGGGGGTCATTACACATTCGAATACAGACACAGACATTTTAATACTAAATATACCCACACATTTAGTAGTAAAATATTAAATTGAGGTATGTATTGATTCAATAATATGCATATTGCTTTGCCCAGACATGGGTTTTCTTAAAAAGTTTGGCTATACTATATGTAAATAAAATTTACACATATGTGGGATATAGGAAGTGTGTATTTTTAAACGCTGCTGAATGCTTAACACTTTTTTTTCCTACAAAGTGCTCTATGATTTTATCTTTATCTCCACTCCCTGCAAAATGATTTTTCCTGTCAGGATATAGGTAGGATATAGAGACATGAATTGTTACTCTTTACAACTAATGTTCATGTTTATTAACCTGTAATATAATCAAGTATTTATACTAATCCCCACAAAAGACAAAGGCTGCATTTAAACTGTATGATTGAATATCTGTGTTGGTCTTGGTTTCCCTGTTTTGAAGTGGTATTGAAGACTTAAAGGAATGTCTTGTCTTTTTTCTGCCCAGTGTTCAAAAAACCACCTACTTACTTGCTGCCATCAGACAGCACCACTACTCCTGAGGCAGGAAGAGCATCATGGAGAGTTAGGAGAGCAAGATGCTGAGGCTGGCACCACAGACAGACAGGTTTTGGGGAAGATGCTGAAGAAGGAGGTGGTACCTTCGGTGTGGTTGCTATTGGCAGGGGCATAATTTTTTCCCATCCCTATCCCACTGCTCCAAAAAGGCTCCCAGGCTGTCTCTGCAGTGCTGACTTGAGTACACAGCCTCTCTTCCTGAGACTAGAGTGGTGCATGTTAACGTGATGTCTCAGTTTGCCACACTAACAAGTAATTTCTAGAGTCCCATGTCTATCCTTTAGTGAACTTGCAGGGCAGGAGCTCTTTCCAGTTAGGCAGGGACAGGAAAACTCATATAACCAAATCAGCCCATATGATTTGAATCCACACTGCCACAATTTCACTGCATGCCTTCCATTCAACATGAACAGGAGGACTTTGCAGATGCAGATATACTCATATGTTTACAGCAATCTGTTTTTGTCTTCAGCAGCCAAGATTTATTCTGAGATTTCAGCAGAGTAATAATTTGTAGCTTACAGTTTTTCTTTCACATATATGACAAATGAAGAAACAGTGTAAGAGTTAGAGTACCAATGGTTCTATTTTTCTGGAAGTACTGCAGGATTTTTCTGCATTCAGTTTGTCATGTTACACCTACACCTTCTGTATCCTCAGCAGCCTGCAGCAAGGAGTTCCACTGCTTAACTCTGCAGTCCGAAGAAGATTTTCCTTTTCTTCAGTAGGACTTTGCCGCCTGAGACCCTATTTTTTGTGGGAAAAAAAAAAAAGGTTTCTTCACATCTTTCCCTTGCCCCACAGTGATTTTATAGCACTTTTCAACATCCTCTCTCAAGCTTCCTTTTTCCTTGGAGCCATTCCATCCCTTTGATCATTCTTCCTGCTCTTTTCTGTACTACCTTTAGTTTTATTACGATATGTTGGGAATAAGAGGAGCAGATCTGCAAATGAACTATAGGAAGACACTCTTTCCCCTTCTTCTGGATGGTTTCCAAGTTCAAGAATATGTGGGTGGATTTGAACCTATTGATTCAGAGAATTAATCATGACAGAGTACTTCTAGCATGAGGTATCTGAAAAGTAATAGCCACAAATGGCTATTAGTGCCCTAAATGCAATGTCTTGGGTGTCTCAGTTCAGTTCACAGTGGATGAGTCTAGTTGAGGACAGAATGTAATGAAAGCAAGAGGGTTAGATTTTTCATTTCTGTCAAAGCTTGCTGCATGACAGGGCAAGCCCTTTAGTCTTTTTCCCTTTGACTTCTTGAAAAGATAGCTAACACACTGTGACCTATACAGAGATGGAAATTTAAATTCACTGATTTTTGTGGTACTTTTGATGCCCAGTAATTGGGATGATTTACCAGGCAATTGGGTTGCACAGCACATTCCGCAGTTTATATACATTTCCATTATTTTTTACTATTATAGCCCAGGTCTTCTGCTACCTTGGTAGCCTCACTGTAGTCCATTCAATGAGCATGACACAGATTAGAAAAAAAAAGAAGTGTTGAGCACCTCTAGTTATTAAGGACAAATTCTACTTTGATCTCCTACCTTTTTAAAAGAGGGTTTTTTGACATTCTCATTATTAGGATTCTCTCAATACACTTACTCATAAAATGTCCAGCACTGCTTGCTACCCTTTCTTTTTAGACTGCTATCATGAGCTTCATACTTAAATACAAAAACTTGCATTTTGTCTTTTCTGCTCTGGGTGGTACAACATCTCGGCATTCAGCCAAAAGGTCATAGCGTGCTTTGCTTCTTCTGCTTGTATTTCCCACCATAAGGAGAGATTAGAGCAGTGCTGTGGCTTGGAGGATATTCCCAGAACTCATCCTCTCATCATGAACTTAGTATTATTTTTAGCCTTAATAATGTAGTGCCTTATGACGCGAGATCAATGATCTGGGTCCTGTTCAATGAGACAGGTATCAAAAAGGCATTTCTTACCAAGCCAGAAATACCTTTTGGACCAAATTCTTCAGGTCTAGAATATCTGATATAGCCTACTGATGACGTATGTATGATGACATAAAACTTTATGAAAATATGACATCTGTTTTGACAGGTTATTGTCAAAAAGCTTTCCAAAATGATGACTGAGACAGCACAGTTAACACTGTCAGCAGAGACAAGAGTGTTTAACAATACTAAGGTAATAATTAACTGGAGTTTAATTCTGCAGAAAAGTCAGGTATTCACAGTTTCTATTGACACCAATTGCCTTTTAAATCTCAGCCACAGATCTCAGGCTGGCTTATGAATTATGATTTTACCCAAGATCCTTCACTACTCTGCTCTGCCTTCCCCCAGAACCACTAGAAACAGGAAGGGAAAATCCTCTTTTTTTTATTGTTTTAAACAGGTTTTTATTCTTGACCCCTTAGGAGTATAATGCAGTATTAGCCTGGGGAAGAGCCACAATGTGTCCTGTCTGGATATCTTCTGTTTAAAGACAGTTTGAATTAGACTGATTATGAAACTATCTCTGTGATGGCAAGAGTATGGTCAAACCATGATATCCTCAAAGATCTCTAATACAAGCGGGAGTACCAAAAAAAAAAAAAAAAAAAAAAGAGTAAGTTATCTAAAGTGATTACAGCATAGGAGAACAGCACAGAAATGCAGGACTAACATCAGAAAGCTAACATATAAGCTGAGAGATAAATAAAGTGCATAAAGAAATAATTCTGTAAGTGCCTAAGGAATACAAGAAGACAAAAAATGGCCTTGACACACTGCTTTTGAGCATGTGATGGTGAGAATGTCAGAAAGCTTAATTCCATTTATAGTTTCCTCAACTACAAACTGTTCCTTAAAAAGATCACGTACAGTGTTAGTTTAGTGTATCAGTAAATAATGGGCAAGAACTCAAGTGAGAATAGGGAAATAAAGCTTGATACAGTCGTTAAATCTATTAGATATTTATATGTCTATAGGAGATTGATCCTATAGTACTTAACAAGTTGGATAAGGCAATTTCAGACAGAACCTTTAGCCATTATTTCCAAGAATTCATAAAGAGCAGATGAAACTTTAGGAACCAAACCAAGACAAACTCTTTGTGAAAATGGGGAGAGGAAAGGAAAGTCAAAGAGTGAGGAGACGTAATAAGAATTTTCAACACTATAAAAGGCTGTTTCAAGGAAGAAGGGAATAAGTTACTTCTTATGGTTAAAGTTGAACACGTGCCTACTCAGGACTAGATATTCCCTGGCAATTTTTAAGAACGTCTGACAAGATGTAGCTAATCTGGACTAGTGTTGTGAGTTAATTCTGGTATGTGCTGAGCCTCACGCAGCCCCTTCCTCTCTCCCCAGCAGGGGATGGGGAAGAGAATTGGAAGGGCGAAAGTGAGAAAACTGATGGTTTGAGATAAGGGCAGTTTACAGTTTAATAGGTAAAGCAAAGCGAAATAAGGAATTAATTCCCTACTTCCCATCAGCTGGCAGGTGTTCAGCCATCTCCAAGACAGCAGGCCTTCATCATGCATAACATTTACTTGGGAAGAGAAACACCATAACCACAAACATCACCCGCTTTCTCCTCCTTTCATTCAGTCTTTATTGCTCAGCATGATGTCATATGGCATGGGATATCCCCCTGGTCAGCTGGGGTCAGCTGTCCCAGCTGTGTCCCCTCCCAATCTCTTGTGCATCCCCAGCCTGTGCACTGGGGCAACAGTGTGAGAAACAGAGAAGTCCTTGACACTGTACACACTGTTCAGCAATAGCCAAAACAGTGTGTTGTCAATATTGTTTTGGTCACAATTCCAAACCATAGCACCGTACATGCAGCTATGAGGAAAACTAACTCCATCCCAGCCAAAACCAGTATAACCAGGCATAGAGGACATGACTGAATGATTCGGAGGCACTCTGGAAAACTCAAGACATGGCCATAGTAGGTGTTTACATAAGAAAAAACAGTTGAAAGACAGAACTATAAAAATTACAATAGTTTATAAACACCACAGCATCTTTCTCCATCCTTTTGCATATTACCTTGCACAGGTTCTGTTATGCTGAATTCTGTTTACAGATGTACATAATGCACTATTACTTTTTGTATGCTGTTCTTCCTTTTTCTTTTAAGGTAAAATTTAATAGTTGGTATATTGAAAACACAAGTCTGGATCTCAGTCATTTCAAGAAATATGCCTAAATTGTCCAAGATTTTCTGAAGAATACTGGCTGAGTGACAACCCTCGTGTGCAATTTTCCATCTTCATCTTAGAGAGAATTTTGCAGAAGACATCCTTTTTTTTTGTTTTCTTTTTGTATATATTTATACATGTTCAGGCACTCATATATATATTATATGCTGTGTGTTTATCTTAGCAAGAAAAGGTCAAAGTGAATCTGCAGTTAGAAAGGAAGGTGCTGGGGTTTCTAATGGACTGATATGTGCAGTGCATGGTTATACAGGCTGGCACTGGTCTTTGAGAAAGGTCTGTCACTTGGAAAGTTGAGTTTCACTCTTTCAGTAGATGACCCCAAAATGTCATCAGTGAAGAGCTGTTGATGTTTTTCATTCTCACACATAGTGAGCTTTTCAGGGTATTCATGATAAGTTTTTACAGTCCTTCATTATAAACGTACATAAAATTTTTTCATGCCTCAGAAAGAAACCTTGTAATCCATTCTTTATACTATATGATGCTTTTGTCTAAATTAAACAGAAAATATGTGCTAGAAGAGGGAATCTGAGGATTTTTCACTTTCCCATGTACCAAAAAATGGGCATAATTTCTTCCATATAAAAGTTATGGTCTTGCATCATTTGACAACAGTAGTCAATTTTGGTAGGTGTTGAATAGGACACACAGCTAAGATATGCCACATAGACAGTATATAACGATAACAAAAGAGGCAGCACTGATTGTCTTGTTTGCCTTTACTGTAGCCTTTCATGGTTGGCCCTTTATATATATATAGCATGTTTTCATCCTGAGTACCTGCCTTTTAAGGGGTTATATGAACAATTTCTTTGTGTGAATGTTCTTATAAATGTATAACTTAATTTATTAACCCTTTCTCTAAGTTTGTGTTTCTATCTGCATGTGAAAGTACACCTGGAGCCATAAATTATTATTTGCTTTTATGGAGAACTTGATTTGTGTTTCATTTCAAAAATGTACAAACTAGTTGCAAGGCTTCATCGCAAAGACTGTGAATGCCTGAAAGCATTGTAGCATACTTCCCTCAGAAAGTCTCTGTGAAATAGGTATGCTACTATTATCCCCAGTTTGCGGATTAGGAACTGAGACTGTGAAAGAGGGAAGGTGATTTGCTCAAAATCATGTGGGATCTGCCCTTCTGTGGGATAGGTGAATGAACTGCTCTCAGGTCTTTGGGGTCCTTGAACACTAGCTAGTGACAAGGACAACAAAATAATAGTAGTAATTACCATATAATACATAATTTTTGTAGCTGTTACTATTTTAGTTTCACCTGTGTCAAGACAAAGTTTTCTATTATTGTCACTGAGGGGCTGTGTTAAAATCAGGTAGCACAAGAGCCACTTATCATTAGTTGACAAAAGTTATTTTACTGTAAGGTTATTCTCACTGGAATCAGTATTATTTAGAAATGGGATATTTTTATATTTCCTCAAGCATAACTTTCTTCTTTACACAGGCATTAGTGCAGTTACCACACATTCATATCCACCGCAGCCATTCCCTCAGATCTAGACTTCAGGAAGTTCAAATCCAAATAGTTTTCAAATCCAAGCTGCCACTTTGATTTCATCACATCAAACCCTTGTTGAGATCAAACCTTTGAAATGAGAAAAGATTTTTAATCCAGTTACCCCAGATGGGGTACAACTCTCCAGGTCCTGAGAGCTGCAGGATTAGGAATTCTCAAACTCCCCTCACCCACCCGTGCACACACATGCAGGCACAAACAAACTGCCCAACTTTACATGCTTTGCTCACAAACAGTATGCCAAACAAGCCAGTGTCTAAGAACTGGGAAACGCCTTTTTCCCTTCCTCTTTCTGATATAAAGGAACATACACATCCCCAGCACGCTCAGGTCTGTCCTTATTTTGCTGGTCTAATTTTTCTTATTTGGTCAAATGATTTTGAGAACTGGGTGAAATTCATAGTAACTGTAAATGATACAATTCGCTGTCTACCTGTAACATCATTGGCAAACGGATGGAGTGAGCTTTCTGTTTCAAAATATCTTTGCTTCACTTTCATATTACAATGCTTAGTCTTTGATTCAGTCTTCAGACAACTTTTTCCTTAAGATAAATGCTGAAAGACTGTGGATAAATTGCTGTGCATGAAAGCTGAAATTAACAATTCCATTATCCTGTTTCTAATTTTCAGAATCAGAAATTGCCTGTTATGTGCTCAGATTCAGATTACACCATAGGGTAATTTGTGGAGATAAAAATTACATTTTACAGCATGAAAGCTGGATAATGCATTCATACAATAAGAATTCACATGCATTGGTGATGTTTAGTAATATATATTCTTGTAATTTTGGTGACATCATACTCAAACTATATCCAGAAAGTATGTATGTACTGCTACTAAATGGGTTGGTATGTTACTCTGTGACCCATGAAATGGGATCAAGAAATTAGTCATGACCAGAAGGTCAGAATATGATGGGTAAAAGCATCAGTGAGAAAACATAAAGCCACGTTTAGTTTGTGGCAATTACAGCTGGCGTTTCTCCAAGGTATCAAGTGTGTGTGTGTCTGTGTGTCTGTGTGCCTCTGTGTATACATGTATGTGTTTATACACACAGGTTTTATACATAATCACTTTTAAATTTATTTTTTATTATTTTGGTACTAGTTGTCTTGGTCTTTCTAGGATGAGCAGCCAAAGGAAGTGACTGTTTATATTCTCACAAATGTTGGGTGACTTAATATAGTTCCCATTTCATAAACAAACAGCAGCATAAGGAGAGAGGAATAAAGAAAATTAGGCAATAAACAAAGTAGAAAAAAATGTGTCAGTTACTTTTCTAAGGGAATAATAATGAAGGAAATAAATGCCTTTGAATAAGACAAAGAAATAAAGCAATATCCATAAACCTCAGGTTTATGTGACTTTTTTTTTTTTTTCCCCCCTGAATGAAAGTAAAACAGTTAAGCTTTCGTCACAATGAACAGCAGCCCAGAAGTAGACAGACAGCCTCCTCTGTGTGGGGAAGATTTATAGGGACCCCTCCCGGGCCCTTTGCAAGTCCAATTCATGGGCTCCCCTGACCAAGGCTCAGAGCTGTCGCTCCAAAAAGGGAAGAAGGGAAGGCTTGTCTTTTTCTTTCTTTTTTTTTTTTTTTTTTTTTTTTTTTAAATCACCATTTGTTATTAGAACACAGGCTTCCAAATGACGAAGGAGAGAAAGGGTTGAGGGAAAGTTATTTCTCCCCTCTCCCTTGTGTGGTCCAGTGTATTCAAAGCAGGGGCCTGTCTAGTTTTACTGAGAAGGAGGAATGAGCTGATTTAACATGGATTGCAGCACTGCTGAGAGAGGGGGAGAGCAACTTCCAATCAAAGTGTGAGCTGTTTTGGTGTCCATGTGTGTGGACGTACAAGCAAGAGAAGTGGCCGGTCTCTAGGCACCTTCTTTCTAAGAGACCAAGGGCAGATAATTGATGTGACAGACAATTCTCCTTAACCCCCTGCCAACAAAACAGCTCTTGGGCAGCTCACAGCTCTCCTCACTCAATAAAGGCCTGAACCTATCACAAAAAACATGGGAAAGATTTACTTGTTGTGAATAGCAACAACACAAATAGGAATAACAACCAGCTCTCTCCCCACATTGATGAGTATTAAGAAACTGAGGTATGCAAGAAAACAAGTGCAATGGTAAAGCTATGGGATGAGTTGATCCCAAATGTCATTGTCTCTGCTACTATCCAAGCAGAATTATTGTAGTGCTGTGAAAGTAGCTTTTATTTAATGCCCATACATCACCTATGTAGGAGATAAATTGCAAACCCCTTATTCTGCCCGTATCCCCATCTAATGGTATCATATAGATTCAATTCTCAAATCATTTGTGCCAAGTACAAATGGAAAGTACATAAGGAGGCACATGGCTGCTAAAACTTCCTAGTCAATGTTTCCTGATCCAGTAGAACCTTGGCTCAAAGTTCCCTCTTCTCAGGAACTCATGTCACACCTGTGAAAAGCATTGCAAGCAACTACTCAAGAATAATGGCAAAAATTTCATTCTGTCCCAGGTCTGGACATTTTCTGCTGGACTGAAGTTTAGCGTGTTGGCAAATGTCCTTAATGTTTTGTGTGCTTGAGTTATATGCCCATGGCTTGGGTAATACAAGGCAACATACAGATTATTGCATTCTGCAGTATTTAGACTATTATTACAGCCATTTAAAAAATCCTTTCTTCTAGCATATTGAGTGACACACTGGCTGTGAACATCAGGTTGTACCTAGGAACAACTGAGGAAGGCACAGAAAAATCGCTGAGTCCTATTAGCAAATTAATTCCAATGTAGAATACTTCAATATATAACCAAGTATTCATAAACCAGAAGTGTCTGAATACGCAGGTAGTCAGACTTCATCCTCTACTATCAATACACACAGAAACAGCGGAACAAATAAAGAGCTTAATCAGAGTATCCCTGCATTAGTGAGCCCTGGCACAAGTAATCCCATTGAAATCATTGTCCTGGGTTAAAATAGAAGGCTAACTGCAAAGTGTGCAAGTCTAAAGCCAGAAACTTTTGGGATAAGTTACTGCATATGGTGTAATGCAAGCACTTTAGGGGGAAAATATTGTATATATGTAAAGTCTATCTATATATATCCATTAAAGATAGGCTCAGACTGGAAGAGGTAAAGTAGCCAACATATTGGCTTCGTATCAGAATGAGTATTTCTACTCAAAGTCTTAATTAACTTACTGATTTTCCAAAACAAAGGTTTTCCAAACGGCTCTGACTTGATTGAAGAGGCATAGGGGTTATCTCCTGTCATAAGTCAGTATCTTGAGGTCTTAGACATATGGTACAGAACAGTAATTTTCAACTGGTGGCCCCCTGTGGTTTGTGGTTGTGGGGATCTCTCCGGGGGTTCCTTAAAGAAATCAGACCATCAAGCCCCAGATCAATATGTTTAAATTACTATTCAGAGACTGAAGTTTTTTAGGTCACAAAAACGAAGAGCAGATTGGGTATGATTGACCCAGAATACCAGTAGATAGGTTTGCCAATTCCTTCCATTTTGCTTCCTCATCTCTTCTGTCCGTTCACACATCCCCACTCTGCCAGGCTAAATACTAATGTGATTAATTTCTCATGCTGCAATAAATTCTTTGCTCTCTCCTTCTCTGCAGAGTGAAGATAGGGAGCTAGAAGAATAGTGGGGGGGTAGGGGTGGGTGCCAGCTTGTACTGCTGTCGCTTTTAAGGTGAGAAGCCGTGTTTGTGCACGGGCGTGCTAGCGCGTGCACGTGTGCGCCAATGCACGAGGCCCTGACCCGTGGGGAAAAGGCATCTCCGGCAAGGAGAGCGCGAGGCTCCTGTGACAGTACTGAGCGGCGCCGGGGGGCTGGCTGGTGGTGCAGGAGCCAGGGCGCCGAGGGGTGGGCAGCACAGGACCCGCCGGGGTGCGAGGAGAGGCGCGCGGCCTGGCGGGGGTCCGGCGGCGGTGGCGGGAAGGCAGAGTAGGTGCTTGCATGGGAGTGAGCAGGGAGGGCTGCCTCTGCCACCGGGCCTGGGGAGAGGAGGAGGAACAAAAGCCTCCATTTTGATGGCTCTTCTTCACCCATCAGCTCCATTTACTCAGTCTCAATAGCGGGGGCTCAACAGCAGCCCTGGCAGCAGCTCCCGCCGGGCTCCCACCTCCTCCTCGGATGCGCACTTCCCAGCAGAAAGGAGAATGAAGAAGGGGACAGGGAGAGAGAAAGAAAGAGGGAGAGTGAAGGGGGGAGGGTAGGGAAAGAAAAGGGAAAAAAACCTTGCTGACACGGGGCATAACTTAATTTTCACGGTGCCGGGACAGCTGTATCGTGTAATCTGCCATGGCATGCCATTAAAACTTCAATGCCTTTACTGACCCAGAAGGGAAACTCAGACCGTGGAGAGCCTTTTGAAAAGAAGTGGTGATCTTTCACGATTTATGAGCTTGTCTTAAAGAAACAGACTCCACTCACTTTAAATTAATCACCCTTTTCAGGGTACATTGAAATCTGGGGTCTCTCAGCTGAAGACTGTGGAGACCTGGTACCTAATGAATGCCTGCCCTGTCTTTATTATTATTTTTATTTCATTTTATTTTTCTGCTCGCCAAAATGGGTTGGTTTTTAGGGGAACTGTATCTTGCAAATTGAGGTGCAAAATCCAATTACACCAATTCAGTGAAAGTCTGAATGGGGTAGCTGTGGCACTTACACATTCTTGTCCCCACATACATTGTGCAAAGGGGAAAAGAACCTGAGAAATATGAGGAGTTAAGGACTCAAACACTAATGAAATGTGAGACATCCTCTATGATTCACCAGCTAAAAGTAAAATAGCAGTGAGTCCCCCTGCTTCCATTCTTCACACGGTCCAGGGAACAAAGAGCTGTAAACTCATACCAATAAAAGTTAAACAATTTTGAAATCATAAAAAAGCCCTGTGTGTTACAAGAAAGTTTAGATAAAACACTTCCTTACTATGTTCCCAGAAAAACTGGTATGATTTACAAGAAGAATGCCTGGGTTTTGGATTCACAGAAGATGTAAATCAGCATCCTTCCATTGTCTGCCATTAGTATAATATCTGATTTACTCCAGCTGTTTGTCTGGACTCCTCTCTCAAGCACTTGCTTTCCTTGGCCAGCAGCATTTTTTAATTGACATGTTTTTAATGCAAAGATAATAAGTGACCCAGCAATATGAGGATTCAAAGCAATGTAGTAGTCATTTTCACATCCTTAAAACTTTCCATATCTAGCAGCAGCAACACGCTTTTTGTTCCTTTGGTGAACTAATTATGGAGTAACTTAAACCAAAGCAAAAACTTCATGAACTCATAGGCAGTGATGGAAATAAAGTAATAGATGGAAATAAGATCTGAGATCAGAGTGAAACTTGTATATGGAACCTGAACATCTGAATTAATTAAGCGACCGCCTGCCTTACAAAACTGGACCCATGAATCCCCTAATGCACTTAAGTGCCATTCACTCTACTTTTGTTAGAAGTCTGACTTCTGACAATCTTTTGAATTGTTACTTCTGATAAATACCAGAAGTGACTACTCAAAGCAAAAATTGCTCCTTTTATCCGTACTTTTTAAGGTTTACAAGTTTTGCCTGTTTCTCTGGACTCTGTATCAGCCAGAGGTAGAGCATGCCATCTCCTTTACATATCCAACTGTTCTCTAGACACAGCTCTAAAGAACTGTGCATGGGTGTGCATATCATCTATACATACCCAGATGTGCATGTCCATATTTTTCCGAGGTAGGGCACCCTCCAGAAGTCTAGTTCTAAGGCAGGTTTGTTTCCTTGCCTTATCTGTCTCTTTATGTATATATTGGCATGCTCCCCAGTGGCTCTGATATGCATTTCTACCAGTTCAGGTGTTCTTTTTTTTTAAGTTTTCAGAATGCCAGCTGCTGCTGGTGCAGTTTCTGAGGCAGTTGTACTACATATGGAATAGAGGCTGGTGCCATATCTCCGTTTTGTAGATGGTCTATTATTTTTGAACTATTTTCTGTCAGCTTGTTAGACTCAGAATAATGGCACTTGACAGTCACATTTCTAAACTTACATATTTCATTACAAGCAGTTTACATTCTTATTCGCTGGACTGCAGCCCACTGTGAGACATTATAATGGCAGATTCATCAATTCTAGGAAAAAAAATGGTATGTGGGTTTACTTACTATAAAACATTTTGGTAAGTCTATCTCAGGGATGTAAGTTTAACCGTGCTGTTTTTCCCATCAATAGAAAATAAGGTGTCTAATTTTCTGCAGGATGTTCAGGTTTTTTAAGTCCCTCCAGACCTTTTTTTGGATGGTTTGTACTTCTCATATGCACAGAGATTTATAATATCACAACAACATTCTTCATCTGAGGCCTGTATAAAACAAATTGAATTATTTGATTTTTTGATCCCTACATTATTGTTGGCATTTGTACTTTTTCAAAAACCTCAGGCTACTTCAGACCCACTATGGGGATGCATTTAAATAAAACAGCACTTACTAGTGGCCTCCCAAATGCTGGTAACTGGGGGAGAGAAGATGTTCTCTGGCTATCCCTTGTCAATCTTTTCAACAAGGTCTAGTCCAGCAGTGACATTACGCTTTTAATATGAGTGTAGACATATACACAGTGTAATTCTGGACTGTTACTGTACTTGACCATGTATTTCTATCATGATACGGATATGTATCTTTTCCCATTCACTGCAATAAAAATGAAGATCTGGCCAATAAATGCAGATAACCATCCATTAACAGCCATTAAATCCAGCTAGGGCCCTGTTGTTTTCTTATCCACCAAAGCTGGGAGAACATGCGTCTGCAGGCAGTACTGTACTTATTCATACCTAATCAGCTGTGTGAAGTTTTCAGAGTTTTTCAGTATTTTGGAGACCTAAACTCTATTAGGTGGAAAGTGAATGAGTTTATGCAGTTAATTACAGCTGCATAATTTGGAACAGGGCACAAGAGTTTACTCTAGGTCTTCTGATGCCTTTATTTATTTATCTGCCCTGGCCTGAACTGCCAATTTTCAGTGGTGCTGCACTGCTGGCAGCCAGGCACTGCGATGGTAAGGGGGCAACTTTACTGGCTCTTCAAATGGCAGGGTTAGCTAATGCTATGGTGGGCCCTGTTGCAGAGTGCAGGAGGACACTGCACTCATCATTTTGCTTTATGGCATTCCCTTTTTTTCAGGAGGACTACACAGCTACAAAAAAATGTGCTCTTTTAGAACAAAGTCATAACTAGCATACATCGGCCTGATAGGACTTTAGATAGTGCATGAAGCAGAGTTCTCCTTGGGTTATACATGTTAAACTTACTCAGCAAATGAAACCTTTAGTTCATTGAACCTCTTGGTGAATTGGCAAAGAGCAGCATATCTTTATGGAAATAATGCCCCAGTGCTACATCCCACAAGTTTTCTGCAGTTCTCTCTCAAGCAGTATCTGCAAGATTAGTGACATACTGTGTTACGGGAAAGGGTGTGAAATAAGGTGAGAGGTTGAAAGATGCTTTTTACAAACTGTTGAGGTCATACAATGTGCTTGTCTGGGTGAGATCTAATTCCCATTTTTGGGTGTCTTACAGAAGCAATCAAACACAGCACAGAGAGGAGGGTGGAAGGTACCAGCAGCTTGCATCCTAAATAAAGTGGGAAGTTCAAGTAGCAGAACAGTTGTCTCATTTCATGTGTGTAGGAAAGTTATATGCAGTTACTTTTCCATTTTAATGCTTTATAAATAGAATATATGTAGGGTAAGACTCTAGCTAAAATTAAGGCCTAACACTTAAATTATTCTTCCACAGTACCATTGTAGTAAAACCAGCTGGATTCTTTAATTTTGGGGTAGCTTTTTTCACCTGAAGATGCAGAAAATTAAAGCCATTACGTTAGGAATACATCTTTACAGGATTGAAAACTAGTTTAAATCCTGGAAAGACAAGTAAAGTTTCAGAATTAATATCACCTGGGTACAGAAATCCATTCTGGTACTTGTCATTGTCACAGGCCATACACCACTGGCACTGTCGATGCAGGGCACAGGCTCTGAAGGAAATGGCCCAGTCTAGAAAGTTTTATGTAGGCAAGAGGTCCAATAAAATCCTAAAGTGCTAAGAAATTTCCGAAATGACTCTCACACCATAGGTAATAAATTCTGTTACAAAAGAAAGGTCATATTTGAAAAATTTGCAAGGATTATGGATACACATACCAAGGAAGCACTCTGACCATGGAGCAGCCATTTAGTATATCATAGTGTTCAAATATTTTTTATACCATGAAACAAAGAACAATTTATGTCACAGAGGAATAGGTATTTGGGAATCTGAGTTACAATGTGGTGTGATAACTTAAGCACTGTATTGCTAAATAATTTGAAAATGGAATAGGATCACTCTCATAGAACTTTTGAATAGTTAAGTGGTGTTTCTACTCACCTGAAAATTCTCTACATTTAAAGTACAATATATATTTAAAGCATTATACTAGTTTTTTTAAAAATTATAATTAATTAGTCAAGTTATGTTACTGACATATTTTCTACAGAGACTAATTAAAGATGCTCTAGTCTGTTTGAAAATAAACATGCTAGATGTTAAAAAAAATCAAGACATTTGGCATTAATAAGCTTCAGTCAGACACAGCATGGAGCAGTATCTAAAATAGATGCAGCAGTTTAGGTATTCTTGTAGGTTGCAGAAAGAAATTGTGGAGGCTGCCTGAAAAATTATTCTGGTGTTTAATGGTAAAAGCACCATCCTTCCCAGTAGGTTTCTGACATGTAGGAGAATATGGGTTTTTAAAAGGCCTCTTGATTGTGCTGGAGCAAGCTCTGAGATTATGATGGTGGGAGAGAGAAGATTGCAGGTATAGGGGAGATTTTTAAGAGATTAAGCATCCTTCTACAGCTCAGATTATCCAAAGAAGTCTTCCAGACTCCTTGGTGTTCTTCCAGGGCTAATCAGAAGCAGCTCCTTGGAAGTGTTTTTGGACCCAGGAGGTGCCTAGTGAGGCTAGGACCCAGAAGGCTGCAATCTTAGTGAAGGCTCATTTGTCTAAGACGACTCTCAAAGCAGGCAAAATCAGTTTTCGTGATTATAGATTGATTTTCCTGTCTGTGAACCTTTCACCTTTCACTTCTGGATAGAAATTCTGTGCTAAGTTCTAGTCGGTATGTTAAGCCTGAGGAAACTAAATTTCCTGTGAAGTATTGTACTCCATTGGATGCTTTCATTTTCAAGGCCCAGACTTCTTTGGAGGGTTAGTGAAGCCAGACTACAGCTCTAAGAAGAAAAATATTCACATACTTGGAAGTGAAACTGTATTAGGTCCAAGCCTTCAGGTTGTTTAGACCTGTGCCGGTTAAATATCCATTCATTATAATAAAGACTTCCTCCTTTGTATGAAATTTCATTTTCTTCCTGGTTTGCCTTGTCTTACTGCAGTTCTCTGCCCTGCAGCAAACATCCTGCCTTCCGATAAAAAGTAGTTAAATGACCCCAGCCCATTGTTTCACTTTTTGGAGCATGGGACCATGTGGCATATAGGGTTATGTGCAGAGAATAAGCCAGTTATGCAGAGGATGCTGCTGCATTCACAGCAGAAGCTGAGAAGTGTCAGAAGGGACCTGTGCGAGGAGAAAGAACTGCCCACAAGCCAACTGATGGGAAGACAGGAGAACCTTGCTCCATCTTCGGCCATCTTAGGCTGTAAGGCTGGATGGCCATAGGACAGTTGTCATTAACTGTGTGTTTCTCATGTTCTGTGTACATCTCTTTGGACACCAGAGGTGAGATTAATCTCACCAAACATAAATGTCTCAGGAACATTTAATCTAAGAGATATATAAGGTTTTCTAGTCAATAGAAATGTACAGCCATATCTGGAAGATGGCTCATTCCACTGCCAGGAACATACCTAAGGTAAGTGTTACAAAGGGCCCTTAAGAAATGTCAGAGTTTCTCCATTGACTGTGTGAAATCAGGTGAGATGAGTCTCATACTAAGAGATGTGCTGCCAGGAGTGGGGAGCAGTCAGAGCGCCAGCAAAAGTCAGTAGAAGCAGGGACCATTTAAGACTGCTGAAAGATCAGATTGGGCCAACAACTTCAGAGTAACAGAAAATAAGTGGACATCACCATGTTTTAGCTGTTGTCAGTGCATAAATTCCCAAAGGCTAAAACTGGAGTATTGATAATTCTCAGTGTCAGGAGGAAGTTTGAAAGGTAACTCCATTAGTGTTTGAATTTCATTCAGGGTGCAAAGCAGTTTTAACTACTATGCTTTAGTCACTGGAGATGTAAGAAAGTAGACTTAAGATGACATAGCCAGCAATCCTGCAAGGAAGTCTTTCGTATCTAATCATGTACTGCTCCTTACTTGTCCATTGAGATCAAGAAAAACTGAACATGTTGAAAACCACAGAATGTGTGCAAATCATACTTTTCTGAACTTGTAGAATCTAAAGGACCAAAGAGAATGAGTATATATAATTTGTTCAGACTTTCTGCAGGTAACTGTTATCTAAACAATATGTTAAAACAATCAGAAATGCTGATTATCTGGTTTATAATAAGGATGGAAAAGGGTATGATAAAAATATTTTTTTGGGATTATGTGCATCAATCACATAATCAGAACATCTGTATTGTATTCAGATTTGATCATTCCATTTCAAGAAGAGAAAATCTAACATAGAATAGTTCTTTATGTAAGGATATGGCAGGATTTCAAGCAACAAGATGTTAAAATAGGAGATCTCTTTGGTTCTGCAGTTCTCAGTGTTTCTAATGAACACCTTTGGGTGTACTATTAGAAACAACTGGGAACAGATACCAGCCTTATAGCAATACAAAAGCTGACATTTATTCTTTCTGGTTTTTAAACCTACTTTTTAACATTCTTTATGAAGGACTTTTATTTTCCCCTTACTTTTCTGAGCATTTCATTTTGCATCCACTTTTTATGATGCCTTCAATGCTCCTTCCCTTCCTTTACCCCCTGCTCCCCACCCCCCCTCCCCAAAATGTGCTATTTGTTTTGGAAGTTGTCCTAATGACTTTAAGATTAGAAAAGCAAAAGGGGAAATGGGTGATTTAAAGAAGTGTGCCAATACAACCCTTCAGAGGGGAGAGCAGCACATAGACAAGGATAGAGAAAAACAGTAACTGCACAAACATACCCAGAACACTAGTCCACTTAGCAGAACTGATGTGGAGCTTTGTCATTATTCCTTGCAGATACCCTGCAGTTGTTTGAAAAAACATTCATACTGAACAGGTGTGCACCAGTCTAGACCCCTGAACATGAGGTATTCCCAGGCTGAAAGGAATGATTTATTTTGTTAATATTGTATCTATATAGCCTTTTGAAAACATCAGGTGCTACTTAAGTATTACATTCAAATAATAAAATAAATACTTGAAGCATCAAATATTTAACCCTCTCTTTCCCTGAGAAACACACAAATACAGTACTGTTCTAATAAATCCTTAATTTTACAGATTTCCTGCTGAAGTTTCTGACTAACGGTAAGTTATTTGTTCAGAAAGATTTTATGGTGCTCATAAAAACTCAATTACAGTTTTAAAATAACTTGTAGTTTTTCTGTAACATGATGCTGCCATCTCGGTTCCCAGAGGGTATATTAAATTCAAGTAGCAATAACAAATCATTTAAGCAATAAATAAATAACCTGAGACTGAGTTGTTAAGAGTTAATAGTCTCCCATACACTCAATAGAGACTGAGGCTCCACTCTATTAAAGTGACCCCCGGGGCCATGGGCCAAATTGCACCCAGTTGTTTTGTGGAAGGTATTCATCCCTCACACATTCATTTCCTTCTTTATGTTGTCTCTTTTCATCAGTGAAGGCACTCTGCAGTCCCTGGGTCCAGAGAACAATTACGGTACAGTCTCAGAGAAAAGAAAGAAAACTGGGGTCATAAATATGTTAAATGGGTACGTGGGTTTAAGTGGCTTTGTAAACTAAACACGAGGGAAACCTCAGACTAATTAATGAATATGAAGCAGCATGACAGGAATGTTTTAGGGGGAAATTCGCATTACCCCCCCCAAAACTTAAAAAAATTTTTTTTTCTTCCCTTTTAAAAATTCATTCCAGCAGGACAGTCATGACACAACACATCCTTATGTTTTACTGAAATGGTACTCAAGTAGGAAATGGTTGCAGAGATAACTGAACTGATAGTTCATTCTCAACATCTTATTGGAAACTGAATTCTTTCCTCCACAAAGATCAGCCATTTATCATGATAGCGAAGCTATGCAAAACTGCAGGAAGATTTAGGACTCAAGCCAAGATCACTGTTTAGCTTTACATTGTGTGTCAATTCCTGACCTGACTTACACTCACCACTAAAATAAACATGGATTCATTGAGTGTCAGTGGTGTCAGGATTTGGCCCTATAATAATAAGATTATGGGCCCAGAACAGTAGTCTTTATTCAGTCCTAGCAGTGGGACAAATTTTGCTCTCAGGGTCTTCTCCTGTCCTCCTGTGGGAAAACTTGCAGGAGGCAGAAGAGGGGGAAAAGGATCTGTGGGCTTTCGCTACTTATAAAGCTTTTCCCTGTATTTATATTAGTCTAAATTCTGGGGAATTTTGTTCCCAAGATCTACTACAGGCTTCTGCTGCCAGCATCCAGTGCTGCCTCCATGTCCATAGCTTGCTTCAAAATACTAGCTGATTTCCATGGGGAGTTCTCTGGGTGTCATTTTTGAAAAAAATCCCCATGTTAGAAAACAAAACTATTTGTTTTAGCTGAAACTAAACTCTATATGGGGAAAAACCAAAATATTGGGGAAGTATTTTTTCCATTAAAAATTCTGAAGAAAACTGATTTTTCTGTGCAGATTTTTTTTTGGAGCCAACAGCATTCCCAGAGTCAATCCAATCCAGGGTTGTGTTGCCAGCAGCATGGTGGAACCTTGCTATGAAGGTCCATGTTGTCTTTGCCTTTCCCAGAGCCCCCTCAGGACACTGCTTACTTGTCATGAGATTGATGCTGCGTCTTTGCCTAGTGGCTGTGCCAAATCTCAGGTTACCTTAGTGAAGTCCAAAGAGGAAAGAGGATCCATGGGGACAGCACCTGCTTCTGCAGCAGTGGGTCAGGCAGGCCCTGTGCTTTGTTGGCACAAGAGGTGAGATGAAGGAGAGATAAGTTCCTGTTCCTGTTGTTGTTTGTAAATCCTTTGCAGTTTCCCCCAGTGTTTCTGTAAAACTCGAGATCCCTCCTCTCTCAGCGGTATGGCCAGGTGCATCTTGGACGACAAGGAACCGCTTCCTCTGAATGGAGATGGAGGACCAGAAGCTAACCAGTATCTCCACACTACCTTCAGGTAGACAGGGCAGAGGAGCTGCAGTGGGGTGCTTCCTTTGCTCAAGACACAAAGCCGTGGATTTGCAGATTTTGGGTGCTCTTCACGATCAATAACATGTCTTGGCTAGGGGACACTACAGGAACATCTCACCTGTGAAAGGTAAGTAGTGAGTATTCTCTCCTCCTCTTCAGGCAAAATGGGATAGGTCACCTTAAACTGCTGGTGGAAGTGGTTTGAGCTCATCTAGCCGACTGCCCAAGGCAGGCGTGGAAGTGATCCCTGCCACCAGCAGTACTGCAGGGCTGGTGACCTCTGCCTGATGGGTGGTGGTGAGGTGCTCACGGGGCACTGCTCTGACCCTGCTGGACCTTAAAGACCAGGTCTGGTCATGTCCTAAGCCTTTGTTCTTCCCCTAACTCCACAGGTTGCACAAACTGCTGCTTAGCATGGAAAGTTTCAAACTCCATTAAGAATATTTCAGAAGGCTACAAATGAGCACAACAGAAGCTTACTGTATATGTGTCATTATTGCTGCAATTAATACATGTATATGACAGCATTAATATCTATGATTGCCATTTTGTTTTTGTTATAATCCTCGGCTTTCATTTGTTCCTTACTCTCCAAATCAGGATACCTAAGAGATTTGATCAAGTCAGCTTTTAGACAATCATAAATTCCTGGGATGCGGAGGCTAGGTGGCTGCTTTTGGTGTCCCAGACATGTACGCACACTGCTCCTCATGTTAGGTACCAGGTTCAGACAGTTTTCTGTAGAAAAGGTCCAGCTCCCGCACCATTAATGTCAAGGAAAGATTTTCTAGTTGAGTTCAAAGGAAGGAAGTTTGAAACCCCAGTTCAGAAGGATGACAAAGCTTCAGTCACTGCTCCTGCTAGGCATGTAGGGGAAAAGCTTTCAACAAGCCCTTATCCCAGGGTTTCAGAATATGGATTTTAAATTTCTCTATTTAAAAGTGCTGTTGAAAAGCAGCTATAGCATAGAAAAAGGGGCAATGACAAAATTAAACCTGCACAGTTAGCCTTTAATACTTTGAGTACATTATTGACATAGTTACACAGAAATGTATTTATAGTGTTTATTCACCAACACTCAAAATATTCCCAACTCAAAGCTTTCCACTGAAGGCAGTGGAAAGAAGTTTTCAGAAAGGAGTAAGTGAGCTGGTTAAACTCTTTCCCAGAAAAGACCATTTTCTTTCTGTCCACTTGGCCAGCTTCTTAGCTGACAAACCACCATTGTCTTCAATGCAGTGACACTGATCTATACCAGCTTTTCAGCTAATGGATAGTTCACAGGCCACTTCTGGTTTTTGTCAAGTGTAGTCAAGATTTGTAAGTATTTTCAGCTCCTGATTTTTTTTTTTTTTTTTTGGTAAACTTTTTTCCAGCTCTTTCAGTTGCTGTCCTATCAGCTCACTGGTCTACTGGCTTAAAGGATCTGAACAAGAGAAGAAAGGGTAATTTGCTTCCTATAGATGAATTTAGGGGGGGACTTAATGCAAAAGGACTAAAATGAGCAGAAAACTTTCAAGATGAAAAGCCACTTTCCAAACACCAGCATGTAACAAGTGACATTGTTCCACGTACAGGACAGAAACAAAGGCAGTGCTTTCATTTGGTCATCTTTTTTGTGGTTATTATTTATTTATTTTTACTATTCATTCAGCTCAAGCACTGACCATGGGCTGAGAGAGGAATTTAGGATTTCAGCCACCCTCCCAACGGCAGCAAAATTATAAATAGTGTTCGGTCTTTTATCCTTTGAACACTCCAAAGGCCCTTGTAGTCAGCGGAAGTGTTAAGCGTGCCAAAGGAGCCTGGAGTGAGGCCTTTAATGAATAGACTTCGTTGTGCCTGGCGATGACACAGGTAGATGGTGACAAGGCAGGCAGCGTCCAGCCCTAACAGCAGTCCTTGTGTTTCGGAGACGATCCTTTCGAACCCTCTGGTCTGCTCTGTCTGATCTTTCTGCGTTCTTCTTAGATGGAGTGGATGGGAACAAAACTGCATCCCCTTTCTTTCTGGCTCTGGCAAGGGGGCAGCCATGACACAGACAGAAATGGACATTTTGATCCTGCACCAGTGGTTAGCAGCGAGCATGCTGCCAACAAGGCTGAGCGAGACCTTGCAACCACTCCTTTTCACTTGGTGTCTCTCCTTTCCATGCTTTGAAACCATGCAAGCACTGTAACGTTTTCATATAATTTGGGGGGTTTTTTTTATCTTAAAGAGAGAAAGATCATCTAAATTTGGCCCCTCTGAACTTTTCTATTCAAGCCAAGTAGAATGCTAGGTGTTATCTTGGCAGGTTTTCCACTTTGGTAGCATTTCAAGGAAATGTGGAAATGAGAAAAATTTAGCAATAAACCTCTGTCTCTTTCCTTATTAAAATTGTCAGGATCAAGTTTTTAATGGCCAGGAAAAAAATTCAGTACATTTAAGAAACCAAGAGAATGTCTCTTGTGGCATCTGTAAAAATATCATCTGGTGCCATTTAACTTGGGGAGAGACACATGTGACAAAGTTTATAGAGAAAATGTTAGTGTGTAGTTCAACTTGAAACAGGGAGCCTCAAAACACACTCTCCATATTTCAAATTGTTTCATGTGTGATGTGATCTGTGGCAAGAAGGATAAGCATTGTCATCTAGTCAGTATTTACTTAGAGCTTCATAAACACCAGCACAAATATCCAACTGATTTTTTTTTTTAGTCTAAATATATGCAGTTATGATTTTTAGACACAATGAATGATGAAGGCCACACAAAAAAACCCACAACTGAATTTGCATGATAAATTATGGTGCATGTAAAGAGTAATGCACAAGTGAAACAGAAGAACAAAATCTGCCTTTGAGGTGATTGATTGATCCTGCTGTCCTGACTTCTCCTGAAGAGAGGTGAAAAGGAGTTTTGGCTAAGGGAGGCTGGAGGCAATGAAAGTTTATGCCTAGTAGCCTTCTTGCCTTTTTTTTTTTTCCTGTGGAAGATCGATCTGTCAGACGAAAAGAAAAATAGACTTCCTGTCCATTACATATACAATTCCTTGAATTATCTTTAGCGGTTGCCTTTTCACTGAACTGTGAGACAACTTAATTTGAAATTACTCTTTTTGGAAATCCTAAACCCTTGACACATTTCATTAGGCACAAAATGATTATAGTTATCAGTTAATTTGTTTGAAGACTTGGTAAACACTTGTTACAAAGAGTTTTAGAGATGTCTAGTAGTTAGCAGAAAAGGGAAGCTGTCTCCAATCCTTAGTTTATTTACTTAGCACTTATTAAGCACCACTTCTGTATCTACCAAAAAAAGAAATATTTTAAGCAAACCGTAAAAGTAGGCTTGACCCTTTCATGGGCACGTCATAAATCAATTGTTAAAGCAAGGGTGAAAACTCTGAAAGAGGTCAGAGGTGGAAGAGAGGTCATCTCTGAGAAGGGACAGTGTGAAAATCCACAAGGGGTGGAGCTTAGCTGGAGATAAAGGCTGGAAAAAGGAAATCTAGAAGTGGTGAGGCTCTTACACCACAAAAGCACCAATAAAATCATAGCTATCAGAGTGCTGAGGTTATTCACAAATCATTTCTAAGCCTGCAGCTCCAGTTGCCAGATCAGTGATGCCAGCTCATCTGCCTAGTGACAAAAGGGCATTTTTTTAGGTGGAGCGTTTACTTTTAGGTATATGTAAAGAAGAATACTTCTACGTGTTTCTCAAAAACTGTACCATTTCTTCTGCTAGGCTTTGCTTGACCTTGCTGTCATCAAGTCAGAGAGGATTATCCCAATGACATAACAATTTCTCTGGACAACCTTCTATAACTTGGGAGCAAGCACTGTATAAAAATGTTTTATGCTGTTCCCTAAGCAAGCAAGGAACTCTGCATATGTTTGACTTCAGTGGTTTTGACTTAACGTACTAACTACTAATGCACCAGTATGTTCAGGACTGACACTCCAGGCAAAGTTGAGGGAATGGTATACTGATATGAAATGGAGATAACACTCTGAATGAATTCGCAATAGCATAAGTAAAGCACTAGAAACCACACTAATTTGCCATTTTGCCATCTCTGGGTTTTGTCTCATCTTCAGTCAAAAGGTATTAAATGATGCAACTGTAAGATTTGCTCAGTCTTTAACCAGCCTCACAGTGTTTTTATGCGGGTTTCAGCTCAAACTCAGAATTTCAATGAAGAGCTCTATTTAAGCATTTGTTTCACTCAATAGACTAAAGTTTAAATTCCAAACAATTAAAGTTATTCAGATTTAAATGGGAAGATTTCCTGATTGTTTTGTAACTGCACAATTTATAAGTCATAATGACATTCCTTCACTTTGTCCAGAAAAAACAAAGGCTGATTTATTTCCTAATAACAAAGGCAAATGGTGAGGCTGTATGAAACTGCTTCCTTATTTTCAATGGGTCAGTGCCAGGCTGTTAGGTATCTTTGAACCCCTCCTCCCATCTATAGCCTTCCCCTGAAGCAAAGCGGTCCAAAACATTGCCAAACTGCAGAGTACAGCACATATTGAGTTATACTGAGCACCCAGTTATGGTGCAGCTGATACCTGCCCAGTCTGTTACCAGAGATCTGCTTGATATTCATTGTATCAGCATTGATTGCACTGGGCTTACTGAAACACAGCAGAATGCATTCATCTGGCTAATGTATATACCTTCATTGATGCTGCATTGTGATGTAAACAATGTCCTGTTCCTTCCTTATAGTAACCTAATTGACAGCCAGGCATTTTGAGCGCCCGAAAAGGGCTATTGTTGTGGTGAATGCCGTAACAATAGGATTTCATATAGGTTGGGGCTTAAGAAAAGTACAATGTCCTTTTTCTGATATAAACCCAAGAATTGTGTACCAGTTGAGAGCGGGATAATGGGTTCATCATGGAATTAAGGCTTTGGCTTTGTTGGGAATCAGCTACTTAATTTTTATAGATACAGTTGTTTAAAACCTTTTGTTTGATGGTATACATGTATTGTCTGTGTAGCTGTAAACATATATTTTTAAAAAAACGTGCCTCTTACTGCCCTGAATCATAGACTCACATAATGTGAAATTTTAAACTACAGTCATTGCTGTGTGTTGTCAGTCAGTGGTGAATCTTCTGGTGACTTCCACAGGGAGCAGAGTGGAAGGCAACAAAACCACAGCCTGCATCTGAAGAACAATTTTGTGATGGTATTACTAACAGTATAGGCCAGAAGTGAGAGGAATAGGCACAGGGGTTATTTCAAAATGCCCCTTAATTTTAAGTGCTTTCCATTCTTTGCCTCCCCCTGGAGACAGAATCCCTTCCTCTTCCGTCTTGCAAATTGAGATACTGCCAGTCACAGGCTCTGTTTGAAGATCTGGCCCTTAACCTCTGGGGTTGTGAGAAAATATTAAAAAAAAAAGAGGAAAAAACCTGATGTTTGGAAGGATTTTAACTAAATAAAATGATCCTCACTGCTTAGAGCCCTCCGGTAATGAGGGCACTGCAGTGCCTTCTGGTTATTGAACTTGAAGACGTTTCTCTGATTGCTGTGCATTTCAGGCAGACAGAGGAATCGAGGAGTGGTTCATGAGAAAATGTCTTCAAAATTTGGAATGGCCATAAATCAAAGTGGTCAAGGTACTGTCATTTGTACCGTTTCAAAAAACATGCTTCCAGACCCCAGCTGGAAGATATTTGGCCCACCCTGTTCCTCTAGCCAAATTCTTGAAAGAGCATTTCAAAAGCCTCCTTTACTCCTGGGGAAGGTTGGCTCCCAAAATTGCGAGGGTTTTCTTGAGTGGCTAGGGCTTTTTCCCCCTACAGAAGCCACACCTGAGGAGTGTTGAACATCCAGAGCTTCAACTGAAATCAACGGGTTTGACTCTGTCTCAAGTAAGACAACCTTTTCACTTCAGATGTGTTAAAATTATTTAGGCTGAGATTTTCAAAACTGCTGAAGCAGCTTAGGCATGCTCTTCCCACTGAAGATGAATGGGTCTTGTGTTTTCAGACAGACATTCAACTACACGTGAAGATCCAGTCTCTAACATGAAGTGGGACAACAGCATAATCCAATACACGTGGATGCTGGCAGCAGTAAAAAGCCCACAACTCCTGTTTTGCCAGGTTCCAACAGATGTAGAATATATATGAAGTTTGTACCTTCAAGGGCATCGAAGTAAATCAAACCCAGATATTGAGATTTCTCTCTCTCATATGTATGTGTTCAGGCATGTGTTTGAATGATCTTCTCCAAAACACAACATATTTTAAATCATCAAGTTTTTCTCACACATACATTCATATGGTCAAAATTAATCTTTACACTGATTATTTTAATTGGTTGAATATGTTTCAAGGGGTGGGGAAAAATGGGGTTTGTAATATTTTCCCGCTCCCTTCTTTGGCATACTTGTGAGTTCACATGTGCAAACAACACCCTCCTCTCAAGCCCTCTTTCCTGGGATTCCTGAAACACACTCAAACAGCTTTGCAGAAATGTTTAGCCATCCCAGTGGGAGCTGGACTGTTGTGATGGCGGCAGCTGCTGGGTGAGGGATGGAGAAGCTTTTTTGGCACCATTGCCAAGTCCATTAGGACAAGCTATCTCCAGATGTTGAAACTTGATTTGGGTGGAAGAGTAATTTCCTATTAGTATTATTGCTAGGATTGGGCAGGTTCACATTGCCTAGATGGGCTCAGACCCAGTAGGCTTGAAAATTCAGTAAATATTCACGTATTATATATTCTGGGCACATCTGGGAAGGGAGAAGAAAAAAAAATTTCAGAAAAAGAAGACAAAATCTCTAGTGAAAAGACAGAATCCAGTGTGGAGGATGTAATGCAGTGAAACAGACAATCATAAATAAACCCAGGCTATAGAATATCAGTCTCCTAAATCTAACTTTCTGGAAGAACAGTAGGGATTTAAAGAGAAGAACAGTCATCCTGCAGTCTACCTCTTATTAAATAAAGAAAACTTTATTAAAAAGATATGCGAAGTTATCTGTTCCAGCACAAAAAGATTTTCAGTAGAAAAAGGATTCCCACTCCAGCAAAAACAAAACCCTAAGCAAGGAAAAGAAAAGGTGGCAGAAGTTTAAACAAGAGGTGCAAACACACTTCACTAGAGGCTTTTACAAAGTTTGCATGGAAAGGACCAAAAATACAGCCATCGTATCAGTGCCCGAAGGGGCTCACTGGGCATCTGTGTAGCTGTGCCCTTGTGCCCCTGTGGTCCCTCTCAGGGAGGGTGGCACGGGATGAGGCCCTTACAGCAGCTAGCTCCTTGCTTCTTGACTTGAAAACTGCATAATGGTTTTAAAAGCCTCTAAAAATTGCAAAACAAGAGTGAAAGAACAGCTCTGAAGCAGTCCTTGGCCTGTGCCAGCCCTCGATTTTCGAACCCGGTAATATTTTATTTACATGGGAAGTTTCTCCCCAGAGCTTAGCAAAGTCTGTAACAGGAGAGCATTGCAGGAGATTTGCTCTCTGGGGATGGAAAATATTGGTGTTGGTGGTCTGACCTGCAGACGAGAGCTGGGCCACATATAAGGTGTTACCAGGACAAGCAGGCTTCGTTTGTAGCTGCTTATGCTCAAACAGAAGAGCATGCATAGAGTGGAAGTCAAGTTTTCCAGCAGACAGTATAGTTTAAAGGGGTAAAAGTAAGGCATAGACCCAGCCATGCTTTAGTCATTCACTTTTAACTTGCAAGTCAACTTCAGAGAAAAATCGTCTGAAGAAGAAGGTCTCTCAGCAGGAAAAAGTTGAAAATGGAGCATGACGTTTATAAAACAGCCTCTGAAAGCGCAGAAACTCTCCTTCAGACATACCACAGGCTTCCACATTTCTCTCGAGCAAAGTGCAACACGAGGAGCACGCGTTTTACAGTTCTAAGCATATTTAATACAATGTTTTTACAACAGCTGTTGCTTTCACAGAACTTTAACCCCACTGTGTAAATGCATCACAGGGAAAATACTCTGTTGTCGTGGAGACAGCCTTTGCTCGCAAGCCCTTTTCCACCGAGCTGGTGTCAGCTTTCAGCTCCGGCTGCATTCCAGGCAGGCAGGCACATCCCAGCCTCTCTCTCCTCTGTCTTCATTACTGGCCACGCTGAAGGACTGACGGCTCAGGAATCCGGGGCAATTATCGGGGCGGGATACGGATCAGTTTCCATCAGACACCTGATGAGAAAATGGCAAAAATAAGTCCCAAGGGCGCGGGGTGGGGGGATGTGTGTGTGCAGTGCGCGGAATCTGTAAAAGATTTTCTGACATCCAATTCTTTTTTTCTTTTGGTTATCTTTCGTTTCTTGCTTATCAGGCCTGGTACACAGCCAGGTGTCTTTTTCCTGCTAAATTTAGACCAATTTATTGTCTTAGCTGAGAAGTGTTATGTTACAGCTGACACTTGGAAGACCGTTGAGGTATCGTGTGACATACGTCTGCCATTAAAAGACACGGGAAACCTCTCTTGTCTTTGCGAAAGGTGATACTAGCTAGTGACTTGACCCCTCCAGCTCTCTAGCATATGCACTCACTGCTACAGGTAGTACACAGCAAACACTGCCCTCATCACATGTGTTTGTGGACCCAGCCCAAAAATGTGTTCTAAAGCTCCATCTTCAAAGTCACACATATGAAAAAGAAATAATTGGAAACTTCTATTAAACCCCAGAATATTTGTTTTCATCTCAGTTTTAGACATATGAATGTGCTTGAAGTGGCTGTGTTCCATGCATGAATAATAATAATAAAAAATGATGCTATGAACTTCAAATATAGCCGCCAAGCATCAAAGAGAGATTTTTTTCAAAATTGTGTAGCTGGACTTAATCCTGCAAAGCACTGAATGCCCTTGAATGCAGTGAGTGCTGGAAGGACTCAGGTCTTCCAAGCAAACACTAAAGACCTTAAACAACTAAGGCCCTAAATCTAATAAACCCTCTGAAAACAGCAAGGTGCAGCCATACCTTTGGCTACTTTATAATCAACATTTCTTTCTTTCCTGTGTAAGTACTGCTTTTGTCAGCAGGTAATGTAGAGCTAATGCACAGCTACAAAGTAGGTATTTTTTGTCCCTGGTCACCCTCATTACTGCCCAAAATGCAGAACGCACTCCTACCCAGATCAACATTTAATTACAATCTTTAATGGAAACACATATTTCAGATCCCTAAGTTCAAATGACACTTCCAAAGCATATGTTTAACATTAGGAGTGTCCTTTCGTGAACCAGAGCCCAGAAGATTAGCTGAATGTTTTTTCAAAAGGTTTAAAAAGTAGAAATTCACTGTGTCAGATGACTTGAGCAAAGATCTGAGGGAACCATCTGTAACTTTAACAATGCTTGACTGGAATAATAGCAGTAAGGACCAACATATTGTCCTCTCTGCAGCAGAACAGCCCTCAACAGAAGTAAGAGTTTTGGCTGCTAAACAGAATTAGGACTGGATTCAGGACTGGACCTGCAAATAAGCTCAACACAGACAAAAGAAAGTTTTAATGCTATATAGCATTAAAGCAAGGTAGAGCTCATAAGAACAGCTGTGTATCCTACAGCATCGCAGGAAGCTCTTCCCTGGATTAGGTTGTGTTTTAAGCTTGTGTTTTGACTTAGGCATCAATTTATACCTGCTCGTGCTCACAAAAGTTGGCTGCAAAATGCGGGAAGATGCCTTCAGCATACATACGTCTAGCTTAACTGACACAGACTGCAGTGGTTTCTTCCTCCCATGGACAAGAGGCCCAAGAGGCAGTTCAGCCACCTCTACCCAACCTGTGAATGCACTGCACTTACAGAGCATCTTATCCAACATTTGCTTGCCCCAGGCTCATGAAGAAGAGCCCTACACATGGACAGCTACGTGCTTCAGGTGTGCCAAAGCCTACTCTGCTGGAGACCAGGGATCACAGCGCTGCCATGACTGAGCAAAGGCAACAAACCGTCGCGTGCAATTCTGCCTGCAAATGTTTTCCTCACTTAGGGCTGGGCAGCCAGAGCAGCAAGTATAACTGCAAACGCAGCAGTGCATGGCTGCATGGTCCCCAGAGGATCGTCTGAGCCAGGCTTTCTACTCAGGTCTTGGCTCCTGCCCCAAGAAAGGTTTTGGGTACCCTCAGTGGGGTACATTGTTCCTGTCCATCTCTGATGATTTTGTCACGGAGACACACCAGCAGATAAAGGAAAAGAGGATCCTAGATTTCCATCCTAACTTTCTCTTGCTTCTGCTTATTCTGCTAACTCCCGCAGGGGACAATGAAGAACACAATCACTGATCACTTTGCTTTCCCTGACGCATCTGAAGTCACGGTCTGAGCCCCAACAAGCTAGTGTAAGTGGAGCATGTTTACTAAGAACTGTAGCAATTTCTTTGCATAGAAATGAAATTAGGAGAATGGAGCCAAGGCCACAAGGCAAACCTGCCCTGAGTGAAGTGAGCAGGATTTGGCCTCTTGGAAGATATGTGCACATCTGTGTGCGATTTAAAATAACATGCCACATTCTGCAAGTGTCACACGTCTACCCTAGATACAGAAGTTCATTAGGAAACCAAACTGACAAATGCTGCCAGGCTAAGGCACACTGAGGACAGCCACTCTGATCTGACCTCACAGGAGGGTTAGCATGTACTTGACATTTATATGTATAGCTTTACTGTAAGGGAAAAAATATTTCTGACCTCAGTATCATATGTATATTTAAACTGTGCCTCCTCTGTCCTGGGAAGTACAAAAACTTTTTCAGGTTGTGCTGCAAGCTGCATCATCTTTTTTTATTTCTGCACATTCAAAAGTGTACCTAAACGTTATACACTGAATAGGTAGAAGGTTGCAAAGGCAGCTGCAAAAATCAGTGTGGCACTTCAGTTGCTTCCAGTGAATACCAAGCAGAGGTGAGTAATTAGAAATACATAGTACCTAATCACATCCGTTTTGTTTTTCTGAAAGGGTGATGATCCTTATCTGGGTTCAAATGAAAACATGCATGTGAACGGTTTCCATCCAATCACAGACTATACAATATGACATATTTCTAGTCAATATGAATCAACCCAGCTGGAACTTTGAGGCCCTGAATGTTCCCAAATAAGGAGGGGCCCAGAATTATTAATAAATGCATTAGCAAGAGGCTTGGCTCAGTTCTAGGTATTATGTTTCAAAATGGACTTAGATGTTTTTTTCTGGTTTAAAACTGACTGAAGTGAGATGGTTGTGATTTATGTAATGCTAACCATGACATATGACTTTTTTCATAGATTACATTCCTGCATTTATACATAGTTAGAAGCAAATTTGTCCCATTATTTTGAAGTAGGAAATCCTTCAATGTCAGAGTTATATTCTTGGAACTTCATATTGGCCTTCCAACAGGTTTAGCTGTTATTTTATTTACTTGTCTTCATAACCTGTAATATCTTCAGTTTCTCATACTCGATGTCTGCTGTCTCTGCCACTTTTTTGATGCAGTTACTGACTCCTAATACTGTATAATAAAGACCTTCAAGACTGTTTAATTCTCTTGGAAAGAGAACATTTAAACCCATATGGTCAGTCCACATTTTTTCTTCTCTGGTTCTTTCTCTCTGGACTCCAGAAGGAAAAATGAGTGTGTGTAATTCTTTGCATGAAATCATTGGTAAACAATATTGAATCAGGGTTTTTTGTCATCTAGCAAAATATCAAACTAGGAAGAAAAAAAATTTCAAACCCTAATGCATGCTAAGGAGTTTTCTTGAAAAAGAAAAGCGTTTAACACATGGTCCAGTGAAAGCAATGCTATGTTATTTTGTGGTGATATTCACGAATGCAGTAGGACAAAAATCCTGACTTTTAAAACTTCAGGATGCATCAAAACCTTCCCAGCCAAATGGCTAGGTTTGAGCAAAGAAGGAGAAAGCATAGCAGGTTGGATGTCCCATTGTAAGACCTCAAAGTGCCCTAAACAACAGAGCTAAACACTGTGAAAAGAGCTGGGTGACAGATGCCTCACTGCATCCTCACACGCTGGTGAGACTCCGGCTCCTGAGGATGCACGTAAGGGCAGTCACCTTTGCTGGTTCTTCAGCTTTGAAGCAAGTACTTTTGTGTTTTCCCAGCTCACCTGGGAGTGCATTCTTCCTCTGTCCCCTTCTCCTTTTCCCCCTTCCCGGGGACTGGGGACCCTCAGGATGCAGGTGCCACTGCCCACCACCTTGGCATCATCCTCAAGTGCTTCAACACAGTCTTGGTTTCTGTTGCCTGCAAAACAGGACTGAAGATGAGAGAGCGGCAGTGCCATGCCTACCCGTCCCAGAGGGCAACAAGGTGGGACCACCAGTCTGTGTCAGATGCAGGAAGCTGCCCCAGGTCAAATGTCCCCTGTGAGCCTGGAGGCACAGGAGGAGGTATTTCAGTAGTTACAGTCGTCTTTCCTGATGCCTCTCCTGATGGACCAGTTAACTAAATTTCTTGTTTGTCCATAAGAGTCTTCCTGTTTAGCAGTGTGGCAGACCTGTATGTTGTTGGCATTGATAACACATTGTTTCAATGTCCTTTTCCAGGGAGGTAACTATCAAGTAAAAAAAAAAAAAAAAGGTTATTTGGGATTCTCTGGTATGAGAAACATTAATATTAGATGAGACATAGTGGTATAAGATATATTCCAGTAAGAAGTTTCCAAAGAATCAATTTTCTCTTCTGAAAGCGAAGAAAGAGAGAAACAGTAAGAAATTAATTTTCTGTGGAGAAATCACCTGCAGAACTGAAGAGTCACCGGATCTGATTTGATGCAGCATTTCTTTATTGGACCAGCTGGTCAAATTCTTGTGCCCTGTCACCTGCTGATGGTGACAGATCTATCAGCTATCTAAGATATTTGGGAAACAGGTGGGATTCAGATTGAGGTTGTGCACACTTGCAGATTTCTAGAGAGACTGCATTGATGTTGATCAGTCTAAAGAGCATGAATGTAAAGGGGAGAAGGGAATTCCTTGTTATATGTGGGGTTTTTAAAGATTTTTCCTTGACCTAAGCAAAACAAAAAATCAGTTCAGTAGAATCTGAAATAAAATTCTTTTCATTAAATGAAACAAAGCATTTTCTTATATGTTTTATTATTTTTTAGAAATTGAAAAAAAAGTTCTGCAATGAAAATATTAAAATACCGTGTATGGATCATTTGTATCATTTAAAGAACATCAAGTGAAATATTTGACACACCAACAGTCTCTCTTTTCAGGTGAATTTAATGCAGCTGAAATAGTTTTGATAAACATGAAACCACTTTTTTTTTCATCAAAAGGACCATTAGGTCCAGTATTCCCCCCCTCCCCCTTTTCCAATTACTTTACACACTGAGGGCCCAGTAGCACTGACTCAAGGTGAGCACTTGTTAGAGCCAGTGGGACCCTCACCAGAGCAAGGAATGGAAGGCTGATGCATTGGGGGAGAGGAGGATTGTAATAATGGTGCGGTGCTGAAAGACCTTCCTGAGGGAAGGAAAAAACCTCAAACATGGGAAAGCATCCAGGTAGTTCTTGTAATTAGAGACAAATCAATATAATTTTCCAAATCAAAGAAATAATTACCTTCATTGTTTCATTTGGAATGCTGAAAAAATCCCAAAACAACCTGTTTTCGCCAAGCTCCCTGGGTGTGCTGGGGAACATGCAATACCTACCTAGCTAGCCTGGCTGGATCTACAACTAAACCACAGCTGAGTCACCTGCTGGTCACAGAGGAGGAAAGGGAATCTTCCACACAAAGAGCGGTCTACAGGTCAGGTGCATGCAGTCTAGCCATAGGTACCTGGCCATACTCTTTATTCTGCTTGTGTCTCCACCTCACCCTTTCCTGCACTGTTATAGCATACAGTACAGTTTTCAGTCTTTGGAAGAGGTTGAAGTCTAGCACAGGTGGTGGTAGCTCTAGTGAAACCACAGTGTTACTCCCTAGTCCAGGGAGTAACACTGCCCTTGACACCTACTCCACAAATAGCAAGTGTGCTTGGTTTCCCTCCTTGAATCACCTGATACCATCTGACCTGAACTTCCATATTGGTATATAGTTGTTTTGAGGAAGAGTTTACATCAGAGTACATGAAATTTGTGTTTTATAGCATTTATTTTTATTTAACATATGCATTATATACTAAGCATACACCAAGGAAGGATTTCTGGTTTTGTCAGTATCTGTCAATAGAGTTACACTATCATGGAACCAGAAGAGTGAGGAGACCATCAGTCTTGTGAAATGACATGCACCTGTGCCGGTCAGGTCTCACTACTCCTACGAGTTCTCAGTTGCAGCAGCATGGACAGCTGCAGCAGCAGGAACTGCCGGCCCGCAGAAGGACCTGCTGCTCTAGTTCCACTAGGTAACACTAGCATTTTGGTTTAGGTAAGAGAGCGCTTTCAAAAGAGTCTCCTGATCACTCCTGCTTAGCACATGGAGTTTCAGATCACTGCTTGGTCTCAGGGCACGCAAACTGCATTCCCTTATGGTTAAACCAAACCAGAAGACACACCCCAGCAGCACGTTGACTGTATTCCCACTGCTAATGGACATTTAGCACAAAACCAAATCACAGCTAGTCCAAAACAGAACTCTGAAACACATCTGCTGTGAATGGTGGCTCTCCAGTGCTGCTCCTATTGTGTTCCAGAAGTTGTTTGTGTGAAAGTGGCCTTTGCCACCTGCCCAAACAACACTAGATGACAGATCTTATAGAGACTGCATTATAACAATCACTCCACCCTTAGCTTTTACCTGTGGAGCTGTGCCCACCCAACACATGTACTGGATGTGGAGTAAAATGGACTGGATTAGGTGCAACATGGTAAGCAAAGGCTGCTGGCACTCCTGGTTTTGGGTGATCAGACACCATGCAGGGTAGGTGGGAGCAGATGCAGGCATCAAGGCTGAAACATGGGTCAAAACAAAGCAGTGGCATATTCTAATACACTTATCAGGTACACAAAAGTCAGGTTCACTGACGTACTTTGTTACCTGCTGAATGTGTAATTTTCTGCACTTTGGTCCATCACAGTGTCAGAGTTCACACTGTATCCACACAGGACGATTGCAGAACATACTAGATATGACTGTATTTGAATACCCCATATTTTTTCTAGGAAGGTTCTCAAATGGTTTCCCTTGTCTAAATGACCTTGTAATGTGACAGGTGTACTCTGCCTCTACCATCTCAGACTTTGTTCTGTGTGGCTTTACTTGCTCTTTTGGCTCTGAATTCACTTACAGACTGTGTTCAATAACAGCTTAAAGTTAGCAATCGCATAATAAAAGCAAGGATAAACAGTTGAACCTGCCATTGAATTGATAAGAAATAGGAAAACACTATATAACAAATTCTACCACCTCTTTCCTTCAGACAATCACTTCCCACACGTCCCAGGACTGCCAATAGGCTTCTGCTGTGTTTGCTTAGGCAAAGCGTGCCTAGTAGCCAGTTAGCTCCTTTTCCCTCCTAGGAACCAAAGTGTTGTTCTTTTAGCAAAGATTTTGTTAGGTTACAGCCCTACCTTGCCTAGTAGCAGAAGGGAGCTGGTTGGGTATGTATCCCCTTCCCAAAAGCATGGCATCTTGAAAGCATCAAATGTTTTCCTAAGCTAGCACTTCCTTTTTGTTAAGACATGCCAGTTGTGTTAGAAAGTGTAATCTATGACTTAAAAACATGGAGCCTCAACTTTTAAATGAAGAGCTTGTTATTACAGTCCTATTGTCGGCCACACATGGCAGTTTTAGAGAGATACAAGTATTTTGTCTTTGTTAATAAAACTAAACCCTGCCCTTGATGCTGTGTGGTGATAAAAAATATACAAAAGCTTGAAATGCAAGTACATTAATGTGTACATTGCTCAAAGGACTTGCATCTTTTGCAGACACAGGTTTTCTTATGTACTGCAGTCATCATTGCTTCAGTATGAGCAGAATGCATTATGGTTAAAAAAAGGTGCTATATTTACTCAGTAGTTTATTTTAAAGGTCAAATTTCAGCAGCTGAGTCTTGTGGAGATTGATATTTTCATCAAAGTATTACAAACATTTTAGTACAAAACCACACTCACAACAAACAAAATAAACAGCTACTGAACCTTCCTTTCATCACCAAAACAAACAAACAAGTAAACAAAGAAAACTTAATAAAAAGCAAAATTTTAGGACCACAAAGTGATCTGGAATGAAATGGCAAACACAGAGTGGTTAAGCCTGTAAGTTCATTTATTTTCTACTTTATACTTAATGTTGTTTGAAATATAGTACTGTGTAGGCATGAATTACACCTAGAGTTAGGAATGTGCTCACTTGCTACTGTTCTTTGTGTTCAGCTTTTGGCCTTGGCAAAAGCATCTGTTTCACATGGTGGAAAATTGGAATCAAATTGACTTGGTTTAAATTAGTTCATTATGTGCTAAGTAGTGATTTGGAGCTGTGGGTGTCATTATTGAAATGTTTTTCTTGTCTATAGAAAACTAGGAGATTACCTAAATTAAAGGTGGAAAATATTAACTAATGCCAATGCCACTTGAAAAGAGTGGCTGGAGGTGTCAGTTCCTCACTACATGAATTATGTCAGATTATTATCTCTCCTTCCTTAGTTCCACCTGTAATGAAGGGGTTTTGATAAAAAATATGTGAATGATAAATTAGAATATGAGTTGTGCTTCATATAAAGACAACATTTAACAAACACTGTTAGCTCCACAGCAAATTGTAAGTAAAGCCCGCTGATTCCTTGGGACTCAGGAGGAAACCCAAGTAAAAGGGATATTCCTGAAGGAAATACTTATCATAATCAGCATTTTGGTAGTTCTGCTAAAAGTGGTTTGATGTTCTATGGGATATATGGCTTTTAATGAAAACCTACTCTTACAAAAAGTGCACTGCAGTGGTTTGAATGGGAGTTCAGGGATTTTTTGATACTCTGCGTTCATAACGCACTGGCTAGGAGGCAGCAGAGAAGTAGTGACTGTGGCTTCTCATGGGAGGCTCAGACCTCTGTTTGTGAGTGATGCCACAGCATGAACACCAAGTCTCCGATCTCTGACCAGTAATACGTCATCCATCAGGACACTGCCAGACACTGACAACTCAACCTGAGCATGTGAGCCAGCTGGCTAGCTATCTGAGAGCTGTGTTGAAAAACATGTTTTGTCTCAACGCTGAAGGAAAAAACCCCACAAGTTTAAAGATCGAGGCATCTATTTTTCTTTTTTATTTTTCACCTTAAAACATTTCAATCTGAGCCAATAAATGCTATGACAGAAAACATGGCTCATCCTAAGCAGTGACCCTTTGTCCAGGCCATCATTCCTCTTCAGAAGAAACAGCAAAACAAGCACTTCTTTGCTTTTGAGCTACCAAGACGCAGAGCGAAATCTGGTACTAGTTTCTTCTCCCTCTCAAAGCTGTTACCTCATTGTACACAAGCACTTGACATAGGCCGCTATTTACGCCCTTGGACACACCAGCCAGAGCTTTCAGCAGCTCTGTGGAGACCTTTTCTACTGGCCAATTCTCTACAGCCAAAGCCTTGAAGTCTCTGGGTGCAGCTTTGCTCTCTCCTCCACTTTACTTCAGTAAACCCTCCTGGCTGCGCAAAAAATCCAACAAGATGTTGGGCAACAACTGGAAGGATCCTGATGGCAGAGGACATTGTTTTGCCACCTAATAAAACCTTGTGGTGCTGTGTGCAGAGCTGGTTCCTGAAGCCTGAGAGGGGTGTAATGTAGTTGGGAAGCACACAGAGGAGGGAAAGCAAAATGCTTAGTTTGGCAGGGCAGCAGGCTCAGCAGGAGGGGCTAGAAGAACTGAGAGTCTGGTGCAGAGAGGAGAAGGCTGAGGCATGGTATGGCACTTTACAAAATCATAAAGGGGGTGGATAACTCAGATGTGGGCATGCTGTTCAGCAAATCTCACAATACTAGAGCTAGGGGACGCTCAGTGAAACTTACAGATCACCTTAAGTCAGATAAAATGGTGCTCACTTACAGTGCACACAGTGAACTTCTGGAACTTGCTGCCAGGGGAGGGTGAGAAGGCAGGCAGTGCCAGCAGGCCCTGAAAAAAGGATTAGGTAAATTCCTGTGCAATATCTATCATCTATAAATGGGCACTAAGAGGACAAGGCAGGCACGTATCCTGTCTCACCCCTCAGTGATGCTGGGGAGGAAGAAGAGTAATGGCTCAAAAGTTCCCAGGCTCATGTGCTCCCTCCTCCCTAAATAGCACCTCCCCTTCTGGGTAGACAGCCCAAACTCTTGAAAAGTGTCCTGAAGCTGGAGACAGGCTGCCAGCATTTAATAGGGTCCTTGAAATGTTTCATCTGTGACCCAGGCTGCAACACGGAAAACAGTATCAGAAGATAGAGCTTTCTAGGGCATAGGTGGAAATGATTCCTTTTCCTGGTCAAAATTGTGACAAATATTCTTGTTAAACAGTGTCTCTGAAGGAGGACTGTTGTTCTGCTCCTCTGGAGACATGGCTTTGGTCATGCCGTAGGGGTGCCGCTGATGCTAATACAGTGTCATCACTGTCATTGTATCTCTACATATCTCTTGATAGTGAAACACATTGAACTCAACTAATTTATTTTTTAATCTTTGTTATTCAAACTTCCGCATATTTCTTCTGTTTTTAGAAAAGAGCCATGTAACCTTTCAGCTTCTCACTGCAAAAAAATGCTTGCTAATGGTTTCCATGTCCTATGTGCCTGGCAATCTTCAATCCTTACTTATCATGGACTGAGGATTCAGAAAGGAATACACAAATAAGATATGAATGCTGCTTTTTCTAATGTGTGCATCTTTTCACATAGGTTGAGTTGGAATTTGAGTAGTACCATCAGTGGGACTGTGATATGGAATGAAAAAAAGGTGGGGGGGAGTTAAAAATTTGCTGTTCACTCAGCTTTGACTATGCACTGTTGTGATTGACATCCTCAGTTGGCAAGAAGGTACCTATAAGTGGAGAATAGTTTTGCCTGTAGACAACTGATTTGTAATTGCCCTCTTTCACTGGATCCCTGACTCTTGGACTGACTGACATACATGTTATACCAGATCTGAGATCACTTGTCTCCTTATGCATTTGAACGGATCTTCCATATTCCCTTCCTGGTATGTAAACCTTTGTCAGCTCCCTTCATGACTTTTTTTTTCTGCCACGTCAGATTACTGCAGCATAGTCTGCAACAACTGGTGTGGTTTATGTTTAGCACTATGCCGTCCTTCCTTCTTCATGTTTATCGCATTGCCTCTGCTCTTAAACAGCAAAGCACAACACTACCCTTTAAGTTGAGACCAGGCCCCTGTTCCTATCTCATCTTAAAGTGAAGTCTCTAGAGACCTTCCCGTCTGCCTTAGGATATCCCTTAAAGTGCAGTCAGCAGGGCCGTGGGCTTACTGAAGGCATGCATATGTCAGTGTAATCACATGGGCTTATATTTCAGTAAGCAATATCAAGCCTATTAGTAATAATGAAAGTGTTCAAGAAGGGAACTTGAATTAAGAAAACTCTTTACATACCTACTACACAGTTTGCATTACAGGAGACTGTTGTATCAGATGCCCATCTACAACACACACTGGCTGTATGCTAGTGATGGAGGAGACCCTTAGGTTCATAAATCTGCTATGGGTACCCATAAGGTCATCTATGCCTCAGCCCCAGCCCTCCAGCCACAGGCTGTCAATGCAGCTTGCCTGCTCTCTCAGTGGACATCAGGGATCTACAATTACTCCAGAGAGAGACAGAGGATGCTGAACTGTTATACAGTTGTCACTGTTGCACACAGGACTAAGGGTTTGGAGAGCTGAAGATCTGTGAGACAGGCATGTGTGCATGGGACGGGGGCACATGCATGTGCAGCCCCTTTCCCTCATGAAAGTGTACTTGTCGTAGAGTTTATGGTTTGAGAAAACAGAAGGCAAAGTCTTGGTGGTACTCTGTTTCTAGTAGGGTGAAATCCACATTTCAAGATTACGGACAACATATGAGCTTTTCTGAGGGAGGAGCTAATCTGTATGAAATAAGTACAGAGGAGCAGACCTTCAGATGTTTTCAATGCAGCTGAACAATTAACTGTGTGTGATGGGCATCCATCATCCGTCCTACTTTTATTTATTTTTCGGGATCCTGGGAACTTTGTCAGCAGCAAATCAAAGACCTTGCAGTTTTAAAATGGATGCTTCAACTCTGTTTTACTGAGGTGGTTTCTCACTGACATCTTTCAATGTAAGCAGTAAATCAAATCCAGACTATGTAAAAGTTGCATTTATTTGTCAGTTAATGTATTCTGCTGTCACTGAAATACATGGAAAGTTTGCAGGATGTTTAACTAGTATTAGAATCAGACTCTGATAATTGGAGAATTACCCTGAGTACCGTGCTGGCCTAGATTTCCTAGCACCAGGTGTCTGGACAAGTGCAGATAAAGCGTAGCTGAGGGATACATGTTTTAAGATACAATAAAGTCAACATATTTTAAACCAAGTAGATTTTCCCATCACAGTTTACACTTTATTGGAATAATTGGAATGACAGAGATGTGGTGTCCATGATGAAGGAAAATTCAATCCTTAATGACTCAGGGCACTAAATATAAAAGCTTTCTCCAGCAGGAGCTGACATCTCAGCACTGGAGGCAGATCCAGCTACTAAAGAAGTGTATTATTTAAAGGGACAGAGGGACAAGATGAAGGTGGGAAATTTGCATTATTTTTGCTTGTAACTGTCATGGTTTAACCCCAGCCAGCAACTAAGCACCATGCAGCTGCTCACTCATTTCCCTACACCCTGCAGTGGGATGGAGAGGAGAATTGAACAGAGCAGTGCTGAAGAACCACAGCTATTGAGAATTAAAATAAACAATTAGCATTAACCCAAAGGAGGGGGCAAGAAGATTTTTTTGGGATCTGTGCAAATATTATTGTGGCAAAGAATGCAGTTTCCTCTTTTAAAGCAAGAGGCTGTATTTTCATTTGATGTTATACCTTACAGCAAATATGAAGATAGCTTTCCTGTTTGGTGAGCAAAGGCAGAAAACAGAAGTTGGTTTCTGGGGGCTGAACTGTGTCATTCTGTGTGTGAAGGTTTGTTAAAGAACATGGAAAAAGCACCCTTCAGCTTCATGGCTTTCTTCCTTGCTAACAGCTGGTCAGTCACAGGTGCTGGCAAAAACCCCACCAACCTTCTGAAATGTACTGGGGAGGGCTTTGTTATTTTAACACCACATTCAGAGAGTTCCTAATTTGAGCTGGTGTGAAGTGCTCCCTATGAATACAGTGAAAATAAAAAGAGCTCCAGAAGGAACCTCAATAAACACAGGAAAACTTATTTGCAAATACAACAGCTAAGGAAACAACCGTGCAAAATCTGTGCACAAAGTACACTGTCTGGGGTGAAATTTGATTGTAGTTTCACTTTGTAGCCATGCTATCCCTCTACAAATACAGTTGTAGCATTTCTTTCCCCTGGTACGTATCTGAGGGGCTGGCAGAGTACTGAAGAAAATGCCTTTTTTAGAGGGTATGGGAGAGTTTCTGGGAACTCAAGAAAACCATAGGACAAATAGTCAAGCAGTCATAACTCCCTGGGGGACATCCAGTAACTTTTTCGATGCCAATACCTTTCCCCAGAATTTTCCTGAAAACAGGAGCCCCAGTGGGCGCTTGGCTCTCACAGCAGCACTGCCGGAGGCCAGGAAAGCAGCCACGAGGTGTCTGAAATAGCGCTGGGAAACGTCTCCAGAAGGAGACAGAAAATAACATTTGGAGGTGAGGTATCCTCAGCTGTGCTACTCCCATCTCAGTAAAGACCATTAGGCTATGCTTAAGGACGATCTATAGCAGACAGTGCCATTTTGGGGGCTGGACCAAAATCGCATGCAGGAAGGAAAGCAGGAATTTCCATTATTTCTTTGTGGTGTCAGACAATATACTGGGGAGTTAGTTTTCCATGACTTTTGCCTTTGCAACCTAAGCAACATTTGCTGTGCCAGGAAGCTAGTCATTTAGAGGCTCTGTCGTCATCAGTTTGAAGTTTGAAAGAACATGGATGTTTTTAGGGAAGAGGACAGTAATGAAGGTTTTAAAGAAAAAAAATATATTGCAAACAGTCAAAATGACCAAAGACTGAAAATGGCGTGGGTTCTGGTATCACTGACAAATCTGCTCTTACTCCAAGCCCCACTACAAGTTCACAGTCTGTACTTCTTCAGTGCTCATACAAAATTTGGTGGACATAGTAGGTCACTGCAGCAAAGAATATTCATTTGAAGAAAAACCTAGTTTCCCAGACACACCTGTGTTTCCAGATGGCATTAGCTGAGTACCAATATAAAACAAGCTATTTCAATTAGCTAGCTCTTCAAGCAGAAATATCTTTTCTTAAAGACAAATGATGTTTGAGACACTGCCCTGGAAAAGACAAAAGTTATTTGTCCACAGCGATGAAATTTTAATCTGTTTACTGAATAAAACTTGTGGCAATATATTTTAGATGGTATTCCACAATGTTTTTTTGCTAATAGCATTAATAGCCCCCAATATTGCCAACATTTGGCATTTTTGTCTGTGATCTTGCCTAAGTGTTTGCAGGATTCAGATCCACGTTCCTCTAAGGCTTTTGGCAGTTGACCGAGTCTTTTTTTCATTTACTGTAGTAAAACATGCAAGAAGTAGTGGTTTCTGGAGTTACATTTTTCCAAATGGGTTCCAACTTCTCCTGATTTATCAGATTCAAGGAAGGAGTGAGAGATTAGTGCAAAGTGAGGGCAGGGAGATGAGAATAACGTAGCCTTAGGAAACCCAAGGCTTTGATCCAGGTGTATGGAGGACAGACGTTGTGAAGCAGAAGATGAAGATCCATCTTGAGGTCTGAGTGACAAATGACATAGATATATCTCCCAAGATGTAGTATGCACATAGAATCTTTCAGTAGAATGAAAGCCTTATATTACTTGGCTGTCTACCTGCTATTTTCTGGGTGGTAGTGGATAAGATCTTGCTGAGACCTGTGAGAATGATTGAACTTAACCTCAGGCAGAAGATTGCAATGATATAGATAATCTGGTCCCTAAAGTGAGCTTGGTGGCCTCAGCTAATTCAATTTATGGGCTGCTTTCCATATTACAGAAACCCTAGGAGAAACTTGCATTCACCAGAGGCTTGATCTACAAAAGGTGCTAAGTTTTGCCAGCTCTGATTAATTTCATGTAAGGTTGTGGGTGCTTGCACCTCTGAAACTCAATCCTTACATGTGATGCATGAAGAATCTGCCACATTCAGTGTCTCATTATCCAGGAGCATAAAAATGAGTGGAAGAGGGGGAAAAAACAACAAACCCAAACTTCATAAACATTCATTAAAGTCCATCATTGGTATCTAAGCAGCTTGATAGCATAACAATATGTCAATTGTCACTTTGTAGCATGCAAGTTTTATTCCCAAATTACCCCGGTAACCTAAATAAGAAAGGCAAAATACACAAAGAATATGGCCATCTGGAATACATAATGTGGAAAGATCTGCAATGCATTACATGGTCTGGAAAGTGGCTGGTCGAATTCCAGAGAGCTAAGATAGACTTCAAAGTCTGGCCGCACATCAGTGAAACTGCTGATCAGCTCAGATATTTAAAGTGGGTGTAGATGAATGAATTTATTACATTTTTTATCTGTTGCATTCATATGGGAAAACATGACTGTAGTCAGGTTCTCCATTGATTTCATGGTTGGTTCTTTTGTTTTTAATGGTGTAGTATATTTTCAAAATTTTACATCATATTGCAGTTTTACAAAAAAGTATTTTCCCATCATTTTAATGCCATTGTATAAGAGAAAAAAAAGTCTAATAACTGTAAAGAATAAGACATGACTCAAATACCTTAAAAAAAAATAGTTGGGCAATTTTAATTTTTAAGTAATGAAAGACAAATCAGGCTGGATTTCCAACTTTGCTTTATTTTTAACTAGACTCCCAAACATCCACCATTTGGGATTTTTCATATTTTTAATTCAAACAGCTTCTTCCTGAATGAATTGCTATGTCTGACTCTTATTTTCCCAGACTTCCAGCTTTTCTACTTTTTGTTGGAGGAAGGGGAAGAAAGATGAAGCCATACACTTCATTATTTTCCATGTGCTGATCCCAGAATCACATGCACCAGAACTGGGATTTGATGTGTTCAAGGCATATTTTACCCAGCCTATGAATGAAACCACGAATCTCCAAACTTTGATCATCTCTAATGGGACAACTGGATTATTCTACTTTCCTTTTTCCTCTCTTGAATGTTGGTATTGTTACAACAGCTCATATAAAGAGTCCTTCACTAGGCTCTCCAAAAGCAGAACTACACTAACTAAACATGATTTTATTATTCTACCTATTATTTAGACACTGATATTGACTATGAGTAACAAATAGAAGATTTTTACTATAAAATACAAAAATGCTGCTCATGACAGTTTTTTCCTAAATTAGTTAGAGCATGTTAGCTTTTGTACTGAGCATTCTTCACTACGTGATTGAAAGTTTCCTGTTTATACGGTGCAAATATCAAGTAAACTGCTGGGAGACCTGTTTTTAATTGACTTTTAATTACTATGCAATACATGATAGAAATTATAGTGTAATACATGCATAGTACTGGCTGCAATGGAGTAAGAGAACTGTCCATGGGAAACGCGCTTGCAATTAGGTCTTTAAGATTTTACCTTCCCAGGGACCATAACAAAATCCCAGTATGGTTCATGCAGTTTCCCATCTTCCAGCTAGGCTAGCACACACTCAGGAAGATGCAGTAAAATGTCTTCAAATACTGTCAATAGATAGATCAGGACACACAGCACAGCAGAAATCTCACTACCATCTTAAAACTGTCTTTTCCCTTTCAGGAAGATAAGAATAATTACGTCAAAATAGCGATGGCCTTGGAAGATAAACTATTTTCCCCAGGATTTTTTTCCATCCCATTAATGAAGTCACTGCGGAAGATGCATATATTCTGTTTGGCTACTTCTCTGTACAGGTTTGACCTAAATCAGTGAAATTAGTGGGGATTTCATGCTGTGATGTGGACGTGGGAAGAAGAATGGACAGGAACAGCAGCAAGAAAACACGTCCATATTGAAATGGGGGTTTGGTTAAGGACCGATAGCTGTTGCAGCTAGAGTGGACTTCAGGCAGCTGTGACTATAGATCACAAGATTATGGCAATCACCGTCTCCCTGCCGAGGCGTTCCTCCAAAGTTCTCTGAAGCCTTTTCAACAGTGCATTCTTCCTTCACCAAAGCCTCAAGAGCTGAGGTCTGAGGTGATTTACCTCATTCTTGCCAACATCTTTGAAACATCCAAAAAGGCAATCCCTATGGTCATTTGGCTCATCAGCTTCCTGTTTCTCCTGAAACCCAGATGTAAGAAATAATTTAATACGGCTGAAGAAAAAAAAAAAAGAAAAAAGTTGGCTGAGCATTTCAAAACCTTCACACGCCACAGAAGTTTGGGTGTCACTTTCCTCATGTTTCATTCATACCTTTAAAAGAAGAGGAAAGGAAAACATGTATTCAATCAAAATCCCAGCTGCATTTCCTAAGCCTATGTGTTTTGCAGATGGGAAGACTCAGAAGACAGATTGATTTTTAATCAACATTAAATAAAGAAGAGCATCTGCTTCATGTAGTAAAAATGTACCCTATAGTCCTAGTCATCTGACACAGCTGCTGATGGCATCACTAACTCCGTGATACAGAAAGAATGGTGGTAGCACAATGCACACCACCTGGGCAAAGGGTGACATGTGGTAGAAAAACTATCTAAAAATCAGTGTTCAAGACTTCATTTACCACACCTTGGAACTAGAGACTGAATGAAAAGAGTAACCCACCATAAAATCCATAAAAAATTTCTTTTTCATTATAGAAACAGATCCAAAACAACCCACTGTTCAAATAGCTTAATATTTCCAAAATTACTGCAGACAAGGTCTAAACTTTTTGTCTGGTTGCAGTCTTATTGTCTTTTAAGCAAAGGAGTGTGAAAACAAAAATGACTTGGATAATTGGCTGGAACATTTTATTCCCCCACATAACTTGCTACTTGCAAGTGAAGGGAGTCCTCTTTGAGGAGAAGGAGTGGAGTTTTACTTGTGTTCAAGCAAGGCTAATAGCTATGAGTACACTGCCATGATTTGTTACAGTTGTTTTCATGCTTTAGAAAACAAAATTGCAAAAAGCATAAAACCAAGGTGTTTTAGGAACTATCAATAGTAAACAAACATAATAGTTGATGTGAACAATGTATCAGTAACTTGGAGGCTAACTTTTTATTAAGTCTTCCAGAAAATATTTGCAAATTATTGCGATGTTTACAAAAATAGGTTCTCTTTGAGAATGATCCATCCACAGAAAATAAATGTTTCCAAGAAAAATAGTTCAACTGGCTGTACAAAGGTGTGATAAACATGCTTAATTAAGAACAATAACACAAACCTAATTGCAATAATCTGCTAAAAAGTGTGAAGCACACTGGATGTAGCTACTTTGGGAAGCATTTTGGAGCTCAGGCTAAAAGGTACGGGTGTTTAGAAAGGCAAGAATTGCTCTGGTTAATTATAATGGGATTTGACTTTAAAGCCTCTCCAGGACTACTTTATTAATTGGACTACTGAGGTCTGTTTAGTGGAAGCATAAGCTAATATGTCCCATCCTCAAAATGCTAGCAGGTAAGAGGAAAAGGCACTGTAGAGCTGAAGAAGCCCCCAAAACTCAGGGCTCTATTGCAGAGGAGTGTCTAGGACACAGTAGCCTTTATTTTTTGATAATTTTCTGGCAGGCCAAGGTTTTATTTTGGCAGATGTTAATGCAGTAAGTTGGAGGGCAAAGTAGTCTTGACTTTCTTATCAACCAGCTACTGCATATTAGGAGTACACTCAGCCTTGCCTACAGTTGTTAATACATGTTACTCTAAAGGTTCTAGAGTAATTTTTGGAGTCACTTTTAAGGATACTAACAAGAGATCTTTTAAAGATCTTAAAAACAATCCAGATTACCGTCAATGCCATTTAAAAGAAAGGAGGGGAAAAAAAAGAAATGTATCCTCTCCTTGCTATCAACAAGAAAATTGTGGTGTAGCAGCCAGAAAAAACAAACTGACCCTCCTTCCTCCTGGGGGGGCTAAGTACTCCTAATCCCCTTCCACAGGAACTGCAGCTTCTAGCTCTCACCTAACATGGCTGTGAGTTTTGAAGCAAAACTCTGTATTATGAAAATTAGGAAGGGAGGGGTGTGTAGTGGAAAAAGTGCCCATATATAATATATTAAGCATAGCACTGGAAGAAGAAAGAGAAAGCCTGAGAAGTGGTAGCTCACACATCTGAGGTGTTCTTTTTGGTTATAAGGCCTTGCATATATTTTAAAATCACCATATCTGGCAGTCAGTCAAGACCAAGCTTGCCAGTCAGTGTTTACTGAAAGTCTGACAGCAGGACACTTATCTGTTGGGTTTAGTTATACAGGCATGCCTTTCTCTTTTGTCTTCCTGTCCTGCTTCATGTTTTTCCTATTCTCGTCTAAATGTTCCATTTTTTAGAATGGTTTAATAATCCTTTGAAGCATTTAATTTCCTCTTTGTCAGTCTAAGCCAAAACACAGACTATATTCCGTTTGACTGATGTTTGACCATGAGGATTTTTTATATCTATCCACGCATGTGCACACACACGCGCACACAGACACGCGCGTGTGCATGCAGGCATGCGCACACACACTTTAAAAAAACACCAATCTGTTACAAATCAGAAAGCAGTCTTAAGCCCAAATTCCTCAGGAGCTCCTTCAGGGACTTTTCCAATGGCAGTAAGAGGAATATTCTTCATGTTCACAATTATTTAATGGAGAAATATCTAGGTTGCTTTCGGAGCACCATCGAGCAGAGAAGTGTGTGTCCCATTAGAAAACTAAGCTTTTTTGAGAATCACTGATGATGAAAAGCTGTACTTATTTTGCCATACAAACTATGCAATTTAATGTGTACTCCCCTTAGGAGGTGACATGGGAAAAGACCTAACTAAAGTCTTCTGATCTAATGCCCAAAATATATTGCATTTCTTTGCTTTATACGTTTTAATGAAAAAAGTATTTTTAAAAGGTGCATATTTAGACATAAAAGAACCCAAATAATTTAAAACAATTACATTATAAATGTCAGTTCTTCATAAATGAAGCAATGAAGCATATAGAGCAGGAGCGGGGATACATTGACAAGCAGGTACCCTTTTTCTAATGCTGCATTCCAGCAGCAAATGTTTCAAAAAGTAAGTCATAACATCTTTGAAGGGATATTGTCTTTCTGTGGCTGAAGTCCATTTCTTATCTCCTTTCATTGGTTTCAAGGAAAATCTCAGTGCCGTTAGCGTGGTCTTGTGGCAGTCTTGCAATGACCAATGTCCATGTGCTTCTCCAGTCCTCCGTCCTAGGCTAGAGCTATACAGTTCCTCCATGTGCCCACAGCCGTGCAGGAAGGTGAGCAGCCAGAAGGGAAGAAAGGGCAGAACCTGGAAAACCCTGTGAGAGTTTAATTCTTCCACAGCCCTTCTCCATGGTGTTTTCCTTTGTAGTCTGTTGGAGAAATTAGAAAAATTTGCAGAGCAATAAGTATCTCATTGTCCAGAATAAAACTGTCAGATTCCACTTGTGTATGGGTGGTTTTATGCAAAATAACCCCCTTTTTTTTTCTGAAAGCCTGACAGAAACCTGCATCTTCTCCAGCAACTCACTCACTTCTTTCTGTCCTGAGTGAAGCAGTCACAAACATCGCTATTTGTTTCTGATTTTCAAAAGGCTTTCCTGCAACACAGTCATTACATGACATGAGGTGTTTAACTCAAGCAGCATGCTGATCTTTTCCCAAAAAACGGCCAGTAAGATACATATGATGCCTTTTCTTCATACAGAGGGAAGGTCACTATGATATAAAATGGAAACCCCAAAGGAATACTTCTTCCAGATAACCCACACTCAGTCCCTCATGAGCTTTCCTTACATCTTTCCTCAGGGAACCCCAGCTTGGCTACACACAAGCAGAAATACGGACAAAAACTGTGTGTTTGACCGGGTATAACACACCTGCACTCTCCCAGGAACATATTTTAAGTGTGCTGCCTTCTAATCCACAAATTGGCAGAATGCTTACTAACCATTTTTTGGTTTGTGTTTTTTTATCTAGCTTTATAAAGGATGCAAGGAATAGTGAAGCTTAGATTGCAGCCTAAATGAAGAGGATCAGTAAATATATATACATCTTCTACTTCATACCTTGTTGAAGAATGGTCACTTTTCTCCCCAGCAGCTTCACAAAGATACTACAGGATCCCAGGAGTGGACTCTGCCTGCCCAGGCACAACATCAAGTCCTTTCTGACCAGCAGGTCTAATCCTAAAAGTTACATATAGATTTACAAGAATTGCATGTAGTTAAAAATATTTCCAGGATGCCTAATTTTTCTTTGCAGGAATTGTTTGTGGTTCATATTTTCAAGATATGTAATTTTTCATTGTCCTTATACTCTTCTGAAAATGTCAATATGGTGGAAAATTGAAAAAATAGTGCCATTTTAGCTGTAGTGTTGGATTCTACAAGAATGCACAGGAGAAAATTTAGCTCCCCTTGTTTCCTAAGTGTGCTTTACATAGACAGAAGAAGAACAGCCAGAGCTTTAGAGATACACAAGCCTATATAAAATAGCAGAAATCACTTTTTGGCTCCGAAATTCTGTTCACTTTGTGCACTCGAGTAAATTTATCAGCAAGAGCCAGAGTATAGGGAGAAAGAGACCAGTGTAAATCAGAAAAAAACCTGTAGCAGAAGACTTCTCTCACACAGAAAATATCCCACAAATAAACTGAACTTTTGAAAAGATATAACTAGCCCCATGCTATTCATCAGAGAAGGGAGAGCTTTTTTAACAGCTGACTTGCAAAGAGTAATGCTAGTAACGAACATTTTCTTAACAAAACCACAATTAAGCAAAGACTTTTCAAAACCTACATTCCTGAACAAATCCTACCAAACAGTTCTAGTGTCTAAATTAAGGCTTTTATACTTATAAGAGGGTTCCAAAGGTGAAACAGATTTTTAATTTATCCATTTACTCCATCTCATTTGGGCTCAACAAGACACTTTATAAAATGGACGCAGGTGCTGCACAGAGATCTGCTGTTCTCATTGTAGTTACTTTATATGTAGTAGTTACCTTATATGTAGTGGTTACTATTTAAATGATTTATCTTCTGAAATGAGAGGTCTTCTCTTTTTTTTATGAAATTAAGAGTCTTGCTGGAGCTTTTTCTTGTATAATGTTAGCTTCTTCTGTTCTGCTTAATGGGTCAGTATGTTTGCATAAGGTATTGATCAATGTACAAGGGTGAGACCAATCCTGAGCTGTTGCTTGGGTTTTGCTGGATGAATCAGATTCAAACTATGCTTCAGTTATGACTTCCTTCTTCCTTCACAGGGCTATAGAAGAGCTGAGATTACCATAAACTTGGAATAAAATCTAGATTTTACAGGAGTATGAAACTTAGGTAACAACAGGTCCTTGATTCAATTGCTTTCCCTACATAAGTGTGCAGCTCCACTCTCTAGGGACAATTGGCTGTAATGTTTTAAATAATTTAACTAATCCAAAGCCTGTTTCTTACTGTCATTACTGGGCTGTCTCTTAACTGAGAAGAGCAGTTCTTCAGACAAAACACTGAAGAGCAAAAGAATTAAGTAAGAAGGCCATTCAAAATCTTCTAACATAAATGATAAATGTTTTTTATATTTCTGTATCTCTGTCAGGTATGATATTGAACATTCTCTGGCTGACACTGGTTACAGGAATTTCGGAAATGTAATAAAGCCATAGTTTTGCAGTGAAATCATCCATGGCGTGAGTTAACTGTTTTGAAAAATGATGGATTTACCTGCTGTATGGAAAAGCCCCCAAAAGTTCTGCTTTTTATATTTTCAAATGCATAAAATGTTTTGTTGTTACTACAGTTTCTGCTCTGAGGTGCTTTTCTAACAATAAATCCATTTTAAAAGTCATTCAGGATGATACAGAACACAATCCTTCTGGATGCTTGGGATTATGCATTTAAAATACATGTGCATGTTTCTAACTGAGCTTCAGAGTACATTGCTGTCCTTTAACTAGTATGCATTTAGCCTACAAATTACAAAAATCAATTTCTATACTGTCTTTTTTTGTAGATTAATATCTCCATGATAAATAGGTATAGGCAAACAATATATTAGAGAATTCTCTCATTGCTTTTCTTATTGAGGATGTCTAGTTATCACTACGTTTCTTATGTGTGGACAGTCACTGCATGGAGTATCCTAAGCGTAGATACCTACATATATCTTAGGAAAAGCAGTGTCACATGGTCTTGATAAGGTCATGTTTATAACTTTCAAGTGTTCAGCTACAAAGAGAAATAAGATTTTAAAGACAAGTTGTGGGTTGCTTAGAGAATTTTTGTGTGCAAACATTGCCCAATGAAGAGAGTAAAAAAAATTGTGCTCTCAAAGTAGAGCAGCTAAATGTACCCAATAAACCCTAAATGATGCAAAACACATCTGGCTTCAGGTTTTGCAATGCACTCCATAAATGATTTTTGATTAGCCACAGGTTTGAAAATCTACAAAACAAACTTGTGTGCAGTGTCTCCTAATGTGGACTCACTTAGGCTGAAAACCTTGCAAAATTTCTATTTCACCAGCTTTGTGAACTGTTCTGTGGTTGTATCTGAACTGCGCTTTGATTTTTGGCTTGCTCAACATAAAGCACAAAGCAAAATTCAAAGATAAGAATTCCGTATTGATAGAAGCAGGAGAAAATGATCACGTGAACAGACTACAGCTCCACAGCCAAATTTGTATAGAAGTACTCTTTTATTTTCCCTTCAATATATGGGCAATTCATATTTTGAAACTCAAGCCCAAACACTGGAATAAGCATTTAAAGCATGATGTCCATTCACTTTTCTCATTTGACTGACATCATTTTAGAAACAGAAGTTATTCTGCAAAATATTATCTTCTGGAGTAAAGCCATACTTTTGGGCTTTACTCGTGCTTGTGTTGTTCCAGATAGGTGTTGGACTCTTTTTTTTTTTAGAGAGAATAGATTTTGGGGGTGGAAAAGAAAAAACAGTTAAATCTGGGCGGTAGTGGAGGGAGACAATAAATTATCTTTATAATTTATAATCTTTATATAAAATGGCATAATAAAAGCCCAACTTTTCTTTTACACAGTGCACATTTAAGATTCCAGAGTCAAGCAAGAAAAGTAGTCTTGTAGTAGTGCCTGTGTGTTTTTAAAAACTGTAAGCCAAACATCCAAAACCTGCTCAAATCTGTATCACTGTAACTAGAATTTTTATTTCATTTCTCATTAAGGAAACCATCTCAGTCTAGTACTTTGCTATTGCTCCAAGATTGTCAGAAGCTATTTGGGTCCATATGTGGCAGTAAGGAGGTAATTTCCATAGAGAGGGGTAGAAAGGCCAGCTTTGAGAAAAGGGAAAGCAAGACGAGGAGGATGCTTGCAAGAAGGTCTCACCTGCAGAAAGTTAATATCCTGTCATTCCCTTCCTGATGCTCAGTAAACAGAGTAAACGTGCCCATCAGAGTCAGAACTTCAACACAGCTTTCCTTTTGCTAGAAGAAAAAGAAGAAAATTTGCCCATAATGAATTGTGCACTTGAGTGCAACTGGAATAAATAACAAAGGAACTTGCTGGCATACAGAGTCTCTCAAAAGAGACAGAAAGCTGTAGGAAGTATGGGGAACAGAGGACCAAAACCACCCTTGGTTTCATCCTTTACCTCATCTAATCTGGTTTATCTCTCTGAATGATCTGGAAGAAATGATATGTATAACCCATTTTGTGATGTTTCAAACATATCCCAGATGTCAGCCCTCAGTGTCAGAGTAGGGAAGTCTATTTGTTTATAGGGAAATGCAATAGCTGCAATTTATGGTCTGACAAAGTCAATTTAATAACTGATTAGTGAGTTAGTGGGTTTCTGGTACTCGCTTCTACTAACCACTTCTCTGCCATTAATTGAGATGTCTCATTTTATGACTTCAAAGATGCTCAGAACAATGCTAGAAGGCAAATGGACAAAGAACAGCCAATAGAGCTGGATTTTAATTTAAACAAAACAAGAACAAATACAAGTACTATTTATCCCAGCTAGAAATCTACCTTTCAAAATACAAAAATCACCACCAAACTATGCTGTTGTTTCCAGTGTTTGGGCACAACATTAAAAAGTTCTTGATTTTAATAAAGGTCAGATTCTTTCACAATTGGAAAACATCTGTCAGAGAAGTTTGGTCAAACCAAACAGGCACTTCCGCAGTCTCTCACTGCACTGGCCAATAAAATAAAAAAAATTTAGAAAATAGCAAGGAGCAGCAGATGTTGAGCTCGTATCTTTGGCTTTTCCAAAGCTTCAGAAACAATCAGATGAGAAGACCCAGTCATAACATGTTTGAAATGGATTGAGGAGGCTGCAATTATTTTGCACGGTCTTGCTGCATACCCAGGGTCATAAACTCTATTCTACCTGAAATACACTGTGCCACAGGTTTTAAGTGGCAAAGAAGGGAGTTTGGGTGGGAAGCCAGAGACAGGTCTCAGGGCTGAAACAGTGGAAAAGACAGTGTGAAAGAGACAACTGAAGTGCAAAAAGGAGGGGCAGGACTCCTCACATGGGATGGCACTGTGTTGCATGGATGTGCAAGGGAGTATAAGCATGACAGCTACATGATGACTGGTTTGGCAAGGCCAATGTCAGAGGTGGGAGCTATACCTATGGCTCTGCAGAGCACACACAGTGAAGAACCAGCTGAGAGCTCAGCCTTGTGACCAAGCCACATCACCACGGGCACATCTAGTGTCATTTCCGATTTATAGCTCCAGGTGTGATGTTGATGTGCTGCTCCTGCAAGGGTGGACCAGAAAGCTTGGATAGCCCTGCCACAGGTAGACTGGGTCACAAGCAAGGGACTCAAAGCCAATGAGGCTGAGCAGATCTGCTCAATCCAGCAACAGAGCGACTTGTCTGGAGAAGCCTCCTAGACAGCCTGGCTTTCTGGCTGGGGAAACTGCATGGGCCCCATCACGAAGACCTGGTTGAGCTGTGCAGTAATTGGGTCCAGGATCACACAAGGCGGGGGGGTGTTCTGGAAAAAAAATCAAACTTGGCTCCCTGAGAGAGGGGGGAGAGAGAGACACTTCAGGAGTCAAGCTGAAAACAGACTGGGTCCCAGGGCTGCTAATGGATATGAGTAGATGCTGATCTATTTCTGTACACAAAGCCGTCTAACGTGGCTTGTAATGAAGCATAAGATTAGATGAAATGATATGTGCACGTGTTGTTCAGGGCCCTTTGTTGTCTGCTGCCCCACAGTAACTCCTAAGCAAGACACGGCCCTAGAAGGTACCCACATGCCTGCTGGTATTCGTCACACGTTCCCACATGCAGAATACAGGTGTCTGGAGCACAACTTGACCTGCATGGTGGGTGATAAGTGGCTGGGACATGCAGGGACAAAGTAGACATCTTCCTGACTAAGAAATGGCAAGTCCTCCCATGAAAGTGAAATCTTAGAAGGTCTGTCTGAGGCATCTGTTCAGAGACCAGAACACCTCAGTGAGTCCTAGTGCCATACTGTGTTGTGCCAACCAAAAGAAGAGGACGTATCTCAAAAGATTGTAGGGGACATGGCTCTACCCTGATCAGAGTGGAGAAAAGACTTGAACAGCATGGTTATACAGAGACATAGTCAAATCTATTGTAATGTAGTCCTCAGAATGGTAGCATACATAAGGTTCCAGTCATTCATTTTTGACAATGAGAAATTAAATTTCTCATCCCTGCTTTCTTCCTCTGGCTCACACACATGTGGGTTGCCTGCAGCCGCTTTGCATTCGTGGGAAGGTTTGACTGGATCTCCAGAGAAGTGCCTAGAGGCTGTCTGAACTCTGGTCCTGGCAGAAGATTTTGTGATGAAAGCCCAGAACTGGAAATGAAGAGACCCCCTGCTGCCAGCAGTGTGCTGTCCTGTGAGCTCAGGCAGTCTGCTTACAGTTTCAAATAAACTCTTCAAAACTGGAATAACTTCACTCCCTTGTCTCTTAGGAGTTGCATGAGGGGAAATCAGATTGCACAGATGCAGAAGACATTGAAATAGCGTGCAGACCCCTTCTGCTCCACAGCCACAAACCCAAAGACAGGCCTACTTTTGTTTTGGTATCATGGGAGGAAGAAGCAATTAGCATTACCGCAGTTCACAGGCTGTACTATGTCCCTTGGCTCCAGACACTTTCATTTTCCTGGGAGAAAAACTTTTCTGGGGCTGGGTTATTTGTCCTGTCTAGACAGGCTGAGGAGAGACCTTGTCCAGCCATCTTATCCCATGAGACAATGGGGGAAATTTGAGGGTTTGGCTTTGTGTGCAGTATTTGTCACCTATAGAGAGGAGATGTCATATCTTCCCTGGGCAACTTGCCTATAGCTATTGGCTCTTCTGTCTTAACTCCTCAAAGCAGCCCAGTTTCTGGAGAGTAGTTAGCTGTGCCTTCAAAGTTGAGGGATCTAGCATCAGTACATTTCTCAGGAATTCTCCACATTTCCCTGCTTCACTGTAATTTTTCATCATTTTGGATACTTTGCACAAAGTAATCATCTCTTCGAAGGCTTAAAACTGGTATTGAAAAAAAGATGATGAAATATATCCTGAGGTGAACAAATAATAGAACAGACTAGAAATGTGATCATGTCTCTTTGCAAGCCTGTGTTACTTCATTCACCCAGACTAGCCAGAATTGCTGTTATCTTTTCCACAGTTTTACTGTGGGTTAAGATTTTTCCTGTGGTGAAATATTTCCTCTAATTCAGCAATCAATATCTTGCTAGATAAGAGCCATCCAGCTACAAAAAGTGAGCCATATTCTTGGCCTGCACCTGTCTGCAAAAAATAAACATTAAAAAAATACGTATGATGTTGTTTAAAAAGAAGCCTGTCAGCACTTGCCAATTAGAACCAAAAAAACCTCAGTCTGAAACATGGGACAGAGAGAGGATGAATTAAAACTATTGGGAAAGAGTTACTAGCTTCCATACATATTTCTGATTGCTTGGTGGTATGATTTCTTGCAGCTGAAAGACATAAACATGATGAGCTGCATTCACCAAAGTATAGAAATATTAGCTAAATTTTTTCCTTTTTCAGCAAAATTCTTAAGCAGATATTTAATTTTAAACCAAATCCTACAGAAGTTAATGACTGCTGTGCCCAAAGTTAATCACACGCTACCTTGGTTTGGGGAATGGACTGCCCTGTTGAGGCTCAAGGATAAGAGCAGATTTCATATGTTAGCAGCTATCTGGATCATGGTGGTGGTGAGAGTATAAAAGCATTTGCAGCTGTGTCATAACAATGCCAGAGGGATAGTTTGTGGTGTGTTGCAAACAGAAAGGTGACCAAAAGCTTAGAAAAAACATCAGAACCAAAGGCTGACATAGCCAAAGATCCTGTCTCCAGCAGTGTCCAATGCCAGATGTTGGGGAAAAAGGCATATTCCTCTTGAATGTTTTCTTAATATCCAACTATAAGTGGTTCAGTAATTTTCTAGGTCTTCATAAGCTGTAGCCCCTGGTAGATTTTTCTTCTCTGAATTTGTGCAATTCTGTCTTGAAACTCTGCATACTTAGCACGTACACTCTCACGATGCACCCTGTGGACCACCCCAGCTTAAGCACACACTTGGTGCAGAGATATTTGGGGTTTTTTTTTCTGTACTCATCTCATTTGATGTTCCTTTGTTCCTGCTACAGAGGAAGTGGTGAATGCTCTTTACCTATTATTTTTTTCCCATTGAACTGATTGCCTTATTAGCAACTACCAACAACCACCTCAGTTGTCTTTCCCATAGAAGTCTAGTCTATTCAGTTGTTCCTTTGATCATTCTTGTTGTTTTTCTTTTTGCTTTTTCCATTTCTTCTATGTCCTTGAGGGACCACACTGTACTCAAGGTGTGAGGCAATAAAAGGTTATACAGTGGCATAAAGGATATTTGCTGCTGTGCTATTTATTCTTTCCCAAATAATTCCTAGCACTTGATTTGCTATTTTGACCCATACAGAACAGTGGTTGATTTTCTTATTTTTTATTTTCTGTGAAAACCGAGATCCTATTTCCGTGTAGAAACAGCCACACCAGAGCTGCTCATAGTGTAAATAAAGCTGGAACTTTCTTCCTCCAATATGCACCAGTTTACAGGTATCTACACTGAATTTTATCTGCCATTTTCTTGTTTTATGTCTTAGTGCTGTGAGGCCTTTCCATAGTTCTTTTTAATCACGCTTTATCTTTATGTCCTAAATAGCTTAGATATCATCAGCAGATTCTAATATCTTTCACACCCTTTTCCAGATCAGAAATCCTGGCTCATAACCTTGTAGGCTCCCTTGATGACCTCCTTCCACAGTGAAAAATACCTATTAGTTCCTGCCATCTAATTTTATCCCTTTTTTTTAGTCTATGCAAGGCCTATCCATCTTATCCTAAGGCGGCTTATCTTCATGAATAACCTCTGCTGGGGGACAATGCTGATGTCAGGAGTCGTGCATCCTCCTTGACTCGCTGCCTGGTGAAACAAGCAATAACGGTGCCTGAAAATCTCCTTGGTGCTAGCTCAGGCTCAGCCCCAGTTATCAGGACCCCATTAACATCTTCATGAGCATAGCAGTTTGGTAGCTCTTGGTTCAGTGCAATGATGGGGAGATGCCTGTGCCCTCTGTCCCTGATGAAAAATATTCCCTCGGTCCCAGAGGCAGTGGGACAAGCAGCAACTCCAGCAGGTGCAGCTGGGCATATTCCTCACCCTGCAAGGTTTCTCGCAGGGAGCTTTTCTTAGCTTATTACAGATCTCTCAGCCCTCCCTGTTATCTGTCAGCCAAACTCCTGAGGTATCTCTATCATCCACACTCCCCTTCCACCTTTAACCTCTTGCAGTTATAAATGTTCATTAACTTGACATAGAGTATAGCTCCTGTTCCAAGTGCTTGGTGCAGTGACAGGGCAGTTGTTCCCTCTTTCTGGGCTGTGTGATCTCTCAAAGAATTTTTCACCCACAGGGCAATTGCTTGTGGTAAATTTAGCATATTTGGACAAGCATTAACTGGCATAACTGTCATCCCTCTGTCAGTTCGTGGGAGTGTGGTTAGGGCAGAAAAAGTAAGGACACACTTCATTGTAGAGAATGCAGGTACTTTATTTTCAGCAAAAATGATATAAAATCAGGGTTAGAAAGATGTATTGCCTAGTTCTTGAGAATATTTATGTGTCATAGAATTATTTGAACTACTTGACTGAAAAGCTTTTAGCCATAGCAGGGCACACAATTGTTGACCTTAAAGTTAATGCGTTCTTTCTTCTCTGTGTAACAAGAGGAACCTAGCATTGCTAAGATCAGAAACTACCATTGCTACAGATAAGTAATTTATACCATCTGAAAAACAGAAGAAACTGGTTTACACATTTTTAACCTGGCTGTCCTGGGGATAAAGTCAGCTAAAGTCAAGTTTGAACTAAAATGAGGGCTAAGACACATGGGAGCTGGAAGTTAGGCCAGTCACTTCTCTGATGCCCAGTTCCAGTTCTAAAATAAAATTGCCAGGATCCAGTTAAGAGACCGGTCAGAAAGTGAAGTTGGAGGATCCTACGCTGAAATGAAATAGACTTGTATTTGGCCATCATGGCCAGACTAACACTATCTGGACTGTTATAGTACCTGATAAAAAAAAAAAAATCTGAAATCTCTTTCATACTGGAAGACATTTTATTTCCACTCCTTTTTTGCCTACATATTTATTAACTTGTTGCAAAGTATTTGAAGTCTTTACCACTTTCAGGGACAAGCACAGTGCTGGTAAAGTGGCCCCCTATGATTCTAGATGCTCCCATAGCAGAAAATCGGAGTAGAAAAAATATTTTCATTGTGGGGAAGCATCATTCACTTGCAAAAGTAAGAACAAATTTCATGCTGCCTTCTTACAGAAGAGCTTCCCCTTGTGGGACTGATGGGGAGACCCTCCACTCATAAGGTCATGGTCCTCTCTTTTAGTGTTTCCATTTGCTACAAGCTGTCTGTCAATAGGGTGAGACAGAGAAGAAGAAATAGCTCTACACTAGCTCTTTGAGTTACCAATTACAAAGGTCTCCCCTTTGCATTTTCCTGGTTGTTTAGGAAATCTTCCTCTGAAAACAAAAACTATCTTGGGACCAGCATATCCTTGAAAGGAGATTCTGCTGTTATTTTCCTCTGACACATGGCTGCAAAAAGGTCTGCATTTGGTTATTTTTTTAATACAACATGACAGGTCCCAGTAGGTCCCAGCTCAAAACCAGCATTTCCCCTCCACCCCATCCGATTTAGCTGTAATGAAGCAATTCTTCAGACTAAGAGATGACGACATGACACCTGTGAAAATACAAGATCATAAATATCATGACGTCATCGTAAATCTGCAGGAGTTACATAAAATTAAGAAAATTACAGTGTCTTTATTTCACACCACATATTGCCCACAAGGCAATCGTGAGAGCGTGGGTCTTGAAGCAGTAAGAATCTCAGCACATGCACTGGAGAAAGCCGAAACCCCTGCCAGTAGGGCTGAGTTGTATGTCATTGCTATACCACCATGGGCTCTCTGAAGTCCAGGTTCCCATTAAGTTCAGTAGACTTCGGATGTGGTCCCAAATACACAACCTAGAATGACATCTCGTATATATGCTACATATTCCCTCTGATTCAGAGGATTTTTCAACCTGCAAATGGCTACAGGCAACTCTTTAGGCCAAGAGAGTCATGACTCCAGAGCCATGCTTGTTTTCTTTCTGCTTTTGAACAATGGGCTCCAAACCCCAAATCCAAGCTTCACTTAGTCTATGAGCTTTTTCCTGCCCTGTGGAAATCACCTGGGAGACCTAGGAACCACACTTAAGCTTTCTCCTCCTTCACTGCCTCTCAAACCCAGGCTCCAAGCATTGCAGCAGAAACCAGACGCACTCGGGGCCAGGATTTCAAAGGGCAAGGGCTGTGTTTGTGCACACAATATTTGAATGCACACTCGTTGCATGCTTAATCCCCCTCACGTGCAGGAGAAAAGGGGTGGATTTGCATTTGTAAAATAGCCCTGGCGTGCCCCAGAGCTCCTTTGGCTGAGGCTGCCATCTCCCACTTTGTGTGCACTTGTGGTTTGCATTAGTCCATTTTGCTGACAGCGTGGGGGAGTGTGTGGCCCCAGGAGGGATAAATTAGAGCTTAATCTTTGACAGCCTGCCCTCGTGCCTTTTCTAGCCATCTGGGCACTTCCTACTCTGGCATTGCCCCTGTGCCACAGCTTCTGCCAAGGCTTGGGTGCTTTCAGCCATGCCTGATACTCCGGTGAGGCTTCATTTCTCTGTTCCCACATGTAGTCTGAAAGGTGGCTTCATCTTTCCTCCCTCCCACTTCAAGGACCTGAGGCCAAAGGAACATGTCAGGAGAAAATCCGCCCTGATCACAAGCACAGAGGGCTTGATTTTCTGCAGGTATGGTTTGAATAAATGACGTCATATGTCAGGTCATTTTTCAGCATGAGATTCACGCAAGTGCTTTCACCACAGAAGTGAACTACTCTCTGCTGAATAAATGAGCTCATAAAAGAAATAATTAACGTAAGAGGAGGGAAGGAGAAAACTGTATGCTCAAACCATTGGCATTGTCTTGGGACAATTCAACTGACTTTGTGCCCTTTGTGGCTTCATACTGTATGGCTTTTGTGTAAATCTTTCTACTTCACTCCCCGCAGAGACATTCACATACTGGTTCATAGGTCCCCTGCTCTTTTCTCAGCAAAGACAGGTTGTGCATCAGGCCCAGAGTTTCTCTTTCATTCTCCTGCCAGGGAGCTCTGAAAAGAAGATTAGCAAACCCTACGAACCCATCATCGGTTGCATTAGCCCACAGGGAGGGATGTTGCAATGAGTGATATCTGAGAGTAAAAGATATTTATCTCCATGGCAGCATGAAGTTTACAAATATACCAACTGTAACACAATCACCCTTTTTCTTTTCCTGGCTGAAGCAAGTGTACTGTACTTTAAGGATAACTGATATACTGTCAGACTTGTGGTCTTTAAAGGGTTAAAAAGGCCAGAGGCAGTGTGAGAAAGCTTTTTTTTTTCACAACATTTCTAACAAGCTGAACAAAATCCAGGCCTTGTTTAATGAGCACATATTTTATACAAATAAGCTCAAACGAGCTTACCCATCTCTAATTAAACTAGAAAGGAAGCATTTGTCCTAATTGGACTGCATAACTGAAGAATTAATTGTGTGGCTGCTTAGAATTGCAATCTTACGGCCCAATTCACAGAAAATACCTTCATGGTAGGACATACTATATGCAAGTTTGCTCCTGTCTTTTTACCAACACATAAGCCCATGAGTGATTTTGATGCTTTGGTTTTGTTTTTTAAAGAAAGACTGTTCACACAGACATGCATGGGCCTTAGTGGAGGTTAAATACAGTATTTCAATATTCTAATTAGGCTGCGAGAGAATAGTTCTCCGTCACTGTAATTAGGTACTCAGTTAATTCCTACAGTGAAAATGCCATGCTAACTTATTTACAAATATCAAAAGGGTGACTATTCCATTGACTTGGCTAGATCCGCAGAAACAAAAAGCATGGCATGGGAATTCATATTTCCTTCCAGTAAGGCCTGGCACTGTGCATGGCATTGCAAGAAGCTCGGGAGCTGTTGGAGTAACATCTGCTGCGTTCAGAGGGTGCTCATTAAAACAGAGGAGGAACATTGCTAGACGCCTTCTCCCCGTGAATCTTGCAAGTCTCTCCTGCTCCATTTACCAACCGGAGCACGTTTCGATGACTAACCATGCTGTACAGCCAGCTCTGCTGTGAGAGAGGAGAGGAATGACATGCACTCTGCCCCGAGCATTGCCGGTAGGACTGTCAGCACAGCTCCCCTCTCTAAGATCTCTGCTGATGATACACGAGACAGCACTGCAAGGCTGTCAAGCACAAGCCGGGGCATGCAGCAGGTTGGCAGTCATAGGAATCTCACTTTGGCTAGTAAACTAAATACCTTCCATAGGACTCCCACCTGAAATCTTGCTTGTCTCTGGCCAAGCTCCTGTGACTTCAGTTTAGTCCTTCTAAAGTAGTGTTTTCAACGTAGTGTAAGTGATTTAGGTGCATGGCTGCCTTTTGAACTTTGCTGTGAACAAGATGTTGAATTCCTTCAAAAGGCCATGAAATTCCTGGACATGCTATTGAGAAACAGTAGTTGTGAAAACACCACCCTTAATGTTTCATACGCTCTAGCACTAGCAACAACATAGGGCTAATGTCAATTTTGTCTTGGCAGGGACCGAGTATAATGCAGGTCAAGAATTGAAGATTTGACTACATATGAATGTGAACAATGAAGAATAAACTATGAAGCATTGAGCGATAAGTTTTGCAGGCTCCTTCTGATTGTTCCGCTTGCAAGGAGAGGGCTGATGTTCTGCAGCAAAGGCAGTAAATATGTGTTATCTTAACTGCTCAACTTTTGATTCCATTTGATCTTTCAACACATAGGAAGTTTATTTGTTAGACTCAATTCTTCTTCCTGTATCAGGTTTTCATTTAAAAGTTCCAAAAGCTCCTATCTGTCTTTTCCTTATTTAGAACTTTTTATTGATTGAGTCATGCCTGTTTTCATTTATTTTCCAAGATGTACATGAAGTGGAAAGAAAACCAGAGGATCTTCCTAAATTAGGCCCAGTAAATAAAAATGCAGACCTGAATATAATACAAGACAAAAATAAGGGCCTTCAAAAAACCCAAGCTGTATCATACAGTCACTGCTGCAAATCTCAGTGGACCCAATTTAGCCTGGAAATGCACAGAACCTGGTAAACAGAGCAAACCCTCACCCTCAATAAAAAGCTGTACCAGATATGTCAAAGATATGTTGCACTTTTCCACATGTCCTAAATTAAAGCAAAGGAACGTGAACTACAGGCCCTAGAACAAGAGCTGTAAGCATACTTTTTATGGGCGAAGCTCTGCTCTTAGCACTGTAGGGTGCCACTTCTAAACCACCAGCACCAAGACTTTCTGCACTTTTGGGTCCAGGCTGAGAAGAGGGCTGGGTCCACAGCAGCCATTCATCGTGTGGTTGGGTTTCCCTAGCTGTGACCTGACTTCTAACACATGCCACCAAGATCTGCCATGATGGTGGGAAGTAGTCAGAGGTAGCAGCCTGTCCACTCCTCGTTTAAAGGGAGTCTTTATAATGAATCCACAATCAGTATATGAAACAAGTCATTCTTCAGGTTTAGTAACTAAATCTTGAAGTTCAACCACCTCAGCTAAGGTTCTGTGGTCTTTAATGAGTCACTGTTAACCTAACACTTCTGTTGGCATTTTAGAGAGAGAAGGAAAACAGGCTTTGACCACCCTTGTTCTATATAGTTCAGTTGTAATGATTCATGCTCAGGATTTTAAATAGGTGCACAAAGAGAATGAATGCACCTCCTTGATGCAGGTAAAGTGGTACAAAACATCAAATCTACTTTCTAGGATTTTTTTTTTTTTAATGAAATTCTGAAGCAGTTGAGTATAAAATGTTTACTTGTAGGATGTGTGGACAGTGCTGTCAAGGGCCTGTGGAGGATTATAGCATTGTTTTTGATCTGTACAACTGCCAGTGGTATGTGGCCACAATAATGGAAAAAGAAGTCCCCATGTAAAGTATCAGCTAAAACATGAGCTTTTCAATCCTGTATAAAAGAGCTCAATGGTTGCAGTCCAGTCAGTGATTTAAATGAAGAGTGCACTTCTCTGTTTGGTCTTCTGTGGGAAATAGGATGCACTGCCAAAACCTTGACACATAATTTGGCACATTTGGCCAGTCTGCTGCAGGGAGAGGAGACTGGAGCAGTCTGGAGACCAGATTGACTCACAGTGATAGGGAAGACAATTGCTCTCTTGAGAAAAGTCTGGTCTTTGCCTGGCAGCATGTTCATACTGAGTCCTGTCAGTAGAGGAAATAATACTTTACTGAGTTTAAGGGAATATATGTTAAGAACTTCTAGTTTTATCCATGGGAGGGATCCATCGCAATACTAGGTCCCAGGCAAAGGGGTACTTCTTAGCCACCACTCTTCATGAACACAGTATCCTCAGGCAGCCATCACTGCTTTTAATTTAGTCTCTTCAAATTATTGTGTAGCATTACTCATTGCTTTCCCAATGCAGTCTGTATATCTTGGCCTGTAGTCCATCTATCTCACCACAGGAATGAAGAGTTAAAATCTGCCATCACTCACAGTGGTGTAAATGCTGAGAATGTACTTGAGGCCAGTGGAGTCATACTGGATTTATGCAGATGTAAGTGACAGCAGAATTATTAAGTGTCTGTTTAATACCAGCAAAATTCTATGTCATTTTATGATACAGGCTCCAGTTCTCAATTCTTTGCATTGGACAAGTTAAAACAATGTTTGACACATTCTTAAGCAGCAGGGTATAATTTATTACAATCCAATTACAAAAGCATCACAAGAGAAAGGAATCAATTAGTTAGACTGAGAGGGCATAAAGAGCCACTGATAAGATACACAAAGCCAAAAAGGAAAAGGAAAAAAACCTCCCAGGGTCAAATACAGGAAGGTCTTGCCTGTTCATGAAACTCATCTTTCTTTTTCAGTTGACAAATGATCATAAATTCGGCAGTGCTGAAGAAGCACCTGCCTCTCTCCAGGTCTTGGGACAGAGACAGTGTCTACTGACTCTCTAAGGCTGCCTGAAGGTAGAGCAGGCCCAGACTATTTTTGGAATGGTATATTGACACTGATTTATGTCTGGTATGACAGATACAGCAGAGAAGACAGACTTTTTATTAAAAGGAGGCTCCTATGGAACAGCATGTTCTGCATAACCCTCTCCTGCAAGAAAGCTTGGGGATACAGTGTGTGCAATCAAAACGCAGCTGCAGGCAACGTATGTAATCAGTGAAGACATGCTGAGCATAGGCCAATCTCAGGAAAGCTGTAGGTGATATTTTCTCTGCATATAGATGAGGTCTGCCAGTGATAACTTGTGTCTTGAACTAATTTCCTGTTCAGAAGTTGTATGCTCAGAAACTGTTCAGAAATCATAGATTGCTCCTGGAACAGCACCTTCCTTCTTGTGAAAGGCCACTTAAAATTATGGTTGTGGGGACACAAAAAAACCCCAAATTTCTTCACATGGTTTGTGCTTTTCAGTCACAATGAGAATGTAAGTTGACCATGCAAGACTTTCTGGAGCCAATGTAAATCATCCAAGCTGTGCTGAAAGCTTTACAACTGTGCTTTTCTCACACCAATGGAGTGTTGCCTGCATCTTCTCAGTTGGGTGCTGCAGCTACCACATAAACCTGTAAATGAGGAATCACCTCACTGTGTGCATCATCTCATCCAGGCACACCTTGAAAAGGTGACTGAAGAAAGGACTCTGAGGTGGCTCAGAAAGCCATCAGCCTCTCCTCTAACACACACTGTAAATGCTCTTTCTCATCCTTTGCATCTCCCTGTTTTTCTCTTACTTGTGTGAATCTGTACAGTATTTCCAAACACCAAAACATTCTGCAGCTCTAAGTAATAGAGACAAAGTCTCCAATTGTTCAGCTTAATGGCATGAACCCATTGCTCGGTTGGCTGTTGCCAAATTGCCTCCTTTGCTGTGATGAAGTTTTCAAGAAAGATCTTGCAACAACATGTCAACAGGGGAGCCTCCTTCCTGTAGAGTGTAATTTGAAAGTCTTTGGTTTCCTGATGTCCCAGTCACAGAAAACTTTCATAACACAGCTTGTGCTTGGTTAGTATTTCAGATTGCGCTATTGGAAAAAGGTAGAATACACACCGGAAAAGACCAAAATCTAAAGGAAATGGGGTACAGTCACGTGGCTCAAGAAAAGAAAGAAAACATCAGCAGAATTTAAGTTCAACTTCTTGTTTAGACAAAGTTTAAAACAACTTTCAACTTTTAAGAAATACCTTTCATTAACCTAACTGTGAAACACTCAAAAGCACCCATAGGTGCTTTAAAATACTTTTTTGGGAGTAGCAGAAAAATTAAAGCTGTTATTTTAGCCTGGTTTCCTGTAAGTGTGATATACAGACAATCACATTCTATGAGTGAGTGTGCATAAATACACATTAAGAAAATATGTGAATGGGCAGAGAAGGTAGATTTTATTCATGCCTCAAGGTAAGGAACCTTTAAAAGCTGCTTCTTGTAAGCTCACCTTCAGGGCACAAAGTCAGAAGAAAGCCCCCCATGGTAATTATTTTCTTCTTTGCTAAAATAAAAAATAGAAGAAAGGGCTAATTTTATTTTGATTAAGCTGCATGAGGCAACTACCTGAACCAAAAGCACACAAAGATGAAATACATCCTTCATTCTGCCAAGGTTACCTTCTAATTTGTATTTCTATCATGTGGTGCACAAAACCAGAAAAAAACAACATCTGAGTTCTCTCCTTAGGGGCCTATTTGTCATCTCCCATACTGCAGCTATGTCAGTTGAAATGGATAGGTGGGATAACAGTAAAAGATGCTGCAGCAGACTCTGCTTTATGAGAAAAAATTAATACTATGTTCATGGCTAAATTCTGAATTCCTTGGTGTCTCTAGCCTTAAGGTCATTTATTTGTTCCTGGTTGACATAAGATAATGTGAACTACTTCGGAAATTTTGTCAGCAAACACACCAACTTCTGTTCTGTTGCTCTAGAAAAACTATAAAAATGATGTAACATGACCACTGGGTCAAGAGAGAAGACAAAAAGTAACATGGATATGAGAAACCAGAAGATGACAAGGCAAAGTCTAGGAGCTGTGACACTGCCTACCACTTCCAGAGTTGCTACAGAGATTATAAGGTTTGGGTTTCCATTTTTAAGTTGCCTTTGGCAGTAGAAACTCTAGACTACATGAGCTCTCATCCTAGAAAGAGAGATCATAAAATTAAATGGAGTTTCAGGTCAGTCCTCCTGTCTCACAACCTTGCCAAAGAGAAAAGACTTCTTCAGTATGCCCCATAATTTCTCAAAGTGGTATTGTCCCAAGATCCTTTGCAAAAAGAGCTACAAATCATAGAATCTCTTGCAGTGAATAAAAATGTATAAAAGGCAAATGTCTCCACTATAGACATTGGCACTTCTCTTTAGTAGTATTGGCATCATTAGAAATAATTACATATTGATGAAACTTTACTTGATTAGCAGAGTAAGAATCTCTGCTAAGAGATCTGCTAAGATACCAGTATTGCCTGGTATCCATTTTTCCAAATGTTTCTACACTTATCTTGTTCTGAAACATCATGCTGTGCATGTAGGACCACTTAAATAGAAATCCTTCAATTTATATTCAAATTAACAAGAAATTTCTGTAATTAGTTGCAGTAGCAAAAAAGTATCTTCAGATTTTGATTTTAACTTACACCTCAACTAAGAGGAATGAATTTGACACTTTCCTACCTGCAGTTTAGAAGACATTTTTTGTGTATCCATTGTTACATCAAGAATCAAGCATGAGAATAAAAGCAGAACTGAGGTAATGATTTTACTTCATCTCATTTCCAGCAAGTTATTGCAATGGTGCCTTTTCTTTCCTACTCTGCCTTCTTTACTCCCCACCACATCATGCTGAAGTGATCTTTTCCTTCTCCTGCTGCTCCTTATGCTCCTCTTCATGTTCTTTTCATCATTAATGTTCCCTCCTGCTTCTTTTCTTTTTGAAAAAAAAAACAACCAAAAACCACCAAACAAAAAAACAAAACAAAACAAAACAAACAAAAAAACCCCCAAACAGACCCATACCCAACAAACCTTCCTCTTCCCTGGTGTTCTTCTGGCCTTTCTCTTTTGGTCTTTATTTGTTATCTACCAAAATTTACTAACTTACCATTTATAAAAGACTGTCAGCTGAGTAGGCAGATGAGCATGCCTTTGGCTCCTGCCTCTTTCTCCTTGGCATGGGAAGAGAGCTGGAGTGAATGATATAGCAGCTACAGGGTGATGCCGAATGGGTGGTGTAGCTTCCTTTGCCACCTTGAGAAACAAATGCCAGGCAGTGAAGAACCTTGAGCAGGTAGAATAACATTGCACTCTGCCACTGTGATCTTTGGAAAAGAGTCCTACACTGACAGAGTTTCTGAGGAAATTACTGAGGCAGGGCTCCCACCTTTGGTTGGCTGTTTGCCTTTTACACTTTGTAAAGCTCATGGCAAGAAGTAGGGACGCCAATACCAGGTATGCCAGCTCATCTCCCCAGTTTTCTCCTCAGGCCTTCCTGTGCTTTTGCCAGAACCTGATTCATTAATGATCCATTTGATAGGTAGCCCTAAAGCCAGAATCCCATGGAAATGCCACGTATCTGATTGGCTGTCCTGCTCACTTGTATAAGCAGATTTTTAACAGTAATGCTTTCCGTTCCAAGATAGTCACTGCTTAGCCTGAAAAACGTGGCCATACAAGCCAGATATGGATCACCTCATTTTGCCAAATGTATGCACTAAAATCAATGGAGCTACTGGTCTGCTGAAGGCTTCTTGATGAGAATGAGGGTTGTATTGCTTTGAGCCTAACTCCCGATGAGGGTGGCAAGTTACTCACAGGAATGCCACCTAGCCCACTCTTCCATCTCTGACAGTGGCCAATTACCATTGCTCAGGAAAGACATTAAGGACGAGGCAAGAACCTGCAGTTCAGGGGTTCTGCAGTTCAGTTGCTAATGTAGTGTCTTTGTGCTTAAAAAAAGATATAAAATTAGGACCCAGTGAGGGCAATGTACTCTCTAACTACCATGCAACAATTTATAGTGTGGTGCCTGCCAGCCATGTCCTATTACTTCCACACAATGGAGCTGATTCCATTGGACTTCAGCTGTAAAAGTTAAGATTATTCTGTGTGACTGATGCATCAGGTTAGCTGTGTGCCTCTGTGGAGACACAAACCCTCAGTGAAAATGGAACAGTAGTGCCTGTATTTCAACAACTTCCAATTTAGATGTTGACAGTGTAATTGTTCTTTGAAAGATTGAAAGTATATCCTTAAATTCAGCAATGTCAAACAAAGCAAAGCACAAATCCTTTGATGCTTGATGAATACACGGGGCCAAATGCAGTTTTTTGCCAGATTTTTTTCAACTTTACTGTCCTCAGTAGCTTTAAACAAGTATGACTGAAAACAAAACTGTCTCTCAAATCCTGATCTGTAATAAAACTCTAGTCAATGTGCACCTATGTTGATAATGCATATGCTGGTTGATACCTTTTCTCCAGCGTATCTGGTTGTAGAAATATTTTACCTAGTGATTCTTTTACAGGTCAAACATCCATGTGATTATTTTTGAAAGGCCTGGATAGTACTGGTAAACCAAAATTCAAGCTGAAGCTTTACAGGAAAATACCAACATTAGTATCCTTCATCTTTGCTCAGAAGTCCTGTTAACATCAGTAGTATCTCCATCTACAAAATGATTCAAGATGACACCTCAGGGAATACGCCAGGTGACGACAGATAATACAAAGTTGGAAGGAGCACACTGGAACCCTTTTTTTTTTTTTCCTGTCTGCTCTCTGAAATGCTTTGGAGCACATCTGAAATAATTAAGATGGGTAGAGCACATCTTGCTTCCTAAAAAGGTTTTAACACTTGTGGGGATTGTTGTTTCTTCTTGAGAGACTGCTACCTGTGTCACAGGTCTGATGGAGTCCTGCCAGCATAAGGTTACTTATACAGGATGAATCAGTATTTATGTTGGTGGCAGTCATCTGCTTCAGTACTTTTTCCACAATCAAAGGAGCTTAAAAAGACAATGGAGTGGAATGAACCTCTGGTAGTTCATTCAGTGATGTTTCATTGTATATTCTGTCAGAGACAAAAAGGGTTGAATGGGAGGAATTGCTAACACTGCATACTTTCAGGCAACCAATAAATGAGTCAATTAACTAGTTGTGCCTGGGGAAATTTCTCTAGAAGGTTTAGTTGCCAAAGTTTATACCAATCACAGAATGGAAGGAACAAAACCAAGCAGGATGATTATGTCGTAACTCACAGAAGGCACAGAGCTGAGTTGTCACATACATATATTTGCAAATGCATTTGGAGCTGTTTTCCATTTTGAAACATGTTTGTAATAAAAAATATGCATTTTGAACAATGCCAATGCTAATTTCTCATTAAATTTTATTTCTGACATTGAGGCTTTCTGGGCTGACTATTAGCAGTCAGGATGAGCAGTCATGCTGAGTTCTCTTATCCCAAATTGCAGTGGGGCTGGATGGTTGCCGTGGGTTTTGTCCAGTGGAGATGTCTCTGTGCCATTAGCTGTGATGTATGCAGAATGCTGAGGCAGATATAAACGTTCTTAGAGGGCTGTTATAATTCAGGTGTATCTTAGCAACGTCACGGACAGTGGGAGAGGGTACTGCTCAGCTGGATTTGCCCTCACTCTATCTGACATCCAGAGCAAAACTGAGAACCAACACCTTTTCAATCCCAGGCAGAAATGTTTGCCTCCTGGAAGAAAAGTATATTGGAACACCCATGACAATATCGTAAAGAATAAAGAAGCATCACTATGTTCATTCACCATAATGACAGTGTTTTCACCATGAGGTGTAATAAAAATGTCTCCCCTTAGCCCATGATAAACCCTGCATCAGGAGATGTTTGTGCCCTCAAGGAAAGAGGTTAAGGGATTTTCTTCTTTGTGCATAGTTTTCCTCATCTAGGCACTATGTCTATTCATAGCTGTAGCAAAGAAAGAAGATAATGGAATTTTGTCAACAGCTTAAACTCACAGACTTGTAGGTCAAAGCCAGAAGAGCCAAATATAGGCTAGCCTAGCCTGACCTCCTATGAAACACATGCCAGAAGAAGGCAGCCAGGACCTGTAGGCTATGGTTCCCTTCCCTCTCCTCTCTGCTCCACATCCCAACCCCACCCCACCCCCCACCCCACCCCGAACAGCCAATACAGTGACTTTACACTGCTGGAAACACATCACTGTAAAAAGGATGCATTACTCTGCAAATGTCAAATACCTGCCTCCAATGGCCTAGGTCTGTACCTCTAAGAACTATTTTGGAAGAGCTGTTTCAGGTCAAATTGTACTAAAGATCAAATACAAATACATATATATTTAATAGGGAAAGATCCCCCCCACATCACAAAGGAATGGGACTGCAGTGATTGCCCTATGGACAACAGTGTTAATAAAAACCACCTTGTTGCACAACCGTTTAAATTCCAGTGATGTTGTCAGAGAAGGAGCTCTGCCTTCCAGGTGTATGGCACCTGTGTACCTTTGGGGCCAAGGTGCAGATGTGCCATTCCAATTTCTGATTCCCCAGACAAACAAGAGTTGAATCAGAAGAGTAAATTCAGTCTTAAGTCAGAACAGTAATTTCAGTCAGTACCTCACAGGAGAAAGCAGGACTTCAGCAAACATTTACTAGCTGAAGATTCAGATTTTGTGACAAAGGCTAACACTGATAGATTAATCAATTAACCAATATTTTTAGAGCTCAGCTGCTCTCACAAACTACCGATCTTCCACCCATATTCCTCATTTGTTTAACTTGGCCATCCTTTCTGCGGTTGTATACTCCTGTGAGTACATAACCTTCTTTCTTTTCCTCATATTTTGTTTCCAAGCAAGCAAAAAAGCCTCATTCTTGATGTTTGACCATGGCTGTTTCTACTTGAGTTGCTGCTGCCCCCGACATTTCTGCTGTTCATAACTACAACTTTGATTTAACAATAGCAATAAGCCACAGGCTCTGTGCTTTGATAGATCTTATACTAGCTAGATTGTGATGTTTAGGATCTTAGTAGACGTCTAGCTAGCCCCTCAGATTGCAATTAATTTGAGTGCTGGGAAGGATTGGGAAGGATTCTGTGGATGTTTCAGGCTCACCAGCCCCTGTAGCAAGGATGACCTCAGGGATTTATCAATTAATCTAGAGTAGTTCAGAGTTCCTTGGTTAACAAAATATAAAACAAAATATCAGTTGTCGTCATTAGAATTATACAGTTACGCAAGTTAATTCAATCTGATTAGAAACAGCCCTGTGAAGAAACCACATGTTTTACCTCTTTTTAAATGGTTACAGTGGAACCACTTCTCAAAGCTCCTATCTGGGGAGGGAAAAAAAAAAAGCTAAAACCAAAGAAAAACACTGATTCAGACTTTCAACTTGTTCCCCTGGGTGATGTGGGGAAGCAGTGAAGAGAGAGAAAAGGGTCTTGCTTCTCACCTTTTCCCCATTTATTAAACTCTAATATTTCTAGCTACAAGGGGACTAAATAAAAACCAGGCACATATTATCTGTGGTTTTTTACATTAGATCAGCTGAAAACCGTCCCCCTTTACTAGGAAGTGTCTATATTTGCCAACAATTCTTTGTGTCTGACTCATTTCCTTATTACCTCTCTCCCCTCCTCTGTTTTCCCTTAAGGGATTGACTTTCCCCCACCTCAAACAAAAATAATTTCTTTGGCATATGAAGGTCAAGGACAGATTTCTAATGTCTGCCTGCCTGCCTGCAGGCCTGCAGGCCTATCTCTCTCTCCCTCTCTTTCCTTCTATCTGTCTACTTTTCTAAGGCATCTATTCTTGCAGTCTCCTGGAGCGCATATAACAGGCTTTGCTCCATGTTATCGCACTTCTTTTTTTTAGACAAGATGAACCCAGGTATGCCACATAAGGTTTCCACAGAGTTAGTGATATGACCAAGAAGCCTACCTGCACTCTGCAAACCTGACTCAGTAACCATAGAGTAACACAAAGCAATGCACATAACAGCAGGAAGGATCTATTTTAAGACCTCAGCACTCAGGTTGAGTATCAAATATCAAGTATCCTTCCTGGTGAATAGTTTGAAGGGGCAAAGTGGCTTCAATGGGCTATTGTCTCTCAGCTCCAGCAACACTGCATGACCAAGAGAAAGGTAGCATGCCCATTGCTTTCTATTTTGATGGTGCCCAATTGGAATCTTGGAGGATGCTCTTTATGAATTAAATGGGCACTGAAAGAGTTTAACACTGCCCTTTTACTGCCTTTTTTCTTCTTTTCTTTGCACAGGAGACAAATATATAGCATATGAGATACAGAAGGTAGAGCATGGCAGAAAACCAGCTGCAACATACGTAGGGTAGACAAGAATGCTTTCGGCCTTGCGTTTTTATGATTTAACCAGCAAGGGAGCAAAGGGTGGAACACAAAAACTGCACCCTTATTGCTAGCTAAAGAAATAGAGGCCAAGGCAATTAGTCAATCCAGAACAGGGAAAAAGCTAAGAGCAGTGCTTTTTCAGCAAGCAAGAATCTTTTTGCTTCTTCAAATCCCATTACTCAGTAGTGGCTTTTTGTTTCCACTCAGAGAACATTCTCTCTCTGTTTTATCTCATTTACATTTTCATTTACTAAATAATCTAGAGATAAGTTATTATTTCTGTAACTTTCAGACTGTTTTATCTGGCACTGTGTGTCATCTCAGAGATAAGTTTGGTAGATAAATCAGTTGATCTGGCTAGGATTGAAAGCAACAGAGTGGTAGAGCAGAAAAGTGACTAAGGAAGACCTCTGGAATTTCTATATCCTATAGCAGACCACTAGGCTAAAAGCACCTTTCATCTTTTATAACCAGAGCTCAAAAACAAGAAAAAAAATCTCAAAAGTGAGTAATGATTTGGGACATCATCCTCAGACATTGTAATGGAGTATGGCATTCAGGGAACACTAAACCTTTTCCTGAAGGTCAGATGGCCTTTCAGTATCTCAAACTGGGAATCAAAAATGGAGACATTAGCTATCATTAATCACTTTTTAAGACTGAACTCTTGGTGTGCAGGGTAGCAGCCTAAAAAGATGCCTTTTTCCAGACTCTGGCCATGCAAATGTTACTAGCCAGGACAGTGTATGAACCAGTTGAAATGCTAAGTAAACTTTACAGCATTTGTAGAAAGAGATACTGAAATTATAGACTATAAGTCTTCTCACAACAAAGTTGAATCTAAGAGTAATGCTTATTCAGTTGGGAACAGTAAACATGACTACTACCAAAACACACCTCCTGCCTAAGCTCAGCAGGGTTTTATTTATTACTCCTAGAGGGTTATTCACACCATCAAATTTGGACATCTCACTTTGGTATGATTCAGAGGATGAACATTACATTCTTTACAGAGTCAACAGAGAGAGATGCAGGCACTTCCCAGGCACAGGGTAATTCTATGTAATTAGGTCAGATGTCTAATGCAACATAAAGTATATGGCTTGCATGCTTCCTGCAAGGACCTTGCTGTCCTTGCTAATTCTATGATAGAGACCTGAAACTCCCTACCTGCCCTGGGTGGGATTTCCTTCGGGTGACAGAGGTCCTGTGGTTTCCACTTCTCTTTTCCCTGCCACCACAGCCTAACCTGCCCATCAAACCTCATCTTTTCATTTTTGCCTCTTACATCTGTGGCCACTCTGCACTTTGTTCCCTTCCTGTGACAATCATAAGCCTCTAGATGAGAGTGAGGGCTGTGGAGAGCGTGGCAGTGGAGGGGATGGCAGCACAGGGAGGGACAGGCACATGCATTAAGGATGCAGACAGCCACACATAGGTGTGATGAAAGTTGTAGATGCAAACTGCAGCTGCTCCCAATACATCCTTCAGCATCCCTGACCAGCAGCTTTGGCTTTACCTGGTTCCCTGCTTTGCTGTAGCTGTCAGCTGCTAAGGTGCTTTTTAAGGTTTGAGAAACTCTGCAGGAAAAGGTAGAGGAGTAACCTATACAATTATGGTCTGTTGCGTCCAATGTATTAACTGACTCAAATGTTTCTATATAGCATTAAAGCAGGCACAACCCCTCCATACATTTTGAACATTTTGATAAACCTGGTAGCAGGAACTACTCAGGAAATGTTTGCTTTTCCATGGAAAATTTAGACAAAAGTGACAAAGAGGAGCTTCAACATCAAAAAAAGTAACATCTCCACAGACCAACTGTGACTATTTTATTTATAGAGACTGAAGAAATAAGGTGAAGAAACAGACCATGAAATACCATAACTAAAATTACAGATGTTTTGGCCAGCCCAGAACTCTATAGGCCTCATGCTCAGGGATGAAGTTGAGAGTACCTGAAAGTGCACAAATACTGTAGTTGTAAAAACAGTAATTACAAAAGCAAAAACTGCCAGGCTAAAGGAGGAACTCCAGACCTCAGATGCCCTGGGAAAGTTAGCCCTACATTTTGTAGACTGCTATACCTTTAAAATTGTTAATATAAGTTTAGCAAAAGATATTGCCCCAGGCATGACCAATTTTAAATGCTGTATTTGCATTCACTATGTTTTAAAATAACAGCCCGACTAAATTAGTCCCATTTGGACAACATCTGCTCTTTCACAGTTCCCTGGACTCTGCTTTATCAGAAATGAATGTGAATAGAAGATTCTGAAGTTGCCTTAGTCTCCAGAAAAACCATTGTACCCCATTTTAAATAAGATATATGATAATAATGCTTTGCAAGTGTAATTTTAGGTTGTAAAGGTTTAGAGAGTTTTCTTATGACTATTGCCCCATGTGGTCTGGATATAAAACTGGCTTTGGTTACTGATAGCATTAAACTGGAAAACAAAGCTCCACATGACTCAATGATGCTTGAAAATTATTTAATCATGGCCCACAATAAAATTTTACAATTAATGAAATATAGTATATATTCTTAAGTTGAGCTTGCTTTCATTAAAGCAGCAGTAAATGAGAACCACTGGAAGGGTTTTATGAGCACGGTGGGCCAAATGGCCCCACTCAGGGCAGAGCAGAGCTTGCCGTGAGTCGTGGCACTGCCCTGGGAGAGCTGGGAGGTGATGGGGTACCACAGCTCCTGAGGAGCACTGACACCCTCCCAGCCCATCACATTGGGACAACTGGAGTGTGGTGGTGGTGGTGAGCGCTGCATAATGGAAAGACAGAGCAGTCACAGGGAGATGGTTTGCAGAGGCCTGCCAGCCAGGTGAAATGCCTGCTCTTCTCATGTGGTTGTCTTACCCTCAGTTATTTAGTGTTTAAATACGATTAAGCCTCTCTATTGCCTGCACGGCTCAGTTATGCTGCGCTCATCTCCATGCTGTCTTGCAGAAGAAAGCAGCACCTCTGCCCCTCCAGCATGTCAGGGGCAGCCACAGTTTGGCTTTTCCTCTGGAAAACAGCATTTTAAAAGTGCTGGGTACAGCATAGTCAAAGGCCTGATAAGTTCAACTCATAAATGCCTCTGCAGACAAGAATGTTTGAGTTCCTCGCTTCTTGGTTTTCCCCTTCATGACCCAGCAAATCCAGCACCAATTATTGGCAATTGTGGTAACAGGTCTGGGACCTATCTTCTTGGCTTGAACTGAAGAAAATTCAGCAAAAGTTCAGACAAGCACAGACCAGATGCTATGCTTTGAACATTATGAAATCTTGCAACCTCATTTAAAACAAGGAATTCAGAGTAAATGAAATATAAGGAGAAAAGATCTTTCCTCATCTTCAAGATCAGTCTTGAAGTCTTTTGCACTCTCTCCCTCTGCACAGCTGCTTGTTGTATCATCATTTTGGCAAAAGTTACACATGAAACCAGGATCATTTGGAGCAGGAGGCAGTTGTGCTTTTACATCCACAGACATGGAGTTCATCCTTGCAGAGGTCTTGGACACTCACCACATTGTGCATGTCTGTGTGAAGAACAGAGTGCTAGAAAAGGAAATAAAAATCACCAAGAAGTGCTGGGAGAGTGCTTTTGCTCATACAGATGACAATTCTAGATGATAGTCATTTTGGCTCTCCCTTCAAAGTCTCCAGCAACAGCAAGCTGAAATCAAAACAGGAAAGAGAAAGGAAGATGAAAGAAAGAAATATTAATGATAGATTGAAAAATGATATACATGAAATGATTTAATCCATGACTGAAGACAAAATGATTGCCAAGTAATATTTTAGTCAATCAGTATGCCTCCCTGCCTTTTACACAAAAGCCAGTAATTAAAGTAAGTCCTACTTAGATGTAGTAAATTTTCTGTTTCAGAGTAGAAAGAGACAATTAATAACTCCAAGACACATATTTCCTGAAGATTCAAATGCCTTATATTAATCTTAATTTCCACTAAGAAAACAAAAACACAAAAAAGAATCTGAACATTGTTTACAGAGAGAAACTTTGGGTCATGTACATGAAGGTTTCAAACCCCTGAATATGTAGACTGGGGTCTTTTAAAAATGAAATCAGACTTGCTCACTCTAGAAAACCAAGAGAAAGAACCTGAAAGAGCAAAACAGCAACCAACTGTGAGGAGGGAGCAGTGGGCAGAAAGCAAGTGCCTATTCTTTTTCTTCTGTTCATTCTGTGATCATCCATCATAGTCTATAATAGTTTGTGCAGTTAAATAATTATTGATGCTTTGACTGAAACAATAATGCCTGGAGCAAGGGAACAATCAGGAGCTCCGAATTACAAGGCCTGTTTTTGCATACTTTTTCCCATGTTTCATTTCTTCTCTACTAGAGTTCTGGCAGCAACCTGGTGACCTGAAAAATGTTGGAAACCTTTGCTCTTCGGCAAGTGCAATGGCAGCTGTGGTAAAAATACTTGATTCCCTGTTGTTTCAGTTCCTCCACTGCACAGGGGAAGAAGCTGCAGGCTTCGAGGTCAGTTTGTCTGAGCTCTGGGATATCCCATCTGCAGCCTGGCTCACAGGATGAGGCTCTTGACATCTGCCTTGACGTGGGAGCCTGCTGCCACCTCAGACACCCTGCATTACCCTCCAGGGTACCAAATCAGGACCTCCTGTAGGCCCTGTGCCCCTTTTATGAGCCCTGCAAGGATGTCTTAGAGGCTGAATCATGTCTCAGATGGAACCAGGTGCTTGTGGCTCACCAGTGGTGTCTTTACTATCATGGTGGTAGATATCACACTCAGACCCAGTTGGAGAAGGCAGATAGGTGGGCCTCGCCTTTGGAGACTAGCTCTGTTTCAGGTATGCTTTTTCTGAGAAATACTGGAAATATTTTTGACAGCGTATATAGCAAACATTTTGAAAAAGGTTAGTAAAATACTGAGAGAGAGACACCGTTGTTAACCTGTAGCAACACAGATGATTAAACATTAAAAATGCAGTGTGTGAGATTATTTTTTAAGTGTTTTTGTGATGCCACTCAGATCATTTCAGACCCCATCCAGGTCTGAACCTTGCGCCAACTTTCTTCAAAGATAGTTTTAAACTAGTTCAAAACCTGCTTTAACTTGTAAATAAATTAATAATTTATTAGTAAATTCTAAGGAAATTCATTTTACCTAAAAATCATGTCTGGTATTTCTAAGCCTGTTCCGCTGAACTTTTCATGGGTAATTAGAGTGATTGTTTTCCTTCCTTCCAGTACAAAGCTTGGCACATCCAAAGGTATGGTAGATCCATAATTTATTCCTTTTAGGCCACTGATTATAGACCAGCAGTTGGACACTTAGACAAACAATGAGGCCAAAAAGAGCATTTTTTAATTCTTGATAATGTAGAAATGAAGTTAATACAACTCTGCCAGTAGCAAACACTTAAGCTTCTATGTACAAATTTTGGGCAGGTAGGTAACAACATATTTCTGACTTGTCAGGTTGTTTCACTTTCTAAAGCAGTAATTTGGGAAATGGAAAAATATATTAATAGAAGTCAACTCTTCCATATTATGTGCCAAAAGCCTCTTTAAACATGGAGCTTTTTTTCTTTACTCTTGCTGGTTTTTTTCTCTTCTTTTCCCTTTCCTTTCCCTTCTTTTCCCTTTCCTTTCCTTTCCTTTCCTTTCCTTTCCTTTCCTTTCCTTTCCTTTCCTTTCCTTTCCTTTCCTTTCCTTTCCTTTCCTTTCCTTTCCTTTCCTTTCCTTTCCTTTCCTTTCCTTTCCTTTCCTTTCCTTTCCTTTCCTTTCCTTTCCTTTCCTTTCCTTTCCTTCCTTTTCTTTTTTCTGAAAATTGCAGAATTATCACCTATTGTCATCTGCATGTATGTTCATACTTGTTTGAATGAGTCAAACATTAGTCTGTAATTTAATTGAAGGCTATAAGGTTTATGTTGGGCTGGGTGCTGAGCAGCTGCATGTTATGCCTGTGGCCCTGAATCAGAAGAAAGGGGGCAGCTTTTCAAGTGAACGTGAAGCTTTTTTTGTGAAGTAAAGTCAATGATGAAGGGGAAGGTTAGCTCTCTTCACCTTCACAAAGCCTCGTGTTATAGGTGGGAAGAGTTTGTCCACCTTGGTTTCTCTCTATGAATTGGTTACGAAAAGTTCTAAGTTTTCAGCCACTGAGGAGCTAATGTACACTGCAAGAATTACGGAAAGTTAGGAAGCCAATATGTGTTAAAAGAGCTTCCACAATTATAGTTATTCATAGACTCAAAAACATGCATTTGAAGAACTAGACATATAATATTGAGCACCATGCAAGTACATTATCTTTCTTATCCTTTAATACCATCAAAAAACCAGGCCATCATGATGATTTAATTCTTATCAGAAACCCAATTCTCTGTTTGCATTCTTTGTTGTTATATTTGATAAAATTTAAATACATCATCCTGTGTTTTACCATAAATACTGAAATGGTTTACTGGATCAGCAACTGAGTGTACCTGCTCATGTCTCTGTGGCCAATGCAGTCAGCTATAAAAGCTCATTACATTTTAAGACCTCAGTTCCCCATAAATTCAGGCAGTATGATGCAAAATCCTGCTGGATTTTTGCTTTAGGTTGTGTTTAGGTTCTTAGCTCTAAAGACCAATAAAGTTCTTCTTGCAGAAGGAGGTGGGAGGATTATGCCTCTGTGGAGGAATGGAATGACTCTGACCCAAAATTCAGTGTCTTTTAATGTTCTGCCATCAGGGTAGAGCTACCTAAAAGGAGACCCCACTCCCACATGGCTGCTGCCCTATAGCCCTCTCAGTTGTCAGCAGGACCACCCTCTAAAGAAAGCCCAGAGTGCTTCCACTGAAGACTTCAGAAAGCTTTCCAGGACAGTGCTGATTAGATTCTCAATATTTGGAAAGATGTATTACACACTATTCTAGTCCACCTTCCCTGGCTGCTCTGAGACCGCCATCAGCAGAGGGCATTGCCCAGATACCTGCCCAGACAGATGCAGCAGCCTGGAATTTCCAGTCCTATTGACCCGCTGGAAATGAACTGCCAAGAACCTTGAACAACAGCTACTGACACAAGCTGGGATTTCAGTGTCAGTAATGATCAACCCTGCACCTAAAGGGTCAGTCATGCTCCAATGACGGGTGATACCGTGAAACACAAATAAGCTATGAAAGTGTATGCTTACCCCAAATGTCCTGGTTTTCAGGTGGCAGGCACCCAACAGTAGATTTAAATAAATAAGTTTATACCTTCCATGTGTTAGCACAGCTATTTTATTACTTGGCAAAGTACTGAACGAATTCTGTTTGCTTATTTTGGTTTTACAATTATTTCTTAATTGCAAGCCATTACTGATGTATTTTAAGAACAATTTGTTTTGTCACTGGATGCTAAAGGCAAGTAAAATACTTTGCTTAGAGAAAGTTAGAAATTGCTTTATTTCTCCTGCCTTGGGAATTACAGATGTTTCAGTGTTCTTCATGCTTCCTTTGCAGACACTGGCCTTTAGCATTTGAATTATTTTAGCCCAAGGATATTAAAAAAAAAAAAAAAAAAAAAGAGCTTGCTTGGCTGCCAAATGTCAGTGCATCTTTGGGTTTAGGGAACAGCCTTGTTTTACAGGAGAAAAAAAAAAAAATTAAAAAATACCCTGGTACCAGTTAGGAACATATTAGTACAACACTAATTATAAACTGGAATGTGTCAGAATTAAATGAGTTATGATCTGGCGAGGACCTGCAAACTATAGTCAGATACTTAATAAAGTTTAGACATGCAGCTGTGAAGACTCTTGGATCCTTGCCACCTTTTATTAGAGTGGCGCCCAGCAACGCCGCTGTAGTTAAGGGTCTGTCAGCATTTCCATTATAAAACCCCATTTTTTTAGGGCTTTGTAACTTGCCCATTTTAAATCACATCAAGCTGAAACTTGACATTAAAATTGTTAGGAATAATTTCTTTTAATACAAAAATGTTATGTACATTTTTCGCTCTGTCTTTGTTTTAGATTCAGAGAGGTAAGGAAAATAAAGTAAGTATATGTCGTCATATTTTATTAGAAATTTATTTTTGTTGTACTTCAAAAAATAAAACAAAGCAGAGCTTGAGTTTGAAAAATAAATATTTTTAGCCCCTTAGGGCTGAATTCTGCTCTTGGTTTCCCACTGAGGCATAAGCAGAGAGTACAAAAGATGGCATTACATCCTAGTCTCTGAATGCACTGTCTTGAATCTGACCTGCCATTATATATGAACTAACAAGATGGTTTGAATAAAAAAACAGTTGATTATCAACATTGTGCACTCTGGGTTTTTGTGTTTCTTTTTTTGTTTTGTTTACATTTTAGATTTTACAATAGACTTTTCATTTCATTTCCTACTTGTTTTCTATCAAGGCCTCAGGTAGTTCAGTCAGATGTTTATACACGCCCAGAGCAATGCAGATTTACACCACCTGAAGACCTGCTGCTCAGCTGGTTAAACATTTTAAAAGGATTGCTTATCTCTCTGACCTCCTTATTTCTACCTTCCTTCCTGAAATGAAAGCAAGGAAAATTATTTGGAGGGATTAGGTTTTTACATCCTTACTCCTCAGTGCAATGTAATGCATATCGCTATGAAAGACCTGCGGTTCTAGTCAGGCTTCCTGTCAGCTGAGGTCACATCTCGGTTTTGCTCTGTATGTGTTATGCAGGTGGTCAGAATAGGAATCAGCTGATGAGCTTTCTTAGGGATCCTTCACTTTTTTTTTGTCGACTTCTGCTTGTCTCCTAACATATATATATATATAAATAAAGATAGTTAACTCAGACTGAAATTTACCACTTCATTGTGGTGATCACGTAAGACCAAAAAATACAAGTTTTCAGTCTAGATGAACCTGAAGATCTAGAGGGGAAATTGGGGGAGGAAGGTCTTGTAGGGATTGCGGATTATTTTTTTTGCACTGCTGTATTTGATCAGAGGGACAAAGAGCAGCTTTGTTACCCATTGGAAACATCCCAGTAATTGAGGAAATTATTCTTTCCAAGATACCATAAGTGACAGACACCTGCATATGTTGTCAAACCATCAACTGGTCTCCCTTTTTCAAGTTATGCAAGCAACTGAAACAAATGCAACATAATCAAAGATACAATAAGCAGTGATGGCTGAAGCTTTTTGTATTGGAAGTATTATATGTGTCAGCCCACAGCCAGTTCAATGGTTGCAGCCCCAGCCCAATCAGGGTCCCTGTGCACCAAATCTGGCTATTCTGGGCAACCTAGGGTCATGCAAACCTAGGTTTGCATGAAGCAAACCCAGATACTTGACCAGACATTCCCTATAGATTTACCCTTACATCTTGCTCCTGTCTCGTTAGAGATGGTCTCTCATCTCTTTAGTTGCAGCTCTGGTTTACAATCCTAAATTTGGCACACACCTTAGTTCCTCTTGTTCCCACTCCCTCTGTATCCCATGTTTAATACCTGTTCCATGCCCTCAAACTTTGTCTAAACCTGAGCATGACTGCCTGTATCCTGTCTGACAATCAGATATACTAATCATAAGGCACTGAGTATAAGTGGGTTTAGCATGGCAAATTTGAGGTCATATCAGTGGCCTTAGTGAAAGAGTAGGCTAATGTGTTTAGCTTGAGTTTGTGCTGGGCTAAAATGCATGCAGGATTGGTTACCACAGTTCAGCTGATGCTCAATAACTGGTTAATCCACTTGCTACCTGGCAATGCATCTGAGACTTACCTTTGAAAATCCAGCCTCAAGTAACTCCTCCCCCTCCTTCTTCTCCCGCCCAAATCGTCAGACGGGTGAGCATAGTCTTCAGTTCCTTCAATGATCCATCAGAAACAGATGTTAACAATCTGTGGCTTTCTAGCAAGCAAAAAATAATGACTTGGGCAGAATCAAACCTGAAGTACTGCAGCACATGCTGCATGAGGTGTCACAAGCAGCAGCAGAGGGAGTCTAACGCTGAAGTCATGGTTTTGGTGAACCATCATTCCCAGTAAATCCAACCAAGCCAAGGTCTCACCATCAGGATTCATAAAGTCAGAGAACTCAGTACACCTGGGTGTCTCATGGAGCAGTAAATTAGCACCCTTTACACAGTGTAACTTCTGCACTTTGCCATGTTGAGTTTCATTAGCCAGTGTCTCCTTTTCATTTACTTCAAGTGTTACATTATCACCCTTTAATTTACCCTTTTTATTAAGGGCTTCATTCCCACCTTCCCCAGTCCAAACAGAGCAGCTTATTGGCATTTTTGCTCAAGGTGCAAATTCAAAGGTGTAGATTATCAAAGTGCTGAGCACTGGGTTGTGTTCCAAGCAGTCCGGGAGTACTCATCAGGCAGCACCTGAAAATCAGGCAGGTTGTGTAAAATCGCCTAAAATACAAAACCATGAAGGTGACAGCTCAAACCTCCAGACCCTGGCCATGCCTCAGGGAGTGCTCCGACAGTAGAGGCATGCGAACAAAACCAACCTTACTGTGGTTGCCCCCGCTCGCTTGCCCCCCCCCAGGAGGGAGGGGACTCTGACAGTGCCAAATTCACAGCAACAGGCACCCCAATCTTCAGGCCTTTAAAGCCTGGGGAAAGCCTCTCTTTGGCCTATATACTGGTGTGTTCACTCTTTCTCCTGCAGCCAGGGGGGCATTTTCTTGCCAAGTTCAGAAGGAGCCGATTAAAAATTTTTTTGGCCTGGAAGAAAATAAGAACTTAGGCTGGCTTAAGGTGTAACAAAAAAGTCTGTATTTTTTTTTCTACTCATAATTCAAAAAGTAGCTTAAAGTCTTAATATCCAAACATTTCTAGCCCCTGAAAAGCTGCTGATAGGGGAATGCTAGAGCAAATTATTGGAGTGAGAGAGATCTTAAAACTGTGATGCTGATTGACCAGGTCAGCAGGAGCAGTTGTGGTGGAAAAGTATTTTGTTGTTGCCTTGGCAGTTGACCCCCAAGATCCTTCTCTCAGAGACCATCTTCTTGTGCTTTTTGCTCAGCACTAGTGCAAAAGAAAGGCACGGGACCGGCGCAGCCTCACATGGGAGCCAGGCGTACCCTTACGAACCACAAAGGCAGGCAGCTCTCTGAGGAGGCTCCAGTGGGCTCCAAGAGGCAAAACCACGGAGGAGAGGGATGCTGCTAGAGGGCTCAAAGATGCTTTCCGAGGAGCGCTTGCTGGGCTGGCGCAGCCCGCAGGCAGGTCCTGGGTGCAGGCCAGCAGCAGCAGGCCTTGGCGGGTGGTGGCTGTGCCCAGGGAAGCTCCTCGTACGGCCGGGGGTGATGGGCATCAGCACCTGCCTACTCATGCCCAAGCGTCAAAGGGCACAGTTAGTGTGTCACACACAGGCACACTGAAGCTGGGGGTGCTTTGTGTTTTGGGATGACAAAAAACAGAAGCAGAAGACTGAAGGAAGCAAGAAATGTGTGGTTGAGAGCCTGGGAAGTGGGTTTGAAGGGAGTACCCCTCATTTCCTACTTATCTTCTTAGTGATGTTCCTCCAGACTTTGGGAGAAATGGTTCCTAAAACTACCATAACTGACACCACACAAAGATTTCATTTAATAACTGCATTATCCTGTGACCATGGCTTTAAGATACCATGAAACAGTATCTATTATTTAACTGTGCAAAGCACTGTATAGCACAATTTTAATCATCTGGTTTTTTCATATCAAATAACTGTCTTGTTAAATTTTAAGAAGGCTCTTTGCAGCAGTACCTTTCTTCTCTCTCGAGTCACTCCTTTCAAATGACTGTGTGAGACATTTTTCTATTTCCCTGTCCAGAGCTGCTGCACAAACTGACCTCTCACTAATGCAGTGCCAATTCCATGGCTCCCAAAAGGGGATTCCTTTGTGTGAGATGTGGTGAAATTAAATGCAGAGAATACCTGTTACGGAGGAAACCAGAACCTCGGTCAGACAGCATCAGGGGACTTGACGACAGCTACGTTCCAGATCACTGCATGCAGCAGCAAGCTGCAAAGACAAGCCAAGTGCCCACACAATAATTTCCACTGATGTCACGAGGAGCAATCTGTGTGTATGCAGCAAGTCAGTAGCTGGAGCATAAAAGTCAGCCTCGCAGAAAGAAATCAGCACAGCAAGGGCCATATTGAGACAGCCTAAAATCCACCCACTTCCCTATAGATGGTGGAAGAGAAATAAATTCTGATGTCTTGAGGAAGGCCAAAGCACAGAGTGACACAGAGATAGTTATTAGGAAATACTAGGTGCAAGGGGCTGTTCAGACAGGCTCATTATTCAACATGGAAAACCCAGCAAACTGCAGAAAAGAAGCCATTTCCATGAACAGCAACTGTTGCCATCAGTATCATGGGGAACATTTAACTACCATGAATAGATAATATTTGTTTTAAATTAACATGCCCAGCTTCTTCTGCTATGCAAAGGCATTGGCTTTTTAGAGAACCATAGGGGAGGGTACAAATAACAATGCCTAGCACTGCTTAACTCTCATACAATGAACAGATGATAAAAGAAATTCCCCAGGTCACATCAGTGTATATGTCAAAGTCTGGGAAATCAATGGCACTGGAATGCTGAATGAAAAGGAGTTGGCAAAGCTGTAAAATCCTGACACCTTGAACTACCACGCATGAACAGCATGAGCCTATAGAAAACCAAAAAGTCACTGAGATAAGTTCTGGTAATGTTTTCTAGCAATCTGCCCTGTATTTATGCTTCCTAGTGAAAGGTGAGATGCAGCAACCAGGAGAATCGATCTATTACAGACCATTAGTTATTCCAGCATTTTGATCTTTCATGGTCTGATGAAGCTCTAATAAGAGACAGCTCTGTCTCTGCTGTGCAAAAACTTCCCAGGGAAGCAATCAAACAACTCCAGAGAGACTCAATTCATATTTACATTGGGGACCATTTAAACAACCCGATTAATGCAAAGAGAGTTAAATATAAATGAGTGTCACTAGAGCCCTGTAACTATTCATCCATTCTCTCTTGCTGCGTCATGCTGAGTGTCTGTAATAGCAGAACAACTAGGTGGGAGATGCCAAGGAGTCAGCCTGGCTTCTCCCATTTAAGGACACTGTACTCAGCACTCCGGGCTCAGTTGTGATTCCCACTTGCAGCTCTCTACACCACTCTGGTGGTTTAGAGGGACTTTGCCCTTCAAAGCTGCCTTCAGTGCTGCTGGCATGTCTAAATGCCTCACCACACCATTATCCTTTGGCTGCCAGAGCGGTCCTGAGCAACCGAGCATTGCTGGCTTCTCCAAGTGTCTGAACATCTTCATCTGGAGCTGGAAGGGCTCAGCCTCACTGAAGAGGACCTCAGTGTTGCAAGACTGAGCTTATTTGTGTGCTGTTTCTAACTGCCATGTAGGTCTGCAGAAAGAGAAACAACAGTGTCCCGTTCTCGGATGGATCCCATTTAAGGGAAGAATTCAGACTTGTGAGAACAACCACAGCTCGGACATGTGGCTGGTTGAAATACAGCCATTTTCCATTAGGGGAGGCTGGAACTACAAAAGATGAACATGTTTGTTTTTCATTTCATAGATACTTTATTAGGGATTTAATTTTACTACAGTACATGCTTAGGGCAGGCTGTAGATTTGAAGAAGTTTTGTTGTTGATATTTTTAATGTTCACAAATTAAGAGAGTGGCTGATTTCTGCCCCAGTTCATTAGAAGCAGAGCAGTAGATCCATCAGTGTGCTGACCCTCTGCTCCTGCCTCCTCTGCCCTATACTGGGAATGGGAATCTGACTACAACAAGAGAACAGCTACAGGGAAATGCCTCCATATTCGGGCATTTAGAGAAAACTCACACCCATAATTGCTGATGCTCAGGTTACTGTGCACATCACTAACATCTCCCTTTTCCAGCAGTTGCTACCACAGTTTCAAGGAAGCACAAAGAAGTCTGCTCAGAGCCATAGACATATGGCAGAGACATACGAAAAGTACAATGGGAACAACTTCATAACACAACCACCTCCACCTGCCTTGGCCAAAACACCTTGAAAGTGCAGCTGGAACATTTGGAGGCTTAATGAGCATTTCATCAGCTTCTCAAACCTTTTGGGGTTTTTTGCTTGCTTTTTACAGCTTGTAAGTTTAAGTGATGTATCTAGCAAAAGTACATTGTTATCTGTGCAAAACTCAGGGCAGATACATGAAGAAACGGAAAGCAGCTATGTGCTCCTCTTGTTGCCCAGTAGTCCTCGTAGGCCTGAGCTGCCTCACTGTCTCACCTTCTAAATTGTGAATGACTGTACCACATTGCTGTCATGGCTGTGGTAATCCTACTGAAACAAACCTCATTTAACAAGAAATAAGAAGGTCATAATGAAAAGTGAAAAGGCCCCTAGATGTATCAGCTGCAATATATGCCCCTGGCAGGCTGCCTGTTTTAGGAATTTCATGGAGGGAGGCATTGTTCTATAAAACTTGAGAATGTGAACATCATTGTCATCCACAACTGCAGGGACAAGGAAATTGATGCTTTTTTCCTTTGTCTGAACATGGGAATAGTTTTGCCTGCTTTAGCTGAATGGATGTGAGCTGTTCCCTCCACAGAGCTTGCATGGAACAGCAATAAAAGGTGCTGGAAATATAATCTGGTTCTGGACAATAACAAGCAAAACGTCGGAAAGAAAGTGGGGATGCCTGCTTATCTACTGTACTGCTGCTTCTGAAAACAGAGCCAAATACTGTGGGGAAATTCATGCTCTTGCATTTGCAGGACTGAGTTCTGGGCAAAGTCTCTGTGAGCAGAATCTGTTGATCTATTTTAGCTGTCAAGTAACAGATTGTGTTTTAAAGAAATTTTTCTTCTTGTGTTTTAAAGACATTTCTCTTCATATTGACCTCTGCTGTGATGATATATTATGCCCTTCAAAATGTCATGCCAGTGAATTGTATGAGATCTGACCTGGTAAAAATCCGATAATTTTTTTTATCCTGAGAAGACTAAAAGTATGTTGTAGGTAAAACGTGAATGACTAGGCACATAACTGCCTCTTTCTGGAGCACATCTGAGAAAGTGTGAACATGCCTTGTTTTCAGCATGTTTGCAAGAAGTGACAAAACTACATATTTGCTGTCCATCTTGAGAGACCCTAGGCCATAGAACAGCCCACAGCTGGGAAGTAATAACTTAAGGCCTAACATTGCCATCTACAAAATAAAATTCAGCTCCAAAATGCAGATGAACTTTGGAATGGTATCCAGAAGAGCTGTAAACTAGACTGTTTTCAGTCATCTGAAATTACACAGGTTAACTCAGCAAGGACTAAGTAAAATCTAAAAAGAGAAATTAGGAAAAACTCTCTAAGAGTTTCTCTTTTAACCAGGTCTACAAATCTTCTCCAACTCTGTCAAGTGGAGCTTGATCCAGAAGGCAAGATACGTCCTTAGACACTGCGAATAATAAAGAATGTATTCTGTATGTTTAAATATCTCAACTTCTATATCTGCAATACTGATAGCCTTCAGCAGGAGTTTGTGGGTGCTCAGCAGGTGCTCAGCTTTCAGGCGGGAGTTTGTGGGTGCTCAGCAGGTGCTCAGCTTTCAGGCTTTTGCCTTGTGTGTTTAATTATAAAAGCAGTGGAAGAGTTTTGTATATAGAAACAGCAGGTCATTCATATTAGAATAACTTAGACTTAAAGATGTCTTAGTATAACTGACAGCTGGGACACAATAGCTCTACCTCAGGCAGCTGACGTGAAAAGGCTTTGTTATTGAACAGCATCCTGACACCAGTTGGGGGAAAAGAAGAGAATTAGCTTGCCACAAAACGGTGTAAACATCGAAATAAATGCAGTGCAAATAATAAGGAAATCTGGGAAGTCTGCCAATATAATGCTGGTCGAATTGGCTAGCAAGAACAGAGGTAATCCTTGGGACACTCTTCATTGCCCAGAATTAGTTTGGATCTATGATGCCCTGAAATATTCATTGTTTCTGTTAAAGCTGTTTTATGAAATGATGACCTAGACTCCTCATAATCCACTAACACATTTACTTGTTATATGCTTTTATTGCACTCTCCTGCAGATGTTGCTGTTTCCAATTAGAGATGTAACTCCTACCACTGGCTGTTAATAACTATTTTGCCTTGAGACATATCTTATTTGCTAACTGAAAAAGGCAGGTTAATGGTGTCTGCACTATAGTATATTATTAGAAGTGATTTTGTGAAGTAAACTCCCAGTGACTCTAATCTCAGGAATGCTGACTCCTCCTGAGGTCAGTAATTGGGTATTTTGGAATTTGCCATAGCAGCAGGCCTAAGCCTGTCTTCAGTCCCCTTTGAAATTCGGACCCTGAGGTCAGCAAAATAATTGGTTCATTTGAACAGAAAATCAGAAAGTGAAGGGTCCACTTTTCCCCTAGTGTCTAACTTCCAATTCACCAAACAGATTTTGAGATGTTCCTCTCTCCTTTAGATAACACAACAAAGTCAGGCACTGTCCAGTTTAATTTCCACAGAGCTCCTTGCCACTTTGCACTCCCTGCCTGAAGCTCTTAAGTCTTCGGTTTGTCATGAATCCCAGACAGCTAGCGTAGCAAAGCATGGTTACTCTCTCTATGTACACTAGAAACACTTTTTGCTTTCACTGTTTGACCATTACAACAGCACAAGATCTATTTCAGCCTTTTCCTTTCAGTTTTCATCCAGTTTTGTATAGTCAAAAGTTCTCCCTATTGCCCTCAAAGTGTAGCTTCGATGGCCTCAACGACTTGCTTTTGAACTGCCCTACGGCTTTGGTCTCAAGGTCTTTATTATGAAGGAATTTGGCTATAATTTTTGATCAGGAGTCATCCTGTTTCTCCAAACAGTGTTTGAAATTAGAGTTGCTTATCCATATTCACTGCCCTATGCTCTTTGACATCTGTTACCAAGTAAATCTTTAGGGTTGATGATGTCAACAGAATAGTAGAACAAGGCCAGGATAAGTGAAGACTTCAGTGTATCCTTCACTAATGAAAACACTAAATATAGTTGAACTTGCTTTGAACAACACAACCTAAGTAAGCCATAATCATCCCTTATCTCAAATGGAAAAAAAACCAAACGTGCAGGATAAACACTGTGGAGTGGGAAACACACAGCAGTTTAGCTACTATTTCTGCAAAACTAAAAATATATGATCTTCCCGTCAGTAACTCAATGCACATGGTTGCTTTACAATTTCAAACATGTAACAATTGAATAAAGAGCACCAAATATATGTGGTCCTGTCCAAAGGTCTTCCAAGGGAGAAAAGTGCTACATTGGATCTAGGTAGCGTTATGATTACCAGCACTCCAGAGCAGAGATACTCCCAGTATAGCTCATGTTAACAGTAGATGCCAGATCAGGTTCCCACCAACAACCAGGCTGTGCTTGGAAAAGGTTGGAAATTATCAGGAATGAGTTTTGAGTCCTTGATCTGAAGGTCAGTCTAGTATCACCTTGATGTGAGTTACACCAGAACACTAGTTTAATACAAATTTTTTGGACTAATTTTAATAAAGTAATAATAATAATAGTTTATGCTTGTAAGGACAAATTTTGAAATTCTGGCTTGATTTTTGCTCAGATCTCTTTGAGAAAAAAATCTCCTTTTGTGTTTTCTGTACCTTAGTTATTTTCACTTTTTTTCCCCTCTTTTTTCTTTTTTGCCTTAAGGTGGTTTTCATTACTAATGTCATCTTTGTAAACTATAAATGCTTCCCTGCTGAAAGGAATGAAAAACGATTTTGCAAGTGGGAATGCCATAAGCAGGGACAGACACTGGAATTTTTCCCATATTTTTCTCATTTGCCATTGTTTTTTGGTTTGGTTTTTTTTTTTCCCTGTGTTTCTTATGACTTAAATTTTCATTTTCCAAGAAGTTCTGTAAGTTTTTATTCCTGCCAGATTCTGTTCTGGTCAACAACAGAGCCTGAATCAGGATTGTGGATTCTCTGCAATCTTCACCACCCACACTTTATGTGCTTTGTGATTATGACAATGTCTATTTTGAATTGTTAAGCACCTCAAACTACACACATTATAAGGCTAAAGTTATGGAGCCTTTGCATACTTCTTAGGTCATTTTAGAAAGGATATTAAAAACCAGCCTGTTCCTAAAAACACTTATGTTCTTCCAAGCATTACTACTAATAAAGAAAGGTATTACAATGCAACTATAATACCAATTGTTTTCTTTGTCGCTAAGATTCCTGGCTCTCTATACTCTGCTGTGCATTTCTTCTTTGAAGCCTGGTAATTCAATCAAAAAAAAGGAGCCAGATTGTGGATCTATGAAGAAGAAAGCAACCCCACAGCAGGTGGGGTTTTCACAGGAATGCCTATAAAATCCTCACTACTGAAAGCAACAACAGGATACCCAAATTACCCAGTACTGGAGATTTGTTATGGCAGTCAGCTTTCTGTCAATACAACAGGGAATCGGCTACATAACAGAAACAAAAATCCAGAGGATGTTTGCTAGGCACCAAACTGCTGATTTACTGTTTCTACCTGTGGGTTCTGACTCTGAAAGTGAATTGCATCTGGCACAATTTGGGGGGCTGGGGACAAGGTTGCTGTTACAACATACCGCTCCCACACCAGTACAGCGACCAGGCTGGCTCATGCCACGCAGATTAACTGGAAGCCAATCGATTTTATGTTGGCTGACAGCTTTCCAAGGGGTTACTTTGACAGCCTGGGATTGCTAAGGAAGAATAGAGCCTGAAAATGCCCACCTCTCTTGGACAAGTTCCCACTGTGGGTGACTGGGTAGGGGCTGGTATGGTGACAGTACCATGAAGCGATCAAATTCTGCGGTCAGAGCTAGTGGTTTTCTGATGCTTTTTGTGCCTAGCAAGCTGCATAAATCAGCCAAAGGGGAGGCAGGACCTGCCTCATGGGAGGAGCGACCACCGAAGATGGTCTGGGGAAAAGATGACTTCCACACTTGGGGTCTGCCAAAGCTTTCCACATAAAAAGTGAAAAGCAAACAGAAATGTACCCAGACCTGCTGGATGCTATTGGTTACCATCATTCCTGACTCCTGCAGTGTTAATGATTCCATGGACACTTTTTTCTGTCTGGCAATCTTTGCCTTGGCTCCTTTTTGGAAATAAATCCTTTGTTCTTAACTCCTCTGTTTCTGTGTTGGTTCAACTAAGATTTCTGTGGGAAAGTTTGAGATTTTCTTTTATTTCACTGGCAATGTTTCACCTTTTCCCCTGCCCCCTCCTCATTTTTTTGGACAGATTTCATTTCCCAAACAGATGTCTCTCGTTTCTGAAAACAACATCTACATACTCAAGATTTCTTTCTTTTCCTCTACTTCTCACTCTTTTTCTCTCTTCTTCTTTCTTGCTTTCTTTCTAACCTAAATCTCTGTGAATGTTTCACAGCTCTGTTCTGAAAAACTACTTTGTAAATTATGATTTATAATGTCTTTTCTACCACTCCATGCCTGCAAACATGCACACCAGAGCCCCCGAAGGCTGAATATGCATGTAACAGCATAATAACAGAGCTTCTACATAATCATCCACATAGGCAATTAGGGTATGTATGCATACAGATGCCCAGCAACAGGTGCATAGGCATATTCCTTACATCCAGAGCCTGAGACTTTGGACCATTCCAGTGAGAGGCTGGCAAGCTGCAGGGCCCTGCTGCTGCTTGGGAAGCAGATGGTACAAGCTGAACAACCGTACTTACGAGGAACACTGCTTCAGCGTTTGGTACAGCCCAGCCTTCGCGCTGCCCTACGTATGCATGTGATGGGCTAAACTGGGCAGGCAGAAAGAATTTAACTTTTGTTGTAGGATGTGCAGGTGTATGGTTGCTGACAGTCCACACACAAAGTACTTTGCAGCCCATTTTTTTACCCTACAACCAGTTAGCAGCTGTGCCCAAGAGAATGACTCCCTGTGACACATAGCCAGGGATGTAAGTACCCATATTTTGAGATACTCGAATGTTTTTTTAGTTAGAACAATTCCAGGTCAGATTTTCAAAGCTGAACTTTGAGTATTGATCTCCTCTTCAATTCATGTCCTTGATATCAATAGGCCTTGGGTTTCTTGAGATGTGCTAGGTACCTAAGTAACACTGAGGATCTGTGAAATACAAGCATAACCAAGACCTCGCATAGACAGCTAGCAAGGTCTTGGTTATGCTCATATTTTGCATATGTCCCAGGAGAGCTGAGGCCTGGACTTCTACACAGGAGCACTGCTAGCAGAGGCACTTCAAGTCTGGCTTCCCCAGTGCTAAGTTGCACAAACACATGCTTGGCACTGAACTCATTAACAAATGAGGGCAACAGGATCTCTGAATGTTTCTAGGCTCTCCAGAGCCTTTGAACCTGGCTGGGGTGGAAAGGGCATGAGCAGCACTCTTTGGCTGGGAGCTCTGGGCCAGGCACGGCAAGGAGGACTCCTGTCTACCTCAAAGATTGTAACCTGCGTACACATTTACAAAAAGCCATCCACATCCTTCCTTCTAACCTGTAGGTGTCATTGGCAAACTTGAGGTTGGTCAGTTTTGGTCAGATACTTAAACCCTCTCCTTGTAGGCTCATAAGTATCTGCACAGTGCCACAAAGATAAAGACATGTTCTGTGCATATGGGGTTTGTAGGAACATGAATGTATTATGGAAAGAAGCCTTCATTGGCTTCATGGTCCATTTCTGGTGCCCAACTTATTTTTAAGCTACTGAAGTCATGGCAGGACTAAGGAGAAGAGTCATGTGTCTATCACTGAGGAAAACCAGTTCCATTTGTCCCACACATCCCCCTCATCATGTGCCTGGCTTCCCACAGGCAGCACTGCCTTGGGATGTCAAGGAAAAGGGAAGGAGAAACAGAAGTCTGCTTTTATTTAAACCTACTTAAAAGAGAGAATACATTTAGGTGACCTATTCTGAAGCTGTTTAAGTCCATTCCAAGAGGTTGACTGCACAGCTTGTGTAGAAAGCAGCTGCCAACTTTTCTTACTTTTTTTCCCTCCCCTTATCAAATCTTTTCATAATCTGTAGCCAGAGTGCAAGGATGCCACCTCACACTTATTTCAAGGTTTGTCCTTTGGATATTGAAAACAGCTGCCTGCCTCTGCCTAAGGAGCAGAGCAAAGCCTGCCCAGCAAATGGGAAAAGCAAGCAACAAAATCTCTATGGAGATGATAGCTGGAGTGAGAGTGTATGTTTATAGCATAGTAACAAGCTCACGTTGGGTCCCATTTTTTTCTCCAGTTAGGTCCATCTTCCAATGCAATGCAAATGCACACACAAAAACTAAGAAGTGGTCTGTGCAGTGTACTAAAAACCATTTAGTAAGAGCAAATAAGAAGATTAGTCTCTCCTCTTAATCCTAGCATCTATTTCCCTATGTTTCTGCGTGAGAATCAACATGTCAGCACAATGTCAGCAAAACTGCTTTAACTGAATGATACAGTGATGCAGGAAGGGGAGAAAAGCAATATGTCACTTCTTCAATTTTATGCAGTCCACCAGCATGTGCCAAAGTGCCTTGGAAAGGCCCAAGAAATCAAATAGGCTTCAGCACATTGCAGGACTGGGACACAACACACTGTGTAATCGTAGCTGTATAAGCACATTTTGACCCTTTCTGAGACACTTTAGATTAACTAAGCTCCCATTCTCATCAGTACTATTTTGTAAAATCAAGCTGCAATACTTCTGGCAGATTTTCATCAGCTCTCTGTAGACACAAAAGGATGAGCAAGGTTGCCTTGCATTGGTGTTAAAGCATTTTCATAGACAGAACCAAATTTTTCAAATACAACTGAGGCTTTCTTTATTTTATCAGTAGAAGAACAATCAGGGCTATAGAGGCATATGTGTAGGGTGGGAACTGAGTGTGCAATTTAGTCCAAGTCAGACATCAGCCCCCAGCTAGTTTGTCACCACAGAACTGTGGGACTCAGTTCTCTGTACAGCCGGAGAGCACGAACATTTTACACAAGGGAGAGTTTGGGCTGACCCTAAGTAATCCTTAAACTTTGTATAGCTGCACATGGATGGAATTGACTATATAAGTGTAATTGCAAAAGAAAAAATAATTGGCCAAAAATCAGTCAAAATTAAATATTTCAGTTCATTGGATTCCTTGGCTTATAGAAAGAAGAAAATGTTCCTGGAAACAGGGAGTCACTTTGACACTCTGTTGTTCGTGACTTGGAAGTGCCTTCTGAAATACTGGGTACAGCCCAATCTGCAGAGCTTTCATGAGTCTAATGTATGAGTCCGCATCATCCCTAAGTTCATGAGGGACTCATAATGTTGTACATTAGCATGTACAACAGCTTTCACAAGTCCTGTAGACAAAATAAGAAATGTATGTTTTTGTAAATGCATTACTCATACTTTTTTTTTTCCCAGAAGAAAAAATGTGGAATTTATGTCAGCTGTGTTCAGGTGGTGATCACTGAAATAGATTTCTGTCACAAAAAAAAGTTCTGGACATCTTCTCCATGCTGGATAAGGCTACTGAAGTTGTAGGTCCTCTGAGGAAAAAAATCAGGGTGTGTCCTGAGGGTGGGAATGATGCATGCAATGGCAGGAAGAGCATCCAAAAATATATTTACCAGAAAAAGGGAAAACAAAAATATATAGAAGATAGGAAGAGTGTCCAATTGGAACAGCACTGTCAGTGGGGACTCTGCTGGTCTAACACATAACAGAGCTGTAGGCACGAGGCTCTCTGCCTCTTCATTTTTATTTGGAAAAGAAAAGATGCCTGTTGCCAGGATCATCAGAGATCATTATTCTTCATTAAAGGCATGAGACCTTGGAAAAACCTGCCCAGCTCATTTTTTAAAAACAAAAACAAATAAGCGCTGCAAGTGCCTAAAGGGAGGATAAGGTTACTTATTGTTGCTGAAAAATTCATTTGGTGCCACGTCAAAGCAGCAGTAGGTATATTTTAAAGTGACAGGTCTAAAAAATATTGTTCTTGCTCCCACCTGCCCCTGAACTCTCTCCACTCCAAAAGAAGCATTCTCTGTTGGTCCCCAATTAGTGAGCTGGAGTACTTAAAATTCAAACAAGGACCTTCTTCTCCCTCTCATACTCATTAGCTCACTCCAGCCCTCCTTAGTCAAGGGATTTTCTAAAGAGTCCATTTAGGAGTGCTAATAATAGTAATTAGAGGTCGAGAAACCATCTTGAAACTTGACCCAAATTTTCATCCAAAACTTGAAATGAACACAAACCCTTTCCGAGTTTTGAAGGAGTTGGGAACTCCTTCAAAGAAGTTCATGACTTGGAAATTTTCTTTTTAAAATGTTGTTTCATTCCTGCATACCAAGCCCTTGAAAAATTATCTAAGCAGAGAGGCTGCTTTTTAGGAAACTTCTAGAAGTGTTTGTTGTGCTGTTCTTTTGCGCCTGCTCGAAATGCATGAAGTATTACTGAGTCTATTGTAAACCATGGGCCTCTTTTCTCCCTCGTTCGCATTTATTCTATGCCAATGGGATGATATTAAATTACGTCCTGCACCTCCCAGGAGTCCAAGCTTTCTTTACACTACCTTTTTAATGTCACAGATTCCAGGCTGCCCCAGTCTCCTGCAGATAGCAACAACAGCCCAGTAGCTGCTTTGATATACAGCTTTTCTGCACAGCTCAGTGTGTTCCAGTCTGTAGCTCAAATCAGTTAAAGCAGCGAATGGCCCAGCCATTCCTCTTTCTTTCACGATAGAACATTCAGCTCTGCATTGCCAGTGCTCAGCTAGGGTGGCTACTGCAGCCTCTATGCACAGGACAGATGCAAAAAGCCATACTAGGAGCTAAATTCTGGTTCACTGGCTTCAGCAGAAGTTACTCCTGGATCCTGGGGCAAATAAAAGAGCAGTAAGGTCCAATGCTTCTAGTGATGGTTTTGCACCATCCACATCTGTCTTTCTCATTTATCTGTCTTCAGGTAAACAGGGCATCTCCAGAAAGAGATAAGAATCAAGCCTTAACCAGGCAACACATAGTCTTTTCAGCACTCAGAGAAAACTGAGCCTTCTATAACTGGATTTACGTGAGAATAATTTAGATCTTGAACTACACACTGACCTTCTACAAATATTACTAACCTTTTTTAGCTATAATGCAAGCACTGGGTCTCATTATGACCTTTCACTGCCTGAATGGTTTGTCTTATAAGTCTTATTTTATGGCCATTCCTTAAAGCTTCTAAAAATTTATTATATATTTTCAATTCTGGCAGATTACTCTGGAACAAAAGGATTCTATATCTTGCAAAGGACTTTTAAAGTCATTGGCATGTTTTGCCTTGTAATTTGGGTAAAATAAGAACAGTTTTGAACCTTCAGCTGCAGTTCAAACCTGAACCAAAGTTTGTCTGAGATTCATAACACCTTGAACAACTTTACATGTGATTCATTATCAGAAGCAGACCTGGTCCAAATTTGGAATTTCTTACTGCAAGGATATTGTAATATTTGGTTTGTCCCGAACTGAAACAAAATGTCAAAAAGGCAAAACAATGTACAGAATGAAAAGTGGATAAAAGACTGATTCAGAAATATTAAAACATTTCATTTTGAAAATGTCAAAAAAATTGTTCTGGAAATGTCTAAATGTTTCATTTAAGAATTCACCATCCAGATGGAACATTTCAGCATTCTTAAACCCAAATAATTCATATCTGGCTGGGCTTACCCAGGCCTCTTTGTATCAAATATGATCACTTGTTGGAAAGAAAGCTGTTGCTTCTAAATGGTGCATGAACTATGTACTCTTTTAAAAAGGTCCTGTTTATACTCAGATTATGTGAACATCTTTTCTTTCAGTATCTAGTCACAAAATGTTTCTATTATGTAGATTCTCAGATAAGGTGTGCCTCCTGGTAAAAAAGAGAAGGAAAACTAAATCATCAACTATGTAAAAATGCAAAAAATGTAGCTGTAGCTGGGTTTTGTTTACTAATGCATACTATTTAAGAAGCACTGGGATTCCAGCATGTCTGTGATTAAAGCTGATGAAAGTTTAGAGCAAGAATAGAAGCAGCTTTACAGAGAACCATCCAAGTTTTATACAGGCTTTGCAAAGCATTTCTGAAAATGTTATTCTTCAAAGCATAAAATATATGCAGATGTATATGTATGCAGTATAAACTCGCCCTGCCTTTCCTCTTCTCATTTCCCTTGCTATTCTAAAACATTATTTGTGATGGGGTCAGATTACATTAAATTGCATTTGTACTACATTTCTGTAGTATTGGACCATGCTTCCATAAGTATTTTTTGAAGACAATGCCTTTTTCTCAGAGACCATAATGGGATATTGACTTGAAGATCTTTTTTCGGACAATGGCCTTTTGATTAAAAGTGCCTTTTCATTAAAAAATTTAATGTCTTTACGAATTGTTTAACTAAGGCAATTTTTAATTACCGAGCAGTTTTTATTTTTCAAATATCCCTTGTACAGTCAATATGATCTCTGCCTTAGCACCAGGTATTAGTGCTTTAAGTAATAAACTCCCAACTTGCTGCCAGATTGATATTATTCCTCTAGGTTTTAGAGGAAAAAAAAAAATAGAAATTCGATTCGTTGATTGATCTCTCTATCAGATACCATTGCAAAAACCATACTTGAAATCTTCTAACTGCATAATGGATGACATGAATGTTAAGAGTAAGCAAGCACGGGATCAGTTGCAATTAGTGTGTGTTTTACGCATAGTTCCAACCTTAAATGAATAATAACCTGCCTCAACATATTACTTCCACTAAAACCAATAGCAGTTTGGATTTTGTGAGGCCACACACTTGCAAAAGTCATGAAAATATTCTGTCTAAACAAGAATCTCAATAAGAATTATTCATGGCAGATAATAGTAAATTCATATTTTCCCTGCCATCTTGAAGAGCTGTTCTACAAAGACAGACAGGAAGCTTGATTAATGCAATTTTTATGCAATAATCAAGAAAATCTGAATGTTAGTAAGCCACTCCTGGTCTCCCACAATTGATTTCCCTCTCATTTTCATTGCTGCAAATCAAGAGCTGCTCCACTGCACTCAAGAGAAGTATAAAATCAGGGCAAGGTGAATCAGGCTGTGGATAACCCATGCTTTGCAGCACACAGACTTCACAGCCTTATAACCAGTTTGTAAGATTTATTAGACTTTGAGGGGTAGGCTGTGGACAAACTAAGCTTTGAGCACAAGACAGCATGCACTTGACCCACTGTAACTGCACTCAGTAACATCTTTGCTGATCAGCAGTCCCTGACTGAACATACAGTCCTAATCCTGTTGGCCAACAGAAGATGTACTTTTATCTCACAGTGTGAGTATCACGTACTGGTCTGCATAGCCAAAAAGGTTTGTGTAAAAGCTTTTATAGCTTCATATGTTCAGTCCCACATCCCAAATCAAGCTGATAATTATAAGGTATCAAAATCTTGAGTTCTTGTCCTTTTTTCAGATATTTTTTTAATTTGGTATCATTATAGTATCTAGTTTAGAACACTAGGATGGGAATGAGGAATAGGATCAAATGGTACCTGCCAGTGCCTGCTTGCTTCTGCCAGTGCCCTGGAGCCTACTGGGTGCACAAAGGCCTCTGCTTTCAGCCACGTAGCTACTGCAGTGGGCTAACTCACTAACTTCAGTATAGCCAACAAAAGTCAAAGCATCTCCTGATTTTACACATCAAGCTCTCTGGCACTGTGGCTATATTTGCATGGCTTCTGATCTTTATCAGGGATTGTATAAACAGCAAATGGCAGTCGTGATTGCAAGTGGTGTGACCCATGATTCTTGAACCCTGGGACTGGCACATACAGCTACCCTATGGATTCCCCTCAGAGCAAGGACAGATAAAGGCTGACTGTGATACAGTATTAGAAATCCTGCTATATATCCAAGCTCTATGGGTCTGACTAACAATGAGCAAATAGGGGTATTTATTCCAGCAGCTGAGGCGTAGACAATTTGGATGATATGGGAATGAATTAGCTGAGTAACTCTCAGCCTTACGTTTTCACTCCTTCTGAGGTACATACTCTCCCACTCTCCCTACCAAGCCTGTCCCAGACATAATTATCTTCTCTAAAGATTCACGAGGGTCTGTGTGCAGAATTGACAGCAGAGAGGAAATACCAACTGCACAAACATGAAGCCAGGGCAGTTTTGAACATTTTGAATATGTTAAGGCCAGCAGCATCCTCATTAAACTCTGATTAGCAAGTGGACTTGATCCAGGCTAATTCACAGCTGAATGGGATTTTTCTTCTTTTTTTTTTTTTTTTTCACTGCTAGTTTATCAGAGGTAGGCAATTAAGAGCTCACACACCTCCGGGTCTTGTAGTTTTTTTGAAGCAGGGATCTCATACCAGCCTTGCAATAAAGCCTTATTGTCCTTGGGACAATATTCTCCACTAATCTCACTTCTGGCAATTTACTTTTTCTTGCTGAGCAGATTTAGAAACAAAAAACCTTGAAAGGGCATGGGAGGAGGAATACTCTAGGGCTATCTAATCCCATCCCCAAAGTGGGAGTTTTCCATTCAGCTTCTCTTTTAATGAGCACTGGATAAATAAACTTTTACTGCAACACTACTTTGATTCAAGAGGCCTATGAGGACCCAATTATGCATCCAGTGGGAGCGGGGTGGCGATCTGGTTTTCAAAGCAAATGCAATGTAGCAACACAGGCCCCTTGTAATTATGGCTTCCCTACAAATTTATAAACCCAGAGGTGAGCTTTGCTTTGGTTGATTGTTTAAATGCAATTATTACCTTTCTTTCACTTTCAACTTGTTAATAAAGCTTTCCCAAATGCAGTGCTTGGAGTTATTCTTCCTGAGCCCTAGGATCCCAAAGGTTTAAGTGGAAACCAATCGTCTGCTTCACTGAAAGAGACATAGTCAGGTCTGGTCAAAGATTAGCTGAGGAGCCAAAATGTTTGACAAACACACTGAGGGGGCCACATCCTATTTTCCACCTGAGAAAGAGAGAGGGAGAGGTAGACAGAAGGAAGCTAAAGAAGGAGACAGGGAGTGACTCAGAGAACAGAAAGGAAGAAACACTAATTGAACAGCAGCCTGGCTCATGGGAAGCACCCTGTTTATGTCATTTGTCTTCCTTTGCAGCTTTCAATATTGCACTCAGAGCACTAAGGTGTGTTTTCCTCTAAAGTGCATGGAGATTTGTCTACAACCTAACCCTGTTTAAAAAAAGGAGGGGGGACAGGTGTGCTCAATGACACATTTTGCAGTCCTGGTCCCCCAAAAGCCTATGTTCAGTGGGTCACAAGGAAAAGGGCTCCCTTCCCACTTCTAGGCTCCCCAGGCGGATGGGAGCAGTGAAGCAAGTGTGGCTATGACATGTAGGTGGAGGCATGGGATATATTGCATTGCATGTATGTCCAGCTTGAGGGAACCAAGACAGTTACTTTAGCTCCTTGCATTATAAGGACTTGTCAAAGTTTTTATGGATACAGACATATATGAGAGTTTCAGGCTTAAATTTATATTAATATATAATGTGCTTTACATATGATATAAATACAGTCTACATGTGCTATAAGTACATCATAATATGCTTTACTTATTGAAGCTATATGAGATGACCTATTATATACACAAGTAATATGACATAACCAGTTTCATATCATTCAAGCACATTAGCCTGACATATGTAGAGCTGAGTTAGAAAAATCATTTATTTGTTGAAAATGCAGTTTCTTAGCATGGCAACCATTCATGACTTAGTCCTTGTGGTGATTTGTGGGATTTGCAAAGGTATACTTTTTCAATTGCTGTTGATGTTAATGGAGTTATGATATTGCTGTCTATTTTAATGCCTCTATCAAGAGCTTGCAGTATACATTACATCACTCCCAGAATAGATACAGTGAAGATCCACTGGACTAACAGAAAGACATGCTAAAGAAAAGAGAAGCAATCGCCCTTCCTCCCGTACAGAGGAAGAATTTTGCAAAAGGCAAGTCATGAAGCACAAGATGAGCTAAAGCCAGACAATCTCACACAGTCATACAAGATGTTACCTGCAAGAAAAAGGGAATGGAGAGGCTCAGGGAATGGCTTTGCACTGGAAACAGCAAAGCAAGGTGGACAAGACAAATCATGGTTCAGAGCACATGGTATGAGCTGTACTGAGGACTGCAGCTTGACCCCATGACATACACTGGTTTAGAGCAGCAAGGGAACTGGAAAGGGAAAGACAGGGGGAGTTTATACTGCATATACATGCATCTGCATATATTTAATCCTGTAAAAAATGTTTTCAGAAATGCCCTGTGTGTATGCACATATGTATTCATGTGTGTCCAAGTCTACTTTCTTTCATCAAGTGTCTCTCAAAGGTTAAACAGTATGTAAAATATTACAGGAGATTTTTGAAAGGGTGTTTTTTTCACTGTGTCAGAGTTTGAGGATTCAGCATTAGTCTCAGGAAGACAGCAAGCTGAAACTGTAAGTCATAGTTCCCAGGAAATTATGCTATATAGTGGACTTCTGTGCCCAAGTATATTTGTAGAGACCCCAGCCAGGAGCTGCTCCTGGACTCCTTTCAGACTCCAGGGGCTTAAAGCATATGGCATCTAGCAGATCTTGAAGCCAAGCACAAAAAGAGTGGTTATCTGAAAAAGAGTGACACTTCTACTAGCTCTGCAGCAGAACAGTTCCTGCTGAATGACTTTGATTCTTCAGAAAAAGAAAAAAAAAAAGGAAAAAAACACAAACAAAACAAAACAACAACAAAAAAAAAACAAACAGAAAAAAATTTGCAAGTGATTATTTAAAATCTCCAAAACATTTCAGTTTAGGAATTCACATGGAGACACAGATTCATGCTCTAGTCACAACATTGCAGAAAGGAAGCCGCTCTGTGCCCACAGGAGGTGACTCGGATACCTTCTCTCTGATTTGCAAGCAATACTTAATTTTCAAGAACAAGCTGCAGCATATCCTCATACTGTACTGGATTCCCTCAATAAGTGTGTGAAAGGTGTCCATCTCTCCAGGTAGGGTCCCTAGCCACCAATGCATGGTGTCATTCTTTCTTTCTCTTGCATAATGGAATAACAAGGGCATGAGAAGAGCCTGAGGTTACAGCCGGTTTCCTGCCCTTGTCACTTTAGGTGAACACTGGAATAACAGCAGCTTGTTTTCTAATGTGTTTTCTTTGTTTCTAACAGTAAGAGATAAAATCTCTTAAGAGGTGCAAGCTTGACTGCAGTTAACAGCTATAGACAGTAGAATAGGGGCACAGGCATCCTTTCCTGAAACTCAGGTTGGCTTCTAGATGAGTAGGACTCTGAATGTGAATAAAACTCAGGGTGCTCCCGAGCGCAATCAGGTGATAGGAAATTTCCACTGAACTGCTATTGAGGATTCAGGACAGTTGGCCAATTCAGTGTGTGTGGCTGCTTGAATGTGAAACTCTCCTAGGCTAAAAAACAACTGTTCCAAAATGCTGAGCTGTCCTGTGGGCACCCATCTCAGAAGGACCTTACTCTTTTCTGACGTTTTCCATGATAGGAAACTACACAACACCATTATGAGCTATTACAACCTGGAAAAGCCTTAGCTTTCTAAAACACTGAGACAGAAGGGGGGAACTGTATGTATTTGGCATACTCTTTTTTTGTGACTGGCGGTAGACACCACCCACCTGATCCTGGTCTGCAGTCCACTGACCATCCATGTTTCCTTTGTGAACCCAAAGTAAGCTTTAGAGCCCCTTTGCCATGTTAAAAAAAATAATCCAGCAACTGCTTTGCACTACATGCAGCATTCCTTCAAGAACAAGAACTTCAGGGATTTGCCAAGTTCAGATTTTAATCAAATGTAATGTGACAAACTAAGAACTACCAGATGAGACCTGTTTCTCATCTTCTCCTTCTAAAAAGAGTTCACAAGCATCAGCCATGGGTTTGGCAAGGAGGATGGTGCATCTAGTGACTGGAGCTGAGCATGCTCATAGTCCCTGGCCTCTGGAGGATTCAGTATGCGCAGTTGATCTCTCACTGCTTCCACTTAGGTGTCTCAGTTTCTGATTTTAGTAGTGTGGTCAGTAACAGCAGTGTGGTCATCTTGTTCCTGCCCACACTGGATACCTGCAGGGTATCAGAGCTCAGCCCCTAGCTCAGCTAGGACAAGTTTGCTGGTAGAGCGATCTCTTTTTTTCAGTGGTCTCCTTTTAACTTCCAGAATCAGATTCACTGAATCAGATGATCCTTGCACACACCCAGATACAAACTTGTTAAAAAAAATGCGAACACATAAATAAAAGTGCCTATCTATAGCCCAGTTATATAGCATATCAGTTAATATTTCCTTATTCTACTTGGGGCTCTCCCCCTTGCCTCCACCAGACTCCCTGAATCACTACATGGAAGAGTATCATCTGCCAACATCCAGTCTTACAATTTTAGTCTCTTTTGACATGAAACTCCAGCTTCAGTAGCCAAGATGCAGGAAGGTAAAGGCATGAATGTGCAGTAATATTCTGCATACTGTATTCACTCCCTTTACATGACATCAGATGTGATTAATTGTGAACTTCTGGTCAGAAAGCTGTCAGAAGGGGAGTAATTTACCTCAAGAAGCAGCTATTACCATCCTATTTTAGTCAAACTTCATTGTCTTTTCCTCCTAGGCTGGCTATCCACTGCTACTTTTTTCCCTCCTCCTCTAAGCTACACTGCTTTGTCATCAGCTCTGGGTCCCAGCTTCAGCAACAGCAGTGCCTCACAGGAACTGCTGAACCACATCCACAGTAAGATCCCAGTGCTCAGAGGTGTGGTTAAACCAATTGTTAATCCAAATTAGATCATACTATCCCTGAACATTGGAAAGGAAAATAGTTTCTTAAAGTAAAAGCAAACCTATTTTTAGGGGATACTATACCTGATTAAAAAATTTTGCAACCAAAGAACCCCATCTTATTCAAATCCTTATGGCTGGTACAGGCAGTGTAACACCAGAAAGGATTCTGAGGGGAAAACTTCTTTCACCTTTGCAAAGAATGGAAAATGAAAGCATAAAAGCAAATGAAGCCTAAACTTTTTATGGGGTTCTGATGGCACTACACTGCATCTTTAAGGGCCTGGCAGCCTATCAGCAGGTTCATTAAACATGCAAAGTCAGTCTAATCACACAGAGAATTTCATCCAGATTTGACATAGGCTGTTTTTTTTAAAATGTGAGCAACTGTGATTTAATTCATTAACCAGTTTGTCAAATCATGGTTGATCAAGGGTATACCAGGGGAAATTTGAAGTATGAAAGGTTACACATGCTCATTCTGCCTGTAATATCAAAGATGAAACATACCCAAATAGAGAAGAGACAAGTTACACGGAGTGGAAATGTTGGTTATTTTCCAAACCAGGTTACATGTGAAGTGCATGAAGAGAAGGGTTCACCTTTGCTTTTGGAAATATCAAATCGTGTCTAGCTATATGAAAAGATTTTGGCCAGGTTAGTGGAAATAGCTTGAAATCACTTCTTTTTTTAAAGTCTCTACCATCTTTACTAACTGAAATCTTTCCAAATGCAGTATGCTTTCATGAGCTAGAAGACCTTGAATAATAAATACTTCAGGAATGGGAAACTGCTTATTTAGAAAAAAAAAAGAATGAGAAAATGCACTTCTTCCAAATTCCAGTAATAGTGGCCATATGCTGATTTAAATCTTCAGATTTCAGCCATCAGCCTTTACTCCTCAAATACAAAGGTGATGTGCTCCATGATGGCCAAGAGTAGTTATATACTAAGTCTGATTTTCAGAGGCATTGTGTTTTAGCAATTCCAGTAAAGTCAGCAAGACTGGATAGGTGTTTTGTAGTTGTGAAATCCAGTCTTATGTTTTGCAGCCATTTGAAGGGGTATCTCCAGTTATAATTTCACCTAGCTCTAAAAACAGTGTGAAAAATACATTTCCTTCCCAAAATAACACAAATGTTTTAAATTATTCAAATGAGTCAACTATTTAGAATCTAATTTACCTTTAACTTGCTTTGCTATGTTTATTTAGTGTTTGCCTTTCAGCTGGGACCTAGCCATTTTATTAGCCAATTTTGGTTTTGAGTTCAGTAATAACATGATCAGAAATAGTGCATACAACAGAGGAAAATCTGGACCCCAATCTTTTTTTTTTTTCTTTTAACATCTGTTTTCATTGTATTTGGGAGGGGAGAAGAAATAATTCTGTTGCTCTTATACTGTGTTAAGTTTTTCCTGAAGCTTTAATTTGTGAAAAGATTTCCCTTTTCTTTGAAATTGCAATGCAATGCAAACTCTGCCAGATCAAGCTCACAGCATCCTTCTCCTAACTATCCTGTCTGCCAGCTCTTTTTATGTCCTAGGATATGCTATACACATCAGAAAGATGTAAGGAAAAGAGAGGCAGTGAGCAAGAGTAACCAGCCAAACATCACACCCCAAAGGGCAGCTTGAGGTAAACCAGAACAAATGAAAAAAAAAAACCAAACAAACAAACCTGAGTTCCTTTCTGCCACCTTTCCTAGGATGCCTATTTTTTTCCTCATGTAATCATCCATTAGCTTCACACAGCAAAAAGAGACAGCTGAAAAAACCACAATCAAAAGAAAAACATGACAGAGAGTTTTGACAACCATAGAAAAACAGTTTAAAACAAGTTGAGTTTATACAGAGAATTCTTTAGGCTCTGTTCATAGATAGAGTTATGCTCCATTAACATGGCATTTCATAGAGTACTCTCCAATAAATACGTGGCAAGCATTGCAGTTTCCCAGTGAGCGAAGGCTTCTGATCCTGAATGCAGGAACAGTGCAGCTATTACTCTGAGAGGACAGCTACTGGAGCACAGTGAAAATAACACAGCATCAGAGAGGCACTAGGCAAACCAGGATGCTGCCTCAAATTCAACCAACTTCATAAGCACCATCCATTTGCATCCTGTGACATAGCTTCCATTTAAAATTACATTTCCAGCACCAGGAGCAGAAAGGACACTGCCTCATTTCTGAATCTTCTGGGCCAAATTATAGCTGCCATAGTAGACATCCATGGGCTTCAGGGTGCTCAGTGTGAACAGTTTTTTTCCTAGTGTTCCCAAGTGGGAGGCAACTGCAAGCTGGGTGCTTGGGTTATAAGGTACAATATAGTGACCATGAAGGCTGGGAAGGGCAGAAGTCCTTGCACTGGGGCTACCAGAACGTATCGTGTGTCAATAGCACGATGAGCCAAAGTTGCAGATCTCTTGTCTTAACCCAAGATGACTCTACTGAGCTCCACAGATATTTACTGTGAGGCCTCCAGATAGAGACTTTGAAAATGTTAGTACCATAGCTGCATCCAGCACTTCTGCCTTGTAATGTGAGGTTTGTCTCATCAGTGCTAGCATGGACCAGTTCTTGTGATTTCCACCTGCACCACAGGCTGGCTGGAGGCCAGCCTGCTACATCCAAGACTGCAGTCCTGGACTGAGCACCTGGAGCTGTGCTTATCTCTTATTCTAGCAAATACAACCCAAAGATGACCTGTTGGGTAGGGAGGTACTTTCTCTTAGCTTCGCTCCTTGTGTGGATCCTCCTGTTGAATGTATTGGACTCTGCATCAAACACGTGACCCATCTCTAAGAATTTATTAACCTTGGGCAGGCTCTCAAAAGACATCATATAAGGACATTGCATAAGGGGGGGGGGGGGGGGAGAGAGAGAGGGAGAAGGAGAGAGAGAGAAAGAATATGCGTGTATATATTTATAAGGTATGTGTATCTATAAGTGTACATATATACATATGCATACACACATACCAGAATCCTAGATCTGACATTAGGTACTAGAAGATGAGAACAGGGCAACAGCAGAGTAGGTATTTCCCTGCCAAAACTCAGCTTCCACCTTCCTGCCATTTAGAAAGTTCCTAAACTGGAGGCTGTATGTGTGTTTTTATGTTTTATAGACCCTGATGATTTTTTTCCCTCAAAAAGCTGTCTGATCCCTCTTTGAATCCATTCATACTTTTGGCCTTTATGATACAGCCATCAGCCTGTGACAATGAATTCCACTGTTTAATTGTGTGTCATATGAAAAAATTGTTGCTTTTTTTTTTTCATTTTATTTCTGCCTGATAATTTAATGGGAAGCCCTTTTTCCCAGCTCAGTCACAAACACGCTCTGTGATTTTGGACATCGCTTATAATCTATGTCTCAGTTCCCCATCTGCAGGGCATGAATAAAAGTATTCCCTCAGGCAGAATCCCACCAAAACCAAATGACAGTAAATACCCCTTTAGCCAGATGTACGCTGTCATTATTTTAGCATCCCAGTTTATGTGATAAAAAGATTTGCTAAAAAGGACTGTAAATTCTGTGGGAGTATGGTCAGGTAAGGATGAATGAAAGCAGAGGAAGGACTTCAGAAGCTGATATAAGAAATGCAGCAGGCAGTTGTGGTTTGACAAAAAAAGGAGGTGGCCACCTTTGACTCCAAAGAACAACACATTCTTTTCCCATCGCATGGGCCAGTAGACAAGGGCGGCACAGACAAACCTTGGTTTTCATTGCCATGGGAGGGTCATACAGACCTCCGTGAGCTCTGCCCTTGAGGTTTCAGCGAGACGCCGACACCAAATTTCAGTCAGAGCTTCTGAAAGTGACATTTTAAAGAGAACCAAAGCAAGGAGAGGCTGGTTTGGGGCTTTGCACGAGTTTTGCATTTGCCTTGGTCTCTCTGGTTTCCTTGAATCCTGAAGGTGAGACAGAGGTGGATCTGCAGTTGCACGCTGAAAGGGGAAGAGAGGACCTTTTTTCCCATCCCCCGCCTCCCACCCATCCCTCTCCCATACATGCCAAAAAAAGACTTTATCACAGACTCCCTAGGCGACAAAACTTACGACAGATGGGAGAAGTCCTTCAGGAAGCTCTGGCTGCCGCTGTCAGGCTGCCGAAGGGCCGAACACTCCCTGGGGCTGGGGGCCCCCACAGGCGTCCATCGGGGCAGGCCCTAGCAGTCAGGGCCCGTCCCACCGCCCCAACCAGGAGCGGGGCAGCCGGGGGACACCAGGGCAACCTCAGCCCCGGGCACAGGGCACCTCCCCGGGGATGGGCCGAGGCCAAACCCAGCCATGGGCCTGTGGGTGGGCCTGGCTCGGTGGAGCCCATGGCGGGGCAGGGCAGGGCTGTGAGGAGCTGGAGGCTTGCCCTGCTGCGGCATGGCTGGGGCAGGGACTCTCTCCTGCCACTTAACACTTCATCAGCTGCAGGCTCTGGACACAGCTTTCAGTGGCAGGTGCCCTCTGAGTACTGGCATTTTCTGTGTTTCTGGGTGGTTTTGGTAGCAGTCCGTGTACACAGGAGATCGATTGCAAATATGTCCTGGCAAGAGCATTAGGTGCTGAGGCCACAATGCTTCAATCCCAAAATGTGCTTTTATGAAGAACAGCAATTAAGATGAAAGACAACTATTTATGTAGCAATTCTGACCTTCATAAATGAGCTGAATCCTTCTCATTCAGCACATATGTCCTCAAAGGCACGTAGAGTGGACATATGAAGAAGGCAAGCCTGCCTTGCTTACTGTAGTTTCAGCAGGCGTGGACAAGGGTTAGGAACTTCAGGAATGATACACGCTCCAGTGACACCAATGGCAAAATTCCCACTGACTTTGAAAAGCTTGGAATTTCACTCTGAAAAGGATGCTTGCTCACTTAAACTTTTAATAATGACTCCCTCAATAAAAAATTCCGCCCTTACTCGCTGCAGAAATTGCAGTTACTCTGAACCATCCACATGATCAATAGCAGGAAGACTTAACCCGCTGCAGGCTCACAAATGGGCCTGAGCAGCATCTGAGGCCCATCTGTCTGAACCCCATCTAAAGGCAGAATATTTTCAGCGAGCGAAGTCACAGTACATTTGAACTTTGCTGATGCTCTTTGTTTACAAAACATATACATGTGTCATGAAAAAAACAGCCTTTTCTTTCAAACCAATTTTCAAAAGACCTGCAGCTAAGGGTGACACAGATAGAGTACACTGACTCCCATATTACTGATTGTAAGGACATCTGTTTTTCTCTTATTAAAAGATGTATATACAAGTTTCCACAGTCTTTAAAGGCATTTGACTGTAAGTGTATTGAAAGCACTGATATACGTGTCAGTAATGTAGCTGTAGACAAGGACCAGATCCACCACCAGAGCAGTTTTTGACAGTTTCCAGGCTTTGCTATTGAAATGCAAGTAGATGCTGAATGTGGGAAAGGCTAAAGCTATGCTGCTTGGCTCAGAGCCCAGGATGGAAAGATTTGGGTCCACTTTTCCAGCTGAAAAATGTAATGTACTTCCTCCCAGAACTTCAAGGGGTTACTTACTCAGCTGGGGAGAACAGGAGTAGCTCCAGTGAAGTCAATGGAATTGTAGGCATAAATTGTAGCTCCGGATCTGACATGTATTATCTCCTAGTAAGCAGTTAGCTTAAAACTCATTAAAGATGGATCAGACACAACAATCACTAGGAAGCAGAAGAAACTTTTTTTATTTTGTCTTTCTTACATTAACCTGCATCAAATAGTAAGTATTCACCGTTAAGATTAGCTCCCCCTGAGAACTGTATAGAGATAACCTCTCTGTTAGTGCACAGAAATTGTATGGGAAATCTGGGCAAAGAAATAGTTGGTGTGGAAACCCTTGAATCAATTATCGGAGATTCTTTTGCTGCTACTTGCCTTGGATTTTCTCAGTTTACAAAGTCAACCTCTCAGTCAACATTTTTCAAAAGTATTACACCGAATTCAATATATTGTGCTATTGGGAAATTACCAGAATTTTACTACTAGAGCATAAAAAAAATAAAAAGACTTGTAATATGCACATTTACATTTGCATAGCTCAGTCCAGGCATTTTATTTTCACTAATAGCCTCAGTCAGGCAGAAGATGGGGGTGGTTCGATGGAGGCACTTTGATTAGCAGACCTGTGTTATTTCTCTCATTTCCATCTTACATGTTCTTTGGACAAAAGTCGCCCAAATAGGCAGCCCCAGGGCACTATGTGAATGGATCTGGTAGCTCAGGTTCTTCCACTAATCCAGGTCAGCATCCGTCCCAGACACAGGCTTTATCCTGCAAGTCTCTGTGAGGACATGCAGCAGGAAGTGCCAAGTTGTTATCCTCTACAACTCTGAGTGAAATCTACACAAGGATGCGATAAAGTTAATTACTAGGCGTTGTCTTTCACTTGGAGGTAAATCTGTGGCTTCTTGGGGCTTGCTTCTTTACTCAAGGGGGAAAAAAAATAGAAGCATTATCAGACACTAAGTGTATCTATCAAAACAAGGACTGGCATTCATGAAAGTAAGGACCTGAGCTACATAGAATCGTAGAATCACAGAATCATTTAGGTTGCAAAAGACCCTTAATATCATCTAGTCCAGCCATTAACCTAACACTGCCAAGTATGTGCCCTTTTTAGCTTTCCATGGCTGCACAAGAATAACTTGATGAGAAAGTAGAGTGACCTCTGGGACACAGGACCACAGTATTCTGAACTTTCTGGTCACCTTATGCCTTTCATTTATATATAGCACTTTACAGGATCATAAGATAATTCAGGTTGGAATTTCAACTCCATGCTCAAAGTGGGCATTAGAAGGCTTTTCTTAGGTCTTCCCAAATCCTCCCCTCCCCTCTCCTTCCATCTTTTCCCTTCTCCCTCTCTCTCTTTGCACTGACTTGCTTTGTTGCAAGTCATCCTGTCACACCCTCCATGGCTCTTACTGTTTTGTCTATCATCTTTGGTGTAGGCATGGGGCACAGCCAGTAGCAGCTCCGGATCAAATGTGCAAAGTCTGTGAAGTTCCCATGGATCTGGATATTCTCCAGAGTGAGACTGAACAAGGACAACTGCTTAAGCAGGAGGATTTTCCTCAGTCCTGGCAAAGCAGCCAGTGCCAACCAAGCAACATTTCTGTAGCATTAGTAGCCTTGCCAGGTTGTGTCCCTTTCTTAGTGCAGTATGTTTAAATGAAGGGGAAGGAAAGAACAGGCCTGGTGGACTCATCCTTCCCTCTCTCTCCTGCTGCCTAAGCAAGTCAGGTAAGTGCAAAAAGCTCTCACAGATGTTGCTTTGCAGGTGTCATGAATAGAAAGTCCAATATCACCTCATCCTGGCCAAAGACAAGAACCCAGTTCATTGTGGAAAACATCCAAAGAGACTAGAGAGAAGAATCAACAAGAGAAAGTAAGATTTGCAGCTTATTGCTCACACATAGATCTAAAAAAGGGGAAAGAGGAAAGGGGAAAGGAGAAAGAGGAAAAGGGAAAGGAGAAAGAGGAAAGAGGAAGGGAGAAAGGAGGAAAGGGATGCACTGATTGGAAGAGCTGCTCTTATCACTAAGTGTATGCTGGAGTCAGTGTCAGTAACAACGTACTGTTCTCAGCAAGTTTTGGACCATGAACTATTTCCTCTTGACCATTTCAGACTTTCCTAGTTGCAACCACTGATGAGCAATTCTAAAATTTCTTGCATGTTTCACCCAGAGAAGTGTTAGAAAACACATTCGCAACATTGAAGATTTGCCAATATTTCTAATTAATAGTATTTGAGGGTTCTTGAAAATGGTTGGCGCTACCTTATCTGGAAAAATCCCAGAAACAGTTTGTCTTTTGATCCTTTAGATTTGGAATTATCTCTGGATAACCATGGGAAGCATCTCCTTGAGGGTTCCAGCTGAAAATGGGCTAAGTGCATGACTTGGCCAACTTAACAGCTAATCTCCTTTGATTCCTTTTACAGTCAATGTAAAGAAAGAGGTAACCTTGCAAAGAGAGAAGAGTAAACAAATAGTTGAGCCAAGCAAGTTAATGCTGAAACTGTACATTCATGAAAGTAAAGTCAGGTCAGCAGCAATTGGTAATCATTACCACGCTATTGCTGTTTAGTGGTACACATGAAATGTGGATAAGTAATGAGAGGTTATACTATAAAAATATCTTCCTGATTGCCATTTTAATTTTCATTGACTTACCAGAGAGGCCAAAGACTGTCTGGACCTAAAATATCAATAGAATTTTATTGACCATCCTAGGTCTTTCTGTACTCATTGTATTACTTACAAAACAGAGAGAAGGTGAGTCTCTGAGAAGCAAAACTAAGCAGAGAGATCTTGTTTCATTGGTGGAATAGGAAAGGAAAATAGGATGTGATATATAACATTAATTTGACAGATAAATATTTGGTTATTGTTACTTAGGCAATAGGGCAACAAAGTGCTAGGGTATATTAATTGTTAGAATAATGTGAGGTGTAATTTAAACTGAATACTAAGGATGACTGAGGATGATTCCTTTCTCCAAGGAATATCATCAGATGTTCAATCCTAATAATACTGGTAGTAATGAAATTATATAAATGGATTCCTGCTTACTACAGCAGTGAGGTATCCCAGGTGTGTTATTGTACACCAGATAATGTGTAGCTGTAGATTATATTGTAAATTAGTTTATCAGAGTTAAAAAAGACATCTGAGGAGCAATTCTTGAAATCTTTCCCTGAGATGATCCCTTAAAAATCCAGTCATCTCATCTTGTTCTGCCAGGCCAAGAAGGCTGTGAATATTAAAGGAAAAACAAATTTTTAGGAAGGGCTGTTGGGTTGTCTTTGGAAGAGTAGGATTTTTTATTTTAGTAATCAAAATGCTAGTGGAAGAGTTATTCTGGCTGATGTCTACCTAAAGGCAGTGGCATAACCCTGGAGGAGGTGTACTGAAGGGAAGGAGGGACCAGTAACTCTCCCACCCCAGTTAGCTCTCTGCTGCCTGCAAGATGCAGGCACTCTTTGGCTGTCACTTGTGGAGGACCTTGCACAGGCGTCTGCACCTGTCCTGCCCTAGGAAGGGCTTTTTTTACGTACGTCATCAGCATTAGAGAAAGAATTTATGCTGGTGTCCAAGCCGGACTTCCACTCTTAACATGGAAAGTTATTCACTTTTCACTGATGCGAATTAAGTTGGTGTGAGAAGTATCACATTCAGTAACACAAACTTATGCACTGCTGTGCAATCTGTTGAACAGCCCAGACAACAGATGGGCTGCAGATCCACAATTACCTGCCACAGTTTGACTTGCAACTTACATGGTTCCTAACAGAAGACTATCTGTATTTTATTAGTTTTTTCTTATATTTCTTTTCTTTTTCAGCCCAAAGAGATAGCACTTTGCATTCCACACAATATGTTATAGGACTGGGGAGGTGAAGAGGGAGGTTTCCTATTTTTCTTAACAATACCGTTTCTTAATATTATGAAAGAGAGATTTTTCTGGTGTGTGGAAAATAAGAAAGCACTAACCCATAAGCCTGACATAGTTGGTATGTGAAGAACATGTATAATAACCCTGATTTCCAAACATGACAAGTTCTATAAAACCATTACTTCATCATTAGGTCATTCACTTCAACAAGTAGCATTTTTATTATTAATTACTATAAGGCAATGTCTGCCATACATTCATTCCTGTATAATTGAATTTCCTATATTTAGAATAGAGAATAAAAATAATTTTCTGCCTTTACATCCGCCATCTGCACATTCATTTCTTATTCAGCATGATAGATAAGCAAGTATACCATTATTTAATGTTTGGTTGCTAGACCATAGTAATTTCTTTGACAAATTAACATAAAGTGTAATATTTTTATAAATACAACACAAATCCAAACATTTATGAGTATGAGAATAATACCTATTAGTAAAGGCCTTCAAGTCAAACTTATGTCAATCTTTGTACAAGGAAATTACTAACATAAACTGTTTATTATGTTACCTCAGGGGTCATAAATAAAAATGCCTGTCAAATTCTAACCTGCAGCATCATTTTAACTACCACACTTGCATTGTTCATGTTGATATGCTGAACAGCCATGGATCAGAGCAATAGACTCTGGCATCTAATTATTAATTATAAGTAACGTGAGACCAGTCAAAGAGCTCTGTGTTTGTTCTGGGCAGACATAACACCTCATGAACTCCACACAGACAACCTCATAATGAGTCACAAACACTGGGCAATAGGTTAAAATAATATCTCAGTTCTGACCTAACAAAAAAGAGGTGCAATATCGGTTAGTATCATCTGTCTTTAGTGCATATCTGCCCCTAGGTGATTTGCAATTCACTCTGACTATTTTTCTTCTTTTTTTTTCTGTAAAAAATCATATGCTGTTAGACACTTCCAGCCCTAAAGTGATATGAAAAGGAAAGCTTTAGGCAGAATATATACACTCTTCTCACCAACAGGAAGATGTTAAGAGCAACATTTCCTCTCTTCACAGGGCAGATATTATTGGTAGGATCAGCAACAAAAAACCAGAGCATTGTAGAAGCTTAGTCCTAGCCACAGGAGGTACTAAATGCTTAAAAATGCAGCACTGCAGACTATCTACAAGACAGGATGGTGACACAGGAAAAGAAAATATGACAAGAATGGCAGAGAAACAGAGGGACAACTTCATTCAGCTGTTACAGCAGGGGCTGAGAAACCAGAGATGGAGAACTGTCCCCATCTCTGTGGCCCCAGGCATGTAATTTAATCCCTCCTTCTACTGCTCTGTTGGATAGTTCACCCAGAAGGGGCCCAGCAAGTTGCATGGGTCTGCAAAGCAGCTATCACAAATGGCCTTTATTTCACTTGATGATCTTAAAATACTGTGCATCTAAAATCTAAACTGTGCATCCACATGAAGAACCAGCCCAGAACCAGCCATATGCCCAGAACAAATATGAGATGTGTTTTATCATTTAGAAAATTAACATCATTCTCACATCTCTACTCAGAATAACAGTACATAGGATTTTCTGATATTTGTTCTCTTGTTTCCAATTTTTCATCCTAGATTTCTCTGTATACTTCCTAGACCTTTACAAGCCTAAAAAAAATGAAAAGTCCTTACTTAAAAGCCAAAAAAAGGAGTGCTGTTAGTTTTTTGAAACTATTTATTAAAAATATCTCCTGTAATTTATAAGTCTCTTGTTTGCCTTTCAAATTCAAATTTTATTAGAATAAGGTGAATGCTGAAGTGGATTTATCTGTGATTATGATAATCTATGATTATTTTCTCCTGCGTAGCACACTAGGCAAATACTAGGCGATAAAGATTTACATGTGTAGTTTCAATGTAGTGCAAGATTGCTATTCCTTTAAGAAATCCGAATCCAAAAATCATGAGATTGGCTTAAAGAGTATGAGGTTTAAAGAAAGCGATACCTTTTGGTGATCTTTCACATTTTGTTTTTTCTAGGAAGTGCTCAGGTAACATTTTTAATCTTTTCTCTGAAACTGTAAAGACTAGAAAGCTACACTCAAAGGAGTGAAATATGAGCTTCTCGCCTCTTAAAACATCTCTGGGATTTGGATTTTAAGAAACACAGCAGTAGAGCACAAGACTTAGGACAAAACCATGAGAGTTTGCCAGGCTGCCTGTGCTCAGCCAGACTGTTTTTTGTAGAAGTCATCTGGCAGAGTAAGCACTGCTGAAAGAGCTACATAAAATAGTATGAGAACGCTGAAGGCATAAAGAGGGAAACATGGGAATGTGGGGGGTGGGGTGTTTCTGAGTTAAGCACTTGCTAGGAGAGACTAATGGGAAGTAATGAGAAGGAAAGTGGGAGAGTGGAGCAAAAGTTGTGGAATGAGTGAACCGATTCTTGTTAAGTTTATGGCCAATTAATGTTTGCCATACTTGGGAATCAAAAGTTTAGCAAGGGTTTCTCTATATTAAAGGCAGTTCTTTGAACAATAGAGCCCTTTTTCTGCAATTCACAGCTGTCAGAGATCATTTCACTCCCTATATAATTCAAAAAAGTGATGCCTTTAATTGGCAGCATAAACACTGTTGGGCTAGTGTGTACTGAGCTTGATTTAGACACTCAGTGTATGGTACAGTTTGCATCTGTCAGGATTTGTAAGGAAAAGCTGCATAAATAATTCTAGACTCACATTTGAAAACTGGGAGGAAAAAACAGGACTGCAAAAAGTGACATACACTAGCTTTAAAATTACATAGCAAGAGTTAAAGGTGAAACTCTATCCCGAAGACCCTTTCACAATGGTCACTCCCCAGGTGAAGTGCCACTATACAAAAAGCAGGGCTAGCATAAGATGGAATGGCAACTTAACCCTGCATTTCCTGCCCTTTTTTACATTTATTTTACCCTTAATATTTTAACACAGTATAAGTTTAATTTCCTAATTGGGTTGATGGTTTGCTTGTTTGTCTGAGTATACTGCTTCTTATAAAATGTATAGCAGATAAGAAGCACAGGCCTCTGTGTTACTCCTCCCATGCTATTTTGTATTTGTATTTTTTCAGTGTCACAATAAACCAGAGGTGTACCTGGACTATTCACTCTGAGAGGACTTTGCAGCACAGGCACAAAAAACAGTTAGTGAAAGATCATGGAGTGGTTGAACCCACTGCACCTGCAAATAGCATCTACCCCAGGAGAGGATCATTTGATGTCCAAGAACAATCTGGAGTTCTCCAAACTCCAAAACACCAAGATTGCCCTGAAATCCCTGAGGGAGAAGACTAGGGTTTACACAGACTGAGTTTTGTTCATAAAACAAGCTATATTTCAAACAGAAGGAAATGTTCAAAATTAGCAATGGCATTTAAGGAACAAATGCTTGTTGTTTGTTCTTCCTTTTCTGTTGCTGTGGGATCATGTTACAAACACCCGTCCTTCCTCTGGCACAGATCGATATGGCAAAGTAAAAATACACTGAACAAAGACAGTTTGCCTCACAGGAAAAACTCATTCATTAATCCAACAAGACTGTAGCTGCTTTTGTGAGCTATAAGTATAGTCTATCAAAACCAAAATACTCAGCAATGTTTCAACAACTTTCAGGATCATTAAATCTCTCAAGTTTGCTCTTGAAATTGAGTCTTTCAGCTGGTGGCATCCCCTCAACCTCCTTTGCCTCACTTCTGCGAGGCATGATGCACTGAAGGGTACATGAGGCAGTCATTTTTAGCAGAACATCCTCATTTTGGGGGGGACAATGGTGAGAGATTATAACAAAAATCTGATAAAACTTGGATAAAATGGAAAAGTGAGAAATCTGAATCTCCTAAAAATTAATTTTGTCCATGGAAATTGATTAGTGTTGACTTCATTACCCCAAACTAGCATTTAGAGCTGAAACACTGCATTTCTTTTTGGAACAGTGACTCAAGCTGCTATACTAGCCTCTTTACTGAAGAAAATTTAGCTCCTGCCCCAGGAAGTTGCAGTTCAGTGATAGACAGAGGTCATCAGTGAGCAGTAACGGATGGTCTGTACAAATCAATGAAGTTTTCGATAAGCATCAAAGGGTTTTAAGAGACATCAAAAAACAAATGAGTGCAGACTTTGTCTAAGCAAGGACTGGGTTTGGGAAGGTCGCATGATGCATGAGAGCCATGCAGAAGAAAGCATGGAGATGCTTGTTAAACAGGTGGGTCTGTGCCGCATGAGGATAGTTGGATGAAAGCAAGGGAGACAAAATAGATTTATTGCAGAGTACTGAGCAGTGTGTTATGGGAACTCATACTATGACAAGAGGTTGGAAGACAGAAGGACTCGAAACTTGCATTGCTAGACAAATATAATCTTGTTAGTCACTTTGGAAGATGGAGGGGAAAGTCAGCCTAATGACATGGTTATTTAAGGCATTGGAAAAAGTAAGAGGAAAATCACAGGACAAACTCTCTGTGCAAAGGACAGAATGGCTCAACACTTAATATTTCTTGTGCCTCATAATTCTTGTTTCTCTTGTGCCTTGTGCTCACTTAACCAGGATCCTGCAAAACAGGCACACTGTCCACCACAGCACTGCTATACCCAGTCTGCCTCAATATATAGGCTCTCTTGGCCTAGAAACCCAAATTCCCACTTCATGGAAAAGCCCAAATTATTTCAGGCCCAGCGTTCCTCTTAAAGCAGTACCAAATAAAGCCAAACATCAATTTGTTCCATGAAATAAAATGTTTAGGTAGAGACTGTAGCTCAGAAATCTCATCCAGGAAAGACTGTCTGAATATGAAAAACTTGTAATCGTATTAATATTTTTTTTAAAAAGTAATTTCAATATTTAATTTGAATTGTCAGTTTAAATAACAACATTTGTTGGGATCTGGCATTGCAATTTGAAGAACATTCCCAGCTGAAACAGTGATCTAAATCTAACCTGAAATGGGGATGTGAGTTAGAAAATGCTGTCCCCTTCTTTAGTTACACTGATTTCACACTCATCTGTACAGACTCCCATATGTCTGTGATTTATATTGGCATGAAAGACCAGTCAGTAAGTGTTGAAGCAAGCCTGGAAGTATCAGTTGTGTGCACCTTTCATGCCCTTTTAAACCAGAACCTATATGGCAAGGGCAGGAGTAGTGAGGTATTAGTTGTTTACAGGCACATTCTTGACATTAGGCCATCAGGCTTTTCTACAGGGAGGAGTCAGGAATGTGTCCTGTGAGTAACAAACCCCTTATGATTATGGAGCTTCTCTTCACCCCCACTCCAAAAAAAAAAAAAAAAAGAATTCCTAAAAGTAAAACATGCTGAAATTTCTGCAGGTTCATATGCAGCTCTAGCCACTTACTACTACTTGGGGAGACTTGTACCCTTTAAATCAATTGCTATTTTTAAAGAGTTGGTCACCTAGATGAAGCATTAAACACTGGAACCTTTGTCCACCCAGAAGTGCAGTGTACAGTTACCTGAACTAGGAGCTTATTAACAGAAGTAAGAGATGCACGTCAGCTCAGTCTCCCCAAAGTGCTAAACACCTTGTGACAGATGTTCAATAACATTTGCACAATTCAAAAGAGGTGTTCAGCATCTCACAGGAGCAAGCAACAGGAATCCAGTCTTGATCCCCAGAAAGTAAAATGGAAAGTTGCCCTTGCTTCGAGTAGGACCTGAAGTTGGTTTAAAAATATGGAAGTACTGGTACTAACTTTTCCAAAGAAAGTCAGTTAGTTTAGCCCTAAAAATATGAAGTGAAGCCAAGCTAACTGCACCTGTATAGGCCTTACATGAGGGAATTCAGAACAATGCTGCTCTTGCAGTTGATCAGCCTCACTGCACCTCTATCCTGGTGTGAAATATGGGGGAGCTTTATTATGCCTTACAGACCCTGCTCTCAATTAAGCTGAGGTCAGTTCATAACAGTCCCATTGTTATCAATGATCTTCATCCAGATTTGCAAGGGTGAGGCTGGGAGCAGAGTGGGACCTATGCCTGAGGAAGTTTTACAATCTTACTGGTTTGTACTTTCTAGTGTCAAGAGTGACAGAGGCAGATTCCTGGAATGATTGCACAGGTGGTGTTAAATAGCCATTAGCAGACTACAGGCATGGCTTAAAAGTGATTACTTGTTCAAAGGAGTGGTTTCAAAATAAATAACTGTCAAGGAAGTATTACACCTTGTATGGAAAAAAGGAATGTGATGGAAAAAATGCAGCCTTAGTATGAATCTCATTATAGTATGCATAAGGAGAATTAGCAATACTGTCACAGCACAGTTTTGCAGCTGCAAGGGTTCTTAATTTTACCACCCTAGTTCTCTTTCCCTGATTATTTATCAACAATAAGCATAAAATATTTAGTTACATTTTTTAAACTTTCTGTCAAACAGACCAGTGAACTCTCTGGTACCTGTGCTAAAGGACTGCAGAAAAAGTTGGTTGACACTGAAACCTAAGCAAAGGCTAAATCTCACCATGAGATCATGATGAAAAAAAGTCTTATGAAAATGCCTGACTCCCTAACACCCCACAGTCTCTCATTTGGCAGTGCTTATTCCCACACCCACTGTAACAAACAGGTGGAATCATGCTGAAGAGCAGTTTTGTTTTGATGAGGCTAAAGAAACCTATCTAATGACAATGAAGGAAGAAACCTATCTAATGACAATGAAGGCTTCATAAACGAAGGATTAGGAACAAGTGGAAAGGAAATGAAGTCTTGTGCTGCCACTCATCATTTTTGCCAGTGGAAAACAAGAGAGTTGGCTTACTTAGCTAAGCTTCTTGTTGCATGTAATTTTCTTAAATCTGATTAGGATCATTTAGGCTTTTATAATTACAGCAATCTCAGAAAGCCATGCCCACTACCTGTTTACCTAGGAGATTTCTTCTCTCCTTTTTTCCCCGCTCACAGTAAAAAATGAAGTTGTTGTACGGCTAAAAAAGCCAGAGACAAATTTTACATGCATAAGAAATGTCAGTATAAGGCTGTATTACAGAATTGCTTAGGCACCATGCTGCCAGTTTTCAGACCAGCTCCCTGTGCTGTACCCTCAGAGAAGGCAGGCCAGTCATTAATACCTAGTCACAATCTCAGTGAATGGGGCTCCTAATTGCAGTGATGCCACCAGAGCTAACGCAGGGCCTTTTGAATCCTAGGATGCCTTACGTTTTGCTCAAACTTTGCAGAGTTGGGCTTTATGTGTTTTTGTCACCGGACAAGATGATTCTTGTGGCATTAATTTGTTTTTATAATGCATTCCCGAATCAGCAGTTTCCAAACACAGCTTCATTTCACGTATACTCTCTGGCTTCAGGAAGATCACTCTTCTCTGTTGTCAGGAGTTGGGCATGATGAAAACATGAAGTTCCCAAAATCTTTTCCTTCTTTAGGCATACAAGTGTTAAAGATACATTTGCAGCTTGGCACGTGAAGTAGGTACATAATTCTGGTAGATATTTACTGAGAAACAATGAAATCCCATGTAAGGAGAAAGGAGATAGTGTACATCATTGCTTATAAATCTGGTTTTAATCAAAAGATGGCTTACTCTTCCAGAAAAAAGGATCGATCCTGTGTTGTCCTTTTGTTCTGGCACCTGGGCTGGGGAGGAGATGGAATTGAATAAGAAATTTAATGTTTAAGCATACGAAATATTATATTTTACAAAACTGTAATCTGTTATGGCTTAGAAATAGAATGTGGTTTGAGGTGATGATTCAGGACTCTTCTCTCTCAATCAGCATTGAACTGATATCCCAGCATGGTCCCAGCATGGTATTATTTCCAGGAAGTAGCATGGTAGAGCAGAAAGCATTTTTCAAGCAAAAATTTATATCTAGGCTATTCATTGCAGTTAAAATGCTACTAAAATACAACCACAAAGTGCTCCCAGTAAAGTTCATGCTTGATAAAACCCATAAATAATTATGTCTGTTAAATATTAAAAGGTCCTTTTTTTTTTTTTAAACAAACAGAAGGAAAATAGAAAATACCTGGAATCTTAATAGCTATTCTGTACATAATACAAGGTCTATCAGAGCCATGGAATCATTGCCACACTTCATTGAACTGCAGTGACTGACCACGTGCAATCAGCTGGCTGAGGTGACTGACTGATAATGGTGATAATGATAAGTTAGGTGATGCAGGTGATTCAGTCTTATTACTCACCAAGTCACATGGAGCAGTTGGGTACAGTCACCTCTGCTTTCCATGGTTAATCACATGGATGGGGCAAGGTCTCAAAAAATTCAAGGACCAGGATGGGTTTGGTCTGTGTTGCTCTTTAAGACACCTGGCATGAAAGATGCAGTAGGGCAGAGCCCAAGCATTGTAAAAGCTCCACTAGTGTTATCTCAGCGCTTGAACAGGGCAGGAGGGTGACGGAGCTCAGTTGTTTCTGCAAGTCACAACTGGGACCAGTCAGAGGAGGCAGATTTGGGCAAGCCAGGACCAGTCATATTATGTCTTCTTCTATGTACTAGGTAGAGACCGTTTTGCAGTCAGGATAAAAGAGTTTTTCTAGTTCCTAATGACGGATATTTGCTGAGAAATGGATAGATATCATGTCATTTGCTAAAAGAAATCCTTTCTCTTTCCATTGTCACAGTAAGTCAGTTGGCAAACCCTTTGTCATATCATAGCAGTCCACATGCAGACATTCTTCTGTGTGCACAAGGAAAGGCTGGAATCCCCACAACTGCTTTTTCCATGTGTGGCGAACTAGTAACCAACCATACCACCTTAATACTACGTGTTGTATGAAAGCATAGAAAGAGGTTTGTTTTCTCACTAGAAAGTTCAGCTTATACTCCTTGCTGTTGAGAAGTCTGTGGCCCAGATTTCCAAGAGGTTTTGCACCAGAAGTGTCTTCCTGAAGTACTGTCCAGAGCTGACTGGAGTGGCCAAAGGTGTTGTGACATAACTTGTGTAATAAATGCCTCTTTCTTCTGTGATTTTACTATTCATATCCAGAAATGGCAGGAAAGCCTCTTTCCAGCAATATCAGGCATCTCTCAGGTTTATATTATTATAATTATAGAATTTAGCCTAACTTGTTGAGTATCCCTTCTGACAGTCAATTTTCAAAATTTATTCAGGGCTCCTTCAGTCCCACCATCACCCTCATTGCAAGTTCTTGATTCCTAAATGTAATTTGCCTGAAAGGTTAAGTTATAGCACTTATTCTGTAATGACTCATTTTACTTTTCATGCTGCTTACTGAAATTTGGAGGTCAGTAAGGACAAGGAAGCTGTAAATACAAGTAACACTAGTTTGAGAGTGAGTCAGATATTCCCTTTGTTAAAATATTCTAATGATAACAATATGTTCCTTCCTTACCACAAGGCAGAAGATTCCAACTCTATAATGAACTCCTTGGTGGCTATCTGACCTCTTGCAGTGGATGAGTTCCTCAGCTAAGACACAAATATCAGATGTTTGCAGGAGGGCATGAGAATGTATCCTCAAGCAGAAGAGACTTCCCAAGATATGATAACATCCTTTCACCCAGATAAGTAAGAGAATCAGAGCGTGCCTTTGATGTTGTCAGCTTTGGCTTCATCCCTTTAACCACTTCTGAAGATGATCCAGCTTCCTCTGGATTGCGTTGGACGTAGGTTTTGGACCTAGCATTTGGACACCAAACTTGTTATTTAATTTGGAATGTATTAGACACCACTCTTTATGCAGCACTGGAGAAAAATAAAGTCCAAGAAAACTTTTCTGTATAGTTCTCAGTAACAGGGAATCCACAGAGGGAGGTCTCAGTGGGTTCCAGGACTTGTGTACAAAATTCAAACTACTTTTCTGTAGTATATCTCAAAGATTCACCTTTTCTCAGAAATACCTCTCTACAGTTAGGCATACTGACTGTACAGTTCACCCTGTCGGTATGTACTCTGATCTTAGAACTATTTTGAATCCTAGACTTTCTTTTCCTAGCAGAGTGATAGATTGCTAACAACACATGTAAGATGTCCTATGTTCTCTTAGAAAGCTCTGGACTTGCTGGAAGCCTTTCTAAGATTTGCACAGCTTTTGGGCCCTTGTTGCAAGTGAAGTTTGGAACATGCAGGGACAGTTAAGATCATAACCAGCTGAAATATGTTTTCAGTGGAATTTCAGTAAAATCGATAGGAATTTACAAGACACAAAAGCCATAAACAAGATCAAAGAAATATTTGACAAACTGAACCTTTCTTAGCTTTTGGACATTTCTAGTTATTTCCTCATAAAGTATTTCAAAGTTATCAATTTGGACAAGTAAAATCCTGATTTGGGAGGCAGTTACAATTTGTGTATGTGAGGCTGGGTTAACTGACGAACTTCCAGTGATTTCAGTAGCATTATATGAATGTCCTCCAACTGAAATATCAGCATTATATGAATTAGCATTATATGAATGTCCTCCAACTGAAATATCAGCACAAGCTTTGGAAAGTTCACTGATAAACTACATATGAAACAGAAATAAGTCCAAGCCACAAAGTTTGCTCTCTCCTAATGTTGCAACCTCCTTAAAATATAAGTGTGTTTCGACCTTGAAACTTGGCTACTGCCATGATACAACTGTGGTCCAGCAGCAAACCTCAGATCTGTACTTCTGCAGCATTCACAAGTTTTAGCTCTAGAATTTGGCTCCATCTTTCAACTTCAGTGTTTCTATGTGCTCAGGTTGCACGGTGTGCAGCACTCATATAAAACAATCTGTGAAAAGCCTGAGCCATTTAAGTGCAACTCCAACGTATTTAAAAGCAGCTTGGGACTGATTTTTCCCTCCCTCGTCCTGGTTTTACATTGATGCTGTTCTCTTTAATTCTGTGTAGTTCTTTTGGGGTTACATTAGTGTAAGTGAGAGGAGAATAAGGCTAATTTACTTAGCTACATACCTTCCCAAAGGACACTTTAAAGTTTTAGCATGTATTCTTCTTCATCTTTTTTTCCTTTTAATCCTCCCCAAAGCTCAAAACATCCGAGAAGGATGAACAGAGAAAGTTTGTGTAATGGGTGATCTTTCTTTAGATAACTTATCACCAAGACAGTGGGAGTTTTTTATTCCTTCCACCCTGTCGGTAGGAATTGGCTCCAAGATACAAGAGATTAGCTGAGCTTTAATGACAAAGAAACACAAACCAAAAAGAATTAAAAGAAAACAAGAGCATTTACTCAGATCATGTTGTTGTTAATTTTCTCATCTTCATTTTTGTTACAAACAAACCTTTTAAAAGCACATATTAAAGAGGCTGTTAAGTGGATCCAACCTGTTCTATAGTTAATCACTTTTCAAAATTTGCTACATTATCATTAGCTTCTTAAAAATTATTAAAAACTACCTGGTTTCTTGATAGCTAAAATAAGATGCCAGACACAAGTTGTTGCTGTTTCCCCCCTCACTTTTTCAAGGGTGAACCATGAGGTAACAACGGAGGACTGCAACTAGTCCTTTGTAGCCAGCGAAGGTTGTTTGTAAAGATGCCTTGAGTTAAAATTTCCAGTTACTGCGCAGTTAATCAGGCTGTTGCTTTTGTACTTACAGAGTAGTGAGGTAGTGTTTCTGAGTACTCAGGTAGTGTTTCTGACCACCATATAATTTAAATTACTGGAACACAGTAATTCTCACACCAAAACAATGCATCTGGAAATGCAGCAGCTCAGAGCAGCTGCTGGGCTGCCTCATTAAACAGCCATTTGACAGAAAGCAACCAGCTGGATCCTAACACTTGCCCTGGCAGGCAGTGGCAACTATGCACAGCCATAGGACTTGAACACAAAAACCTTCAGAAACATTATCTCAACTTAAGAATCAGAAGTCACCTTAGATCTGCAATGACTGCATTGTTCTTTGAAGGTCTCAGATATGCTACTGAGCTGTCCTGGTGGAATGCTGGTGATGACACCAATTTCTGTGTGGAAATTAGGAAATGCTTGTGGACGCTGATACTTGAAGTGGTAAACACAACTGACTCCATCAATTTAAAGTCCATTGTCTAACCAGCAAATAGAGACATATTGTATGACATGATTGTGTGTGATCACATGATCTCTTTCAAAAAAAAAAAAAAAAAAAAAATGCTGATGAACACAGCTCAGATTTTGAATACTGAAGAATCCATAGCAGCAGTTTGTAAATCACAAGGATGCAAAGAATTATCCATAGGAGTTACTGGGCAAGTAGCACAAAATAATAAATAATTTTAAAGACTCAGAATGCATGTAAGTTGTTTAAGTGTTCATTAGTCTGCTCAGTATTTGTTGACTGTTGCTTACACCCTTCTTCTTGACAAAAAATTCTTTCCTGATACCATCCAGCTCAGAAAGGGCATAAAGGCCATATGCCATATACAGTAACATATAGTTGAGGATAGCCCTGAAACAGCCTTTCTAGACTGAATAGTAGCTTTCCCAATCTCCCTGTGGAGGCAGGTTTTCCACAGCCCAGACCTAGCATCCAGAGGTTTTAGAGCATTTGCACAGCTTCAAGACCAGCTCACATTCACACAAGTCATTATGCAAACTTCCAGTTGTTGTTAATGTAACTGGCTGCCTTTCATGTCTAGCAAGATCCAGCTTTGCCTGCGTAAGCTGTTTTAGGGATGACTAGTGGGGAAGGTTAACTGCCAAAGCTTCTTTGAGTTGGGCAACCTGAGCAACATGGAGTAAAAATGTTTGGTGCCTGCCCCATCTCTCATTAGTCCACACCTGTGCCACTGCGCTGATGGTCCTCTGGGGTCATGATCTCCCAGCAAGCTGTCTCAAGTGATGGCAAGGGTACCCATGGAGAGGCAAGGGCCTGAGCAGGGCCACTGTTGAAACCCCAAGGCCATAAGCTCAGCCAGGCTAAACAGCCACCCCAGGAGCTGTAGAAAACAGTCCTGTGGCTTGGCCGGGTCCATGGTCTCTTGAAAGCATAGCTCATGGTCTCTTTCCAACAGCACTGTCCCAGCTAGGCCCTGCTCTGACCTTTGGAGGACAGAGAGCTCCTACCAAAGCGTGGCCAAGAGTCTGGCTTGTAACTGAGTCCACCACACTTGGCAAGGAACATTGTGACCAAACCCCTGAACCCAGGGAACAGCTGCTGTAGAGCTGAGACGCAAAATTTTCTTTACAGATGCGGCAGCAGAGAGAACCCAAAACTTACTGCTGTTTTTCTGGGTCTTTTGTATTAATCAAGAAACGCCAGAAACAAAACAATGTAAAATTACCTTCTGGACCATCTTGGTGCATACCCAAAAACGTAACAGCTTTGCAGTTAAAGCCAAGAAATGCCTCCTCATAATGGTATGAGAGCATCAGCAGCCACCAGCAGGAAGGGGACCAGCACAGGAGCCTGGTGTCTCATTGGGAGAGCCTGGCATTGCCACTTTGAGGGGCATACCAGCCCCACTGAGCCTAGCACCAGGAAACCACAGACCCAAAAACACCGAGGCAACCTTGAAGAACACAGCATCTCACAGCACAAGCTCATTTAATTTTTTTTTTTAACCCCTGCTAATGGGTGTCCCAGACATCAAGGCAGTTTGGAGGTTAATCATGAGTATAAAGAAGTACTATAATTGGATGCAAAGGTCCAAATACTCAAGGGATAAAAACCACTGTTCATTCCAGGAACATTTTAGCAACTGTTGACTGGTAGAAAGTAAACAGATTTCAAAAAGTGTCAGCATGCCATACCACTGCATGCCATTCCAAGATGAACATTGTTCCTAAATATATTTCCTGTGAGTGGAGGAGGAAAACAAATCTAATTTTAAAGAAATAAAACCAAACCAGATGTGCACAAGAGTATGTTTTAGGCTTTTTTTTTTTTTTAATAAAGGTTTTTCTTTACTTTAGAGGTACCAAATCAATAAATGTAATCTGTGAGCTGGCATGGCATTCGTTACCACCCTTTTAGTGCCCCTGCTATCCTTTGTAAGCTGCACCTATTTGCCAGTTTCTCAGAACATGTAACTGAGTGTGGGAATGCAGCAAATAGTTAAGACTGTTGAAGGCCTTTTAGATTTATCAAAACCACTTGTGCTTTCATGATTGCGCAAGGTGTGATGTTGAGTTTTGGCATATTATGAAAAATAGCTGGCGGTACATGTAACTCATTAGACTATTGCCAAGAAACATATGCTATATGATCTTTACATTGAAGGCCCGTCTGTCTGCTCAGTTCACTGCTAGTAGACACTTCTGGAGTGTTTTTACCTGCAATTAAAACTCCAGATTGACAGATCTCCTGTTTGTTAATGGTCAATACTGCTATACATACTAGTCTATCATATCCAGTACTGAAGTACAAGTGACTTTAAGTCAGAAAGTATTATTGCTAGTCTCTGATTGGAAAACAAAGACTTCTTTTAGACAGGAAAAAGCTTCAGGTAACTGTGAATGTTTGCACAAATTCCTTTCTTTTTTTCCCACAGGTGTGAACAAGCATGTCAGTTCTTGCAGGTTGTCGTCTTTCCTCACTACTTGCCTCCTTCAGGCTGAGACTTTAGGGGTAGGGCATTGTGATGCTGAGGGTGCTTGTCCCAGAGGAGATTTTAATTGACTTTCAGATGCCAAAAGCTGGTCAAATCAAACTACTGGACACAAAGAGGGAATTTCCAGATGCTAGCATGGAAACAGGTATGGCAAGAAATGAAAGGACACAAGAGAAAAAAAAGGAAATGCAGAGTAATTCCCTTGCTGACCCCCTCATAAGAGTTATACAATACTTGCTTGTGATTTTGACTTCCTTCCCACAAGACAGGTCATAGAGTCTCAATGCAGACATGTGCACATGCGCACACACACATCATTACTGTTACCATGACCGTACACCCAGTCTTTGCAATTGCCCATACAAATGACTGTTTGTACTAAAAAGCCAGCTGTGAATTGTAATTTTGCCCACACTTATGGTAATTACATGCAAATTACAGAAATGCACATTTATGAAGTTTTGACTCTCTGTATGTCCATTCAGGTTAGACATCAGGCTGTGAGAGTGGTATATGGAAATTTCTGTTTAAGATACTCCTGTCTCTAGTAACAACTAGAGGATAAGGAAGAAATGTTTCAGATGGTGTTATATTGGTGTTCTGATTCATGTTAATCTGGGAAGAAAGAGAGGGAATTTTTTACCATGATAGCACTGCAGCAGGCTGAGATGGGAATGCCAGAAGAGTGAACTCTGTTAGCACAAGTTTGTAATTTCTTTAAAGTGAGAAAAGTACTCCCTAATAAAGCACATGGAAACCATAAAGCTGCTGATACCATAGTCATTAAACAAAAGGTCAAGAATCCATTAGCAGCTGCCACTGCAGAAAGCCGTAGGGCCAGTAGCTGCAGGACGCAACAGCCCTAGAGAGCCCTGCAGATGACACAGAGCATCTGATAAGAATCAGAAGGCTTTGCAACTTCTAAACCCATGTCCCATGATGGATTACACAGCCTTGCTATTGATTAATGCTTCCCAGGGTTTGGCTCATGTCAGGTGGCAATGGATCAATAGCTTTCTAGCTTTTAATGTGGCAGCTAAACTCCTCATCAAGATTTGCACATACAGCCACTAGAAACAAGCTCCTGTTCCTGTTGTATTATTTCTTTTGACGGGTATGTTACCAAGTCCTGACCTCCATTGTGTGTTCAATTAGAGATGGCAGGATACAATGCCTCGCTGTTAGACAGGGAGCATACTGTAGCTATTTAATGATCGCTTTGCCCTACCCAAGCTTTTCTCTCTAGTGTACAAGAAGTACCTACACTGAGCCAGAAGCTCATTTCTCTTTTCCCACCCCTTTCACTCTCCTTCTCCCTCCCACCAGATTGTACAATTCAAGATGAAAAAGTAAGCTGGTATCCCTCCATGAACAAACAAATAAAACTCAATTCAAGCCTGCAACCATTGATGGTGGGAGGCACTGGACACTGGCGACTTTCTTCACCTGTCTAGCAAATAAGTCTAAGAGCCAGTGAAGAAACAACAATACCTTCCTTAAAAGGAAAACTACACAAAGTGCTAACAAAGAGTTAAGCAAATTTGCATTACTGTACTCATGTGCAAGCCTAGTGTGACTGCAGGCCGCCCCCGAGCTGTGCTTGGGTGGTCCTCTACAAATTCGTATGCAGCAATCTATTAGTGGTATCTAGCAGTGATTTATGCAGCTGTCAAGCTGCCTTCATCAGTACAAGTGAATTCTGGGCACCATCAACTAATGCGGACTCCTTCATAGTGTCTAAAGTAAACGAGGGCCAAATTAAAAGAAAAACAGTCCAAGGTACCACCCACTCATCTTCTCAGTTCTTTAATGACAAGTTCCCTCCACAGAAAAAACATACAGCTGCTCATATGAGACCACACTTACAGAGACCCCACTGTCTAATCACAGACAGCCTGTGAAAGTCAGCTTTCAGGGGCTTGGTTGGAGCAAGGAGAACAGGAAAAGTTGGCGGAGTTCCACCAAAAACTAAAACAGTATTGATGGCAAATAAAATTGACACGGGACCAAATCAGTTAGTTTTCATAATAAATACTGATACATTATTTTGTCAGGGAATAATATGAACCATCTGATGATGATATAATACACCCTTGTAGCGTGCGCCTGTGTCTTTGTTTTCAATAGGAACCAGTGCTGTAGTGTATCTTGGTCCAGCCGCAAATGCTAGTCCTAGCTGGCGGCTGGTCCAACCCAACAACCTCGGTTTTGCTACTCTGGGTGCACAAACACACTGGTGCTTTGCAAAGGGGCAGAACAGCACCCCTGTGTCATGTGTGAGTGAAATGCCAGTCTTCACAGTCATTTTTGACTAGTTTATATGGAATGGAGTGAGAAATACTTCTTGCACAAAATCCTATTAAAATGGATCAGAAAAGCAAGCACATGCACACAGGCACTCTCACACTTTTTTTGAAAATGTGCTTATATTTGATTCCAAACTGAGAGAAAATTGTTCCTGGCAAGACCAGAAACTTGACCACTCTGAGGCATAATTAAGTAACACTGATTTTGACATAACAGAAAATAATATTTTATGCATAAAATTACAGTCTTTCTTCATAACTATACATGAACTTTCAGGAGTCTTGCGCTCTCTTGAGCCAGCAGAATGGAGAGAGCTTGTGATAATAGGGTTCATCTTTACAGAGAACAATTTTAATATTGCACTTATTAAGAAGGCAGAATGAAGGAATCACTTGTGGACGCTGGCAGGGAAGAGAGCTGTCCATAAGCAAAATGTCCATTAACAACCCTGTTCTGAGCAAAATTGTCTAAGTCTAGATAATCTGGCAGAAGACTAACCTGTGCTTGACTAAAATAAGTGTAATAATCCCCAGTGGTTCCAGCTGATAATACCTCCCAAACCACAGCCCCTTAAGAAGATGCCACTCACCCAGAATTCAAACAGGTGCTGAGTTGATCTTGTCCCCAATCTTCTTAACAATTTGCTTCAAAGTGGCAAAGTGGAGAGGAGGAGTGATATGTCATGGTGCTTTGCAGCATGCCTTCAGAGGCAGTCAGCATGGCAGGACCAGCATAGGACACTGAAATGAGGAAAATAGTGCTTGAGCCAAAGTCCTGTGGTAGACAAATGGAGACAGTTGTCTTCACATTCATTTCACCAGCACTGAACTACCTGCGCTGCCAGAGGCAGGAGGTAGACAGGAATTAAGAATTCCTGAATTATCTTAATACTCATGCCATGATTTTAAGTTTTGCGTCTATCACATTCAGACTCTGAGAACTTTGCTGCCAAGTACAAATGGCCTTTAAGGTCTGTGCCCTGTACTAATGCCCTGCTCTTTGGGACATTTTCTTTATCTCTGGCACTGAACATGGTGTGAACAGCTGCAGAGGCTGTAATAGTGATTGTGGCCAGCTTTCTCTTTTGTGATTCACCTCTTTTTTTCATTATTGTTTAGTCCTGAATTACTGAGCTTTGTTCTAGCCTGAAAATTGCAAGTATTTCTCTTCTCTCCTTGACAGGCCTCAGACATAATGGCACAAAAGAAATCTCCGAGCCATCCTAATTTTAGAAGGCACTCATTTGCTGGACAGTTCCTCAATGACCTGACACGGAGAGCAAAAGGAGCTGGAAAAGGCACTTGCTGCTGTTTTGAAGCAGGCAGAAGCAGTGAAGTGTCCCATCTCAGTGCATTTAGTGTGCTGTTAGACAGGGCTGGGGAGTGAAGCATATGCAAGCACCAACAGCCAAAGTACCCCAGAGTGCATCCCACAATTGCCTTGGCCTCATTACTGAGACCATGGGCAAAGCTGAGCAACGGCAAAGGGCTTTTTTTGCTATTGAACTTAAATGTCAAACAATTTCTTCCAGTAGAAGGAATTCTGATAGACAGACCCTTTGTTCTGGTGTTGGTTTTGCTTTATTATGACTCATGAACTGAAGACAGCACTCGTCCTACCACCATGAAGAGACTCTCAGGGTTGAACAGATAAATGTGTGTGGTTCCTACACCAAAATAAAAAAAGGAGATATCTGTGAGCTAGGTCTTGCAGAATGATAAGAACTCTGCCTCCAGATTGCAATTAAATACTTGGGAGCATAACCCTCCAACTAAGTGGTGTTGGCAGTAGCAGAGTCTGTGTCTAGTTAGTGGTGATGGGTTCTTATTAAGACTGGTGTCTCATGCTTTCATCCAGAAATCCAGAAAAAATGAGATCCTCTCTGAGTGTCTTTCATAGGCAGAATACTAAAACACATTGGTAACACAGTTATGTGAAGGACAAATTAAAACAGTAAAACATCCCTTCCCCTTGGCAAAAGTCTGTTGACTTCATTCTTGATGCACTGGAGTAATTATATAGTAGCCAAATGACTTTCTACCACATCATTTTCCCATTCTCCAATGCGTACTGTATTTGTAAATACTTAGTAAAGCAGACTTCAAGAGGAATTTTACTGAAATCAGTCTGACCTGTGACTAACTATTGTAGAAGTCAACATGAAAGCAACAGAGGTGCCTGCAGGACCCTAATATACCTGAGGGACACATTCTGGGCAGCACCCTTCCATTGCCAGTGATTCCAGCCATCCATAATGAAGAAGAAAGCCCTCATTCACACCCACATAGTTTTACTGCTGTCTCCTGGAACATCCACAAAGGTCCTTTGCTGGAAGACATGAAAGAATGCAGGTTACATGGTTCCCACAGTGCCACAGGGGTGTGTGTCTATTTATATGGTTTAGCAAGAGAAGCTCAGATTTCAAATTTTAGGGTTCATTGTTCATACCTACCAGATCTGCAATACAGCAGAGATTTAAGAATATACCAAACAATATGACCTGCACTCTGGAAGGTGAAGCCACATATTAACTTCATTTTATACTTCTTGGAGAGCTATGTTACTTGTCATGATGGTATTTATTCAGGTGTTCATTCTTCATGAAAAGAGAAACGGTTGCCTTATGTGGATGCTGCAAGTGCTATAAATTGAAATTTGGTGAGTTTTAAGCATGTTCTTAAACATCTTGTTAGGGCAGGATTCTGAGAAGCATAGATTCAAATTTTAATGACAAGGTAAATCTCTCTGTGAATGAAGACAAGTGTAAAACCTGTGCATCTGCATCTGCGTGTGTGTGTCTTCACGTGAAGAGGAGACTGGAAGTTCAGGAGCATGTTCACATTGCACAACAGAGCTTGGGCTACCTAGTCATGCTACAGTGTAAGACTGTTTAGCATGGATGTCCCACTGTGCTAAAGTAGCAACACCACCTGCAAGACAGTACAAGGTTAAAGCTCATTTGCAAGAGGTTCACAGATCCTTACCATGACTGCCTTGACTGGTGTGATGGCTTCTGTCAGTTAGATGACATTCACAGAAGTGTGAATGAGTATGTCCTAACCAAGGGTGTCCATATTAGAGCACAGAAAGAGAAGAGACAGAATGAAACTATGGTATCCTTTGAAATCTCGTCTGGAGCATTAAATGGTACCAGTGGTCCAGAGGCAGGTATGATCAGGGCTAATGTAGTCACTAAAAGCAGGTGACCTTACACAGGGAGATGTACTGGAAGGACCCTAAACAGATGGAGATGACCAAAAGAAAAGGACTTTCAAGAGATGTGCTAAATAAAATAAATTATTATTTTTTAAAAAGAAAATAACACAGAGCACAGGAGGAAAAGTCTTACTCTTGGAAAGGAGAGATGACTTTGGCAAGAAAAGCAGATATAATGACTGAAAGTCTAACTCACCATGTTGAAGAGATCAAACTCAAAAGGAAAGGAAGAATAAGGAGGGCTGAGTTCAGTATGAAGTATGTTTTCAGGGGACAGAGAAAGATGCCTAATGAGAAAAGTAAGGCCAGAAAATTCTGTTGAAGTTTCCACACCAAACAATTTGTTCAGCCAGCAGAACTGTAAATCAGAGACTATTTTATTTTTGGCAGAGATATAAATGAAACCTTCGAGTCAGGAAAACATTTTTCATTGTGTGCTGTGTAACCTCCCATTCATAGAGGCATGTTATATCCAGGACTAAAAACCAGTCCAGAATGTTCTGTAAATCAGTCTAATTTTACCCATAATCTTCTAGCAGCTCTATTGATATCTCATCTTCTGCAGTTTCTCTTCCTCATGTTTGTTTCCCACAACACCATACTCAAATGAGACAAGAGGTTCTGGCAGCTTTCCAGCAAATTAGGTCCATAAAAATATGTTTTGCATGACTTAAAAATGGTTTGCACTGTCCCACTAAAAGCAGGCATGAAGATAGATGATTTAATCTGTTAAAAGGGCAGAAATAAGCTTGGACTTGTGAATTTACATCTGAATATAGAACACTTCCTTCTAAGAACTAATTGTACCTCAAAAGGCGTATAAAATGAAAAGAGGCTCCTATGAAAATGTTTTATGAGTGGATTCCAGAGAAGCAGCAGGATGAGAATACCAAAAATAGTCAGAGCTCCAAGTACTTTGTTAAGAAGCACTTAAAGTCTTCAATACGTTTACTATTTGTACCACACCACACTCTCAAGAAATAAACAGACAACTCTTAATTTAAAACATCTTTCTTTTTAGAGCAGCTACAGTAGCTCTCATCCATGTAAATATATGCAGATTTTTTTCTCCAACAGCACTACACACTAGAGATACTGTCACATTTTGATAAACAAATCAGATTTGGGTTAAACTCCAAATTCCTTCCTATAGTCACAGCATTGCTTTGTGCAATCCATGACCCCAGACCCCAACACATAAGGACTTAAGTCTGGACTTTGGGCTGCTCTTACCTGCCACACTAAACACAAGGTAGATACAGCCAGCCCCTGCCTTGGTCTCCCTTGTAACCTACCATCTCAGGCATTTTCAGGGAAATTGCAACACAATCCTTGACCTCAGATGTGCCACCTAGCAGGAGCTCGATGCCCTAGCAAGCCATGATAGTGACCTGCCTCTTGGGTCGCAGCCTGTGCTGCTTCCTCATCTCATCACATGGTGTGCCAGACACCATCTCAACCACATCTTCATATGCCAAAGGTCTTATGCACTAGCAAATAGGAAACTTGAGAGGCTGGTGCTAATGGGAGTGGGGTTTAATTCCTCTTTCAGCTCCTCACTGCTAATATCAGGACACTTCTTTCACCTTTCTCCCCATAAAGTGGACACGGCACCCTTCTGGGGTTTCCATGATGCCCTTCAGCTCCCTCATGTAGCTCCAGCGGCACAGAACCACTTCATGCCAGAGAGATCTCAGCATTACCTGAAGGTAAGTTATATTGCTACAACTTACTCTAAACAGTCAACTTTGCAGCAAGGCTTGTCTTTGTTACTTTATTTTCTCACAAGTGCAACTATTTCCCCAATGGTGGCAGATATCACAATGCCTGAAAAGATGCTGTTATGTTGGCCAAAAAACCCAACCCAAACATAAACCCAACATGAATGCCTTTTAATCAGCAGAGTTTGCTCTTGTGGGAAGCCAGTTTAAGCTGTGAAAGAAAATGTCTGCTAGTACAATAAAGTTTTCTGCAGACCTGAGGTATTTAAAGCGAACTTTGCTTTGGCAGATGGGGCATGTCTTGCCATGCTGGAGAAGACCTGTCAGGAGGCTCCAGACACAGAGCAGAAAATGACTGAGACCCTTCCCTAGGTGAAGAAATATTTTTGTTTAAATCTGAAGCAGCTCAGAGAAGTAATGACTGATCCAAAGAGGAACTGGCTTCCTTCCATTTGAGGAGATTATTTTAGCCCTTCTGCTGGTTTCAGAATACCTGCAATGGTTATCTTGTCCAAAATACACCAAGACCAACCTCCAAGCTGCTAGTTGGTATTTCAGTACAAACAACATTTTCTTTTACATCGATGTGCTTTTTGCCGGAGTGTATCCTCTCCCTCTCCAAGCAGAAGCTGCGTGATCAGACTGAACAGTTGCACGGACTGATTCACACAGCTACTGGCAGGCCTTCCTTGGCCCCTTATCATGATCTGAGGAAGAAATTGTCTTCAAAATTGAACTTTTTAGTTCTTTTCAGCTCTGAGAAATGACAAAGAGGTTTAAAACAGCCTGAATAGGAAAAAAAAAGACTCGCTGTGCAACAGCTCCTGGCTATCTCTTAGGTTATATAAGGTGGGGAAAAGAATCATATTTACAGTTGCTGGTTGGGAGAGGACTGGTTTTTTTTATTGGCGGTTTACCCCATTTGTCTTTTTAAAATCACTTTCATTACCAAAACCTTGAGACAGAATCTTTCTACTAAATTGCTAGAGTGAGGAACTGTAGAAGAGGTGAGGGACAGCAAAATTTAGCAAAGCTTGAGAGGTGTTTTGAAGGGGGAGTCACCTTCCCCACCAGGTCTCCAGCTCCATGCTGGGGCAGTGAGATGCTCCCCTACCCTGACAGGGGCTTATGTCTGGGGCTGAGTGCACATGGCCCACTCATTGCTGCCGGCTGGATCTCACAGGCCTCTGGTTAGGAGGTATAAAGCTCCAGAAGGAAGAGGCAAACCTGAAATTTGGTGGGTACAAACTCTTATTTCACTTCTGTGAGATGGAGGGGGAGGTCACTGAACAGTCATGAGCTACTGTTAAAACCTGATGATCAATCTTGATGTTCTGTGAAACTTGAAATGAGGCAAGGGCCAAAAACATATGTTAAAACCCATAATCCAGATGACCTACTTAAGGCTTTCAAATTCTGATGTTGATTTTTGTCACATGGAAATGGTGCAGTACTGAATCAGCTAAGACTTCTTCTCTAGGATGCTATGGATAAATTGGGGGTTGTTTTTTGTAAAAAACAAAAGAGTGTTTACTGCAGACGTATTAAAAACAAGAGTGAAGGTAGGATTTATTTTTAGTCTGGATGAGTATTTTACTTTCAATTTTAGTTTCAACTTACCTGTGTAAACAAGGCACTGTTTGAGCTCCTAAGTTTTTACTGTACAAAGACAGGCTGCATTATGAAAGAGAGGAAACAGATTATTGGAAAGACAACGGCAATGTAGTGAAAGAAATGGTATTACCTGGTCAGCCATGATGTGTCATTTATTCTATTTCACTCCTACTTTCTCTCATCTCTTCAATTTTTCAGCTACCAAGAGAATCTCCATTTTTCCTCCCCTCAGTCCACATGACTTGTAATTATTTACTGATATGCAGGCATGGAGCTGCTTGGCACATCACTGAAAAATATTCTCATGTCCACCCTACAGCTGAAAGGAATTATTTGTCAAAGATATTTCCTTGATACTAAAGACATTTGTCCAAATGAATTTATTTGGGGTTTCTGTCTTTGTGGTGATAAGGAGGATGAAAAGATTGCCGCAAGCATACATGCCTCTCCAATGTCATGTGGCAATTGAACATTACAGACTAATTTCCTATTGTCTTGTCACCACTAAGAAAAGCCAGGCTCTGTCTTCTTTACACTCTCACACCAGGTATTTATGCATACTGACATTATGCACACTTCCGCAGGCTAAACAGTCCCCACTCCCTCAGTCTCTCCTCGTATGCAAGGTACTCCAGTTCCTTAACCATCTTCATGGCCCTTCGCTGGACCTTCTCCAGTGTTCCTGTGTCTCTCCTGTACCGGGGAGCCCCGAACTGGACCCAGCATTCCAGATACGTCTCACTAGCACTAGAGCAGAGGGGAAGGATCACCTCCCTCAACCTCCTGGCAATGTGCTTCCCAGGAAGCTGTTGGCCTTCTTTGCTTCAAGGGCACATTGAGCAATTTGGTGCCTATCCCCAGGTCCTTCTCTGCAGAACTGCTTTCCAGCTGGTAGGCTCCCAGTGTGTGCCTGGAGTTGTTCCTCCCCAGTGGAAGGACCTTCCATTTCCCTTTATTGAACTTCATGAGACTCTTTTGAGCCCATTTCTCCAGGCTGTCCAGGTCCCTCTGAATGGCAGCACCACCATCTGGTCTGCCAATCACTCCTCCCAATTGTGTATCATCTGCAAACTTGGTGAGGATGCACTCTGTCCCAGTGTCCCAGTTATTAGCAAAGGTTTTAATCAACATTGGTTCCAGTATCGGTGCTTGGCATACACCACAAGGGACTGGCCTCTAATGGGACTTCATGCCACTGATCACAACCTTCTAAGCCCAAAAGTTCAGCCAGATTTCAGTCCACCTCAGTGTTCACTTACCTAGCCCATACTTCATCAACTAGTCTATTAGGATGCTATGGGAGACAGCATAAAAAGCCTCTCAGACATCAAGGTAAACAACATCCACTAGTCTCCCCTTGTCCACCGAGCCAGTCATTTCATCATAAAAGGCAATCCAGTTGGTCAGGAGTGATTTCCCCTTCCTAAGTCGATGATGACTACTCCCAGTCATCTTCTTGTTCCTAATATATTTGTAAAAGGTTAGTAGTCAGGTCTCTGATTGTAACTGAAAGTTAACCAGAAACATGACAAATCAATAAATTGTGTCAAAGAACTAAAATTATCTGGAAAGAAACTGATAAAGACTTTTGTTAGATTGCTCAGAGAATTCAGTACTTCCTGTGCTTCATGATTTTTACTACATGGTATGGCAAGTTCAATTCAGTTTCTAGAGCTGATCATGCATTTTATTCTAGCCTCCATTCACTGTGCTTCTCATGGGCTTTCTCTTCTGGACCAATACATCTTGGACTACTTTCTAATTGCTCAGCTTCAGCTAGAAGACTGGAGATTGTTTCTACAATATTCCAGCTTGCACTGGGGTAAGAAAAGCAATGTGTCCTTACTAACATGTCTTCAAAATCCTCAGGAAGAAACTGTAATTTACTTCAAAGCCTCCTGTCTCTTGGGGGAGTGATCCAGGTAGGCTATTATATAAAAGACAATGGACACTGTCCTTTATCTCACAATTTAACACTTACACACAATTATTTTAATATAAAATCATGTCTGCCACTGTCATTGTTCTAAGCTCTGTTCTGGAAGGACAGGTATTTTTTGCAAATGCTTAAGAAAATTTCATGTGCCTTTGGGAAGCTTAGGTAGGATTTCATGGATTAGGAGTGGCATTTGCTGTTTAGGCTGCAAGCTCTTTAGCTCTGTCATATATGAAGTGCCCATGAACATTCACCAATACATGCCATTAAGAACCATGAGCATTAAAACAGCATGGAGAGTGAAGGGGTTTTAGATATCTGTCAGGTATGCTGTAGCCACAGGAGGTTTCAGAGTCACAGCTTTGGAATGGGCACCTTAGTTCTAATCCAGGCACCAAAATCCATTTGCATATGGTCTGAGACGTGCGGTTGTCTGTTCCTGCCACCAGCATGGAGACACGCTTGGATGTAAATAAGAACTTGAATAAGCTGTGCTTCTGAATTTCATTTATCAAAACCCTTTTTACCCTCACATGCTATACCTAAGAAACACTTGGGTAATGCGGGGTCCACATGACACTTTTAAAAACTACAGTCACAACATGCAAAGCCTTGTTCCTGAAATAAGAGATAATACATGCCAGTAGAGGTCCTTCCATATGTTTCAAAGGATCTGGCCTTGCTGCTAAATACAGCAGCATATCTTTCGTGCAAGAAAGTCATCCACCTTTTGAGAGAGCAGATCTGGTGCTGATTGTTCTCTGACTGTAACTAGGACAAGTGAATGCTCTGTTTCTTATCAGAGTGCTTGTATCTGTTCCTCCTTTCAGAGAGTTCATCCAGCTGGTTTATGGCTCTCACAGCTCAGCCACGAGGATGGGGGAAGGGGATTAGCCCAACGGTTTCAGTAAATTACACACATTCATCAGCCCCTTGGCTTCTACACTCAAGTTCTTGCCTTTTATGGCAGACACAGGGAAAATGATATAATGGTATGCCATACAGCATGTGTACACAGGGAGATGGGGATATATTTCATATTATCTTTGCACGTCTTGTTTTGCAAACTTTTCTAAGGGAATTTTGAATTTACAGTCTGATAAGCAATTTCACTACAAAGGATGACTGGATCTCTACCAGAAGCTACGTGCTCTGTCAGAGCAAAAGAAAGAAAGAAGGAAAGGTATGGGTTACTGCATGAAGCTCTCATCCATATGCAAGTGTGCAAGCACAGTCCATAAAATTCTTTTGACGTCAGCAGCAAAATTCTTTTGACATCAGCAGCAAAAATCTCATTAAAGGTGGGATTTTACTCTGGGCCTGTGCTACAAAATGAATTTGCATAACTGTTACTGTTTCATGCAACAAAAAAAAAAGAGTGGTTTTTGAATGAAATGATAGTAGAAAGACATCATTGTCTTCATGTGGAGTGGGCTATTGTGCAAACTTGCTAAATTAAATCCTTAGCACTGTTTCCAGATTTTAATGTCAGTTTGGGGAGGGATGGGAGATTTCTCTTGATACATTCCAACAAGTGTTGAGCTTTCTTTTGTGTTATGAAGCTCTGATCATCTGGCTTTCTCCATAGGACTTCAGTGGAATGCTTCCAACTTCTGCTAAATATGGAGTTGGCCAAATAAAGTTGCACAAAACAGCAAATTGAGGATAATAATGCCTAAGTGTGTGGGCATTTGGGATCTCATCCAAATGAATCCAAAAAGGAAGTTGTATGGGCCTGATTCTCACCTCACACTTTTTCTATCACCAAGTTATGCTGTTATAAATCAACAATGGGTGATTTATTCTCTTGCTAGATTCTTTGCATAGATACTAGCAACTCAATGCATTAAGCAATACCATTTTATGCTTCTTCTACCAAGGGAGCCCTAATTCTCAGTACCACACCTTTAAAATTATTTTGCAGGAAAAGTGGAAGAAATGCAAGGCTTATTCTTATATTTTGTTGTGCCCTAACTTGATATGTTTGTTGGCTTTGATCCCATACAGCGGTTTAAGTGGATGAAAAAGGAACGTATTGAGTTGCCTGGCTGCTATCAATACATGCAAAAGTGCTAAGCCAAGTAACATAACCCTCTTGCAAAGGCGTTAAGGATGTACAACTGGTGAGTTACCAACAGTTTTCACCACACCAATCATCCAAGCATAGTTTGGGCAACTTAGCTTTCAGAAACTAATCAACAGGAATTTGTGGCTGAAATTAGTGGTTCTTGAAAGTCTTTCCCACCATAATCTTCTGTAATCCTTCTTCTTCAAACTAGACTATTCATTATGGGCCATATCCTGTGTAAGGTGAACATATGCAAACATCCATAGGACTACTGATTCTGAACCTTGCCTTGGATTCACAACAGGATTTGGGTGAGGGGAAGCTGGATTTGTTCAAATACACACCTTTCCACACTTTAGGACCTGCAAATCCATGTAAACTGTTTCTGACACAAAGCCGGCAAACCTGTTCTGGATAAAAACAGGAATAGCTCACACAGCTCTGTCATACAACCTTGTTTTTTCACTGAATTAAATAGAATTTCTTTTGTCTCTTTTGCACTCTGAAAGGTGACTGAAAACATAGATTCATTTTAAGCTGGATTGGCTCCGAACAGTCATCCCTCAGTAAAATTGCTTTAATTCTTCCGCTGATATATTTTAGCCTGAGTTGATAGACTTCCAGAAATGCTGGTTGGAAGGGATGTCTGGAGGTCGTTGAGTTCAACCTCCACCTCAAAGCAGGATTATTGCCAGCACTAGACCATGTCAACCCCCTCTCTACTTTGTTGTTATTTTTTCAAAGTCAGATTATCCCACCATGGTGTCTTACAGCCACAAAATAAAATAGAAGAAGAGGAAAGGACTCAATGAAAACATCCAAAGGCAGACAAGGAATAGTTTGGTCTGGGTTTTAAGAGGGTTTCTTACTCTCTGTCATCAAGAGTCTCTGTGTCCAGTGATAGGCAATTAGGGAATGGGCAGGTCAAACATACTTCATGAGGCTGCTGAGAGAATAGTGGTAAGCATCCACAGAGGAGAAGAAAAATTAAAATAAAACCCAGTTAATATATGTAACAAGCTCCAGTTACTGGGTCAGCAGAAAAACAGCCTTCTTCAAAGATTTATATCCTGCATGAATAGTTTACTGCTCTTTTGGAAGAAATGATCTAACCCAGCACAGGACAGCAAGAGTGAACAAGTCATCGCTCACAAACCCTGGCAGAAATACTTGGAATGAAAAATAGTAGAAAACACCCTAGATCCTTTTTCCTTCAAATAAGCAGTTTCATCTGATTAAAGGGCAGGTGAAGAATGCTCTGTTTAGAAATCTGAAATTGTGGTGGGAAACATGTGAAGGGTTGTGGCTTCCCTGTGAAAGCTTTCCTCAGAGATGGCTGGCACGGCAGTGCAGGCTGGTGTGTGCTGGCCAGACGCTGGCACATGTCACACTGCAGCTAGGACCAACAGCGCCCTGAAGGGTGAAAAAATACACAACACCCTGAAGGGTGAAGAAGTGAGGCAAGCTTGCAACTTTGGTGGCTGGCAAAAAGGTCAGTTTTTGCAGAGAAGGCAACAGGTTGGTGATCAGCAGAGCTGCACTGAACTACCTTGGCCCCCAGCAGCCCTGTCCTGCCCCTTCACCCCAAGAGATTCCTCGTTCAGCAGCTGCTCCAGGTAGATTTTGGGTGACCTCTGACCCATCCAGATCAGCTGTTACCATCCCACCTATCTACCCACAGTGAGACAGGATGGACTTGAATAAAGTCGATCCACTCCTACAAGAAGGAAAGCAAGTCTGCACAGGGCTGCTGGGGACAGCTATGGCGTCTGGCAAGGAGGACAGGGCATTGCCGATGGGATCTTTTGGCTGTACTAACTGCATGCAGAATTACTTGGATGTGAGTCATTCAAAGGTAGCTTTCTGGTTCTTTTAGTGATAAATGACTGCTGTAGACCACCTGTCTATAGAACACAGGAAGAGCACAACTGCAGGAAAATTTAGGGATTTGCAGAGATCTGCAGATTTACTGTATTTTGGCCATGAAATCATAGCTTTGAATCCACAAGCATATAATTTCTACTCCATCACTCGATGTGTTTGTACCTAATGTATACACCCATCAATATATAGCCTTGCACGAGTACTTTCTCATCTGTTTCCCAAAAGTGCTCAGAGCACTTTATACATGCATTTAGCTTCTCAGGATTAGCAGTGGGTTATATTGAGATGTGTTGAATTCAAGGATGTTAAAGATGTTTGGGGGGCTTCTGTGAGTTCAGGATGTTAAAGTTCACAGTTCATGCATGAAGCATGTGAATCCCAGTTCAGTCTGAGGAGAGCAGCAGGACAAAGGGCTTGTCACACATGCTAAGTTGTTGGAAACATGATCACATGAGGTTAGAGTACTCGTCATAACTGATGTTAGAGTCCTATCTTGTTTCTGATGAGTTTCAGCTGGTCCTGCTCTAGAAATACAGAGAACAGCTGTTTTTCAACGTTTTGTAAAATGCTGTATAGGCATCATAGATGGAATTCTAGAATAACTTTACCTAGAAGATCTTTTAAGCTTCACAATTAACCATAGATCCTTTTAAGCCATATTAATGCCATGTTCATGTGGCTGACAGAACCAGGCATCCAAAGGGAGCATTAGGTTCCTACAGTCTTACCTTTTGCAAGCCAGAAAAACCTTGTCCAATAACTTCTGCACCAAGATTATAGTTTCTGTTTGAGCTTTATGCATATCTTTTAGAATAAATATGCATGTATGACTCAAAAGCATCAGGTGTGGGAAAATGTACCGCATCCATACCCAAATTGCTCCAAAGCTTAGGTGGTTTCCCTTTTAAAGATTTGCGCTTCATTTGTCATCTGCTTGTCTCATTCCAGCTTTCAACCACTTGATCTCAATGTGATTTTTCCTGTTAAATCAGAGTCTGCCATAATCTGAAGTATTTTTCCATGTAAGCATTTTGAGGCTGGAATTAATTCACTTCTAAATCTTCTCTTGGATAAATAAAATAGACTAAGTCTCTTAAATCTTAATCTGTCAGGTATGTTTTATAGACACTGAGTTATGCTTATAAACCTTTTTTGAACATACTCCAGTTTCTTGATGCCCTTTTTGAAGTGAGGACATGAGGTCTATACTTCGGTAATGCTCTTATTCATGTTGGAGACAGAGATAATACCCCTTTTCCTATTTTGATTGCCTCTTGCATCTGCAGTGAAGGATGGCATTCACAAACTTAGCTGCTATGTTGCCATAAGACCACACGCTTAATGGGCTGCCTAATATGATTTTTATGTGTTTTTCATATTGATCCACAGGGTAAAGTTCCATATTTTATAAGGATATTTTATCCCTACTGTTTTTCTAGTGTTATGGTCCAGCACTGACATATTGCTCTATTTACCAGCTGACTCTTATCAGTACATACAGATGATGAAACCATGCAATTATTTACAAATTCCACTTTTTGTATTCTTTCCCACTTCCACTAGCACTGGTTTCATAAGTTCTTCCCATACACTGAAAAAGTCATTGAGCATTGTTTGGCCAAAATCAGATCTCTGACAAGCATACTGGGAATGATCTAGCACACTGTTTCTCCATTTTCAGTCATTTTCAAGCAAGTTTTAATATATGTCTATTATACTGTCTAATTTTACTACCTTGCTAAGTCTGGAATGTGTTTCTTTTATCTGCACACCAAATGGGACTCAGTCAAATATTCTGTTGTTTCTCTTTGCTACCTGTACAACACCAATAATGAAAAGCTCATGTAGACTCTGCAGCATCCTAACTGTGCTTATTGACTATAGGACACAAACGTACCAGATCTAGCTCCAAAGGACGGTAGTCAGTCTGCTGGAGGCCACTGTATTCTGCATTAAAAGACACTAGACCTTAGACTGGCTGATGTGCTACCAAACTGCTTAAATGGCTTTTGCCAGTTCCCACACCTTTCACTTACAGAGATCATAGTAGCACAGAGCGAACCTTAGGGCTGTTTTGGGCAATGATGGTGAAACATAATCGTTATGATGATGATAAGCTAGCAGCACTGTTATCTTTCTCAAACATCAGATTTCCTCAGAAAAGACACCAAGGTTATGTTACAAAGTCTGTTATGCACAAAGTTGCCTTTGTGCAACTTCATCTAACACCTATGCCAGGCTATCCAGCTATATACATACTGTGATTATCCTATTTACTTTTTCAAATACCGGCGTTAAATCAGAATTTTCAGTCCTCTGCTACTCTTTCGGGGTTGGTTTATAAGAAAATCAACATTAGCAAGTTGGAAAGCCTCTTTCCAGCTAGAGAGAGCTGTATGAACTTCTTCCATTCCGTACACCTTAAGTCACCATTTCACCATGACAAATTTTTTTACAATTCTTCCCTTTACCCCACCCCTATTTGTCAGAGATTTTTTTTTTAACTAATACTTTTAGCCTTCCTTATCAGGTACCTCCGTTTCCAAGTTCTGATTACCCATAAGCATCATGTGTGATTTCCATAACATTTTTGTTTGAAGCAGGTTATTTGTTTATTGTTATTGTCCAACAGTTTGCTCATTTTAGGTGTTATTTGCCGGAAGGACTGAGTGAGCAGGCTCCTGGATTCCCAGCAGACCAAATTCCTCATCATCAGAGGACACTGCAGGTGTTGGGGCATGAACCCTTGCAGCACATCTGATACACCCCAGGATGGGCAGCGAGAGGATGGTGTGTCACCTCCTGTGTGTCACAGTGCTCCTGCAGCAGGGAGAGCAGGGCCCTGGCACAGAGCTGTGGGCGTATCTTGTCACTCAGTCATGTCCCTTCCTGCAGGCTCTGCTGGGCTGGCATCGGCTGATCTGATCTCTTACCTGCCATAATCTAAGCTTCAGGGCTTCATTTGCTTTGGATAAACATCCTGTGATCCAGGTGCTTCCCTAACCCAGTTCCAATGAAACAGTACCCCCTGCACCATCAAAGCAGGATGTCAGACCTGCTATTTCTGTGCCCGGGCAGAAACTGCCAGCAGCAAGAGAAGAAACACAAAAAAAAAAAAGGTGGGAAGGCATAAGCACAGCTCCTATGTGACATGAATTAATTCTGTTCAAGTCACGTTGCTTATTTCTACCTCTTTACACTCTCTTGGTGTTTTACTTAATCCCTTGACAATTAAGCACCAGCTGTGGACTTAAACCATAGCTGTTCAGCTGAGTCTAGGGAGTCGATGTCTCCAGTAACCTTGAAAGTGGGAGGCAAGGGCCACATAACACACCTGATGTGCAGTCCTAGTGAACCTGGAAAACTGCACAATTTTATGGTCAACGTGCTATCCCTTCATCCACAGAGACTGTCAAATCTCTTCAAAGACAGATGTTAGATCAAACAAGTGCTAGAGGGTTCAGCAAAGTGAAGGTTAGCTCTGGTAAACTGCATTTCTAAAATGCTTCAATTAATATATTAGTTGCTTTGTTTAGATATTCTAGAGGAGATTATTTTACATAAACTCAATAAAAAATACAAAGATAAATTACTGTAAAGATAGTATAAATATTTAAGAAGTTATAACATAGCTTTGTGGCATGAGGTTATGTATATTACGTTAATAATTAAGAGAGAAGTTTAAGAATATTGTTTTCAGCTAGAGGCACCAGGTTAAGTTTAACACGCAGAATAACAAAGAGAGATTCCACTATTTCAACTTTACTGTACAGTTGATTAAAATCACACATATGAGATGTAACTGTATCTCTTCTGCAGAGACAAAATGGCAGTTGATAAATATCCATTAAGTTTTAAATTTTGCAAAAGATATGATGATTTCTTGAGGTCAGTGAACACACCTTCCCCATCTCAAGCTAATACCATAGTATAATTCAGTACAGAGTGTGAGTTCAGAGTATCTCTTTCTGCACATTACCCTGGGTCCTGAGACAAGTACTGTGTCTGGATAAAGGATACATTACTGGAAAGACAATATGCTATGAACTATGAGTTTAACTTGCCAGATTAAAGAAGAGTTTCTTGTAAGAATCAAAGACAAATAAGCTAAATAGTTGGCTGCCATTTTACTAAATAGATTGAGCTGCCTTTTTTTTAAGGCAGTAGCTTCCCTTTTTTCTAAATACCAAGCTGATTACATGATTTTGCGAACATTGAACGGAACTGATAATCAAAAGTTTCTCTTGGGAAAGCTTACATAAAAGATTTCAGCATGTTGAACCAGGGAGAAATGTTTTATTTGGAAGCAGTTTGACTACAAACTGTGGCAAAACTCTGTGGCTTTCAGAAAACTGTGTTTCAGTTGTATGATCTCTCTTCTCCCACGTGACAACTATATGACTGTGTTGCATTACTTAATATGCACTGATATCTGACTGATCCCTCATGGTGTACCACGGGAGGATTGTATCTATTATGCATCCCACCAAAATGTCCTGCCAGATGGGAAGGGGCATGTGCCAGCTGAACCAATTTCCACAAAGCATCACAGCAATGCAGAGATTTTTAGATGGAGCAAAAAGGTAATGTTTCCCATTGGGGATGTAGAAAAAATTGCTTTTGATTAAAAGTGTTTTGATATTTCCAAATTGAAAGAGCTGGACCAGCCTTGACTCCACCCTCCCAGGCTCAAATTTTCACTTTTAGGACAAAAAGTTTGCAGAAAGCAAACTCTTTACATGTTTTAATTCATTTCATCAAAGAACAGCTTCTATATTAAAAATGGTTTGAATGCTGAAAAACCTAGTTCTAGAGTAAAATTCACCTCCTAAGACTCAATCTACATTTGTTTTAAAATTGTTTAAGTTGAAAGGGTTCAAAACACCAGAAGGAATTACCCTAGCCTAAAATGGGTCAATATAATTTACCAGTCAGTGTGGACTAATGGTTTGGCCCCATCAATCCTGGCCAGCTCAGCCACTTTGAAACTATTTTATTCTGAAGTAGTCCTGAATTACAGTGTATTTGAACAGTTTCAGCAATATAGGTTTTGGCCCAGTATGGATATAGGTTAATAGTTTTGTGGTGAGGTAAAAGCCCAAAGCTATGCTCAATAGATACCAGAGGAAAGCTGACATTAAAAAAGCATGATCAATCTCTGTAATGTCAAAAAAACAATAAAAGACCCCATTATTTTTCACATCTTCATAGAGATGTGAGAGTCACTGGAACAGGTCCCAACCAGTAGAAATGGTCCACTAGCTGCACACAAAGATTTAGTTGCAATGCACCCAGGTGGTTTTTTAGATCTGCCAGGAAGGAAGTCTTCTTTTTCTGCCACAACATCTCCAGACCTCTGCCAGGGCACAGCAGCAGGTCTGGATCAGGGTCTGGATCGAGGGGTACTGGTCTGCAGCCATACTGCAGGGCTGGGGCAAGCATTCCCAATGATATGCAGCTCCCTGGGGATGGAGGGGCAGCCCTTGCCTCCAGTTTCCCCATGATGGCTCTTCCCAGCCAAAGAGCCTCAGCCAGGGAGGTGAGACATGCCCAGGCCTTGACACTGACCTCCACTCCCCAGACACCTTCACGGGTCATCAGAGGCCTCATCCAAGCCAGGATTTTGGGCAGCATGGTGGGACTGTGCATAGCTACACTATCACAGCTCAAATTAGGGATGATGTGCATTACTGCGAGCTGCAAAGCTGGGGACAGAACAACTTGAATTGTGGGTATTTTATTTCATGTCTGAATATAGTAAGCGGCCATGAAAATTCTTGCAGGGAGTTTGTGGTAGACCAGCTCGGTCGATACAGCTGTTTTTTCATTTGCTAAGACTGACCTGATGCTCTTTGCTGGCTAGAAACTTAACCAGAATGACTACGCACAGTGCCAGCCTGCCAGAAGCAGATCCTGAAGTTGCTATGGCAAAAAAGCAGACTATCCCTTTTTGGAAGCAGCTCAGAACAGCAGAGCAATATGCTGGAAAATTGTGTCTATCAATCATGTGCATGAAGTGTGGGGGGAGATTTTCTGCTGCAGCAATCACTGAGCACTAAATGCATTAAAGTCAAGGGTGCTGGGACTGGTTTGTTCCTTCTATCTCACAACTCCTTTCTAAGACTTTTCTACAGCAGGGTCTTAGCCAGCTGCCTCTAGAGCCAGCAAAAAATTTCCGATTGGCTTTAATGTGAGCTGAATCAGAGCAAAAGGATCATTGCAGGAGTGTCAGGAGCCACATGATCATGATCTATACACATCTGCACCAGACCATCACTGTTTTCCTTAAAGTAGGAATGAGAGATGTCAGAAGTAATTATCTTGCACCACATTAATCACCTATCTAGAGGGCATTAGTACTGCACAGGTAATCCTTCTTGTCTGTGTCTGTCTGGACACAGTCAAGCAGAACTGCTGTCTATCCTCTAAACCCTTAGGCTCTATTGGATTTAGAAGTGAGCAGCCACATGGTTCTGCACCAAAATTATGGATCGAGGCAGAATCATCAGCTAACCATTCACAAACGTTATTAATTGCTTTTTCTGTTCCTTTCTGTACACAGAGACTTCTTACGCTAAATTAGGTCCTCCAAACAAGTAAATGGGGAAATGTGAGGTCTGTTTGGCTGTCAAGGCTTCTTTAAGATTTTTAAAACTAGAACTCACTATTGAAAAGAAAGGAGGCAACAGAAGGTTGTAATTTTCTTGGAAAATGTCATTATTTTTACTCATATAAAAGTATTTACTCATATAAAAGCAGAAAGAATGCAGAGCTAGGCTCCTCTATTTATTGAAGTAAGCAGGCCTAGTTTTACCAAAAAGGAGATCAACGAGGGTTTTAATCCTTCCCCCCAACACCATTAGTTCTTCTAGTGCAATTCTATAATGCAATGAAATGTCTGCTGTGGGAGGATGGGCAGTTTATGCAAGACCACCTTTCTCCTTAGTACACACATGCATCTTCTTTCCAAAAAGCTGGGGAAAGTCTGCAGTGTTGCAGAGCAGCAGTGGGTGCGTGTGTGTCTCTGAGTGCGTGTGTGAACACCTGCCCTGCTGCATCTGACTTTGTGATAAGGAACTGAAAGATTAATAAATTACTCTACAATTTCCGTTTAGATGACAGTGTAGTACTAGTAGGATCTATCCAAAGACTCCTTCCCTTTTGCAAACTGTTTGTCTGGAACAAGACGTATACAAAAGGCTGATGGAGAATACAAAGTGCATTTTGTCAGGATAAAAAATTACAAACAAAATGTTCCTGAAATGACTGTTTGTTAAGCTATCATTTTTTAACATAAGACCTTGTGACAGAAGCTGGTCTGAGGCAAGGCTTGAGGGAAACCCAAGACCATTTGAAACAGTGCTGCGGGTGTTTCATGCTTAGTGACGGGGACGGAGGATAGCAGAGAGACACCTCCATGACAAGCAGACACACAAATCAGTGTGCAAGCTCTTCTACTAGATAGAACTGATTGGAGTTTTATGCCTGGAGCCTTTTTTAGTGCAAAGACAGCGGATGTATTTAAAACATTTTGCTAATTCCAAAATTTAGTCTTTCAATTTTACTTCAGTTTTAATTTTATTTAATGGAGCTGAAATTTTAAAGAAAGGATTGAATAAAACATCTCATTCCACAAACAAAAGACATGTATTTTTTCACCTGCCCAGCCTCATGACAGTCTTTTAAAAAACTTTGGAGTTGATAGAGAATATTTTTCATGGGTTTGATACTGCATGTCAGTCACAAGTCATAGAGCAAACTGAGTGGGAGACATGCAACAGTAAAGGGCACCACTGAACAAGCAGAAAGGTCAATTCTCTAGACCTTGAGTGAGAAAACTACACATTTTGAGTGCAAAGTGTGTCAGTGCAGCATAATAAAGTACCATGCAAAGACACCCAGGGTAGTTGTGAAGGAAGCACAAATTCTGCATGGGGTAAGTGGAGCAGGGATGGATAACAAGAGATGGCCCTAAGCTTTTATGACTATACAGCTCCTGATCCCCAAACCAGCCCATTCAGAGCTAGCTTGCACCCTGTGATGTACAGAAGCCCATGGCAGACCCATGGTGACATGAGGGGAGGATGCATGGTGACTTAGGGGAGGCCAGCAAAAACCGTGAAAGGTAGATGTGATGTGATGTGATGTGATGTGATGCGATGCGATGCGATGCGATGCGATGCGATGCGATGAGAATGGCAGGCAAGGAGGAGAATCACAGCATTGCCAAGAGCCTGTGCCTAGGAGGTTCTGCCTGGTTGGGACATAAGGAGGCAGCAGGAGCACAGCAAGAGCCAAGGAAGGCCCCAACCACTTGGCCTGAGGAGAGGAAAAGAGAAAGAAGATGCGTCTTCCAGTGTGAAGGAAGATGCAGGAGCTGAGGCATAGCCCCAGGGGCTACAAGTCAAGCTAAAAGTAAGGCTACAAGCAAAGCAGAAGATGGCATCAAGATACCATTCAAGTCATGAACCTCAGTGGCAAAGAAATTGCGGTGACACCAGCAAAGGAAAAGGTGAGAGAAAAAGTGATAGCATGAGATCTCTGTGCAGATGGTATGACCCATTGGTGTCCTTAGACCAGTGACAGAGAAATTGCACAATCCTAATAGTCAAAAGCCAGAGGAAACAGAAGCTGTTCACAGTAAACTGGAGAGGAATGTGCATGTGGTCGTCTCCTGATAGCTGCTCACCAGTTAATCCTGCAATTTCTTACAGGGCCCACAAAACTGTGAAAAGATGCTAGTTATCTGGGTGTAAAAAAACTTTTGAAATCTTTGTGAGAAAATCCTCACCTTAAAAATATATGCATTTCCGTGCCATTCTTTCCTCTAAAACTATAGTGATAATTTCAAGAGATTTAGCTTCCTGTGAAAAGAAAGATAAAATTAGTCTCAGTATTTACAACCTGTAACTAAGGCAGTAACAAAATAGACACATGGCCTTGCTAGGACTGATGGGTATCCAGGTGTTCTGGGCAGGCCCAAAACTCCACATGCAAGTGGGTGATGCTCAGACACATGTATTGCCCCAGTAACAAGTTACACAGAATTATTATGAAGTGCTGGAGACTTGCCACATTGAATATGTAAAAACTGAAAAGGTATATTTTCTCAAAGTTTGTATTTGCATATTTTCGGACTTAGGTAAATGTATATGCAAGTGAGTGTGTGTATGGGTTTGAGATCACCGTCTGCAGTAGGAGACTAAAGGGTTGCTGGATTGGAAAATACACGTTTCTTTGTCCTCGTTCCAGCTTTTCACATCATTCTTCCTCTAATAGTCTCCTTCCATCAAAATTCTGACAGAAAATTTTCCAAATATTTCAGTCCAAAATATCTTCACAGCAGTATTTTGCACAGCTCTAGCCAAAATGCACATTTCCCAATGAAATTTTGCACCTTTAAATCCCTGGCCAGTCATCTAACCATGAAGGAGTTAACTCCAGACCTGTTTCTGTTTCTTAATTCCATTTCAGAGAAAATGCTAATCCTTTAATTATATAGCATGTTCAACTGACAAAATGACTTTCCTATTGTTGAAAAGCTCCATGTTATACAGATGGCTTTTGATAAAACATAGCCATGGGGAAAAATGATAGATTTGCTATTGAGATGATTTTTTAAATATAAAAATTCAAGGTAACATGCAATCCTCTTTAAGGGGACTATTATGTAGCCACAGTGGTTTCTCACTATGCAAAGCTAACTTCCTCTTGTCCTGGAACTGTAAAGCCTTATGGTAAGCAAGCTCTGCGTGGAATTTTCAATTACACCAAGGAATTTAGCTTTTTGTCCCTCATGCACCTCTTCGAAAATTACATCCTCCCTCCTGATAGTGAGGTTGCAGGGGGCTTCCAACAGAGGAACGTGTGCCTGTGAGGATAGACAACAGGGAAACATGTGGCAGGCAGCATTGTATGCAACTTGCTGAAATCGTGATTTCTTAACAGCAGATCTAAGGCAACAGTGGCAAGCAGTAAAAATCACATCACGTGCAGCACTGAGCAATGGTGAAAATTTCATACTACCACTCCGGGGTTTCAGGAATAGTTAGCTGAAGTCATTGAGCATTTTTTTGTTCATTACAAAGGACTACAGATGAGAACAATTGGCAACATGAAATACTGTCTCCAGCAGAAACTGAAGTTACCTGCCCATCATTTCTTAATCCAGTATGCTGGGTAATCAGATCACACCTCTCCTATCCCAGGATCTTACTGAGTCTTGTTTGGTAATGTTGTCCAACCAATCAAGCTTTATTATCCTCTTAAAGCTAAGAGCCCAGATCTGGGTGGAGCAGCACAAAAACGTAAAGCACAAGAAATATTTATTTGCAACTGGTCACTTTTGTGAAAAATAATGATGACTTTCCTACTGTGCATGAACAGACAGTCAGTCTGTTCCAGTCTACTAGCTCTCATCATATGTTCTAACGGGGAGAAAATGTATTAAAAATTAGCACTGGGTTAAGCTCCTGCTGTCTAATCTTATTACATAGGGCTGATTGTGTTTCACACTAATAAGCTAAGAGGTTAGGACATTAATCTACTGTAAACGAACTGCTCCTATGAAATGTGATAGAAGATATGGTAAAGAACTTGCTTTACTGCACTGCAGCTAACTTGTATTGCATGCTGTGCTTGTTAATGAAGACTAAGTTACAGACTATGTTATCTGTGCTTCAAAATTGCTATTCATGCTCTTGGAGTTTACCTTCAAAATGCAGGGTCTTACCCCTGAGAATACGAACAATGTCATTAAAAAAATAATACAACTTGCAACATCTTTGTGTTATTTACAAGTTCATGACCTATCAGAGGGACACATCTTGACCAATGACAGAGATGGAGATCGAATAAAGGTGACAGGACAGAGAAGGCTGCATGTGGTTTCGGGCTTGGTTTCTGGCAACATGAACGTCTGATCACTACTGAGTTATATATCAGACCTGGTGTTGCATTAGGTCTGAATTCATTAATTACACACAGATGTGCATTGTGCAAACACAAGCATTACTTTCCCCTCTGACTCAAAACCAGCACCTTTTATTTCAGGCTTTTTGGAATGAATAGCTGATTGCCTCATGGGTAAAGAGTGGAGGTAAACTGAGCAGGGTCATTAGCATTCAGTTCTTTGCAGACTTGAGAACAACTTAAAAAGTGGGTTTAGTTCATCTGGATGTTGCTTGGGACAGTGGTGCTGGGAGGCCAAAATAATGCTGGCAAAGCTCTTTGAACTCTTTGGATTGACAATCACTCTGCAGGTGCATAATACTACTATTGATCCCATCTGAAATGATTTTAATCACTACAAATTTCTATAATATCGCTTTGAAGAATAATCATAGGATTTAAATGAAAGGTGCAATGAAAATGACATAATTTTCTAACTAAACAGAACAAGTAGTATTTACTGTTCTTAAGTTTCTGGTCATGATTTACTCATCAGGAAAATTTCATCTTATCAATACGCTCACCTAAGCAACCTGTGCCACCATTAAAAAACCCAGTTCCTTCATCCTTGTAAATGATGCAGCTAGAAGTACGTTGGACATGATTCAGACTGAATGAGGTCACAGAAAAACTAGAAACTAGAATAGTCCTTCTTGTTCTTAAAAACAAGATTTCCCCATGTGGATGTTAACTATGGCCCCAAGAAATGGGCCAAAAATGAATCTCCAGATGTCACAGCAGTACATTGCGTAACTTGGTCCACAGCAAACGTCCAGAGCCAGAGCCACAGCCCTTCTAAGGTCCTTTTCATCACGCTCTGGGGAGAAAAGAGAACTGAAAGCTGATGCCCAAAGGGACCTTTTCTGCAGAAAAATAAAGCCGATAAAGCAGAGCTCCTCAGCAGCACACAGCTTTCCATCATCTGCTTGCCATTTCCTGCAAGGACAAGGAGTTGTCAGGGGAGAAGCTGGAGCTCAGGGTCAGACCACGTGCAGAGTGCCCAGGGAGGAGAGCTGTCCTGGGGAGCAGACTCTGCTAGCAGGGGCAGAAGAGGGCAGAAAAGGGCCCTGCGTGAGGGAAGGGTTTGTGTCAGCCCCTGCCCAGGTGAGTGTTAGTGGGGGTATGAAGGCAGCCTTGTCTTCCCTTCTGGTCACGGCGGGCAGACCGGACCACATCAGTACACGCTCAGTACGGTCACTTACGCATTTCGAGACTTTTCAAATTAATGCTCAGGCCTGTTTGAAGGACAGATTCTGGTGCTTGCCAGTAACACGAATTGGGATAGAGAGAAATAAAGAGTTCACAGCCAGGGGAAAAAATCCAATCTTTCGACTTGTGCCTCAAAATGAAATCCACTAAAGCTCATACCAACATTTTTTTAGCACGCCAGTGGAGCAGGCACCCAGATTCCAACTGTTTTATGTGGTGCTCATTATATCTGCCTGCTACACGCTGACTTTATTGCTTTGAAAACATGTAAACCTCTTCTTGCTACATAGGTAAGCAAACCCTGGATGGCATTACCCTGGGTGAAGGAAGGGAACGGCTTAGTGGCTAACCTTAGCATGAAACCGAAAGCCTGCGGTACAGAGCAAACAAGCTCCGTGGTCAGGGCCCATCGCTCAGACTGCTGGTGGACAAGCAACTCTTAAAATGTAATCCCCGTCTCAGAATAACCCTCACTTATACTCTTACAAGTTCATAAACTCCTGCGGCTGGGGAGCTGCAGCCAGCCGCGGTGTTCGCAGCCACGGCACCCCAGCAGCGGGGCACGCGCTTCCTGCCACCTAGAGGAATCCCCGCCGGTTCCCCACGGCCAGAAAACCCCCAGCGCCGGGACGATTTCTGCTCCGAACCCACCCACGTCATTTCTTCCCCCCGAAGGGGCGCCTCGGCGGCTGGTGCAAAGGGCGGCCGCTTCTGCCAGCGCCAGCCCCAGACTGCCCGCGGATGGGACGCGAACCGCCGAGCAGAAGCTCTCCAGGCACCCAAGAGTTTCTAACCTCAGCGGCGGTGGCAGGAAATAGACCCTAATCCCAGGCAATTAAGTTTACAAGAAATACGCAGCTCGTGGGGGGACATTGTAAGTGCGGCCAGCAAGGTTTGTGTGGAGATCCATTCATGCTCCTCACCTCCCCGGCCCCTGAGAGGTCCGCAATGCAAAACAAGCTATATAACTTCTGAATCTGGACACCAGGTTGAACACACCTGCTCTTTTCCTGTGCGCCACCAGACTAAATCGGATGTTCAAAACAAGGAAGGCAAACAGGGCTGGTTTCACAAGGCACCTAGATGGGTTTCTGGGGAGGAACCCAAGCTCATGGTTCATGTTCGGCAGCAGTGATGCAAGAAGCTACATAGAGGAGCTGGGGGGTAGATTTCCCATTAGTTAATAGGGCCATTAGCTCCAGGGCACCCACAATGTTTCTGACATGCACCCAGAGTTACATGCAAATCCACCACAGTGGGAGACATGTCAGGGCCTTCTCCTCCCTCCTAGCTAGAAGGTAGTGACAAGAAGGATTTAAATCCATCCATCACTGCTTGCAGAAAGGGTGTGCTCATCTGCAATTATAATGGCCAGCTGTAATTCACTGCTGCATGTAATTAAAGTGCCAGCTGAGTCCTGCCATGTCAAGTGCATGGGTGTTTCAAAGGTGATAACCAGGTAGCAGCAGGCATGGATGCTGCAAGCCAGAGTGGGAATTGGTTGGTGTTTGGCCATGTAGTCTGACAGGACAGAACCAGAGACCCAAAACAGAGCAAGGGCATTCAGGAAGGCAGTGCAGATGTGGAGCTAGAAGTATGCAGGCATGGAGACTGGGCGTAAGGATTTTGGGAAGCCAGTGGACTAGCTGGGGTGGGGGCTGGGACCGAGGCAGGGGCTGGCTGGGCCAGGGATGAGATGTGTGTGAGCAGAGGGGAACGGAAGATGACTGAGGAAAACAGAGCAGAAAATAACTCATGAACAGGGTGAGGGAAAGCTTCTTTTAGGAAGCCTCCTTTCCCACAGCAGCAGGTCCCACTGGCCCCTCCAGCAGACTGGGGACCTGTAGCATCTGCTGCTGAACATCCTCTTCTAGCAAACCTGCCAGGGAGAGGATGAGCAGGAATAAGAAAAGAATGATGCCAAGAGGAGACTCGCAGCTGCAGAGGCAGAGGGTGTGCACGCTTGCTTCAGAGCCTGGAGAATAACCCCGTGTCTTCTTGTCCCACCATTCCTGTCTCATCTGGATTTCATCTTCCCCCAGCATGAGCTTCACACAGGGGAGGACAACATGACACTGCTATCAGTTACTTCTTTAGCAAAATTGGCAACAGTTTTCAAGCACTTAGGGGTGTAGGCTTTTCAACCAGAAGCATCTTTTCAGCTTCATAACAGAGCTCCATGATTTGCTGTTACTGTCTCCCCAGATAGCCCCAAACGTAAACTCCCAATTTCTTAACACTCAGAGTATCTGCTGTTTGGAGGAGTTTTGAAGCAGAAGGTGAAGCTAGTTTTGATCTAGTCTTAAGTAACATACAGGAGCTAATTCACCTAAGAAGAGGACTCATGCCACTGACTAGCAGCAGCTGTTATAGTTAGGTTTGACACCCAGGAAAGCAACTCAGAAAGAAGCAATATTTTATAAAGGGGAGACTTCACTAAAAGATCAAGGTTAGTTACAAAGAACCAATAGCTGAAAGGGAGTAAAACCTCCAAAAGTATTTTAGCTATGAAAGATGACTACTGAAACTCAGAAAATGTATGCACCACCAAATAAGACAGGAAACCAGAAAGGCAAGAGACTTATCAATGTAATTAGATAGCCTCGGGGTTCTTTGAGGAAAAAGAGAAAGTCTTCAGAATTTAGAAATTTGACACAGATAAAGTCAATAAACAAGAATATAAATTAGAGTAGGATCTAGAAAAGAAAAGGATTAGGATGGATTTTCCATGGCAAATAGCATAAGGCCTAAAACCAAACACTACCATGTCACTTAGGTGTACCTGAATCAGCAAACCTGTGAAAGAAATGGGAGAGGTCTGATGACTAGACAGGCGATAAAGGGTAGTAAAGAGAGATGAAGATATTGATGAGAAGATGTGTAATTTCTTTGCTTTAATCTTCACTGCTAAAGATACTGGGACAGCTTTTAACTAGTAATAACAATGAAATATCTGCAAAGATGGAGGTGTCAGAAGACAACGTGGAAGTAAATTTGTCATCTGAACAGTTCTAGATGACATACATCTGAAGTTTATGATGGACATCAGGAATAAAGTAGTCAAACAGGTAGCAAAAATAGCAGCTACTATCCAATAGGTTGGAGAGTAGATAACGTATCTGTATTTAGGCCATAAATAATAAAGTATCTTAATCCAAGTCACAAACATCTGCATTATATCACTGCTAGCACAGTTAGAGATGGTTTGCTTTTTTTTTGTGCATTTAGAAGCCTGAGTCTGGATTTCTTCTCAATGAAAGCATAGTTTTGATTTATGAGCATGATGTGATGACTCTACAGAGGCAGGCCTTCCCAGAGGGGAGAAGGACCCTCCTCAGGCTGAACGTTCCTCGAGCCCATCACCGTCTTTGGGACATTGATGGAGGCTCAACTTTTGAGTCTCCTCTTCCTGCTCCTGAAAGGAAATGTCCTGGTCATTCTACCTTAAAATTGTCAGAGAGAGAAAACGTGCGAAACAGTGTCTTCTACAGCTTTGGATTCCATTATTTTTGCATTAAGGTTTTTCTCCCCTCTTACCACTCTCTTTTTTTCTCTAAGTCCTAGAAGTTTTATTTATTATTTAATTCGTGGTTTATTTTCAAATTTTTGATCACTTCATCTCCATTTTCCTCTTTCTGCCTTTCTTTATCTCCCCTGCTAACCTGGGCAAAACACAGTATGACCTAAAGTAAATGGAGGTCTATGTTTATTTTCATATGCCAGGGATTATATATTTAAAACCCTGGATATGAGCACAATCATGTACATCCTGGAATCTTATGCTACAAAACACTTCTAAGATTAGTAACACTCTCAGGCATATAATTGTATCATAATAGTTTCAGTCTTCTTTCTGTCTGTACAGCAATATTGCTCTAAATTTTTGTTTCTTTCACATGTTTTCTTTGAGGTTTTGAATCAAAAGTAATTTCTTTTTCATTGTGAAAGAAAAAGATGGTGAGTTCTTTTTCCAGAGGGCTAAGGAATTGTTTAAAGAAAATAGATTTCAAACCTACAACACAGCAGCCTGGTCCACTGCAACTGAATTCTACTCTTTTCCATACACAGTCAACTGACAGAGTTTTTTCTTTCTTCTTTTGCAGACCTACAGTCTATCTAGTATTGACAGATGACAATCATCTCAGATGTGAAATTCCTCACTTGGTGAATGAGTCTCACACAAATCCCCTAGCTCACTTTTTGATGGTATTAAATTGAAGTTCAGTTGGAGTAGAAAATGTTACCATAACTGAGACAAGTCTCTTTTTTCCTCCTTGCAAAGGCTGGTGTAGTAATGAATAGATAATTGATAAAACGTCCCCCTCTCACTGTCCTTCCCTGGACTCATGAAGTACTCCAGCACAAACATCTCTCAGGTAGCGGTCCGTGGCATCACGCTCGCCCTTCCTTGTCCCCTGCTGCATGACCCTCCCTGGGACCATGTTCTAAGCTGGGTTCTCAGACTCGCGATCCCCAAATCTCACCCTGATTTCCAGCTTGCTTCCTTCTCAGCTAAACTATTACTTTTTACACCTAGCCTTGCAGTCTCCCCACTCTCTCTCTATCTTTCGAGTTGCCCATGAAGCCGCACGCATAGCCTAATACTGCTGCCAGCAGGGGGTCATTCAAAACAAATCCTCCTGGACCGGCATCCCTAAGTGGTTTGGAGCCGATATTCGTTTATGCTACAGCTCAGCGCAAGCCAGAAGAAACAAGCTTTTGTGCAAACAGTAATGCAATTGTACAGATACGAGCTGTGCTAATATGTTTATCTGCATGGGCCTAGAGCATCCTGCGGGAGGCTCTCAGCTGGGCAGCAGCCCGCAATGGCAGTGGCAGGGCAATCGGGTGTAGGGAGGGGGCAGCTATGGAAGTGGGCTGAAGTGCTTCCTCCTCTGCCTTTACTTCGAGTGCAACCAGCTAGGGGGGCCGGGGCACAATTTAATTCCTCCAGCACGTACCAGGGCTTGCTCTCTGTTCCCCTGCAGCCGTGCTTCTGAGGAGCAATCCTTCTCTGGTAGCCTGCATTGAAACTCATGACTTGGTTCTGCGGGCTTTAGGGGGATTTGTCATCACACCCACATAAAATCCCAAAATGTCAGAGGAACAAAAGGACGCAAACAGCAAGACCGTTCTCATGCCTCCGTTCCAAGCATGCAGTTCCCATTCACAGCTCTGGATCTGAAAGCTCCCTGGCAAACATCCTGTTCACATTTTACACCCACTGATTATGGGTGTGGGGGTGTGTGTATGTGTGTGTGTGTTGCTGCTAATACCCAGCAAGAGCCCATTTTTCTTGGATGAGAGAAGCCTGCTGAACTGATATTTTGGAAGCCATCATGTGATGTTAGCCAAATGCTAACATTATTTTTCTTCACCCACATATTGCTGGAAGCCAGAAAATGAGGCAGCTGCCTGCTGCTGCTGTAACTTCGCCAGGCTGGCACTGCAACGCTTCTAGCCTGCCATCAGCTCCAACCAGCTCGCAGGTAGCAACAAGCACGCATAATTCACATTTATGTCTCAAGAACAAATTGAGCCCAGCAGTTTTGAGGCTTTCAGCAAAATTCCCTTGCAGCCCTTGGTTTATTTGCTGAATTAGAAATGTACTCAAAGAAAGAGCATCAACTTAGCATGAAATCTGTAAGAAACACCAAGGCCCTTGTGTGTATGTATTTCAGGGTAAAAGCCTTTCATCCAAATTGAAATATCACCAAATGACTCCAGTGGGATGACGTCTCTCTTCACCAATTCAATTTTTAGTGTATTTTTCTTTTTTACTTTTAGTTCAGCCAGGTATATTTTGAGTTGCCAAGGTTACATTGGATTTAGTGTCCTTGACACAGTAATGTTTCTGAAGTGAGTGATTCAGTCAGAGCACCTAGAGATTCTAGCTCTTGTTTTCTCTTCTTCTTACCTAATAAAATATTTGAATAACAAACAAAGCCATTTTCCCCACAACTGTGGATGCATGTGGCTCACCTGATGTTTGTATTCCTGACACAATTCTATTGTTTTGTTGCTTCTGGACAGGATATTTTCAGAAGTTAGACAACAGGAAGCAATTTAGCAAGGTTTCTCCCAAGAGCTCAAAGATTGGAACACAGCATTTTAATGGCTTTAAAAAGAGAATTTCTACATATCAATCACACTGAACTTTCTTTCTAGCAGAGAGCTTTAATGGACCATAAGGTTCCAATTTGTCGTTAATTTTTTTTTCAAATCCTTCTTTAGAAAACAAACTTAGTTAATTTGGAAATAGTTGTGGGTAGTACTAAACAGCATTTCCAAAAGAAATTCTTACCTAAGACAACCAATTGAAAATGTGAACAGAAGAAGAAATTCTTTCAATCTTCAGTTCCTTAGTAGCACATTTTGGAAAACAGAAAAGCATAAGCCCCAGCTGCTGTCACTAATAAATGGCGCATGAAACAGCTGGACAGCATATTTTGTGATAGATTTTTCTGCACACTTATGCAGCCATGGGCCAAACTCTGAGCAGACACAGTCAACCAGACCCTCCGCTCATATAAATCAGTCTGGTTCCAGTCAAATCACCAGAGCTGTCCCATGACACCAAAGAAGAGATCAGGTACCTCATAAACATGTATTTCAAGTGTGAGACTATTGGGCACTCTGAGTTCTGAAGGATGGGAAGGAACATTGGGGAGGGGGAGTTATTGTAGAATAGAATAGAAACGTCTTCCAAATTCTCAGTTTTAAGACTCCTTCCTTTAGGTTGGACTTCCATGTCTCACATCTGTCCCATGCAACTGCAGTGGAAGCGGCCGTGTCAGTGCTCTTTCCTTGGAAACCTTCTGGGGCCACTTTGCTGTCTATGCATGACGGATTATGAGAAAGGGGCTAGCTGTTCCCTGCAGCACTGTCCTGTACTTACAGCAGCATAACTCCAGTGACTTTCAAAGAGCTACATCAGGTTTACACAGGCCTAGGGTGGCAGGGAGGGAAAGAGTCAAAGAATGGTGTATTTTATTTAAATTAAGCCATTTCTGTACTGAGGGACTGCTACAGACCAAAGTATCTACAAACTTTATTGAGCCTATCTTCACAAAGAGGTGCATACCACTTGCAGATTGGGAGTGGGAGGGAAGCAAAGCAGATCCTCAGATGCATGCACACTGACCTGAACCTGAGGACCATGTTTCCTTCCCACACATTGCAGCCAGGAGCTGAAGGAGCACAGTGGCCTGCCAGATTTGTTCCCAGGGATTTAGAAATCAAGACGAAACCTAGCAACCATGTTTCTTGGTCTAAGTGCCAAATGCTTTTTCATTATTTTCCTTTAGAAAAAAAATCAGCTTTTAAGCCATTTTTACATTTCCATTTAGATATTGATCTATCATATTCTCAAGCCCTTGGAAAGGCTTCTGTTGGCTTGGCTAAGGGTTGGATCATGCCTTTAACAATGCATCAGTGAGGAAGAATTTGGGGGAAAAAGAAAGCAGAGTCAGAGACAGGAAATCATTTCAAGTTTTGTTGTGTTTTCCCTTGCAGCTTTTAATTTAAGAAAAAAAATTATCTCCAAGGGCAGATAATTTTTCCCTTTTCAAAGCTAGGGTTTGGCACAGGCTCAGACAAGGGACCAGTGAGGGATGGCAATGGCAACACTGACGCCAGGGGTCCCACACACATGGTGTCGCACTTCAAAATCCTTCTCCAGTTGACAGCACACCAAGGCACTCTCTTGTATTTCTTGTTTGGGTGACCACTGGTAAAAATGGGATGTTATGACTGGACAGTGATGCATAACGTCATAGAATCACAGAATCATTAAGGTTGGAAAAGACCCTTAACATCATCTTGTCCAACCATAAAACTAACACTGTCAAGTCCACCACTAAACCATGTCCCTAAGCACCACGTCTACACATCTTTTAAATACCTCCAGGGATGGTGACTCAACCGCTTCCCTGGGCAGCCTGTTCCAATGTTTGATAACCCTTTCAGTGAAGAAATTTTCCCCGATATCCAATCTAAACCACCCCTACCACAACTTGAAGCCATACACGTACATATACATATATACATGAATGACATGGTGAGAAATGAAAACTAGTCATGGTAGAGGGCTGGAAGATGCTGTTCACCTACCTGCACTACTCCCATGCCACTTGTGTGTTTAGTAGGGCACATTCTCTTTTGATAACAAGTTCAACAGTAATTTGAGGAGGACGTCTTTTCTTTTTCCAGCGCAGGCAAAATATATGACTTCAGGTATCTTTTATCCCAGATCTCAGAGCAATAGAATACTCCAGGGCAAGTTAGCTGCTTGATCTTCCCATCCTTTGGGCAACAGTGTCACTGCTGGAGCAGTGTGGGTCAGCTAACTGGATCCCCTTGATATAAACACAGCATGGGCTTTTAGGTGGATACGAATACCACATCCAACCTTAACAAGGGAAACATGAAAGGCAGTCGTATGGACCTCAGACTCAGCAAAGATATAGTTACTCACTGTTTTACAATATTATTTGTATTTACAGGATGAACAGAAGGCCTGAGTGTCTGTGTGTGATTTACTGGTCAGTGACCTGTCAAATATCTGTTGCCTTGGGTATGTATCCATTGTGATCTTCACAAAATGGAACTGCCCTGGTTGTAAAAGCTGAAAAATAATCACCTTTGTACTATTTATAGTACAAGGAATGCCATGGTTTCTAAATCCACTTAACCACCTAAGTAATACTCTTTAACTTGAGAATCCAATTCATTTTCCACTTTAATAGGTACATGCAGTGAAAATTTGAGACATAGCAGCAGGCATTGCATTTGTAGCTAATTAAGGAAAACTGGATTGAGCCCAGATGTGGATTATGCAAAGTGATTACTGGTGTTCTTTAGAAGCTGATAATTTTGAAAGCATTTCCTTGTGTTTGTTCACTTTTTCCAGTAAACCAAGATAAAAAAGTTTCTGCAGGGAGAAAAATAGGTTTCTACAAAGTAAAACTGTCAATGGCAATTATTTCCATCATTTCAAATTGACATGTATGGTAGTTAACGATTGGGTCACAGCCATTCTTTCAATCAAAACTTGCTGTTTAGTTGTAATCCAAAGTAAGCGCTACAAATAGTTTTCAAGCATGGAGTGACATTAAATGTGGAACTCCACACAGTAATTCCCACTGGAAAAATCTGTGAAACAGTGAATTTCATTTTTGTAGGGAAAACCAGCCAACATAATAAGCACTAATTGTTAAAGGTAAGATTGTGCTATGTTTAATTCCTCCAAGCTGCTGAAGTGAATTAAGCTGTTTGTTGAGTAAGAAGTCAGTCAATCTGGGGAAAAGAGACAGAATCAGGCTTCCTAGAAGCAAGAGAATGCCAGCGCTATGCCAGGACCTTTGATATAGCATCAAGAAATACAAAAGATATGTTGCACAAACAAGCAACAAAATACTTCTAAATCTCCTTTTGAAAGAAAATTTATTTTAAGATTTTTTGATAGGTTATCAAATTGCCATCAGAATATTGGGGTTGAAACTGCCAAAAAAAAATGTAAGCAATTTGGAAAGGTACTCATGCTGATTTTGTGGTGGGAAACTTGCCCACGTGCTTGATTTTACAAAGCTGAGAAGTGGTTTGGCAGTATCCATAGCAGCTTCTGCTTTCTTTCTTTTTCTCTCTCTCTTTTTTTTCAGGTCTACTGATCTTCTTGTTAAATACTAGCAATTCAGCATAACTGAACCTTAGAATTGAGTAAGAAACTTTCCAAAGAGAAATATTGACATTCTGCAATGCAATCATTACAAATTAATATGATTTTTAAAAAACAATATGCCCCTTCTGGGTTTTTGTTGAATTACTCTTCTCTGTTACAATTATGTTGACAAATATCGCAGCGTAAGTATAAAATAAATTTTGGTGGTGAAACAGAACAGATGGAATTTTCCACTCCGCCATGGTGAACTAAATTGGACTCTCTTACATTCCATTTCTGTTCCTAAAGACATTTAAGATGATTACTCTCCTATGAACAAAAGGGAGTTTTCACACCCTGCGACTTTCTCAGGCCACTGTCCCTGGTAGCAGAGCCCAGATGGGCATTTGCAATTCTCATTCCCACCAGTCTGCACCCACAGAAGCCTCTCATTCCCACCTCCACCCCATAGAAGCCTCAGGCCACCTCTGCAGCACTTTGTATCTGTGCCCTTGATGTAGCTGTGATCACCTGCTAAGGGATGGCATAACCAGGTGTGCGCCCAGTGGGTGCCCAGCACAGAACCTGCCCCATGCGCCAGGGCAGTGTGAAGACAAGGGAGATATTGGAGTGGACTTCCATCAGGTGGTAGATGCTCCTTCACAGCTCGTTGCAGTGGGGACATCGTTGCCCAAGCAACCTCTGCCCAAAAGACCTTGCAACCAAGGAAAGAGGTTAGAAGCAGATGCAGACTGACTGTGAGTGCAGGGCAGCAATAACTTGCTAGTGCTCTCAGCATCCCCAAAACTCAATGGCTGTCTGCTTCTTGGAGGCACCAGGGAAAAGGATGGTGTTAAAAGAAAACAAGACTGTTTTGGGGGTCTTTCCCACAAGTTCTTTTTGAACAAGAGAACAGCATCATGACAGAAACCACAAAGGCATTTGTTTGTCACTTAGGGAAGTGGTGAAAACCCAGTCATCTGGGAGATTTTCAGCTAGTTCTGGACAAGATGAATGTACAGTCAGACTGCATCTTGGGGAAGCAGGTTGGTGGATGATGGTGTCTGCTTCCTTTAGTATTTTTATTAAGAGGAACAACAGCAGGCATGAATAATGAAAGTTGCACACTGTGGACATTTGTTAAGATTCAGAGCAGAATTATGCTGCATTAAAAGATTTGTTAGCAAAAGGTACTTTATCATGTCATCTAAATCCAAAACACAGGCATCTGGGGGAAAAAAAAAAAGAAAAAAGAAGTAGTGACAGGGTAATAAATAACTATCAGGCACAGGACTGACCTATGCTTAATCAAAGTGAGTGTGGATGGAAGAACTGGAGCTGTAATGAGCTATATTTAATTTGTGAGCATAACTATTGCCCTTACTGTGCTGAAATCAGAGAACTGCACATACAAAATACCAGTAGAGAAAACAGGGAAACTATACTCAGTATTCATTAGTCTGATGAGGAGGTCTTAATTTATACACAGACATATGCTGTTTTTCCATGTACTCAGAAACCACTTGCTCTGCTCTTTGCTTAATTTTTGGCCTCAGAAAAAACCAGCTTTTATTTTCTCTGTTAAATATTCCCCAAAATAGAAATATATGTGGGAGAATGTATTAGTATCTATGTGTATGAGCTCAAGAAATAAACTTTTCTGTAAAGGGAATAGTCCGTTGTAGTCATATTATTAAAACCTTGATTGTGAATTTTCTAACCTATTTTCAGTGCTTGCAGTGACAGAAATTTTAAAAGCAATTAGCAGCAGAGAAAGTTAAAGGTAAGGTTGATTTTAAAACCTTTCAGTTTCAATAATTTACAGTGGTATTAGTAGCTTAGCTAAAGATGTTTCTAGGAATACACAAGAAAAAATTCTGCTCTGGTATCCATCCTTGCAATACTAGAATTTAGCTCATAATTCTTACTTTGATAGCATCTCTAGAGACTGAGGTTGCAGCATCAGTAAGTGACTCTTTCCTATATACATTTTTTCTTAAAAAAGTGTGTACCTCTTGATGCTAATTTCCAGTGTGTTATTGAAGGACAGTGAAGCAAATATTCTTAACTGGAATTAGCTTTTTCAAAAATTTCTATGTGCATGGCTTCATCACAGGTGCTAAGTATTTCTTCACAGTCTTTCATTTCCTTAGTCAGAGACATCTCTGCAAGTAAAATAAAGTTGTGTTTTCCCTGTGGCTGCAATGATATCTACATAAATCCTGCAAAATGCAATGTAGTGGTGGATACAGTCCTGAAGTATTTGCGGTCTCCTAACCTTTATTCTCAGGCTTGTGCTGGGAGTACATGGAAAGGAGTAGCAAGGTGCCCTCTGAGAGGTGTGCTGGAGCTCTCCAGGATCTCCCGCACTGGATGTGAGCCACACGACTTTCACACAACTGTTCTCGACTACAGTCCTCTAAACCAGGAGACCCAGCAATGCTGTGCTTGTTTCCACAGCCCCCAAGCTCCGGCTGATGGTCTTGCCCCCATCCCACCAGCTGGGCACCACAGCCCTGCCGTCCCCTCCACCCATCCACAGCAATCCTCCTCAAATCATCAGCAGGATGAGGCCCCAAGACTTCTTCTCAGAACTTGCCAAACTGCAAATGTTGGATGGTTTCGACTCAAACCCAGGAATCTGACCAGATTTGCTTGAAAATGGGCCCAGTTTCGTTCAAACCATGTTACAAACTTCAACAAACAGAGTCTGGGTTTTGACTTTCTTGTGAAACTTGAAACCACATGTGTTCCACATGGTTTAGGTTTTTGCTGTGAATATCTTACACAGCTCTATGGGAATAGCCTTTTCTTGTGGGCTTTTAGCATTTCCTATCCCAGCCAAAACTGTAAAAAGCGAAGGCTGGAAAATATGAAAACTACAATTATGTGGAAAAAAGGGGGACTTAACTTTTTAAACCTCAGACAACGTTTGTGTTCATTTAGAGCACAGAGTGAAGTTTTGAATTAATTCGTGTTTTATTTTAACTGTTAGACTTAATTAGGTGCACTCAGGAGAAATCACTTCCCCTCTAATATAAAATCATGGAGCTCACGACACATGGAAATCATAAACACTTTGGAGTGACTTGGGAGATGGGTGTTGGCTTTGCAGCAGCAGAAGAGCAAATATTTACAGTACATTAGGCTTCGCTTCACTTCTAAATTATTATCTTCCCCTTTGGAATAATCTATTTTCCAAAGACAGATTGCTACTAATGCTAGTGCCCTCCTCATCTGTTTTGTTGCAGGCAATTATTTCTCCTTCATTTCTATATTGAAACTTCTTGCTCTAGCTCTCCATAGAGTCAAATGAAAACTGAGGAAATCCTTAACTTGATGTCTCTTTTGTCCCTGAATCACACTGTGGCCTCTGGCAAATTATTACACTTCTCTGAGATTCAGTCTTCTTATTTTCAAAATAAAAATACCAATACTCAACTTCCCAACAGAGGTGTTAATTAATTCATATCCATAAGAGGACCTTAAAATAGAAAGTGATATATAATGTTAATTAGTGGTATTATAATTGCTTATTACAAAAGCCCAAAGAAGCTGTTACTTTACAGATTACTTAAATTAGTGCTAAAATAGTCCCATCTTCGGTCTCACAGGGCTCAGTTATGTGAAGTTAAACACAATGAAAACAACACTATGACATGAAGGAGAAGAAATAATTACATATGCCATTTTTATTCCCTTGATATAACTTCTGCAGTGCATGATGTGCTATTAGGTTTTGCAGTAAAAGTACAGCAACCTGGCTTTGCGCTTACAATAGCTAAAACCATCTGTGTACGTGTAAAACCTTTGCTGGCAGGTTTCCATGTGCGGTTCATGCATTCCTTTGCCTGTGCAATTTGAAGCTGTCAAAAACTAATTAAATAATTATGTGGTTGTTACTGCAGCTGTGTGTATTCTTCATTACGTTATAAGGCTGCGGTTTGAGGCACTCTCCTGCTCTAGGTTTCAAAATATTAGTAATGGAAGGTGTGTTGTCGGTGCATGTTCAGCTGCTGCCAGAAAAAGCAGAGAGGAAGGGAACCGTCTTTAATGTCAGTCTATCATTGCACTTTATACTGTATATTCCCTGTGTACAGCACAGAGGTGAAAATACGAATTGACTTCTTACAGCCTTCTCGCGTTGGGCTGAATTCAGCATGGCCTGTCCTGAGTACAGGACAGAGAAAAGTCCCTGCAGTAGCTCCACAGTGGATGCATATGTGAAGCATGTATGTGACTTTGTAGTACCTCTCAGTCTGGGGAGGTAACTTGGAGGGTGACAGCAGAAGAAGAGCAAGTCTGTGGAGAAGACCACCTCCTCTCCTCTCTGGCCAAGAAGGGGACTTGACTCAGTCCTGCTCTTGACTCACTCCCTTACCTCAAGGAAATCACTCCCTGGGCCCACCTGCCCTAACAGTAAATCATGGATAACACTGTATTACGTCCTCCAAGAACACATCAGGTGGGTTTGTTAATGGTAGTAATTCAAGCTGATCTCAGACTGAGGGTGCTACCCAGATGCAGAACGGTATTACAGTATTCTGTCATTGGCAATGATGCTAAATTACCACATCACTACTCACTAGCATTAGATTTTCCATTGAAGATCAAGGAGCAATCACTGCAGTAAAATAATCCCTAGTCATCCTCCCCCCACCCCAGTGGAAATTACTCTTGTAAACAGAAAAACACATCTATTATTTACATTGGATAAAGCAGTATATATGGGCACCAGGAGTCAGCCCTATGGATATAACCCTCCCTTGTGTCTCTTGACCACAGTGTAATACAGAGGGAAGGGTAGAAGTCCTAAATGAGAAGGTATCTGAGATCTCTTTGCGAAGTCCCAAATGAGAAGGTATCTGAGATCTCTTTGCTAAGGAAGACATTTCTCAAAACTACTTAATGAGGACACTGAGGCAGCCTAAATCCAGGTAGTCCTGCTCTTTCCAGATCAAACCAGCTCGTATCAAAGATGTCTTTCACTGCCGCAGAAGAGATGCCCTGGTTGTACATGCAGTGTACACTTTAGAGACGGCACAACTGTTGGAGGAACAGTGACTTACTGCAGCAGCAAAGCTGCATAATACAGAGTGTCTCCAATTTATTATATTTATGGAGCAACTTTACTTTTAATAAGGTTTTCTTCTAATTTATGGAACTCTCTCATCACATCAGCAGTTGTCTGCTTGGCTAAATGTTCAAAAATACTAATAAAGGGAAAATTCCAGATGCTAATTTTCTTTCATATTTATCGTGTATGCACCCACAGTATAATACATGAGTGTAGATGCCTTGCTCTTAATGTCTTCATATGATTTATGACTATCAATCTAGATGCCATGCAGCCTTTCTCGGTGCACTAGGCAGCCATGACAAAGTTGTTTAAAACCATCTGTTATCTAAAGCAGCCTTTTTTGTAAAAGCCTTTCTCAGACTTTCCCTCAGAAAGCTTATAGGTCAGTTGTACTAAAACTCCTGAAAACTAAAACTGGAGGAAAATAAGCTACTTTCTGAAAACCCAAGTTGGAAGCTAACAATCCTTCGAGTTCACAGGGGCTACTAGAAAGCAATGCGTGTCTTTGGGTCCCTCTCGTGGTCTGGCAGCAACAAGCTGCCATCATCAACATACACACTTGCATGATCCCAAACACACCAACATGCGGGGAGACACGTATGTTCCCAGAGACAGAGCCAGATCCGGCACAGACAAAGGAAGGACGAAGATGCTGGTAATCTGCATGAGAGCTGATCCAAGCCCATTTCTCATTATTAATACAACTATTAAAATTCCAGGGAAATAGTACATAGAGCCAAATAGCATTACTCCATTTTTGTGTTGAAACCTACTTTATTCCACAGTATTTCATAAAGATAATGAAACTACTGCAGATTACAATCCAGTGTGCAAGTGTGCAGCCAGTTTTCACATAACTTCTAGATACATATCCAAGACTGTATATTCAGGATTTCATATATTCAAAATTTGTATGTTGTATATTTGTATATTCAAGATTTTGAAGACACGCTTCTTCTTAAATAGCCTTTGGAATTCGTACAAAGCAAAGTTTGTTTGGGGCAATGTAAATTTAGTTTTGGAGGGAGTCTTGTTAATGATTGAAATACGGTAAATAACCTTATCCACTCTTTCTGACCTCCAGCCTGTTTACAAGCTAACAACCTCAGAAACAACCTCAGACAAGTAGGCAGTAGCTTGACATTGCAAATTTGAGGAAGACAAGAGGAAAATGAAGGAGTGAGAAAATATCCTTAAAAATGGGTGGCCCTGGCCAAAGCAACAACTCCTTCTGGTACCTGCCTCCATCCAAGCACCAAGAGCTGACACAAGAAAGGTGTGCACCAGCAGATCCTATGGGCAAGGTGTTTCAGAGGAGCCTGAGCAGTGTTGTCTCCTCCCTGCAGCTGCTGCCATTACTACTACAGATCCTCAGCCGGCATGAAATGGGCAAAGAGATATGAAGCAACAGCTGCGCAAAGAGACCAGTGTAACATCTGAAGCCATATAGAACAGCAATGTGTGGGTTTGGAGGAGTGTGTGCTAATGAGGGAGGCTCACCCCAGACAAAAAGGCTGCTTGTTGCAGCCCTGCCTTCACCATCACCCAGTTGCCCACACTGGCTGCGACCACACTCACCTTTGCTAACTAAAGAGGAGTGTGACAACTTCACGTGCTTCCTACTGCTTGAGTGCCTGTCATCACAGGACCTCAGAGATCTCTTACCTCTCCCACACATAACTCTGTGCACCTTTGGCCATGTTCCTTAAAAAATTTTCCCAAAATGTAACTCGTCCCTCCTTCCCCTGCCAACAGCTCCCTGAAACTGCCTGGAGCTCCTCTGAGCCCCCTTCTCCTGCCTCCAACTGATCCCTCCCAATTTCCTTCCCCTACCTGCATCCTTCTCCCCAGCACCAGCTCTACCCCTACCACAAAACCACACTTTTCTGCCCCAAAGAGCTATCTTGCTTTCACCCACAGGGAAGCAAAATTCAGTTTTGCCTATGCTACAGAGAGACCTTAAACTACTCTGAGTTTATTTATAATGTTCGCTCACCATTACTTGCCACAAATGACCTGTTAAAGGCAGAACTGGTTTGCTCCAAAGGGCAAATGTACTAGTACATTTATCAAACAAACCAGCAGTGTTGTGTGTAATCTCTGATTTTTGCAACCAAACTGCCTACAGACTTTCTTGGAAACTGTAAATAACAATATATATCAATATGTCCAGGCAAAACCTCATGGTTTCTTTCCAAATAATCTTCTAATCCACATATCTAATGACCCAACATCAGAAAGACAATCTTAAAGCTTTTGGCTTAAGACTGTCCGCTTTCTTAGTGTCCCCATTTCAGAAATATTTACGTCTTCCTACATTCCTCATATACTCAAGGGGCTTTTTAAACTTGCCTGAATACAAATAACTTGATGCATGTGAAAAGATACTACAAAATGTTTCTAACACTGGATGTTCTGTGAGGTACATTTTGATAGGAATACAAAAAACACAGTAGAATTTGTTTGTCTTTTATGAATAATTGTTGTCCTGTTTCCTTTAGGAGGAAGGCAGACCTTTTCCACACAGAGATAATGTGCCTCCACTGTTTGGAAAACCACCCCATAATGATGCTAACAATTCCTTGAATGCCAGCACTGTGTAGTTAAAGCTGACAGGAGCTAAACCCACATTTCCTCATGTCAGCTGCCCTCTTAAGAATACATAGACTTGCAAGGTAAAACTAGTCCAAAAAATTTACCTTATTCAGGAGTTCTCTTTATTCCTTTTTGTTACTTCCAGAGCTGCTCTTTGACTTCCTCAGCTATGTCCTCTCTTCCAGCCTGAAATCTTTTCTGGGGAGATTTTGGGGACTTTGGATATATACATTAGATTTTCAGGCATCCAACAGCCTCGGCAGAGAGGCAGTGCTTGTTCCAAATGAACACCTGAAAATCCTCCACATGCCCCTCAGGCACAAACATGGCATCCAGCATCCGGCCTCCAACACACTTGCCCCAGAAAGCCTGTCCTTCCCTGCTTATCCAGAGCAGCCAGAGACGGGAGCTACAGCTACAGGGGCACAGAGGACATGCTTCTCCCACCACAGGGGCCAGTGGCACAGGACAAAGCGCAGGTCCTCCCGTGAGCCCGTGGGGACCACTTCCAGAACAGCTCTGTTCACTGATACTGTTCAGAGCTGAATAATTTTCTGGGTCTTGTCCTGCTGTGTAACTGTAGATTTTTAGTGCTCCAAAAGTGGTGTTTGGAGGAAAACAATGGGAAACTCTCCCCAAAAGGAACAATATTACAAAGCCTTATTCTTCTTCATCTGCCCGTAGCTTCTTACTTACAACAACCTATAGTACCAAAGCACAGCCATAACGAGTTTACTTTAAAACATAAGCAAACATTTTCAATTTAAATACCTAAAGATAACAAGCGGGTCTTACATAGCCAGCCTGATTTTTAGAGATACTAAGCACCACCGCTGAAGGCAGGAGAAACTGAAGTGGAGGAAGATCAGTACTTCTGACTACACAGAGTGTACAACTTTGAATTTTTAGCCCCGTTGTTATAGGCAGTCATCTTGAGAAAATCTTGCTGTAAGAGGAACTTTGGTCCATGCTGTTTCCTGAATTTTAGTTATTTTCTATCTTTAAGCTCAATAGAACTACATCAGTTCAAATGAACTGAGTATGTGACCCCCTCTTATTTACACATTCACATATGCACACATATATGTACTTCTACCTGCATGTATGTAGGCTGTATTTAATGAAAGTATTTATTATTTTTACAAAGTAATACTTCTTATAAACAGTAAATTAGGGAAGTCAATACTATATATATACTTTTTACAACAAGAAATGAGCAACTTGTCATGTTCTGTACCTGTAATTTATTATAATGTTCAAAAAATCCGTTAACCTGGGAACTAAAAAACATGTGGGTGTTGTAAAACTATCCACTAATAAAAGACTTACAACATTTTTAGCTAGCTGAGGAACTGGGAATTATGTTGATGGAAGGGATTATTGCTTAATATTTTCCGTAACATCAGCAATCTTGTCAAAATCCCCTGGTTGCTCTGAGAGTAGAAGACATCTGTTTTATGGGGTGAGCACATATCCTGGAATGTCTGCCATGAGACGTTGTCACAACCAGGCTTCATTACCGCTTCACACATTAAGCCTGGTTTACACTTCACAGTGCCATGGAAAAATCACACATTCTGCTTATGCCAGCAAAAGCCTTGTTGTAGACACAGTCCTACAGATTAGAAAGTCCCCTTGCCAGTATCACTTAGTTCCTGGGGGGAATGACTGCAGGCTGTACCAGCACGTCAACCACTTTGCTGTTTACATTGCGCCACAGGTTTGCCATGTAAGCTTCTGCTAGGAGGATTTGCATGCATAGCTGTCTCTCACCTTATAGCTTTTGGGTTGTGATCAGTGGCACAAAGTCCTGTTGGAGGCCAGTTCCTAGTGGTGTGCCCCAAGGGTTGATATTAGGGCCACTACTGTTCAACATTGTCACGAATGACCTATACACTGGTACATGCTCAACAAGTCTGCAGACAGTACAAAACTGGGAGGAGAGGCTGATACGCCAGAGGGTCCTGCACAGGCTGGAGAAATTGGCCCAGAAGAACCTCATGAAGTTCAACAAATGGCAGTGCAAAGTCCTACCCCTGGGGAGAAACAACTCCAGGCACAAGTACATGTTGGGTGCTGAACCGGCTGACAGGCAGCTCTGCAGAGAAGGGCCTGGGGGTCTGGCACACACCAAACTGACCATGAGCCAACAACGTGCTCTTTCACCAAAGAAGGTCAAGAGCTTCCTGGGAAGAACATTGCCAGCAGGTCGAGGGAGGTGATCCTTCCCCTCTACTCAGCACTGATGAGGTATACCTTTAGTGCTAGGCCCAGTTCTGAGCTCCCCAAAACAAAAAAGAAGCGGGCATACTGGAGCAAGTCCAATGAAGGGCCACAAAGATGATGAAGGGAATGCAGGCAGCATCTTTCATAGAAAGAAGAGGGTGAGAGAGCTGTGACTGTTCAGCTGGAGAAGGCTCAAGGAGATCTTCTCAGTGTGTAAAAATACCTGATGGGAGAATGTAGACAAGACAGAGCCAGGCTCCTTTCAGTGGTGCCCACTGACAGGACAAGTGACAGTGAGCACAAATTAAAACATATTAAATTACATCTGATCAAAATAAAACACTTTTTTACTGTGGAGGTGGTCAAGGTCTGGCACAGTTTGCCCAGAGAGGAGGCAGCATCTCCGTCCTTTGAGACACTCAAAACCCAACCAGACTTGGTCCTAGGTACCTTGCTTGAGAGATGTGGGTAGACTAGGTGATCCCAAGAGGTCCCTTCCAACCTCAGACAATCTGTGATTCTGTGACAGTGGTACTGACAAACCTTCCGGAACTGGAATGAAGTTTACAGATCCACATCCCTGGACAGACATCTCTTCTAGCTCCACCTATGCCACCAGAAGGTGTCACCCTTTCCATTTACGAAATTTTTCCTCAGGCCCTTTATTTCTCAAGTTATCAATTTTATAACAGGTATAGGCATGTTGTAAATCTGAGGCAACTGAATCCATTCACAAGAAAAGATCAGATACAGTGGTCATTTAGAGCTTTTCAAGATATGGTGATGGTTAGCTAAACATATTTCACTTGCCTCTCTTTTACAGCCTCTGTGCTTCAGGGCAAAGACAGTATTCAGGTGAAAGTATGTTAGAATAGGAAAGTCTCACAGAGTGGGAACTTATTCTAAAATATTGTCGTATATGCTGTTGACACAGAGAATGTGTGCTTGGATGTGGCACAGGGAGGCACAGGCATGCTAGCTTCAATCTAGTGAGCCTGGGGAATGGTAGAAGCCCCAGCCTGGGAGGGCAGGCAAAGCACAAGTTGTATCGAAACTGTGGCAGAAGACTCTGCTTGCCAGACCAGGCTGAAGCCTGTGCTGCCATTTCCCACTCCCTGTTGTCCTTACTCAGACTAGCTAAATTTTTAATCACATTTTATTATCACACCTTTATTTCGCTGCATAAGCATGTCTTTAACCCTTACTTTCATGGGCAGGTTGAGCTGTAGTTTTTCAGCAATTCTTTTGAATCTGCTGCCATCTAGTGAGCAGAAATGAAGCTGAAATGTATGGGGTTTGCGGCCAGCGGTGGTTTTTTAGCTTCTATGAAATGTCCGGCTCTCCCTCCATGTCAAGGTGCAGCTATGGTAGGGTTTGCATGCATTTCCCCAGTAGGCTCCCAGATATAAAGACATAATTGACATAAGGCCTCCTTTGCCTTATACAGTATACCTTCTCTGGCTACTTCTAAATCACTTCATTTTTAACACCTGGAGATTTTCATTAGATCGCTCTCCACTAATAAATCCATATTTGAACATCTCAACCAAAAAGTTGAGAAGATCCAGGATTTTGACTGGGTGTACTGGATTTAGCTGGGATAGAGTTAATTTACTTCACAGTAGCTTGTATGGGACTATGTTTCGGATTTGTGCTGAAAACAGTGTTGATAATAGAGGGATGCTTTATTTACTGCTGAGCAGGGCTTACACAGAGTCAAGGCCTTTTCTGCTTCTCACCCCACCCCACCAGCCAGTAGGCTGGAAGTGCACAAGAAGTTGGGAGGGGACACAGCCAGGACAGCTGACCCCAACTGACCAAAGGGATATTCCAGACCATACGACGTCATGCTCAGCAATAAAACTAGGGGGAAGGCTGGGGGAGGGCACTGCTCGGGTACTGACTGGGCATCTGTCACTTGGTGGTGAGCAATTGTTTTCATTTCCATTACTTGTCTTTTCTTGGGTTTTATTTTTCTCTGGTTTTTTTTCCCTCTTTTTCTTACTCTTCTTCTTCTTCTTCTATTTCTTCTTCTCCTTCTTCTATTTCTTCTTCTCCTTCTTCCACTTATTCTTCTCCTTCTTCCTATTATTATTATTTATTTCTAATTATTAAACTGTTTTTGTCTCAACCCATGAGTTTTCTTACTTCTACCCTTCTGATTCTCTCCCCCATCCTACCGTGGGGGGAATGAGTGAGCAGCCGTGTGGTGCTTAGTTGCCAGTGGCGGTTAAACCACAACAGTCCTTTTCGGAGCCCAGCATGGGACTTGAAGGGTTTGAGATAATAATAGGTTTGACCAGAGCGTATTAGAAGGGATTTATATGTGTTAACAGTTGCAGGTCATGATATTGATTCATCTGTTCTTGATGCTAGTTTATCTGATCTGTGCAATGCTCTTTTTTTTGCTGTGCATGTTGAAGGTTGGCATTGGCTTTTGCAGTTTGCTGTGGTCTGTAGTGCTTAGTGATGTTTTGCCTGGAGATTTATTATTAAAACACTAGCCTTGGGCTTAATCTGGTATTTGAGCTCTGTGTTGAAGCCATTATTGTACTTCAGGTACCGTCCCATAAAGATAATTAACACTTACCCTTCTTCCTCTGAGAGGTTTATTGTGGAGGAAATACAGAATGGCACCTTCACCACCTTCTTTGTTGTTTTCTACCTCATTACAAAAGCTTTTCAGTATCTTGAACATCCTTAGGTAGTTAAAATTCTTCTATTGGTAGTTCTTAGGAATACTGTTTCGGCTTTTTCTAAGGTTAACAAGCTATTTAGAAATATGACCCAGGCCCTGTGGCAGCGTGGTCATGGGTGGCAAGGCATGTGGGACAATATGGGCAGGTATTCAGAAAACTTTCTCACCTCCAGTGGTCTGGAACTTCACTCCCAAACAAGCGCATGATCCTGATGAAGTGGCAGAATGTTTAAAAAAAAAATGCCCTGGCTATCCCAAAGTGGCACAACTTACTGCACTCTGCTGGGGCCTGGCCAGCACCTACCAAACACTGCTCCATATTATGCAGTACCCTCAAGGAGATGAAAGGGTCCCTGGATCTGAAAACATACCAACAGACACTATGGCTAAACCAGAGACTATATCAGTCACCCCTCTAATTAGAAAGAAACAATGGAAGTGGAAGTCAGCTCGTTTACTAAGCTTCTCTTAAGAGGGAGCGGGAGAACAAATCAGAACAGACAGCCCATTCTGCAGCAAAGCAGTCAGAAGAACAGGAGGATGAAGAAATGGAGATCATAAATGAGACAGAAACCACTTGATCCCTATCCCTCAGTGAGCTGCGAGATATGCAAAAAGATTTTAGCTGTCAACAAAGCAAGAAAATTCTCAGTTTGTTACTCCGATGCTGGAATATTGGAACCAATAGTCAGGAATTAGAGGATGGGATTAGAGGATCCCCCAGCAGCTGGCATCCCTTGCTAAGGATAAGGCCATTGACAAAGGGATTAGAAAAAGGGCAGGAGTCCTCAGTCTTTGGCAGCGACTCCTGTCAAGTGTGAAGGACAAGTATCCCTTCAAGGAAGAACTTGCAAATTCCCAAAGTAAATGGATGACCACTGAAGGAGGTATCCAATATCTGAGGGAATTAGCCATGGTGGAGGTGATCTATAACAACCTGAACAATGACCAAGCATCCAAAGACCCAGATGAAATTCAGTGCATGAAGTCCGTGTGGGGAAATTTTATACAAAGTGCATTGATGTCATACTCCAGCACCCTGGCAATAATGAGCTGGACAGACACGGAGGCACCAGCTACGGATGGATTGGCCAGAGAACTCCCAGAATACAAAGATAATCTTAGTTCTTCCCTACAGGCCTGTGTGTTGGCTGTGAAGGAACTGACCCAAAATTTACCTCAGCAATTTGAGAAGTATAGGTCTTCCTCACCCACTCCAAACAATGTCTCAGCTATTAAGAGTCAGCCTTTTTCTGTTCAAGGGAGAGGGTATCAGTGGCACACACCATGTGCAACCCTGTGGTTCTTCCTGCATGACCAGGGGGAAGACATGAGGAAGTGGGATGGTGAACCTGCCTGGAGACTAGAAGTTCATGTACAGGAACTGCAAAGAAAAACAACAACCAAAAGGCATCCATCCAGGAAGATTACTGCTCTGGTGTCTGTTGGGCAGAGTAGAAGGGCTGATCATACTTTTGACCCTGATGAACGGACTTCTGTTTTGCAGTTACAAAAATCAAGTAATGAAGACTCTGACCAGGAACAGAGGTGCCCTGCCTTCTGCCAGGCAGAGGAAAGGGACAACCAGGTTTACTGGACTGTGAGGGTTCGATGGCCTGACACATCAGCGCCATGCGGGTATAAAGCTCTAGTGGGCACCAGTGCACAGTGTACTCTAACACCATCAGATTACAAAGGGGCAGAATCCATCTGTATTTATGGAGTGATGGGAGGATCCCAAGAACTGTCTGTGTGGGAAGCTGAGGTAAACCAAACTGGCCATGAGTGGCAAAAGCATCCTATTGTGACTGGTCCAGAGCCTCCATGTATCCCTGGCATGGACTACCTCAGGAAAGAGTACTTCAGGGACCCAAAAGGGTACTGGTGAGCTTTTGGTATAGCTGCCATGAGTACAGAGACAATTAAATAGCTGTCTGGCTTTCCTGGTCTTTCAGAGGATCCGTCTGTGGTGGGTTAAAGAACAGCAGGTGCCAATTGCTACCATGACAGTACACTGGCAACAATATCACAGCAATCAAAACTCCCTGGTTTCCATCCATAAGCTGATACAGCAACTGGAGAGCCAAGGAGTGATCAGCGAGGCTCATTCACCCTTTAACAGTCCCATACGGCCAGTGCAAGTCTAATGGAGAGTTGAGGCTAACAGTGAACTAACACGGCCTGGACAAAGTCACACTATTGCTGAGTGCTGCAGTACCAGCCATGCTAGAAGTCCAATGTGAATTGGAGCCAAAGGCCACCAAATGTTATGCAACCACTGATATCACTAATGCATTTTTCTTGATCCCTTTGGCAGCAGATTTCCGGCCACAGTTTGCTTTCATGTGGAGGGGTATCCAGCACACCTGGAATCGACTGCCCCAGGGGTGGAAACACAGTCCTACCATTTGTCATGGATTGATACAGACTGCACTGGAACAGGGTGAAGCTCCTGAACACCTGCAGTGTACTGATGACATCATTGTGTGGGGCAACACAGCAGAGGAAGTGTTTCAGAAGTGGAGAAGAATAATCCAGATTCTTTTGAAGCTAGTTTTGCCATAAAGCAAAGTAAGGTCAAAGGACCTGCGCAGGAGATCTAGTTTTTATGAATAAAATGGCAAGATGGGCATCGTCATCTCCCAATGGATGTGATCAATAAAATAACAGCTATGTCTCCACCAACTAACAAAAAAGAAACAGCAGCTTTCTTAGGTGTCATGGGTTTTTGGAGAATGCATATTCCAGGTTATAGTCTGATCATAAACCCTCTCTATCAAGTGACCTGGAAGAACGACTTTGGAGAGCTAGGCAGCAGCAAGCCCTTGAACAAATTAAACGGGAGATAGTTCATGCAGTAGCACTTGGGCCAGCCTGGACAGGACAAGATCTGAAAAATATGCTTTACACTGCAGCCAGGGATAATGGCCCCACATGGAGCCTCTGGGAGAAAGCACCTGGAGACATTTGAGGTCAACCTCTAAGGTTTTGGAGCCAGGGATATAGAGGATCTAAAGCCCACTACAGTCCAAATGAAAAAGAAATATTAGCAACATATGAAGGAATTCGAGCTGCTTCAGAAGTAGTTGGTACTGAAGCACAGCTCCTTTTGGCACCTTGACTGCCTGTGCTGGGCTGGATGTTCAAAGGGAGGGTCCCCTGTACACATCATGCAACTGACACTCCATGGAGTAAGTAGGTTGCACTGATAATGCAACAAGCTTGAAAGGGAAACCCCGACTACCCAGGAATTCTGGAAGTGATCATGGACTCAGCAGAAGGCCAAAGCTTCGGAGTGTCACCAGAGGAAATGACTTGTGCTGAAGAGGCCCCTCTGTATAATAAAGTACCAGAAAATGAAAAGCAATATGCCCTGTTTACAGACGGATCTTGTCATACTGTGGGAAAACATCAAAGGTGGAAGGCTGATGTGTGGAGTCCTATATGACAAGTTGCAGAAACTGCTGAAGGAAAAGGTAAATCAAGTCAGTCTGCAGAAGTGAAAGCCATCCCGCTTGCTTTAGATATTGCTGCACAATAAAAATGGCCAGTACTTTATCTCTATACTGACTCACGGATGGTGGCAAATGCCCTGTGGGGGTGGTTACAGCAATGGAAGAAGACCAACGGGCAGAGCAGAGGTAAACCCATCTGGGCTGCTGAATTGTGGAACGATATTGCTGCTCAGGCAGAGAACCTGGTTGTAAAAGTACATTATGTAGATGCTTCCATATGCAAGAATTGTGCCACTGAAGAACATCGAAACAATGAGCAGGTGGACCAGGCTGCTAGAATTGAAGTGGCTCAGGTGGATCTGGACTGGGAACATAAGGGTGAGCATTTTAGAGCTCGGTGGGCCCACGACACATTAGGACATCTAGGAAGGGATGCAACATACAAATGGGCTCATGATCAAGGGCAGGACTTGACCATTGATGCCATTGCACAGGTTATCCATGAATGTAAAGCATGCACCACAATCAATCAAGCCAAGCGGCTAAAGCCTTTTTGATATGGAGGACGGTGGCTGAAATATCAATATGGGGATTGATTATATCACACTACCATAAACCCACTATGGCAAGAACCTTGTTCTTACAGTGGTGGAAGTGACTACTGGATGGTTGGAAACATACACTGTGACCCATGCCACTGCCCAGAATACTATCTTGGGCCTTGAAAAGCAAGTTTTAGTGTGACATGGCATTCTTGAAAGAAGGGAATCAGACAACAGGATTCATTTCCGAAGCAACCTCATAAACACCTGGGCCAAGAAGCATGGCGTTGACTAGGTGTATCACATCCCCTATCATGCACCAGCCTCTGAGAAAGTTGAATGATACTGTGGCGGAAAGAGGCTTAACTGCAAGGTTCAAGAAAATTATTTCACTTCACTCACAGATTTAACTGCAAGGTTCAAGCAAACGACTTGAACTTCACTTACAGACTTAACTGCAAGGTTCAAGCAAATGATTTATTTGAACTTCACTTACAGACATTGCAGGTTTTACAGATACAATGGAGGAATGCAGTATTGCAATTTTAAAAGCAAGAGTAGTACACTATTACAAACACAAGTGGTTCGCAGCCAATCACAAGCACACACGTGTTTACAAACTTAAAGCATAAACAATACTCACTTACCCCTCCAGGTAAGGGCTCTCAATCCCAGGGAAGCTACCTTGACTGGTGTCCTGATCGAGGTGGGGAAGGGTCTTCTTCACAAGTCAGCTGTATAGCTGGAGAAGTGACTGCCTGATTTCCAACCTGATTCTTAGGGTTTTAATCCCCTGACTGGCAGAATGATGTGTATGACTATGCCTGCATGGATTATGATATATGCCTGAGTGGGTTGTGTATATCTGAGTGGATTATGATATATGCCTGAGTGGATTACGTATATATGATATATGCATGAGTGGGTTATATATATCTGAGTGGAGTTTCCCCTTATCTTTCTTTCTTTCACTGGTCTGTGACTGTTCGAGTACACAAGGCTGTCGTTTGCAACTGAAGCTAAAACCCTCCAGCTTTTCTTTACCTTGCTTCTTCAGGCAACTGAATAGTGGTTGGATTGAGACTCACAGCATACTATTTGTTAAGGGATTTCAAGGCTCAATTCAGGTTTTGGTTCTCTGAATGGCACAGCCATGGCCCTGTTTAGTTTAGGGCTTATCAGACAACCCAGGGCTAAGCTATCTACACAGCTCCCCATGAATCCTGTCTGCAGAGAAACAGGGCCTCAAGGCAATCCAAGGCTGGGTCGCCTTTGTAACCCTCCATGAGTCGCCTGTGTGCACTAGACATGGTGAAACTTGTTTGTGAACTATGAGCCGGACAATCCATAGAGACACAATGGACTGCTAAAAACTACGCTGAGACCAATGGGGGCTGGAACATTCGAGCACAGATACACATTTAGCAGAAGCCATTTGGCTAGTTAGCACTAGAGGATCTGCCAGCTGACTTGGCCCTGCCCAAGCAAAACCCCAGTGCACTGTGCAAGGAGATAAGATCCCTGTAGTACATGTAAGCAACTGGCTGAGAAAAACAGTCTGGGTCACTGCTTCTTCAGGAAAGGGTAAACCTATTTGTGGGATTGCTTTCGTTCAAGGACCTGGGTGCCATTGATGGGTAATGCAAAAGTATGTGGAAATCCAATGTGTACCTCAAGGTGATTTAATCCTGGGTGAAAATAATCCATGATTTGAATTGTATGATGGCAGTGTTACATGATGCTGTATGTCACCACTGCTATGGCTACCATATATCAAAGGTGTTATAGCAGGAACCTCTCGCTGCTAGTCAAAGTAGAGGCAAGAGGAGGAATTCGTTGCAATGTTAAAACTTATAGCCTAGTCCAAAGGGACCGGGGTGGAGAATGCAATGGATATGCCTTTAAATAGTTGTAAACCATGATTTGAGTTGCATGTTACAAGAAGTACTACAGCAGAAACCACCTGAACCAACAAAGGACAAACCTCACAGGAAGCAGTGCAAGCGCAGCAGTGACCCAACTTGAGCTGGTTTTAATGTCCAGTAACTCCATGCAACACACCACCTCTCCTGTCCTGAGTGAATACCGTAACAGATGAAGCCCAAAGTCATAGACCAAATGAACCCAGTGAACATTTTATGGATATTTATGGACATTTCACAGACATTTTATGGGGAAAGGAGTGGTTAATGAGGATGTATTGCGATAGGGTGGGACCTGAACATGATGTAAATGGTATGGAATAAGGGGTGGAGAATTTACTGGGTTTGGCTGGGATAGAGTTGAATTTCTTCACAGTAGCTTGTATGGGGCTACGTTTTGGATTTGCGCTGAAAACAGTGTTGCTAATAGAGGGATGTTTTAGTTACCACTGAGCAGGGCTTACACAGAGTCAAGGCCTTTCCTGCTTCTCACCCCATTCCACCAGCCAGTAGGCTGGAAGTGCACAAGAAGTTGGGAGGGGACAGGACACTGGGCTAAGTTCTTTTCAGATGTAAATGAGTCAGCTCCATTGTCTTCAGGAAAATCTCACTGTAAAATATCTGGCAAACAGGTTTTCTGACTTACCTGCAAGCGATGCAATCTTCCACTGAGGTAGACAAGCAGCAACATTTCCAATACTTCATAGTAGCCTTCCAAGCTGGACAGTGTCGCAACAGTGAGATGCTGAGGTGACAAAGACAGCAGGTATGGGGTGAGGCTCCAAGAGATGGCTGAGTCACAGTAAAAACAGGTGCTCCACCTCTGCTTCCCACCATTCCTATGCCTGGGCAATCCCATCCCTATTAGCACCAGTATGGCAGGTTTCTGATCCCCAATTGGCCCAGTTTATCTCACAAAACCACAGAAAACCTCAATCTTTTGTTTTTTTCTCGGTGGGCAAGCTTTCTGAAAGGAAAATGGTATCTGTTGCACAATACACAAAAAAACTATTTAAAAGATGTACCAAATACCTGTTTGAGCTAAGTAGATGTAGTTATGGAGAAACTGGAAATGTAATGACTTGCTTTAAGCTGGAGCAAAAAGTCTGTGGCAGACTCAAGATCAGCGCTCAAGAAATTGCAGAGATTACATCTCTGCAAAAATAAAGTATGATTCTGTGATGCCCAATACTGTGATTTGTCCTTTACGTTCAGTCTTATTATTTATATGTATCTGGCTCATCTTACTCCATTTAGTGAATTGTACTCTTTTAACATTTTTCAATTTCTCTCTCCTGGTTTCTTTTAGGCCAGGTAAATTTAACAAGATCTGCTAATTCTCTTTTCCATTTCAGTGTATTTCTATTCAGTATGCCAAGTTTACTTTTTCTCACAAAAGCTGACTAACTGTATCTTCATGCTACCTATTTAGAAAAAAATCTCAGCTAGTCAAAGTTTGGGTCTTCCGAGCATCATGTGTGTTTAGGACGTATGGCCCTTTTAGCTCACTTCCTCTCGTATTTGTCTGATCATAGAAAATGCTAGTATTTGAGTATACAATTATCCATCTAATTGAAATCTAAAACAGAATCCGTGAGTTTCATAAAAACAACAGGAGTTTTAACTTCATAAAAATGACAGGAACTTGAGACAGCCTTGCATGAGTGCACTAGAGGGGACCTTCCGTAAGACCAAACATTGTTTGACCCACCACAATTAGTATGACATGAAACATAGTGAGCCTGCAGCCACTCAAACAATTTTATGGAAGAAGAAGGCAAGACAGGGCTTAGGAACATTTCTGTGTTTGGCATTCCAGCCAGATCCGCTCACAGGAAGGTTTTGGTAAGTTAAGCTATCCTGCCATGCCAGGCCCTCTCCAGAGAGCATCTTGCCAGGAGACTTTTCTTAGCCTCCTGTGTTGATGCAAAGCACTAGGCTATAAAGCTATAATGTCTTGTCTTTGGAAGGTACCATAAGTAATTTTGGGAAGTCTCTACTATTGACCTCCCTTCAAAGTCTATGTATTTGTACACATTTTGCTAAGGAAGTCTGGATTGGAACGCGAGGGTGAATTCTTATGAGGACCGTCTCATGAGGCGAATTAAGAGCACCTCTTTTCCATAAATTTGGATGCAAAAGAGCACTAGGAAGAGACCCTCCTAAACTGGGCAGTGATTAGGTAGTGAAGAGGGCATGCAGAAAGAGGAGGGGTTGTCTGAAAAGCGGATTCGCTTCCCAGTGTGCAACCACCCAATAATCACACACTAGGGAGAGACATTATTTATTTCATATTTGCTCAAAGATGGGTGCTAGGTGGTAATTCCACAAAGCTAGGACACCACGCCAAAGAAAAACAATGTATTTATTCTGCTACAGGATTAGTAAAAACCCACCTAAATTCACATTCATTGGTTAGTAGTCACCATCTCATCTACCATTGGCTAGTTATATTTAAATTAGCCTCGCTTGCTATGTAGATTAGCATGCATGCTCCTTGCGGGGGTGGGGCAAGACCCTCCAGCCTGGAATTGAGTCGGTGGCCGCGATCTCCCCCTGCCACCTCTCCCTTTCCCCCAGTTCACGCTTCTTTGTCAATCATCCAGCCTTTGGCACCTTCTGGGGCAGGATGTTTCTTTCTATCAGTCACTTCCTACATTTCTTAGGTCCAATTATCCTTGACCTTTCTTTCTCTCTGATGGACCTCGAGTATTCTTGCCAAGTGGGCAAGGCACACGAAGCATCCTCAAAACCTCAAGGCCTAATTGTTCCAGGGTGTCCTTACTCTACGAATGCCAAGCGTGTGCCTTTCTGCCTCCAGCCTTACTTGTTAATTTGATATATACAAAATAGACCTTGCACAAAACAGTCAGACTGTTCTAAAACTCAGAGTTATTCTTCAACAGAGGCAGCTGTAAGAGGAAGGGGCTGATCAAGTGCAAGCAATATTCACAAAATAAACCGAACTCGGTGAGAAGGGTAATTTAGCGATAAAGGAAGTAGAACTTTTTTCTTCCACAGGAGACCAGGTGTACGTCCACTTCCCCACCCGCCCTGCGTCTTCCCACTTCCTGTGCTTCATGCTTCTCTTTCAGGAGCAATCCGCTCCGAACCGTAGCGACTTCGACTGGGGCGGCCGGTCGGATGAGACGCACGGACCCTGCGGGGTTGGGTTCGGTACCCAGCGGCGTGGCGACGTCTCCAGCTCTCCCGCGGACAAGCCAACGACGTTACCCTCAGGGACCATCCCGCGGTAGTCGCTCGCGTCCTGCTGGTTTGGCGATCGCTGACGCCAGCGCGGTCGGCTTACCGTTGCCTTTCCAGGGAGACGACCGCCGAGCGCGCGTAGGCCTCTCCCCTGGAGGCGGGCTCCTCGGAACACCCGCGGCCGCCTCCTCCCCGCCGCCGCCGGGAAGAGCCTCCCGCGCCCGCTCGCGGGCCTCGCGTCGGCGGGGCTGGCCGCGGCCTACCGCCCTCGCCACCGGCAGCCGGCACTCGGCGGGCGGGGCGCCGGGGGCGAAGGGAGGCCCGCGGCCCGCCGCTGGCGGCCCCTCCCGCCCGCCGCCGACGCGCCGACACAAATCCCGCCCTCGCGCCTTTCCCCGGTGCCGCGGCGGGAGGCGGGGCCGGGCTGCCGGAAGACCCGCGCGGATGGGCCGCGCGGAGAGACCGGTGGCTTTTCCGCCGCGGCACAATGGCGGGGCGGCCGTAGCAGGGCGGGCCGTCGGCGGCCGGTGAGTGCTCGTCTCTCGGCGGGTGGTGGCCGGGCGAGGTCTTCCCCGGCAGCGGGCGGCGTCCACCGGCGACCGCTCCGCACCACCCCGGGCCTGGGCCGCCGCCGGCCCCTCCGCCGTCCGGCTGAGGCGGCGGGGCAGGGGCGAGCGGGGCGGGACGGGGCGGGGGGGGCCGCCGCGCCACAAGTCCGCCGCCCCCGCCGCCTGGCTGGCCCCCCGCCTCCGCCAGGCCGTTCCCCGGCCCTTCGGTCGTTCGGGGAGCGGGGGGGGTGGGTTGTGGCCCGGTGGGAGGACTGGAAGGAGGGGTCTGGGAGCTGCCGCGTGGGAGCAAGGGAGCCCCGGCCCGCCCGGCGCGCTTCCTGCCTGGCGGTGACGGACGGAGGTCGGTACCGTCACACCGCCGCCTGGGTCCCGTTGGCAACTTGGCCAGGGCTGCCTGCTGTTTCTGGCCCCGCGGGGAACCGGGTCGTCCCCCCGGCCGCGCTTGCCGCTGACCATGCGGGGCAGCCTACCCAACCACCCCCCCCCCCGCCCCGCCAGGCCGGCACCTCGCGTCGCGGTTGGGAGCCAGAGGCGAGTGTAAACTTGGACTCTCCGCTCCCTTCCAGTGCGGGGAGTATGGCGTCATCCGGCCTGGCGGCCGGGCGTGGGCGTTGCTTCTGGGGATGACTCTAAAACAAGCTGGTTTTAGGTCGCTCTGAAATTCCGGTTTGACAGCAGTTTCTTTCCGAAAATAGGGAGCGAGTTCGCTTTTTGCGTTTGAAACTTTTCTTTAAGCTCTTAGCTGGAATACCTGCGTCTCCACAGTCATGCATAACTGGCTATGAATTCAGGTCTTCGGGACAGGAATCCCACTTGTTTTGTCACTCACGTAAGAGCAAAAAAACCCTCTTTTGCTCTAAGAGGGGGATAAACACTAAAGGCCTCAAGCCTATAGAAAGCAGACACTTGGGGCCTGCAGGACTTAAAAAAGCATTTAAGAAAATCAGGAACCCTACTCCCATATTAAAGGCAACAGAAGGGCCTTTCTACCCTTTTCCTGCTGTTTAAGTGCTTCTTGTAACTGCCCTACAGCCTTTCCTGCATCCATGTCTTTTGAAAGAGAAAACCTTTTTTATCTGGTTGTATGTGGCTATATTTAAATCGTACAATATTCAGTGTCGATGTGACTGCTGGTGCTTATGTGTCTTTAGCCAGTCTCTTCCAGGTAATTCCCCCTTTCACAGCCCACACGGGTTTATGCTAACATTGGACTTACAGCTCCCTGGAAGTCGCTTACAGTAAGAACATGGACATGACCAGGTGCGCAGCGGGGAAGAGCAAATCGGTAGCCCAGATGTTTTAGAGAATACTAAAATAATATGAAATATGAGTGCTTAATACCGAGTAACGTGAGACCTCAGAATGCCAGTATAGGTAAAATGTGCAGAGTGGACTGGGAGTGCAGCATTGTTTCTTAATCATTGTGTCATATTTGCCTGACGGATAGATTGCTACTGAACTTCTACATCTCTTTCTCCTCTGATCACAGTTTTCATTCCTAACACAGTGAACGGTGCCGACTGTGGGGAAAGGGGAATACTCAGATGATATAGAATGGCTTTGGGGCCATCCTTGTTCCTGCCTTCTACGTACTCTACATGCTACGAAGTTCCTTCAGTCATTCTTTCAAAGCTTTCCTGTACTGAGCTGAGACTCTGATGTAGACTCTTAAAAGTAGTCCTAAAGGCATCTAGACCTTAATGCTCAAAAAAACCATAGGCTGTCTCTGCAATTTGTGAACCACTCATAGGTGTTAGACATTTTAAGAGAAGAAACCTAGCTGAGTTTTGAACTGCCTTTTGTTTGGTTGGAGCAAATTTTGCTTTCCACCAAGACTTGCTTGCCTTGATGTTATTACAGAGCCAGGACTTTGACTGTTGAGGTTTTAATAACAAATAATAACCAGTGTTTATTGCTTGATTAATTTTAAAATACAACTTTAACTTTCTAATTTCTAGGTGGGAATCACTAAATTGAACAGCAATAACCATGGGAGATGCTGCAAAACCTTGCTTTGCCAAACAAAATAAGGAACAGGAAATTTTACATCAGGAAGAATTAAAAGGAAGTCCCTTACAGAAAGACTACCGAGTCATGGATGAATATGGAAATGGCCATAGCAATAAAATAGATACCAGCCTGCAAAAGAAAAGGGGAACACCAGGTCATTACAGAAGCAGTCCCAGACGAGGGCCACGTAGTGTTTTCAGTAGCCCAAATTCACTTAAAAACACAACTTACAGTCAAGGGTCAAAGTTAAATGATACCCAAAGAGACCAGATGAAGAAGTGGGTATCTGATGACCACCATGGTACTTCTGACAGCTGGAGAGAGTACAGATCTGTTGCGTGGATTCCTGTGCATAGCAGGGCAAGAAAGGACTCTTTTCATGAAGTTGAAGGTGCTGGAAACAGAAATGTAAGACGACAACTTCAGGAAGACTTAGAAGACGTGGCAGACATGCAGAAAGGAAACTCTGGTAATCAGCACGTTTGTTGCTTTTTACATAGCTATCCAGTAAAGTAGCCCTCTGTGTGTTTTGCTGACAAGTAAAATTTCAAGAATCACTGTTAAAGCAAAAAAATCATCTTTGTTCTGTCATATATTGCAAACTGTTGACTGTACTATACTGTAGCACCTTAAACAAATTGTTACAGCGAATGATACAGAACTTGTTTTATAAATTCTGTTGTCTTTAAGTTAGTGTAGAAGTGGTAGGAGTAAGTAGACTGTGACATCTGTGTAATGTCCCTGTTTGCAGTTTTCCAGGTACAATTTGATTGAATCTGTCAAGGCTAATAAGGGATGTTTCAGTTAAATTGATACAGGGTAGGATTTTGGAGCTACTGGTGAGGTCTGTAACAACATGTCTTAAAGAAGATTGAAAACAATGCCTTGTAGGTGTAGTGAGAACTTAATACTAGCAACAGTAATACAGCAATAACACAGAACTTGCTCTCCATGCATATTCAACTTCTCTATGGGCAGTTGGCACTAATAATGAGAGTACAAACCGTAAGTGTTGAAATCCAAGGAAGAACAGGCTAAGGGCGGGTAAAGTGATCAATATCGTAAGGTCTTCATTGAATGCAAGTACTAGAAGGAAGTGTAAGTAGATCAAAGCAGAAAGAGGAGGCTTTAAAGAAGAGAATATAATTAGATAAAATAAGAAAGACTGAGGCACAAATGAGGTGCTGCTAATATGGAACGACTGCCTGTTAACAAGAGATCTGTCTTCTTTTAAGACTGGGGGCCAAAGTCAATATTGATCTGCCCCCCTGCTGTGAAGGAAAGCTGTTGCTGGTTGGTACTGGGAAGTCAAGGAACTGAATGTCCTTTCCCTTGATATCAGCTGCCACTAAAAGGGTAAACTGTGAGCAGGTGCCCAGTGTCTCTCATTGTTAGAAGTAAATTGCACACTTAAACTCAACCTCAGATGAGGAGAGAGCAGAGTAGAATGCTTTTGCAAGTTTGTTCTCGAATTTGCTGGGTCTAATGAACTTTTTTCTGTGAAACTTCAGGAACTCACTGAAGTAGATTTTTGGAACCACCGGCAATCATACCTGAGAACTTATTCAGAAGTGAGCTACTGGCATATAGGAAAGGGCAAGCGTCTCTTAAAAGTGGAATTAAAAAAATGGTATGCAACTTTAATCTTGGGAATCTGTTCTGGAACAAATAATGTAATCTGCTATAAGTATGTGAAAGGTAACAGAGAGATGAGTAGCAGCAAACATGGATTTGTCAAGAAAAAAGTATGCCAAGTCCTCCTAATTTATTTCTTTAAAATAGTGATCAGTCCCCTGTGGACATGAAAGAAGCAGTAGGTAGATACTGCTAGTACTAGTGCTGTAGTACTTTAGACACTCTTATGTGACAGCTCTGTAAGTAAACTAGAGGAAAATTCTCTAGATGAAATTAATACAAGAGACTTGCAGAGCTAATTACATAACTATACTCAGAAAATACTTACCAAAGATTTTGTCAAAATGATAGGAAGCATTGAGCAAGCATCTGCAAGGATTCTGTTCTGTTCAATATTTATTACACTATTCTGATGATGAATGAAGACAGCATGCTTATTAACTATGTGCTTTTAAATTTGAATATTGTCATGGTTTAACCCCAGCCAGCAACTAAGCACCACACAGCTGCTCACTCATTCCCCCCCACTCAGTGAGATGGGGGAGAAAATCGAGAAAACTCATGGGTTGAGATAAGAATGGTTTAATAGAACAGAAAAGAAGCTAATAATGATAATAACACTAATAAAATGACAGCAGTAATAATAAAAGAATTGTAATATACAAATGATGCACAGTGCAATTGCTTGATGCCCAGTTAATCCCTGAGTGGTGATTCCATCTGCCCCCACTCCCCCCAGTTTATATACTAGATGTGATGTCACATGGTATGGAATACCCCATTGGCCAGTTTGGGTCTGGCTGTGTCCTGTGCCAACTTCTTGTTCCCCTCCAGCTTTCTTGCTGGCTGGGCATGAGAAGCTGAAAAAACCTTGACGTCAGTCTAAACACTACTTAGCAGCAACTGAAAACATCATACTAGGAAGACAATTAACTCTATCCCAGCTGAAACCAGGACAAATATGCTGTGGAGCTGGTAGGAACTGAATGCAGAAAAGCAGGAAGGTCAATTAAAATAATTGCACAATTGGAGAAACGTGCCACATATAGGATGAAATAGAAAAGACATGCAAATGCCATTGTTTCAGTAAGAATGTCAACTCTACAAATAAAGGAGAAAAAGTTACTATAAAGTAGTATTTTTTTCAGAGAAGGATCTGAAATCGTAGTGAATCAGAAGATGATATTGAGTAGTCAGTGTCATGGTGTTGTGAGGCATGAAAACAGACTCACAGCCTGAAGTACTCCTTTTTCTCTAAGTCTGGTAAACTCAGTTGCAGTGCTCTGTCCAGCCTTGGCACCCTATTTGAGTAAGTAAAATGGAAACAGTCCAAAGAAGAGCAAGAAGAGTGCCAGGGTACATAAAAATAGAAACTACACAAACTGTAAACCATCTCAAATCTTTCTGCGAAAGGATAGGGAGGCATGATAATAGTCTTTAGCTGTCTAGAAAGGTATTAAAAAGCTGATGTAGTAATCTGGCTCGCATCTTTCCAATAGATGGGACACAAAGCAATGGGCCTAAAATTGAGCAAGAAGGGTTCAGATGAGGAATAAAGGGGAAGTTTCTAATGGTAAAGCTGGGGAAGTACTGGAGAGATTGTCTGCGCAGCTCATGGAGTATGTACCTGAAGGCCTTTAAAAACAGGTTAGGTGAGCATTGCTCAGGATTGACAAAGTTCACCTCTTGAGGTCCCTTCAGAAGCTTTAATTCTATGTCAAGAAGCAAACAATTACTAAAAGTGTTTCTTTTAGCATTTCCTTTTACTTGAAATCCTTTATGTAGTTGTCCCTTTCCTCTATCTTTATCCCTTTTTACTGTAGCTTATAAGGAAGGAGTTTACCAAATCTCTCGGGCACTGATTTTTCTGTGGAAGCTTTCATTTTATCTTGCCTTTAGTACTTTATTTAGTCTTTAACCTATAATTAGATTATCACTACTGTAACTACCAAATATTAGAAGTATTCATTTACTTTGTAATTTTTTTTTAAGTTACTTAGCGGTTACAGAAATAATTGGTAAGTAGGTAGTTGTCACATGCTTTCCTGCAAAGACATTACTTTAATACCCATTTTTCTCCAGGTTCTGTCTACACTGATCAGTAAAAATGTAGTCAAACAACTGTGGCAGGTCTTAGGAGTTTGAGCAGGAGAGTCAGTATGGGAAATGGAAGGGATGTGTAAAGTTCAGAGACTCAGACTTTTGTTTCTGCTCCTTGGAGCTTCCTTTGGAGTACTGTCCCAGCAATATATTAAGTCTAAGTTCTGTTTGTTCCAGCATAAACTTGTGCTGCTGCTGAGAGAAATATTACCATTCTTGTCCTGGTCCTGTTTACAACACTAGCACATGCGTGCTGCTTGGTGAACTGAATCAAACAACTGGTTGAAAAGACAGTCAGGTTGTTTCCCTTTTGCCAATTACTAGAGACAAAAATTGTGATCACAGGAAAGAAACTCTGTAAGTGTATTTGGTAGAGCATTTGTGTTTTATCTTTTTTTTAATTATTACAAATGAGAACATGCTGTGATAAGGGTTTTGGAGTCTAAGGAAGTTGCATAAACTTTCTCGGAAGCAGGGAACTTTACAAATCCCATGCATCTGGACATCCTATATAGCTGTTCAAGTGAAAGGTAAGATGTGATCTAAAGTCATGTGTGAAAATCTGGCCTGTGTATATTCATTCCTGAGATTATTTTTACAGATATTCTTTGGACCAGTAGCAATTCCTGATTCAAAATGATGACAAAGTTTGCTCAAAAGTAGAAGTGGTATTTACATTAATTTGTTCCAGAACTTTTGCTGTAAAGATAACAAGCTTTCTAAGCACGTTTATTCTGCCAGTTTTATAGCTTTATTAAGCAATGTGTGCAAATACTTAGCAAGTTCATTATTTATTGACTTACGTAGCCAATAGGGGTTATTTTCTTTCCACTTGTCTATTTAATAATGTGCAGGCAATATTGATCCATATGCTGGTTTAATTGAAAGGCGAGTGACATTAACAGGCTGTTATTACTGGTGATAATAAATTATAGTATGTTAGCTAAGCCATGGCAGTGCTATATCATGGTGCTGTTAGCTCTTCCAAATCATTCAGATTGGCCTACACTCACTAATTCTGTGACATTTGTAGTGGTCTATGGGTCAGTTCACTTTCTAGCTTGTTCGTCTACCTAAACCTGACCAGGCACCCTGAAATCTTTGGATATGTTCTACCTTTTCATTATAAAGACATACAGGTATGTCTCAACTAGGCAGTGAAATCTGTTGCATTTAGTTGGGGGTTTTTTTGCCAGCTTTAACAAAACTAAATAAGGTTGGTGACTTCAGTGGGACCAATTTGTGGTTTTTAGTAGTTCGGAGCAAAGGTACTATAGGTTATGACATAAATATACACACTTGCTGTTACGAGACTTGCACAGAACAGATTATGAAACCATGCAGTGTGGATGATTCGTATCTTCTCTGACTCACGAATAGTAGAATGATCATTAAAGAAAAAAAAAAACAAACAAAATGCTGTGTGGTGCTCTGAAGTTATTTGACGTATTTTCTCTTGTAACTCTTTATAAGAAATGAAGAAGCTTAGGAAGCCACGAAGATCAAGAAGAACTAGAAAAGATGAGTATGATCAAGATGAAGTGGATGGTCCAGTCATAGATGAATCTGTGCTGTCGGCAAAAGAACTTCTAGGGTTGCAGCAAGCTGAAGAACGATTGAAGCGAGACTGCATTTATAGACTGAAGAAGGTGCCACTGTCTTTACTAACCTTTCCTATTTTTTGTCTGTAAATACAATATAGAGGATGCACTTTGAGCAATTTCTCTGACTGTAGCTAGAAAGTCTATAGAATTGATGTAACATACAAAATGGGTGCTGTTAATGAATTGTCAAGAGAAGGCAGGTTGTCCTTTGTTTTTTTACTATAATAAATCTTGGTTTGGCAGCAATTTAAGCACAGAAAATGGTAGCTCCTTTAGGTCATGCATTAACATCAGATCACTAGACGCTGGGGCAGTGGACTAGAAAAGTTTTATTGTATGTTTGTTCAGTTAATATATTCTTCCATGGGCATTGGGTATTTTGCACTGTAAAAGACAAGGTGTTGGGCTTTATTGACCCAGTACCACCATTCTTCTAGCATTATACTTGATATGCAAACTTTCAGACTGTAAAAATGGAGTTAGGGAAGCTGAAGTGAGTGTTTGTGGATTTCAGAGTTACAGTCATTCAACTTACCAAGGGTATTGAATGAAATGAAGGTAGTATATTTCTGTATTTTAGGATTTTTTACTATCTTTATTTTAGCAACCTCGAAGCTACCCATCGGCTAAATATACCTGCAAATTGTGTGATGTTTTGATTGAGTCAGTGGCTTTTGCTCATAAGCATATTAAAGAGAAAAGACACAAGAAGAGCCTAAAGGTGAGTTAAGGACAAGAAAAAGCATAAAATGCAGATTTATGAAACTGTCTTCACCCTACTAATGACAAGGAAACTGCACTGCTTCTAAAATGATTCTGCATTTATTTTTCACCGTGTTTGAATCTTCTTAAAAACTATTACTTAGTGATACTGGTAAAAAGAGTAAACTTGGGACCTGCACTTTGCTTCTGCCCTCAGCTTTGGAATTTAATTTGTACTTTTTTCATGCCTATTATTAAAAGAAGTCCTCATTTAAAGTATAACTCAGTAATATTTTGTTATTGGTGATTGAAGTGTAACAAAAAAGATGTACCAACTGACTCTTCTGTTTTGCTATTCTAGAATTCTTGTAGACTAGTTATGTGTATTCTTCTTGTTGAATATTTCATTGGCATATTTCAACAATAAAGAATTTTGATCAAAGTCCAGAGCAATGAGGAGCAGCAATAGCAAATATAGTTGGTATGACAGAATTATGAATTATAACCTATATGTCAGGGTGAAGATTTCAATTCAGAAATACTGTAAAAATTAAGAACTTATGGAGTATTACAGATTTGTTTGTATGTAAAGGAAATAAGTTTGTTTTGAACATAAAAATAACTTGTAGCATAACCTCAATTTTACTGTTGATTTTTTTTTTAAATTAAATATCTTCTGGTCCTACTTTCTCAGCTTGACGTTGACAAAAATACTTGTCTTCTGCAGGTTTTAATTCTTTTAACTCCTACCCTTTCCCACTTCATAGGAGATGAAAGAATTGGCAACTTTTTTTAATGTTCCAAATATATTTATGTATACCTCTGCACATTACTGAAGTCTCCTGGAATATCTAATTCTTTACACCTGTCACAGTTTCTCTCTTGATGGTCTTGCTTCCAATTACCTCCATTATCTGGAAAACCTGTGGTAGTGTTATTTGGGATGAGTTGCAGGCATTCATTTTATTGCATTAAGCAACTCAAGAAAATCATTAAAACATCAGTCTTACTATCTTTAAAGGAAAAGCAAGAAGAACAGCTGCTGACTGCTCTGCCGCCTCCAACACCTTCCCAGATACAAGCTATTGGTGTTGCTATTGAAAATGTAGTGCAGGAGTTTGGCTTAAATAATGAAGATCTAGAAGAAAGGCTGAACATTAAAGCAGTGATGGAAAACTTACTGCGTCAAAAATTGCCAGGTATTATTTGCAATTTGTTTTAAATGCTAGATATGCCAACTTAAAAAAAAAAAAAACAAAACAGAAGACCAAAACCAGAACCAAATACCAGCAGCTTGTGAAGTGAAAACTTAATTAAAAGCCTTGGCTAGCTAAATTTTAAATTCTAAAACAGTATATTTAGTTACTAGTCTGTTGAATGACATGATGTGGCAATATAACCCTGTATCAGAATTAAATTTCGAGGGTGCTCATGACCCAAACAGACCTGTAGTAAAAAGTGAAGATGAACAGGACATGGTGGGCATTTGACCTTCATGCTAATAAGCCTTTACTTAGCAACAGCATGGAAGGCAGGATTTACTAACAGGGTTCTGTGCTATTGGAAGACCCTTCTTCATTTCCTGTGGTTATCAAAACTATATGTAGGTTTAAGATCTACTGACAATGGTGTGAAGTAGCTACAGACTTAGAATGAGGTGTAGAGTAAATGCAGTATAATTCTTTTTGTTGCAGAGTGCTCATTAAGATTGTATGGCTCCTCCTACAGCAGATTTGGTTTCAAAACTTCAGACATAAACATAGATATCCAGTTTCCTGCCAATGTAAGTAGGATCATTTTATTATGTCGAAGTGGTTTTGAATGTTGCACCTTAATGCAGATTATAGTTTAAATATAACTTATAGTGTGGTAGTAGCACTTATGAAAATGCATTGGGTAAAACAGCTATCACATTAAAATGGTCTTAAAATAACATTCCTGCTTCATACACCAGTAATGGTCATTCAGTATAATGCAGGTTTGTGTTTTATCAAGTGTTCCTTCTGAAAACACTTAAAACATCTGTACTCCTAGCAGTCCTACAAGACAGATAATTATTTATCCTCTCTTACAGCTGGATTAAATGCTACTTCCATGATCTTGTTTCCATACTGACATGCACATCAGAGTTTTTGATTGCTAGGTTATTTTTTGAGCCATGAAACCATCTTATGTCATCTATATGTGAAGTAATTTAAAGTCTTGATTTGTCATGCTAGTTGTTTCTAAATGTCTTTATGCTTGAACATTGGAAAGAAATTAAGGACTCTGAAAAGCTTTTGATTCCATAGGTATAGCTCCTGTAGTTGATTTGGCAGTCCCATACTTAAAATGTACTATTTTTTCTAGGAAGCAAAGATGGAAATGCTGTAGGGAAAAAGAATTATCCAAATTCATAAAGTGCATATAATTTTAAAAAGCTATGATTCCAGTCATTGGCGTGAGGTAGATCCGCTATGTCAGAAGGCAGTCATACTTAAGCACACAGAAATAGTATTTCTGTTGGTGGGTTTTTTCCACAACCAAGTCTTTGATAGAGGTAAAATTAGCTTTACTTAGAATTACTCATTTCCTTATTTTCTTCAAAATAAGCAGAGTTGGTGTTGCTTTTGTTACAATTTAGCCATAGCCAAGGACTAAGAGAAGTTTTTTTCTCAGTTGCTTTTATTTTGTTTCTTTCTTGCTGCCCCCTGGAAGAAAAAGAGAAGTGGCCTAGGGGTGATGTTTTAAAGTTTTTTTGAGTTGTGGGACATTACCTTTTTGACAGCTATGAAAACAGCTTTATTACTTATATTGACAGATGACTCAACCAGATGTTCTCTTACTTGTGCAAGAAAGTCTCCAGAACAGTGGTAAGAAAAAGTTGCTGCCTTCTCAATTCCTTTAAACTATTACTGCTTACTCTTGTTGAATTCCACCTCTGTTGAACAGGTAAACCACATGCTACTCTTTTTGTTGGGGTTTTTTTGTGGGGTTTTTTTTTTTTTAGAAAGATGAGACTGAAAAATACTGCAGGAAATAATACATTGACAGAACTAACTTTGGTTTGGTGTTCAGTTTTATGACTATTGAAGTCCCATTATTTGTGTTGATATGAGAAATTCCTAGTGGGTGGTTTTCGTCTACATTATAAGTGAAGATTTCATTAAACTTAAGGTAGACTGTGCTGCCTTTCTTTCCCCAGCCTGCTGTTCTAGCCGTGTGTAGTACAGAAAGTAACCTTAGCTCTTCTAGTATGGGATCAGAAGCTTGGTAACATACTTTCAGATTGTGGTCTCTTGTCCTATAATCATGTGCGCATGCCTGTTAGTGCAGTGAGGCCACGTACAAATGACTGTATACAGACACATGGGGTTTTTGAGGTAATGAATACAACTCTGTGCCATACAGGCAAGTAAAGTTTAAGATCTTAACAAATGCACTTACTCAAACTGATTCAGGCATATTCAGGCAAAAAAATGAAAAGATGGGAAAAAACCTGTCTTTTTTTAAATGCAGATTGCAAAAAGTAGCTTTACTGCTTTCTTGCCTTGCTTTATGCCCACAGTTGGGAAATCAGACCATCTGGTTCCAAACATGTATAATAAACATACATATATTTAATGACCTAGATTTTTCTCATTACACCCCCCCATTGTATGTGCATCTTCTTGTCTGGTCAAATGACCGTTATAGTCTTTGAGAATGGGGTTTTTGTTCAACCAGACTAGAGGAATGAAGACCCAGATCCCATAAGAAGTTAGGATCTCTAATGTCTTTTAAAAGCAAGCAGTATTTGCATTAACATCTTGGGCAAAGCCTTTTTCCATGAGTCAGATGATACAGGGACAGAGCATTAGGCGTTTGAGGTACCCCAGTGACAAAAGCAAGATATTTTTTCAAGGAAGTCAGGTGTCCAAATGGCTAGGTGACATCAAGAAAACCTTGTCGTTTCAGAATTTTTGAGTTGGGTATCTAAAATTGTTTCATAGTTTCCTTTCTACCTGGCCCAGTGAAACAGTGAGGGATCAAAAAATAAGCCCGGTTTGGATCAGTAAACTCCACTTGGAGAAAGGACTGCAGTGACATCTGTACTTTTTTAGTGTTAAGATAAAAACGTAGCCGAATTGTATTTGGAAACCTATATTAAGAATAAGAGGAAAAAAATAAAAAATCAAGCATAGTAAGAAGAAATTACATCATGTCCGTAAGCCTGGTCTATACTTACACCAAGCATGTCTAGATTGCCAGGGAAAATAAACTTTGGTATTTTCTTTCTGTCTAGTACTGACATAACACTCTGTTTTTTTCATCTTTCACACTAACATTGTTTTACAGATATCATTGGTCTGTCTGTATGCCTGGATTACTGAAGCCAGCACTTATCCAAAATATACCTATTTAATTTTACCTACTGTGTATATGAATTTTGTAAAGTTCCTTTTTTCCTGGCTATTTTCTTAACAGTGCTTATCACAGAGTGTAGACCATAATCTTCCCATCACATGTAAAAAGCTTGCTTTAAAAGTGTGACAGGATTAATCTATCAGATGTACTGATGTATGTCTCAAAATAGTAATTTTACTAAGAAGTTGAAGTTCTAGCTGTACTCCTAGTTGCATCCAGTTCAACAAATTTTTTGTCAACACAATGCTTAACGTGGCTTCTTCTTTTTCTTTCTCCCACCTAGAATCTTTTACAGAAGTTGATGCAGATTTCCATGCTAGAATACCTGTGGTGGTGTGCAGAGAAAAGCAAAGGTCTTGGTTGTCACTTTGTGTGTTCTAATAGTATATAGCAATGTAAATTATATGTACCAACATCTGAAAAATGACGTTTCTGTACTAAATTATTACAGTTCCATGGATTTTGAAACACAAACTAACACTCATGGGCAAGTCATTCCTAGCCTAGAATAAGAGGGTAAGGGTTGTTCTATCCTCAGCTGTGTATTTCACAAACCCTTCAACCATTATGGCTTCCAGCATGTACCCTTACCCTTCCATTTGGAATAACTGCTTAAGCAGAAAGTTTCCTTCCTTATAGGTAATGTAGATACCACATTAAATTATGGATTTCTGTAAGGGCAAGATCAGCTTGCTTATCTTCACTAGTATTTTGAGAACAAGTGAAAGACATTTTATTTTGCCCATTTAATGGATATCACTTAAGATTTATTAAACATTCTATAAACAGCTACTGATACAGAAATACTACTGGTTATTTGCTGCTACCTTGATCTTTCAGTGTTTGAAAATATTTCTTATGCTATGGAAACAGTATAGAACTGTTTTCTAATGGGTGTGGTATGGGAAGATGTTTTTGATTTATGAAGGAAATTAGTACTGTAACTTTTTTTTAGTTCAGTGAATTAATGTCATTAGAAACAAATAATTAAATTTGAATTGTATTTGAAAACATTTTTACAGACAATCATAATATATATATTTTCAACCTAACCATAAATCAAATTGGTTTTCCATGCTTCTCTTAATATAGACATGGTGTCTTTATGAGGCTGTTAAGTCTTTCCTTACAGCCTTCTACACTGTTTTGTGAGATGTTATCTGACCTATGGCTGTTCTTACAAAACTTCCACGATCTTTTACTTTGTTTCTTTTTGGGTTTTAGTGGCCTTATTTGCAAAGTGAGTGCAGGGAATGAGAATGCTTGTCTGACAACAAACCATTTGGCTACACTTGGAAAACTGGAACCTACTCTAGTACCTTTAGTGATTGCCTTCAGGTACTGGGCAAAGGTAAGAGTCATTTGTAGTGTCCTGTCTGTGAATAAATACTGAATGAACATTGATATTATGCTGGTAAGACTGTAGGCGTGGTTTTTAGAGAACAGTTGTTGAAACAGTCTTTAGAAAAAGTGTGGGGAAAAAGGATATTTAAATTTTTTATAAATTGTAAATGTTATAAATTATATAACTATCATTTTTGCATTATAATGTTCCACTAAATTTCAAAAGTGGAATTTTAAGTTTCAGCCAGTGGCGTGCAGACTGTAAGTATCCTGCTGTTACCAAACAAGTCAGAGGATCAAGTGGATTTACCAGTTTCCCATAAACTTAACCCATCATGAAAAAAAAATTGAAAGGAAAAAGCTGCTTGTTTCCCCATGTAGATGAAAACTTTATTGTGAATTAAAATAACTTGTTCCAAAACTTTGTGTGCCTGCAATTAAAATATGATTTAAGATGATTGAAAAACTTTTGACTTGTACTATATCTATGTAAAATGAGTCATCATTTTTGCAAATGTGCCGTATGCTGTCTGTTTTGCCAGTCTGCATCCTATGGCTCTTACACTGAAAATATTATGGTAATAACATGACTCCAGTAAATATGCAGGCCTTGAGAACAAAATCCATCTCATAAGAGCTCAAAGATGTCTTTTTCACAGTATTTTTCACAGTATCACTTGAAACCTTAATGACTGCACAATTTATTTTTACAGTTGTGCTGTGTTGATCGTCCTGAAGAGGGAGGCTTGTCACCTTATGTGTTTGCTTTAATGGTTATTTTCTTTCTACAACAGAGGAAAGAGCCTTTTCTACCTGTCTATTTGGGATCATGGGTATGTATATTAGTACAGTGAATAGTAAGAATGAGAGGATCAGTCACCTGTGGTGGTGTGTAACCTGTCAGCTCCTTGCTATTCTGAGCAAGTCATAATCCAGCTACTTCTGCAGATATTCAGAAAGAATGTGAATTCAGCCAGACTACACCTGACCTTTATATTCTTGGCTGTAAGGATGCAATTCACAATCGTAGTCATTGACTTAAGTGCTCTGTTGCCCCTTTTGTGAGTCAGGAGAGCTGGGCATTGAATAATGCATTTCATAGCAATCTACTTCCTCATTTCTTCAGCCTTTCTTCCAGACTTTTGAGAACTCTGAATTCACATAGCTACATCCCAAAACAATGTCTGGGATTTTGACATCTAATTCTTCAAAACATAGACCACAGCTGGGGAGCATGCTTGTGTGATATCTGCCTGACAGATCAGACTAGGGGTTTAGAGCATGTATTTCTTGGGTTTAGAAGCTGAAGTGCGTCTTAATGTCAGAAGTTGTATTATGGACACAAATCCAGAATCCAGTTCTCCAGAACACCATCCAGGTGTTATATTCATGGCACCCGCTTTTGTTCTTACAGTCACCTGTTATATTTAGTGTGCATGTTCCAGTTTCCATTACATGGACCTTGCAGTTAACAATTTCCTTCAGTACATGACTGACTTATTCCCAAAGCGTCTCCACTCTTTGCACTGAATGAGAGAAACATGCTATAGTATATGGTCATATAATTAAAAAAAACTTATTTGTGGTTGTGTAATGTGCAAAGACAAGGTTCTATAACATATGGGTACCCTTCCAAAAGCACTGAACTCTGGAGAGCTTTTTGTAGAGAAGTATAGGGAGAAAACAGAAGCAGATTGGGGCATATTCTAGGCCTGGAACAGCTATTTTTAAACTTTGTTCTGTTTTAATTTGGCTTACTACCATGGGGAGGGTAAGATTTAAAGTTCACATGATGTTTGGCAATATGTTTCTTTTTTCTGCTTCCTTTAGATTGGAGGATTCTCATTAAACAAACTAACTAATTTTCATCTCAAAGAAGTCGAGAGCAATGCTGTGATTTGGGAGCATAACCCCACTGATGATTCTGATCTGCCACAAGAAACTTCCCCTAGAAGGGGCAAGGTCTGAATTACTTAATTTACTTCTGTAGCAGTCTAGCAGTCATTGCTGTTTTCGAAAAAAGAACTGTCTTCTATTTTTGTTTTGTGTATATGTTGCAAAACAACAAGCTGTGCTAAGAGATTGGATTACTGCTTGATACAAGGCTTGCTATGCTTACTTCTTGGTGATAAGAGGCTAGCGGGAAACTAGTTGTTATTTCAAACTCTTTGCTAAGACCCTGGGTTTTAATCTGTTGGGGGAGAATATAGTTTATAGAGTAGAAGCAATTTTATCTCAGAATTAGTTTAAGCATATGAAAAATATTTCCTCTTAGCTTTGAACTGTTCTTATAAATTATTTTATAACAACTTTGCAAGGAACTGTATCACTATATGATTGCATGTTATGACAGTTAACAATACAGTTTAGGCTTTGCTAAAAAAAGGCTATATAATCCTTTCTGTCCAATTAGATTAGATGTGGTATCTTCTTGGAAATTTATAAATTATGGCATAAACACTTAAATGAGAAATTGTTTTAGTCATTGATGCTGCTATTTACCATTACTGCAGTCTTTCATTTTGAAGTTTTATAATTTAAGTTTATACTATCTCTTCCATTTTTTTAATTGCAGTTTTTATTGGAATTGCAGGAGTATAGAAGCAACTATAAGTTTTGTAATATTACATTACAGATGAAATTCAAGGAAGTGTAACAGCTAAACACCTGTGCATTAAATATTATTTAAGCTTTTCTTCCCTAATTGACAGGTTCCATTAGTATTTGAATCAGGACAGCAGTGTTCAGTACATGCTGGTCAGCTCTGGGTAGAACTGCTTCGTTTCTATGCCTTGGAGTTCAATATGGCTGATTTAGTAATTAGCATACGACTCAAAGAAGCAGTGTCTCGTGAATCAAAGGACTGGCCTAAAAAGCGCATTGCTGTGGAAGGTATTTATATCAACAGACTTTAAAGAACTGTTAACTTTAATTTTCTAGGGTACTGTCTTGGCTATTGACATTGTGTGTCATAACTTAGAATTTTTCAATATTGTACTATGATTCCCGACATTATAGTAGAATATGTTTTGAAAAAAAATTAATTCAAGTAATATTTCTCTTGGGTATTTTTTCCAACATTACCAAAAGTAATTAAGTGGACTTAAAAATTGTCTTCAGCACAATTCATAGATCTTGCGTCCCTACACAATGTTTTAGAGTAACTAACAGTTTTATATTCAAATTTTGTAAGGATGTACTTTTTTTAAAAAAGAGTTAACTCCTGCACTTCTGGCTCACTTCTTTCTACTAGACCCATATTCAGTCAAAAGGAATGTGGCAAGAACTCTGAACAGTCAGCTAGTGTATGAGTATATTCTTCACTGCCTGAGAGCAACTTACAAGTATTTTGCCTTACCTCACAAAAGAAGTGCAAAATTGAGCAGAAAAACCTCTCCAAATGCCACTGAGGAGAAATCTGAAATGCTGGACCATGGAAAAGATGCTATAAAGCATGAAAATTCTGAGTTGCAAAACTTGGATGGTAGAACAAACACAGCAGTAATGGAAGATTGCAGAATGGAGACTACAGGTATGCCCCAGGCACATAGAATTGATCCTTCAAAACTGTGTGATGGCTCAGAAAGCTTCACAGAAGAAGTGGCTGATGATATAAGTCATTTGGGAATTGCGCATGAAGATTCAGACTGTATAATTGAGGAATTTATTTCTGGAGATAATGAGGATTTTAAACCAAGTTGTGAAGAGACAGAGAGTGGAAATGAAGAGGAAGAGGAGGAAGAGGAAGAACATGAACAACAAAAAAGAAGATGGAATAATATCTTGACTGCTGAGCAGGGAATAGATGAAGACAGTGATAGTGGTGATCTCCCTGTTACAGTGAATGAGCATGATATAGAGACATGTAGTACTTCAGACTTAGAAGGTTTTCAAAATGCTGTACTTACAGAGAGTGATGAGTTTGGCTTAGAGTGCAGTGGTATAATGGGTGGCAAGATTGACATTGATGAGGAGAGCACTGAAGGTACTGATGAACTGGATGAATCCCCCAAAAAATTCTTATGTTCAGCACAGAGTCAAAAATCCCAAATGATTAACTCAGATGATGAGGAGGAAGAGGAGGAAGAACCAAGTCTTCTAAACCAGAGAGTGTGTCGTGTTATTGTAAGAGCGAGAGATGAACTAGATAACACATACACTGGATCTGGAGATGATGATGCACTGTCAGAGGAAGAAGAACATTTTTCTATCCCCAATAAGTATGAGAATGAACATTTCGAAGAAAATGTGGATGGACATCTGAGGATCAATTTGAGTCAAGAGGATCTTACTGAGAAGGGAAGCCTTTTTGAAGAGAACACAGCAATAGAACAGTGTTCAGAATCTGAACTTTTTTATGAATTCAGTAAACCAGCTTTTACAAAGGGCAAGGTAAGCAAGCTGTATCAGAACATAAACGTATTCGTTATGTTCTATTATCAGGTATACGGAAGTGTTGCTCAAATTCATTGAAGTATTATAGTTTTTAAAACCATTCTTGCTTTCTGTTCATGCAGTCTCCTACAGTGGTATGTAGCTTGTGCAAACGAGAAGGTCATTTAAAGAGGGATTGTCCAGAAGACTTCAAGAAAATTGAGCTTGACCCACTGCCAGCACTGACACCCAAATTTTCAGTTATTCTAGATCAAGTTTGTGTCCAATGTTACCGTAAGTTTTTTCCTTTGAATATTGTTGTTTGGTAGAAAAAGAATTGCAAAAATAATAAAATAACCACAGGCTAATGGTGTTATAAAGGAGGCCAGTTTATTTGCTACACTGCATCCAACTCTTTTTAGGTAACAATTCTAAAATTTGTAAGGGCTTTAACAGGACTGCTGAGTAGTTTGTATCTAGGAATACAAAATGTTTATGTTTATCTTTCACACACTGGGTGCCTGATTACAGATTATAGGGTGGGGTTTTTGACAGATGCTTTTACATTTCTATCTACTTTGAATTTCATTACTTTTCCTTAACTCGTGGTTTTGTTAAACAAAGGCTTCAGTGTTCTAGAAAAAATGGAGTCAAAATACTGTTTTGTAACACTTCTCCACTTTTGTTCTTTTCAGAGTGACCCAACTTTCCTCCTTTCTCTCTCGCCATTTCTGACCAGACAAAATGCATTATTTGTCTAATTAATGTTTTTCTTTGAACAGGTATTTCTCTTCTACTTCATCCTTGCTTTCTTTCCTTCACATGTGAATCTTCTGTCCTCTGCTTTTTCTGTGCCCCCCTCCCCCCTATAAACTCCTTACTTTTTTCAATTGACTCTTTGCTGTTGAATCTTCCTACGGATCAGTTTGCCTTAATCGTTGTCATTTTTTTTAAAGATGATTTTGCTCCAAATGTTGTAGAGGACCAGGCTCGGGAACATATAAGACAAAACTTGGAAAACTTCATTAGACAGGATTTCCCAGGTAATTAGGCAGTTCTAGTTTTATGTTTATACTTTGGTATGTTCATATTTGAGTGTTTTCCAAGAAAACATATCCTATCAGCCTAATAAACACTTCAGTTTTGAACATTTAACCTGTATTGTTCAGCATTGCTGCACTTCTTTACATTAATTTCTGGTTTAAGTCTTTTAAGGCTTTGGTTTAAGTCTTTTTCGACTTACATATACAACACATTAGTAGGAAGGAATATTGGCAAGTTAAGGAGAAAATGATCAAAGCAGTAGTGGAACAGTTTTGTAATCATTATTTTAGCCTTATTCATTAGTCAGACTTCTTGTTGTATCTGCTTTTACAAACAACAAGCTTTTTTGTAGTCCCTCCTACTGAAACTTACTGGTTTTTGTAATATTTTAAAATACAGGCAGAACATCTGACCTATCTGCAGACTCTAGCTATTTAAATTTTTTTGTTTGTTTCTGGAGTTCTTACCTGTAACACCTGGACTTCGAATCATAGTCTTTTAAAATTAGCAAAAGATTTTTTGGCTGCAGCCTGGTATGTGGACAAATATGTCTCTTATCCTGAAAATCTCTGTAGAGAGCAGTCTTAGCATTTTTTTAATCAGATTTCAGCTTGGACCTGCATGCTGATTTAATTATTGGAAAAAGTAACTTGTTTCTGGATCTGTTAGACTGCTCATTTGAACCAATGACAGTAGAGATTCTTTCCTCATCAGCAAATTGATAATAAGTTTTGATGTACCATAGAGAGATAGTAATGTTTTCATGCCTGTATTAAAAGACATGCTGGTTTGAAGCTATATACAATTTGAGATTCTGTGTCTATATGTGGTTATAACCCACTGCGTCTCTTACAGGAACCAAGCTGAATTTGTTTGGCTCCTCAAAAAATGGCTTTGGCTTCAAACAAAGTGACCTTGATATCTGTATGACGATGGATGGGCTGGAAACTGCTGAGGTAGTTTGAAAACTTTTTTAAATAAATGCAAAATTCTATGGTTATATTGTTTATATAGTGTAACAAATTTATAAAATAATAGAAGCTTTTCAGATTAGAAGAAAACACAAATAGGTGCCACAAAGGCAGATTATTTTAGGGAGTCTAGGCATAAGTTTAAGAACTACTCTCAGTAGTCAGTTTTCTTCTGAATTCTGCACTGCTGTTACTTCTCGTGTTACCTGTGCAGATAAATAACATGCTTTGTAGCATGAACAACTAGGAATGGGAGACAGTGGAAAAGGACATTGATCTCCTTTCATGCCTAATATAAAATTTTTAAAAGCCCATGCTAAGATACTATCTAGTGTTGATTTACAACAATTATTCACATAATTCTGTAAAATATGAAACTCGGTTTTATACTGTTTTTAAGCTTAATGGCAAGTAATAAAAGGTTTGCCTAAAATACTTGTAGCAGATACAACGTTCAACTTCTTTTTCTTAATGTCTTAGGGACTTGATTGCATCAGAATCATTGAAGATTTAGCAAAAGTTCTCAAGAAAGAGTCAGGTAACTTTCTTGAAAATTAAAATAAGTGGTTCCATTTATGTGACTTCAGTTGCTGTAGTGAGAACGGTAAAACTGTATCTAAGAGCTTAATGTTAGTAATAGTGAGGTTATGTTGTGAACATTTGGACTTATTCTTGTTTGCATATGTAAGTCTATGAGGTTATAATGTTACAGGACCTCATCTGAATTGGACTCATGGTGTATTTATAACCTACACGCATATGAACAAACCTTAAGTTAAAGCTTGAGGCTTCAAGTCAGTAGTTAGGTTGTATTTGTATGTTCAGTGCCTAGTAAGTTAATAGTAAAAGGTAGGCTGACACAAGTGTCCAATGGAATTCTGTTTTTCCTATTTATAGTGCTTGTTTTGGTGTATCTCACATGAATTTAATATAAATGGAGTGAACTATCAATGATCTCTTCGGCTTAGTTTTCTTTAACATTTAGACTGATCTTTGTTTTATGGGGGCTAAATGTATATTTGTATATATTATACTTGGCAGATTCATCATGTTTGACAAATGTCTAATATCAATATTAAAATATAACTGAAATACAATTTTGATATCAACAAAGATTTTATTTTGTAGCCTAGCCTTTTTACTACAGTTTGGAGTTATTTAGAGCATTTGATACTGTTACAACTGTATTGCAGTCATTCAGTAATTAAACATTTCATCCTAGGTTTAAGAAATGTCTTGCCTATAACAACTGCTAAAGTCCCAATTGTCAAATTTTTCCATGTCAGAAGTGGTCTTGAAGTAGACATCAGTTTATATAATACTCTGGTAAGGTGATCTCCTTTTTTTTTTTTTTTTTAACAGAAAAATATGGGTCTGCTTCTTGAGATTGAAGTGATTGTTTTCGTGAGGTTCAATAATCAACTGTTGCCAATTACCTATTGCAGTTTTAGATTTCCGAACCTTTTTTTTTTATTATTTGACTATGACTGAAGTAAGTCGCATAGTTGCAACTTTAGAGTTGTCACTTCCCTGAGAAAATATATTAGTTCTTCAGTAGTAGTAAGAAATAGTGGTTTAGGTATTTAAGTCTTTCTGTAAATGAGAAAGATTCAGCTTTCCTACTTTCCACTTTCTGTCATGGCTCTTGCTTAGCCTTGAGACCTGGAATAGTGATTTTGAACCCAGCTTGCCTGAACTGGAAGATGTGTTAGAATTTACAAAAAAACACAAGTTCTTGGCCAAATACTTCCAAAACAAATTTTGGGGTTGTTTTCATTGTCTCTGAACTTCAAAAGCCAGTTCCTTGAAACATCAAAGGAAATTAAGTTTTAGAGTCAAGTATTAAACTTTCTAAAGTTTTTATGAGCAAAAAGGGAGTCTTGAGGAAGATACCTCAACCACTAAGTAAGTCTGAAAGTTTTCTTCTTGCAGTTATGCATTCATATGGGTCAGCTGATAGCTCTTGAATTTCTGGGCTGAAATCTCTTAGTTCAAGAACTTACCTTCTATGAAGTATTTTGAAAACGCAGTAGTAGATTAATGCTTCCCTTTCTGAAGTACTGTTCTGTGAATGCTGCTCTGTACCACTTCTGTGCAGATTAAGGATGTTGATCAGCTTTTTAACAGAGCAGGTGATAACCTCATTATTGAATGCTTCCTTTGTCAATATATATTCTACTATGCAGGGCTTCACATCTGCATTTCTTGAGCACACAACTTAAGAGGTTTTGGTTTTCATGTTTTCAGCTTATTCCCCCATTTATTCAGAGCTCCTGTATTTTCTATATGACTTTCCTATTTTTATAGGCCTTGCATAACACAAGACTTCTGTCAGCATATGCAGCCATTGATCCTAGAGTAAAATATCTGTGTTACACAATGAAAGTCTTTACAAAGGTAAGTGCATTTCAGATATTCTAGAAGCTCAAGTGCTCCAGCAAGAGATGATAACCATAAAAGATACAAATCATGTTTCTTTTTCTAGATATGTGACATTGGAGATGCATCTCGAGGTAGCCTTTCTTCTTATGCATATACTCTTATGGTGCTTTATTTTCTTCAACAGCGAAATCCACCTGTCATCCCTGTTCTTCAAGAGGTACAGTATATCAAGAAAGAAATGGGTACCGGTACACAGTATTGACCAGTAGAATGTCACTGCTGAATGTGAAGGGCTTTTCTAATTATTTTGATATTATGTTTTCAGATCTACAAAGAACCAAAAAAGCCTGAAATTTTAGTTGATGGCTGGAACGTTTATTTCTTTGATAAGATAGAGGAGTTGGTGAGTAAATCAGGTTAATTTGAAATGGTGTTACCTGTAGCTTTGCAAATGAGAAAGAATTCCTTTTAAGAAACATTGTCCGCAAATATGGTGGTCGAATATAGAAATGGAAGTAGAGTAGCTATTGCTTTGAAAATCCCAATCCCATGCTGTAAAGCTTTTAGAATATGGTTGGTTGTAATTCATCCGTGGAAAAAACATAATTGCAAAATCTGAAAAAATAGATTAAAAGATTATTTTAAGGTGTTAATGATGATTAATTGCTCTGCGTGTCACATTACTGGGTGGACATAACTCCTACAAATACCCACTGCATATCTAGTCATAACTGGTTAATCCTGATGAGTTATTTTTTGTTAAATAGGCACATAAAGTGAATTAATAAATTCTTTTTTATAACAGACAAAACCTAATGTTACAAGTTTTATTAATTCTCCACTTCTGTTGTTAATATTTTTAAAAATACACCATTTTAAAATAAATATTGGTTATTAATACTAATTATGAAAGTCAGGGAAGTATTCTGGTGTAACTCAATTGTGTTTCTTTATAAAATAAGACTTACATTGGTTAAGAAAATTATTCTGCTTAATGTAATTACTGGAAGTAAAAATATTTCTGTCATTTTCAGTCAGTTGTTTGGCCAGACTGTGGCAAAAACACTGAATCTATTGGGCAACTGTGGCTGGGACTTCTCCGTTTTTACACAGAAGAATTTGATTTTAAAGAGCATGTCATCTGCATTAGGAGAAAAAATCTGCTTACAACTTTCAAGAAGCAGTGGACCTCCAAATACATTGTAATTGAAGGTAAAAATCACGTGAAGTACATGAATATGTGGAATTTCCTTAATGTCCACATGAAAAATTTGGTCTTTCCACAAGGCTTATTTTTCTATTACTAGATTATAAGTTGTTATTTGCTCATATTTTGAAATCATTGCAAAATTCCCATTGAGTTCCAGTAGTGCTAAAAATTATTTTTAGGTTTGGGTTTTTTTTAATCTCTACTGAAAAGAAGCTGCAAAGCAGACTTCATACTTTTCATGATTACAATAACTGACAGAAGAAAAGATTTAACCAAATCCTTTGGAAAAGAAATTAGCTGTAATGCAACTGAGGTTTTCTCACAAACACTAAGTTTAGCTGAGTCTATATTTACATGACTGATTTAACCCTGTGTATGATTATACTGTTAAGTAATACCATGGTCTCTGTGAAGAAAATGCAGCGACACATTTTGGAAATGTTCCCTAAACCACTTTCTGGCCCATATGACTTTCATGGAAAGAATTTCTACTTTCTTAGCCGCACATTCAATTATTCTTTTACAATACTTCAGTCAGTTCAGAGCTGAAGAGCTGTGGTCCTTTGTCCAAGGAGTTAATTTCTTTTCAATAAATTTGCAAACAGTTCAATTTCAGTATATTAATTCTGTATCAGGAATAGCTGCCTTGGGTTGTTCATTTGTATGTGTACATTGCTGATCTTGCCCTGGAGTTGAGTAATGCCTGTAATGCTTTTTGTACAGACCCCTTTGATTTGAACCATAATCTTGGAGCTGGATTGTCAAGAAAAAGTAAGTATCCTGTTAACAAATTTGGGTACAAAGTGAAGATCTTGTCTTGGATCTTATTTTACTGGCTTGTTCGATGTTTGGTTGATGATTTCTCTTCTTTCTTTCCCAGTGACAAATTTTATAATGAAGGCTTTTATCAATGGCAGAAGGGTATTTGGTACCCCTATAAAAATATTTCCTAAAGAATATCCATCAAAAATGGTAAGTTGCTTCTAAAAGCAGTATGTGCATGTTCTTGGGTGCGTAGCTTACCACTTGCAGGAGTATGGTTACACTCTCTTGAAGCTCTTCTCTCTTAAATTTCAACGGTACTCGAAAAATCTTTATGGGTGTTATTACTGAGTACTGGTTTTGTGTTGTTTGCATTTAAAATGTGTTGGCATGCAGAATACTAATCAAGTCAGAGCTTCATTGTACAGGCTTACGTATTTTAATCCATATCAAACCCAGCTTACCGTTTCTTAAAACTTGCAGTTTTAAAAAAGAGCTTGCAGACCTGGTGGTCAGCAGGCTGTCTAAGAACAGGCCAGTGGCCGGTTAACCTCATCAGGTCTTTCAGGAGTTCAGCTACACACACCAGGTTTATTCTTCTCTGTAGCTCTTACTGCCGTTTAACACTTGCTTATCTGTCTTGTTTCCCAAGTATATGGATTTTCATTTTGAATGCACGATTTCTTCTTCAGGAGTACTTTTTTGATCCAGAGGTACTAACAGAAGGAGAATTGGCACCAAATGATAGATGCTGCAGAACTTGTGGTAAAATTGGCCATTTCATGAAAGATTGTCCCATGAGAAGAAAGTGAGTATAGTTTTGGCATCTGTGTGGAAGTTTTCCTTAGGTTTGTTTAGAAGAAAGGTTAGGATAGTAGTGTTAAAGCAAAACTTGTACATGCTGCAGATTATTTCATTTACTGTTGAAATGAAAATGTATCAATACCAGTTTTGGCAGTGGTGGATAGTGTTGGGTTTTAAATTTTTGGTCTGTGTGAGTCACTACTTAACTTTTGCCAGCATAATCTGTCGAGTTTTTTAACAGAATCTTTTCACAGAAGGCTGCAAAACTACTTAACTTTAAGGTAGTAATGCTGACTCTGGACTTCATTATATAGAAGAGCAGCAGTCAAAGAGAGTCTAAATGCAGAGCTGAATAGCTGTGTGCTGTGAGAAGCCCTCATGAAAGCATTTTACATATTCTCATTTAATAGCTTCTACTTCTAGAATCCTGCTGCTTCCCAGCAAGACACATTTTTGTTATGTTCACAGAATCACGCAATTCATGTCAAAAAGCAAGACAAGAATGTCACGGCATTCTTTTTCTTAAGGACACACACGTGAGAACAATGTCCCATTTTACATGCGAGACAAGGTTTCCTGATCCTAAGTAACCAGATGTCCAAAATTCAGCAACTGTCGTCTTGTAACAAATGAATGCTAAACTGATCTTCCTGCTCTTTATATAATGAACCATCTAAACTTAAAGCTGATCCATTGATTTTTTTTTTTTCCTAGTTAAGACAAAGCTCTTTAAAGACTTCATGTCTATAAAATAGTGAAAATCAGCAAATAAACTTCAAGGGGACAAAATCTTGAAAGCCTTCGTGCTCACTTGTAAGGTGAATGGAGTCTGTCTATGTTAAAAGCTGTAAATAAAAATGACCTGCACTTTTATGTCAGTAGCTAAAAAGCTGCTTACATCAGATTGGATGAAGTAGCCTTTCTGCTACACAATAGAGAATTGTGAACGTATATTGTTCAGACTGTTAATCTGGGAATTTATTCAACTTCAGCAAATGCAAGTACAGTAGCTGATGGTAGTTTAAAATAAAGAATGCTGAAGGTGTTGTGAAAATATACTCAGTCTAAACTGCTGTCTCAGTTGCAATGGATTTTTAATTTTGCATTCTGGAGTGAAACCCCAGTTCACTACACATACACAGCTGTGTTCTATACAACATTAGAGCGAAAGTCAGTAGGATTTGGCATCTAAGAACAGAAATGCCTTATGGGGTAAGACCACTGATACATTTGAGTCCTTTGTCCAGCCATTGCAATAGGAGATACTGTCTATGGAGGGCACACTAGTTGGCTGTTTTCTGTAATCTCTTCTCATGCATTCCCCCAGCATCTGCAGTTACTGTGTAAGAGATGTTAGAGCACACACCTGCCCTGCTTTGGCAGTACTTATTTGTGGACTGGAGTTCTTTATGATTTTGTCCTTTTTGTTTGGTTGGTTTTTTTCTTAACCTGATTCTTCTGTTTTCCTTAACAGTCTTCTGTGGCAACCAGTTCCATAAGTATGCTAACTGATGTGTAAAGTAGTACTTTCTTTCATCTCTTTAAAGCCAATCTCATTTTAGTTTCATAAGGATTCCATAGATGTAGCCATGTGGGATTTAGTTAACAATACCGCCTTGATGAGCTTGTAAGCCATGATTGTGTTCACCCTCTAGCTTCTCTCCAGCTTGCAGAGTCTTGGCCTTTTTCATATCTCTTCCTTAAGTTAAGCACTTGCACTCTTAATCATTTTAGCTGCCTTTCTCTGTACCTTCTCTAACTCTACTACTTCCTTCTTAAAATATTGAGACCAGACCAACATTCAGTACTCAGATGTAGGTACATGGTTTTATGTAGCAAAAAAATGATGTCTTCTGTCCTGTTCTTAGTGTTTTATCCATCCTATTATTACACTCTCCGATAAAGAGTCCCTCCCATCTTTCCTGTAAGCCCCCTTTAAGTACTGGAGGGCTGCTATAAGGTCTCCCTGGAGCCTTCTCTCCTCCAAACTAAACAACCCCAACTCTCTCAGCCTTTCCTCATAGGAGAGGTGTTCCAGCCCTCTGACCATTTTTGTGGCTCTCCTCTGGACCCAGCAGGTCCATGTCTTTCTTGTCCTGAGGGCTCCAGAACTGAACATAGTACTCCAGGTGGGGTCTCATGAGAGTGGAGTAGGTGGGCAGAATCGGCTCCCTTCTTTTGATGCAGGCCAGGATATGGTTGGCTTTCTGGGCTGGGAGCACACATTGCTGGCTCATACTCAGTTTTTCATCCACCAGTACCCCCAAGTCCTTCTCCACAGGGCTGCTCTTAATCCACTCATTGGCCAGCCTCTATCCATGATTGAGATTTGTCCCAGCCTGGTTGCAGGACCTTGCACTTGGCCTTGTTGAACTTCATGGGGTTCATAAAGTTCACAGAGGCCCACCTCCCTAGCCTGTCAAGGTCCCTCTGGATGGCATCCCTTCCTTTTAGAGTATCAGCCACACTGCTCAGCTTGGTGTCATCTGCAGACTTGCTGAAGGTGCACTCAATCCCATGTCCCCAGCAAAGATGTTAAATAATACTGGTCCCAGTATGGACCCCTGAGGGACACCACTCATCACTGGTCTCTACATGGAAATCAAGCTGTTGACTGCAAGTCTCTGAGTGTGACCATCCAGCCAATTCCTTATCGACTGAGTGGTCCACCTGTCAAATCCATGTCTCTCCATTTTAGAGACAAGGATGTTGTGCGGGACAGTATCAAATGCTTTGCGCAAGTCCAGGTCAATGATGTCACTCGCTCTTCTCTTATCCACCAAAGCTGTAATCCCATCACTGAAGGCCACCAAATTTGTCAGGCATGTTTTGTGCTTAGTGAAGCCATATTGGCTTTCACCAATCACCTCTGTTTTCCATGTGCCTTAGCACAGTTTCCGGGAGGATCTGCTCCATGATCTTGCCAGGCAGAGGTGAGACTGACCAGCCTGTAGTTCCCCCAGTCTTCCTATTTTCCTTTTTTGAAAAAAAAAGGAAGCTTACCTTGAAGCTCATCTTCCATTCTTTTGCCTGTTCATTGTTTTGCAAGGTATTTTCAAGTTGCTTGCCATTAGCACTGCATCTGACTGACCGAAGGAGCCTAGTTACCATCTTCAGACTTGAAGGTTTCACTGATGTTTCCTGCTCTAGGTCATGTATAGAGAAGTTAAATAAAACCAGTCCAGCAGGGGTAGCTGTTTCCCCACTGCTAGATCTTTAAGTCACGTAGAATGTTAGAAGCTTCTCCCAGTAGAAGATAATTTTAGAGATACTGTGAGTATACACAGTTCCAGAAAGGAGTGAGTTCTGATTGAATTGTACAAGTAGAAAAAAACCCAGAACTAATAGCCCTATTTTTTATACTTTGTTAGCATTTTGCTCGGTGTTTCTTTTCTTCCACTGTCTTTGCAACTCTAGCACACAGATTTTCTGTTGTTTTTATATTTTTTGAGATATAATTATTAGAATTTAGGGCTGTATTGTAATCTAATTGTGAAGTTAAATTATTAAACATGTTGCATCCTACTGTTTGGTAGGAGAGTCAAAGGGACAGGTACATCAATTCACTTTATTTAACCCACTGAAGAAATACATGAAATATATCTATTGTCTGTAGACAGCACTTGGTTTTGGTTTGGGTTTTTTTACTTTATGTATGTAAGGCCTATGAACTCTGCAGCATATTTTGCTCCTGCAGACTAAGACGGCATCGTGATTACGAAGATATCAAAAACCAGAGGTACACAGAAAGCAAGGAGAAAAGAAGCAAAGAGGAGAAAGAAACTCAGACTAAAACAACAGAAAAGGAGAGCTCAATCAAGGAGGGAAAGTTGTATCTATGTACACCTCAGAAGAGGAAACTAGCAAGGGTAGTTGTGGAAACTGGAAGAGAAAAGACTCCCAGGCAATCAGCAGAGAAGTGGAAGCGCCTGGAAGACAGGGACATAAGAGAGAAACGTTGTTTTATCTGTGGAAGAGAAGGTCATATTAAAAAGGAATGCCCACAGTATAAAGGAGCTACAGGTATGAAACTGATCAAGCTGAGTAGTTTTAAACAGGGCTTATGTTTTTTGGTGTTTTTAACAAGGTTGATTAATGGGTAAGGTTTTTGCATTGAATGGCATCATGTAAATGCTATCTTTTTTTTTTTTTTTTTAAATGTAGTCACATTTAGTCAATTTTCCCTTCATCCTCACCTACCTTTCAGAACTTTGCTGTATCCCAAGAGATTTGACATGGTTTCTCTGAGCAGGTAGTAGAAAGGGTATGAGTTGAATGTTGAAATTGCTTCCGTTGTCCTCACTATATAAGAGTTTGCTAACATCTCAGATTACAGCTTCTCTTTTCACTACATTATAATTGCAACAAAAGCTAGCGTTATAGCTCTTCACTTCATCTAAACCAGAATTGTTCCAGAAGACCCTGAAGTCATTATGAAAGTGTGCAGATTGCTCAGATAGAATATTGTGAACTAAGTACAATAAAGAATGTTCCTGCCAACTCAGCAGATGGAGGGGTACTGCAGTCTGTCTTATTTATCATGGAGTCAGCTTGCGATTTTGACTTTTAAAAAATAAAATAAAATAAAATTACAAAAATGCCCCCAAATCCAGATCCTGACTGACAGACCTGAACGAAATAATTAAACACTTGCTTAGCAGTATTTAAGTCATCCTTCAGAGAAGACGGCTCTCTCATAATCTGTGTTGTAAAGGAAAATCACTCTAAGATAAAAACTAAGACTCCTTAAGACAGTGAATGGTACTTTTAGTTATCTTCCAAAGGAATTCAGTATTATTGTTTCCCTGTAGGTAAACCTGGGAGCATTTAAATTCATGCTAGAAAAATTTGCTGTACAGATTACTCATGACTTGTCCTCTTAAAGTGACAAATAGGAATCCTTCGTATAAAAATAACTTCAAACCAGCTCTTCTCTACTAGCAAAAAATGTTCTGTCGTTCATCTTAATCAGATGTAATTGGTGGAAGGGGGCATAAGACTATGCTAAGCAGGTGCTGGAATTGGGAGGAAAATGGTGCAAATATATTCAGAATTTGAAAGGTATTGGGAAGTGTTCTTAGTTTAATAGACCACTAGAAGTGTTGGGTGGAAAGAAAAGATGTTTAAAAATCGAAGCCACATTATGTTCAGCTTCTGACCTTTTGAAGGTGTATGTCAAGTCTAAATTTGACTTTTGAGTTTCATCATTTTTGACCTTGTCTCATTGAGCTTTTCTTTCTACCATTCCATTTGTCATGATACTGAGTTTGCTAAGGTAAAGGGGAGTATGCCTGACTGTTTTGTCATCAGTGACATTGTTGTATTTTATAACATTTATCATATGAGAACTACACTGAGACTGTACAGTACATATATCTAAAATCATAAATTCTAGAGTAGGTGTTTTAATCTATTATCTGTAGTTTGGGCTTTTTTTGCTTGCTTAGTCCCTGAAATGTTCTCTCTAGTTGAATAGAGGACTATGAACAACTGGAGCTAAGAGATCAGACTTTGTTCTTTGCTGTGCTACATTTTGTAAGACTATGGACAATTCATTTACCACCATATCACCATTCATTCTTTGAAGTTCCATGTCTCCCTCTGATTCTGGAGGAGAATACAGAGCTTAATTTATTGTAGGTTCCTAACTTAGATGCTTAACTATAGATGTATTTCACCTCATTGTGCCAGTTTTCCACGTTACAAAATCAAGGAAAATAACAACGTCCTATCTTCTATGTACTATGAAGATAGATTGCAAATATTTTCGTATTTTTATATCTTATGATACCTGAAATGGAAACTAGTTTCAAATTAGCAAATCTTTGTTATATTATGATCTTTCCAGGTGTTTCAAGACCAGAAGTGTTGTGTGGATCCCCTTCTGTACCCAGCGCTGCCAAACATGCTGGTAGATTAAATCAGGTAAATACCAAGTGTCCCTTTTCTTTGATCTTTTTCTCTTTAAAAGTTCTAAAGTCCATATAAAGTAACTAAAAATAGCTTTACTTAAGCTTTCAGGGGGGGCCTTTTATTTTTATTTTTTTTTTTTTATTGTGGAATGACATAATCCAATTTTGTTGGTTCATCAGTGCATATATGTTGTTTATAGGGACTGCTTATACAGGAAGAAAAAAAGAAACAAAAAGGAAAAGTATTTTTGAGTCCCCAGTCAGGTTGGTATATATCTTCATTTCAATTCAGAAATTCTGTGTAAAAGCATATATTTTTAACTTGCTTTCTCCATCAGTCCTTATGGGAACTCTGCCTAATTTGCTGACCACAGCAGCAGTCTGGACAGGTTGCTAGATAATTTTGAAGTGAAGCCACTTCTTTTTTTTTTTTTTTTTTTTTTTTTATTACTGCAAAAGTGTGCGATTTTTCCAGTTCTGGAAGCAAAATTGGGCATGTCAGTTTTGTGCATTTTTTCTTTAACTCTGGTAGATTTATTTTGCAGAAGGGTATGGTGGGGTTGTATCAATCTCTCTTCTCTCCTGTGTCGGCATACATGGGTGGGGTTCTGTGTTTCTGCAGGAATGGCATGTGGAGTGCTTTCTTGTGAGGCTTTCTCAGAGTAATTGTCTATAATTCCACATTATCAGCTAACTTAGGAGAGACTATCAAAGCACATCCTTGGTCTGAGCTGCCAAAATGCAAGGAAGTTAAAATTACACTTACAGGTAGCAGTCAGATGATAATACAAAGGCCTTTATGTACTCTCTCTGGATCAGCAGATGTTTTCCTAGATGTATGGTTACAAATGCAGCTTCCTTACAGTAAATTTGCGTACTTATTAACACGTACAATGAAGATTTTAAAAGCAACAGCTCTTTTTTAATTACTTTGAGTTTCTGCTGCAACTCTGCAAAAGTTTTAGCAGCTTGGGTTTTTTCAATACAATATGTAAATCTCTTCTGAGGCACCTGAAGGGGGACCTAAATAGTCTTTACAAACTTTGGAAAACTAAACTGCAACTAAGTATCTCAAATTAAATTCTCAGTTTTGTTGGGAAGACACAGTATTTTCTGTTTTCACTGCAAGGCTTTTTCAAGTCTAAGTTTGGGGATTTTAAACACAAAATGATTTGTCATTAGGTGTTTAGTTGAAAAAAAATGCTAGTTTTCAATTTTGTATTTTAATATTTCCTACTGTCCTCCAGCAGGTAGTGATCTAAAGTTGATCTCTGTGTGCTTTCATTATAGTTTGACTTAACAGTAATCTTCTCCTGTCTGTTTCAGTTGGTTTATGTCTTGTCTTTGGGGTTTTTTTAAACCTTTTAAAGTGTGATGCTTTCTTCCTCCCAATCTTAGGCAGCCTTTCCAATAAATACATGACTCAGGGAAAAGCCTCACAGAAGAGGACCCAACAAGAATCATGAGGGATATTAAGCACTGTTGAATTGCAATACAGGCCCTTCATTCATTTAAAAAATTTTCTTTGGCTAAAGCATCTGGATTCACAGGACAGCAGCACAGACAACCTTCAAATTAAGTTTAATGAAATATGGGTGTTGTATTAGATTGCTAGTACAAGCAACTGTGGATTTCAATACAGACCCCTGCTTTTAAATAGATTGAGCATTTTAATAGAAAGCCATAATTTTTTTGTTTACTAGGTAAATCATATACAAAAGGGCAGGTACTAAAAATGGACCGTTTTCAAGGTTTTTTCGCTCCACCTGACTATTTTAAAATGCACTAAAGTTGTGTGCAAGCCAAATATGTTCTATTTTCTTCAAAAACTGATTTTTTGAAGGAGCAAATAATATTTATTAATGTTGATTGTTTACTGAATCCTTGTGTAAAAGTGTTTGAAATGTTTGTAGACTGCTACTTTTTTTTTTTCCTGTAGAGAACTGAAAACATAGACACCAGTAAACATACATAAAACAATCTCTGGTCAAGCAGTGCCATTGAGATTTCTTGGGTTTGTTTCTGTTCTGTGATTTTATGGGAGTTCATTTGCTGCTGTGCTTGTGTACAAGAAGAAAGAAAGACTAAGAAACAGGTCAGTCCTGTTTGATGCTGCTAAGAATCTTTTTCAAGGCCTTGGGGATACAGACAAAAATGCTTTAAAGAATAGAGGTATTATATTTGGCAACCGGGAAAAACACATGTTCATTTTCATAAAATGTGAAGGGGATCCTTGTACCAGCCAAGAATTTAATTAGTAGTATGAACTTGAGCTTTACTTGAAGTCCTTCCAGAGCTGGTAATGTACCGTCTTATCTTGTTCAGGAAAGAATTAGTTACATGGTAAAATTGAAACCACTGTTATTTATGACTTTGAAATAAATTAAAAAAAAAAAAAATCAGACTTAAGTTTCTGTATTTCTTCTTAGATTGTAGTTTTCAGTATTCCTGACTTAAATGTAGAATTAATGATAACTTATTAGAATTATCTGGTTTTAGAAATGTCATGTTTAATTTTTTTCCTTACCAATCTATTTTTATTAAAATTCAAAGCTAGATTTACCAAAGTGGTCTTAGGGAACTGGGATCCTAGCTCCTGTTTTGGTTTTCATCCATCTGTAGCCACCTATCTGTAAACTCTTAGATGTGCAACTTTCACAATTTCTTTTCTTTCCTCAACTTACTTTCAAGCAAAATATTAGCTAGCAACAAACAAAAAATAATTCCAATTTTGTTTTTTTGTCTTCTATAGCATATTTCATCATATGGAATTGTCAGTTTTTCCCTCAAAAATAAGTTCATTCTTGCAGTTTCTCATTTATATTCTCCCCCCGTTCCTCCCCTTCCCCCCCCTCCAAAAAAGGCTGACATGCCTTCTGTATGCCTTATTTAGCCCTCTATTTAGAGTCACTTTCAGTTTTGCTGATGGGAATGAAGTGTGTAAGCCTCTAAGAGACTATGGCATAATCTCAAAGATAGAAGCTGTTTAAAATGAACAAAAACAATTCAGATGTATGCATACTTGCCCTCTTCTGTTTGCGATACTTGGTACTTTAGCAGTGAAGTTTTCAACTGTGAAATTTCTAAACTCGCATCTGAATGAAAACTCATTCTGCAGATCAACCAGTCTCATCACTTTGAAGCTGCTGCTTCCTTATGCAACCACACATTCTAATATAGTTAGTAATCTCACAGCCTGACCTGGTTTCAACTGGGATAGAGTTAATTTTCTTCCTAGTAGCTGGTATAGTGCTGTGGTTTGGATTTAGGGTGAGAATAATGTTGGTAACGCACTGATGTTTTAGTTGTTGCTGAGCAGTGCTTACACTAAGTCAAGGACTTATCAGCTTGTCATGCTACCCAGCCAGTGAGGAGGCTGTAGGGATACAAGAAGTTGGGAGGAGACACAGCCAGGGAAGCTGACCCAAACTGGACAAAGGGATACTGAACAATAAAACTGGGGGCAGTTGGCAGGGGGAGAGCTGGGGCGGGGGGGGGGGGGGGGGTAGCGGCCTGCTGCTTGGGGACTGGCTGCATATTGGCATGCTGCAATTGCATTGTGCATCACTTGTTTTGTATATGCTTTTATCATTATTATTTTCCCTTCCTTTTCTGTCCTATTAAACTGTCTTTATCTCAACCCACAAGTTTTACCTTTTTTTCCAATTCTCTCCCCTGTCCCACTGCAGGGGGAGTGAGCGAGTGGCTGTGTGGTGTTTAGCTGCCTGCTGGGTTAAACCACAACATGGCCCTAAAATAAACCCCCTCAAACTTGAGTTATATATTGCAAGCATTAAACCAGTAACTAACAAATCCTTTGTTTGCTTAGAGAGTAGTTAAAGAGCACAGTCATAACTTACAGAATGATCTGTGACAGAATAAACACAGTTGAGGAGGCACACATATGTGCTTGATTTAAGTTGTTGTAAAATTTATGAAATGGATTGAAAATCAAAACTGGAGAAAAGTAAGTTCTTCATAATAATTCTTGATATCCAAGATCCTGCTTGCCTTACGGGAGTATATTCTCAAGGGAGTGACTTTCCACATACAAAGAAAAACTATGAAAGTGTGCACTGCATTAATAAAAAGTTTCTAGAAAAAGAACAGTATCAAAAGTAGTAGTAATAAACTAAAATAAGTTTACTACTAAATTCATACTAATAAAATGTAATAATAAATACTAATAAACTAATAGTTTAAAACACCTCTTCTGAACCACCTGTATACTTAGTCCCTCTGATGATATGGAGGGACACTGAGTTGGTAGCACTGTTTATTGTGTTGCTTGTTTTTTTGTTTTTTTTTTTTTTAAGTAAAGTGCTATTCTCATATTTCACAGGAACTTCACATACTTTTGATGTCCGTGTTTCCAAAGTTGGAAAATATCTTGTGCTATGAGTACTTAGTTATCAGTGCTGAAAAAAGGAGGAGGATGAAATTTTCTTTCAGGCATGCAGCACAGTTAACTGTCTGTCATTAAACAGGCAGTATAATCTCAGCTCTGTAACTACGGGATTACCATACATCCCTCTCCCCCAATTTAATTGTTCTGGTGAGATTTGTTTCATAGCTACATTTAAAACTGGTTTCTCATCCATTACAAATTCAATTTAAATGTATTTAATACACAATGATTTCTTTTATAAACCTCATTGCATTTTTGTAAGAACTGCAGAAGTCACATCAAAAATGATCTCTGCTAGTAACTTCTTGTGGGCCGGAAATAGCTGCTTAGAATGGGAGCTTGCTAGCAAAGAAGAATGTAGGGGTTTTTCCCTATACTGATGAAGTTGTCAATATTTCTTATTATTCACTTGAATTATTTGGATTTTAATACCGGTTTTGGCTTTTATCTTCCTTTGGTAATGTGCTGAAGATAAAAAACACCTTTCAAAAAGGCTGCTGTTCTAGCCCATGCTCAGTCTTTCATGCTGAGATTCACTCAGCGGACAGGTGACTGCAGAGTGACGATTGGGAGCATCCTGGGGAAGTACAGGGAGGTAAAGCTCTTCGTGCCTGCATGGAAGACTCCGAATGATGAAGAAGGTATTGGTTCCATTCATTTGCAAGCTTCCCCCCTCCAAGCAGGCATGTTACTGACTTCAGCTGCAGGCTGATGGTGCATTTAAGCCCTCCCACCCCTAAGTGAGTGTGTTTTCATCGAGGATGTGTGCCCAAGTTGCACAAATTGTGTGTCAAAGACGCGTTTTGCGTAGCTAAAGAAAATACAGCTTTTTTTCACACACTTGCTATCTTTGAGGTAGAAGTACTGTGCCTGATTAAAGAGCGGTGGCATAATCACGTATGTAAAAAAAAAAGGAAAAATGCCTGCGCGTTTACCGTCAAGCTCTTTGAAAGGGCTATGCCCGGGATCGGGTCCCCAAAGTAGATCTGGTGATGAGAAGCGGACGCCGTGCTTGAGCTTGGACTTTGTAAAGGCGGGTTTAAAGTGTTACCCAGCATCCTTAAGGATGCTGCCGGAGGGAATTAAAAGTGGGTGCTCGTTTCCCTTCTGGCGTAGCCATGGTTCAGTCAAAAGCACTGGGATTCGTCTTCCTGGGCCGAGGCTGCGGGGCTTTCTCTCTCTCGCAAGTGCCCAGAAGTCGCCGGCCTGCCACGAGCGCTCCGGGGAGGGCAGCGCGCTTCTCCCGGCTGCTTCCAGGCTCCGCCGCCGCCGCGAGGGGGGCCGGGGCCGGGGCCGGTGCGCCAGGCCGGCGGCGGGCACAGCGGGCTGGGCTCCCACCGCCGGCCGCCAGCCCGGAGGGAAGAAGGGCTGAGGCGGCGCGCCGCCCGTGAGGGATGGCGGCGGGCGCCGTCTCCGCGCTCCAGCTCCCGCGGCCGAGGGGCTTCTCCGGGCTGGGCCCCCTCCGCGCGTGGGCGTCGCCCGCGGCGCCGCCGCCGCTTCCCACGGAACGGCCTTACGCGAAGGTGTTTCGGGGCGCTCGTCTGCGCGGCCGCCGGCGAACACGCGCGCGCGCTGCCTGTACTTCGAGACGGGGGCGACGCCCCCCCGCGGGCCGCCGCGTTCCCTAGGCGGCTCTTCCGCCGCCGCCAAGCCGGGCAAGCCGGCGGCGCCCGAAGGGAAGGGCCTCCCGCTGCGGCTGCCCCGGCTAACCCCGCCGCTTATCTCTGCGACCAGCCCTCCTGAGCGGGACGCCCCGCCCGCGGCCAGGGGCGCGGCGCAGGGCCGGGGACGGGCCTCTCTCCCCCCGCGGGCCGCCACCGCCCGGCGGCGGCGCACGTCCCCCGGCTCGGGGCGGGCGAAGGGGGCGGAGCCGCCACCGCCCGCCGATCACGGCCCGCTGCCCAATAGGGGCGAGCGCTGGAAGGGCGCCGTGGCGTCACGGCGTGACGTCGGCGGCGCCCATGGCAGAGGGCAGAAGACGGGTCGGAGGGGGCGATGGCCTCGTCGGTGGTGAGGGCCACGGTGCGCGCCGTCAGCAAGCGGAAGATCCAGGCTACGCGCGCCGCCCTCACCCTGGTCAGTGCCGCGCCGCGGCGGGCGGGCGGGCAGCGCCCGGCCCCTGCCGGCCCCGCCGGCTGACGGGTGCGAGCACTGCGCCACGGGCCGGGCCCGGCCGCCGGGCCTCCCCCGGCCTCTGCCGCCCGCCCCGCGCCAGGGCGGCCGGTGCGCAGCCGCCCCCGGGCGGCCGGTGGCAGCGGGACGGGGACGGCGACGGGGACGGGGAGGGGCCGCGCCGCGTCGCTCTGCCTGTCTGCGTGGGCGGGCGAGGCGCCGCGGCCTGGGAGGGGGCTACGGGGAGGCTGAGGGGGGGGTCTCTTCCCCCTCCTGAGTTTACCGGGGGGCAGCTGCTGCGCCTTGCCCGTCCCGCGGCCCGTCCATCCCGCCCCCGCGCCCCTCTGCTCCCTCCGCAGGCACCCTTTGCAGAAGGCGGGAGCGCGGGGGGCAGGCGGCGGGAGGAGAGGGAGCACCGGTGCAGCCCCTTCGTGCGGGGAGTGGCGGGGCGGAGGCCTTTTTGCACAGTCACGCGGAGAGGCGTATTTATTTAAAAATAAATAAATAAAAACCGGCAAAAAATGGAAAGGCATTACCTACAGAAGCTGAGGAGCAGGCTGTTTCCAAGGAGGCTTTGTATCCTCTTGGTTGGGGAAGGGCGTTTGCTACTAGCGGCAGCGTTGCGGGGGCCGTACTGTTGAGAGGGATTACCGCAGAGGAAGGTACGGTCAGTTCCCTGCAGGAACAGGGGCAGACTAAGTGCGTATGGTTAAATCGTTTGTCAGAGCGGGTAATTCCTGTTCAGTACTGATTCTGTAACAAATGAAGATTAATAGCGGTGATTAGAAAAGGTTTTCTACTGTAAGTCCGCCTGTAGTTTGCTTTGTGTGTTTCAGTCTGCTCACATTAAGAACTTCACACTACTAACGCTTTTCCTTTGCTCAGTGTCTTAGAAACTTGTAAGCATGTAATGGAAGTTTCTATGTTTATGTTGTGTTCTCACATTTCTGCAACAACTAGTTCTGCATGAACAGTGAATTTATGTGCTGTAACACCACTAGTTCCCCTCTAGGTCAGTGGGAAGAGAAGTAGGCCATAAACACTTCTGTGCCTAGTTGACTTGTCTGTAAGGTGTATGTGACGAAAGTTTCACAGGAGCAGAACTACTTACTTGAATTGTGGGTGTGACCGGGGGGGGGGGGGGCAGGCAACTCCAAACACCGTAATATTAAGGACTGCAGTTCTTGAGTTATCTGTTTGCTGGCAGTCTGGGTGAGGAGGGGATTGAAGAGGTACTGTGTTCTGCATGGATTAGATTCAGCAATCCTCCTTTTAACAGCAGAGTGCATATCTTCAGATCAGACATCAGTTTCAAGCAGAACACAGGCTAGTTAATGCTGACAGGTGGCTGATGCCAAAGGTGGACTTTGCAGATAGGAGACAAACGTAAACTAAGAAAATTTGAGTGCGCAGAGTTGGAATAGAGTTTTTTTTTACGGTACAACTAAGTACATTGCACACTTCATATGTGTGCAAGCACTCACTGCAAATAAACAAACAAAAACCATTTCAAATTGATGCATATGTCTTTGTTTTTCAGACGCCATCAGCTGTTCAGAAGATAAAACAGCTTCTTAAGGATAAACCTGAGCATGTAAGTATAAACAGGGCCAACCTGTAGATTGTGCTAAGGTATTAGCACAGCTCATGATTGCAAAGCATTTCTGGCTACCTTAGAAGCTTTAAATAAACACTGAGGTGTTTACTGGAGATGTTGGCATCTTTTTTTTGGAGGGGAAATACATCAGCTTGTTTATATAACAAGCTTTGTTTCTTTATAAAATAAAATGCAGAAAATAACTGACTGTAATGACATCTCACTGTACAGTTACTTTTGAGATGGATAAAGTTGAAAAAATTTTAAACTTTCAAAATATTTTTGAGCTATATTTTAGTGAACCTTTTTAGTATGGCATAATGGTGACTTCTGGTAAGGAAAGAGATCTTCAGCTCTTGATATTAAGACATTATTAATTAAGTTCTTGTAGGAATTCTCATTGTGAACTATATAATAATAAAGTTAAGATTCATACCCATTGGAAAACATCTAATTCTTAGGAAATTTGCTAGACAATGTTTACTTTTAAGTAATCAGCATTTCTCCAAATAACTGATTGAGCTTGTCATCTTTTCTTCTTGGGGAAAAACACACAGAGTCTTGCTTTCTAATCGTTATAAAAACAAGCATTGGATTTTCTTCTTTACAGTGTGTTTTATTTCAGGAAGACTATTTCTCTTTTAACTTTCATACAAAGCCCATTGTTTCTTTTGCTTCCTGCACATCTGCAACTAACTAAACTCTTTGTTCTAATGTTTTAAACCATCCTAAGGAAGCCCTAAGCCTACAGATTAGCTGGTCAGTTATCCCCTTGCTATAAATGGTGTGTGTGTTTTCTAGCCCATTATTTGTAGCAGTTCCTGTAGGGAAAGGTATTCAGTTTGAAGAGATCAAATGCTGTTTCTGAGATCCCACTTGATGACAAGTGATACATTTTGATACATTTTTATTGTAACATCGATTATGGAGATAGACAATTAAATTTTTCCCCTTCAGTTATGAAGCATTGTTTTGTGGAAAGTGGTACAGATACTTTTTAAATATTATTGTGCACAGTTTTCTGTTTCTTTAAAACCTTTTCTCAGTTCTTTACTTACACAGCTGCTCTTTTTGTCAGACTTGTTGGATACTGTGAATGTTGCAAACATATTGACTAGGTTGGCTTTTAAGGTTGATTAAAACAGTGAGCAAAGAAACGTACTTGATTTAAGGAAGGGATTGCTTTTTTAATTGAGACTGGCAAGAGAGGTAATGAAGAAATCAAAGTATGTTTTTCAAAAAATTTAGTTTGAAGTAAGTTTTCTGGTGGCACCACTGCAAGAGTTCTGTGAAAATCTGTTACCTGCCTTTGTCTTCACCTCACATAATTATGTTACTGTCAATAATCTTAACGTAGTGCCTGAATTAGCATCTGAGTAAACTTTAATTTGAAGTCACAAAAATATCCATCTTTGGAATTTGACTGTCTTTATGAGACCAGGCACCTACAGGAGTGCTAACAGTTTAAAACTTTAACATACTTCAGGGATTGATCCACAGCAGCAAACATCTGATGTTTGCTTTTACCTTGGCAGTCAATTTTGTAAAAGGAAAAAAATGTTACTTCTTAATCCATTAAGGTAATTCACTTCTGCTTTGAGGCAGTGGAGAATAATAAATGTCAGCATTTTGTTGTTCCGCATACTTTTTGTCTTGCCATTCAGAGTTTTAAAAAGTCATGAATATGGTGTTGGGTTTGGTTTTTTGGGTTTGTTCTTTTTTAGGTAGGCGTTAAAGTAGGCGTTCGTACAAGAGGATGCAATGGACTTTCTTACACGTTAGAATATACGAAATCGAAAGGAGACTCTGATGAAGAAGTAGTTCAAGATGGTGAGTTTCTGATGCAGCAGAGCAAACTTCTGTGGTGGTGGGGAAGAATAACTTATTACAGGTTTGCCTAGGTCAAGGTTAGAACTTGCTTGAAGTAACAAGTTAGTTATAGCAAGAGGTCCTACTGTTCTGTTACGGGAATTGTTGTCACCTTACCTTCTGTTTTGAAGTAACCAGTTAGTTAAAATCTGCAGCTTTACAGTCTCTGCATCAGAGGCTACTCTACCAGCATAGTGTAGTCCATCATTCATGTCTTTGGAGGTGGCTAATAGCAGATATTTAGAGAGTAATACAGAACAATGCATATATAAAAGATTACTTTATCAGCATATGTAAACTAAGGCTTGGCAAAGTAAAGATTTTATTTGCAAGGGATTTTTCCGATTATCTTCTCTAACTAGTCCTATTCATCATTGATTCCTAATTTGTTTTTACCCTCTTTATGCTTTTGACTTTTGCACTGCTTTGTAACAACGGATTCTATGATTTTAGGATTATTTTAAAAATTGTTTTCATATGCTGGTATTTAAGCTTGCTGCTTGATAATTTCATAGAGCATCCCATGATAGGTCTATTGCTAAAGTTTCTGTCATGGTTTAACCCCAGCCAGCAGCTGAGCCCCACACAGTCTCTCGCACCGTGGGATGGGGGAATGAATCAGAACGGTAAAAGTGAGAAAACTCATGGGTTGAGATAAAGGCAGTTTAATAGGTAAAGCAAAAGACATGCACACAAGCAAAGCAAAACAAGAAATTCATTCACCACTTCCCATGGGCAGGCAGGTGTTCAGCCATCTCCAGGAAAGCAGGGCTCCATCATGGGTAACAGTTACTTGGGAAGACAAATCCCATCATTCTGAATGTCCCCCCCTTCCTTCTTCTTCCGCCAGCTTTAGAAGCTGAGCATGACATCATATGGTCTGGAAAATTCCTTTGGTCAGTTGGGGTCAGCTGTCCCGGCTGTGTCCCCTCCCAGCTTCTTGTGCACCCCCAGCCTACTCGCTGGTGGGGTGGTCTGAGAAGCAGAAAAGGCCCTGACTCTGTGTAAGCACTGCTCAGCAATAACTAAAACATCCCTGTGTTATCAACACTGTTTCTAGCACAAATCCGAAACATAACCCCATACTAGCTATTCTGGAGAAAATCAACTCTGTTCCAGTCAAAACCAGCACAATTCTATACTTTTTTTTCCAATTTTTATAAAAATTTCTGAGAGTCATCTTTTGTCAAATACGGATTTTTACAGAAGCATAATAGTGTTTGTTTTGGTTTCTGTTCCTTTTCTAAAAGTTCCTAAAATTCCTTTTGTGAGACTGGTTTGCATTTTTTGGGGGCATTACTGAACTCTGTTATATTATGTTCAGGAATATTACTTTTAATTTGGTGGCAAAGTAAGAGATTTAAATATAAGTGGGATATCACAATTATTTTCTTACAGAAGCTATGCTGCTAGGCGGAGCCCATCTTCCAGCTGTCTTCACAATACCTGTGACCAACTCATAGATTTTATTCTCTTAAACAGAGAATTAGTTGGAACTTGAGCAAATGATTAAATTGAACCAGAGTATGTAAGATAGGGACTGCCACCTAATTCTGCAAGTGCCTCTTGATTTAGAATTCAGCAGGCTTCTGGAGTTACCTCTTCTGTTTGACTTTGAGCTTTAGCTTTACATGGCTAAAAACACATTTTTCAGAAGGCGTTTCCTGGTTTGGATCTTAAGGAATGTAAAAGCAGTTTCCCTCAGTCAGGTCAGAGGCCTTACGTTCCAAAGCCAGGCAACGTTTCACGTGTGCCTGTGTGCTTTCTGGTTTGTTTTGGTTGCTTCTAGCCAGATTGCCAGTGAAAGCTCTGTCTTTTATGTAGCTCTGTGCTCACTGAGCTGGTGTCTTTGGATCCCAGCACAAATTTTCTGGCTTTTAGGTAGTAAGTCACTGCTTCAGGGATCAGGTCCATAAACTGCTTCGTGGGGTTTAGCCTTCACTGTCAGTTACTGTCCAAACTGACCCCAAAAATGCGTAGATTCAACTCGGTTGCCCACAGACTTGAGTAGTATTAGTAGTGTGTTTTATCTCAATGTCTACCATGATGAAACAGCTTTCCAGCAATCTCTCATATAACTTAATGAGGTTTTGTTGCTGTTTACTGATACAATTTTACATTTTTATTTTTATTATTTCCTAGTCTGGGCAGCTAAAGCTGTCCACTCGCAATTTTGTATCAGATTTGCAGTTCTAAAGTTCAGTAACTTTCCAGAGAGGTAGATGCTTTGTATACTTCGAAAAGGGAGCTCTTTCTAGTTATAAAATGAACTACTAATTCTTAATCCTTAAAGGTTGTGATATCTTTGGAAGTTCACACATTTGCCTTATTATAGGATTCAGTATTGCTAACCGTTAACGTAGACCTAATATTTTTGCAGAGCAAAAAATAATCATTTTGAGAGAGGAATATTCGGTTTTTCAAGGATTTGGGGCATCTTGTTGGATGCACAGACTTTAAGAATGGTAGGAAATGGGTTACTGACTGTAATGTGTGGGAATTAAGTATTGAAGCTGAGATTCGTTCCCAGGTTCTACAGTGTATTTCCCTGGGTATCATGTTTTTAAATCCCACCTCAAAAAATACATACATGCATGTGCACACACAGGTAACAGTTCTAGGCTGTTGCAAGGCTTTTATAGGTAGAGTATAAACAGTGGTAAAAGTGCCTCATGTTAGGCCAGGGAAACCAAGTTATACTGGTAGCCTTCATGTTTTGGTTCCATTTTTTTATCACTGGTCAAAGGAGAATTTCAAAGTGAATGATGATTTTGCTGTATGTAATTTTTTTTTCTTTGTTGTCTTCAAGGGGTTAGAGTGTTTATTGAGAAGAAGGCACAGCTGACACTTCTAGGAACTGAAATGGACTATGTAGAAGACAAGCTGTCCAGTGAATTTGTCTTCAATAATCCAAACATCAAAGGAACATGTGGCTGTGGAGAAAGCTTTAACATCTGAAACATCAGGACTACTTCTTTGACTTTGAACACCCCAAAACACTTACTATGATGGGTTTCAGAAGCAAATGCATTTTCTTCACATTTGTAGGCTGCATAAAGTGTGGGTACCGTGAAGAAAAATAAAGTTAAATCATTCTGAAAATTTAAATTGTGTGTTAAATTCCACCACTGATGTAGTTATGCTGTAATTTGTGATGAGTTGGGATCCAAAAGGTAAGAACAGTTAAGTGCTGTAGTAACATCTCTGTACCTTCACATGCTGAGGAAATAAAATCTCACTGCTCTTTTCCTTTGTCATTTTCTTTGTCCACTCTACTCGCTTCTCCATCCAAAACCCATTTGAAAGAACTGCCTGTGTGTTCTGCTTGACTTGGGGGGGAAACAATCAAAACCAAAACCCTCAACCATGTATCTGTGTTTGTTTCTAAAGATTTGTATGCACAGGCACACAGTCTTCAGCTTCAGAGTTCACTATGATTATGTAGATGCTTGCTTTGTTTTTGTAGTTTTCTGATGCTTTGATCTTTTTATGTGTGGATTTTCTGGTGGTTTATTTTCCTGTAAATCTGGGGAAGTCCAAAAGGAAGTTCATGTATTAATATAGTGGTAGGCTATGATAGCACTGCTTGCAGAAATACTTAAAAATGGGCTAACCTAGTTTTAATTCTGTTCCTTTCCTTGTTGAAGGCCTAGTATCTGCTGTACTTAGTCATTTTCAAGAACATGAAATAGATTGTGGCACTGGAGTACTAAAGCAAGATACACACAGGTCTTGTTTCTCACATTTCTGTTGTTTATCTTTCTTGACTTAAATTGTAAAGTTGGTAAAACTGCCTCCAGATTCTGATTCCCTGTGTTCACAGTATGTGCTACCTGTGAACCAAACACTATGAATGTTTTTTTTGAGAGAGAAATCTTACACTTATTACTTTTTTTTTTACTCATGTCTGCTACTACTTTTGTTACAGCTTGATCTCTGTAGTTGCTAGGGTTTTTCACCAAAATTTACAGTAACTTCTGTTTGACTCCCATCTTGGAGTTAACTTGGTAACAGAAGAAAAAACATTTATAATTTAAAAATCCATAGTATTTTGTAATTGTTTTAAATTAATCTAGACAGTAATTAAAATATTACATTTATAGGAGGCCATTTTTTCTTTCGAATTTACGCTTGCTTTCTCCTTATTAGAATTCTGTTTTTGTAAACCAGTGTTTTTCAAGCTTATAAAGTCTTCAACTCTTCTTTGCTGGTGCTTAGGCAGAAGTGTAAATGCCTCCCCAGGCCTTCCCAAAAAGTGATATGAGAGAACTACTGTTCCATTCTTTTATCTCCATGTTTCCCTGATTGTCCAAAGATGACATTGTGCAGCTAAGCTGCTCACTTCTGCAGGAGAGAGGATAATGTATCTGCCTGGGCAACTGATCAGAACAGCTGGTGAAAAGGGTTCAGATGAAAAGCAGGGGACAACAGGGACTGGGGTCTTGCAGTCAAGGACAAGAAGGTGCTGAGATGGGAGTGAACTGAGAGCATTAAGGCTGCGTGTTGAAAATCCAAAGGTCACATTGAATCTGGACAGTTGTACCCTCATGCCTGTCAACAACTTCGGATAGTAATGTGCTGAAGACGTAGGATTGCAGCTATGTTTTTATGCATCCCTCTACACCTCTTCCCAGGTGTAGAGGGAAGAAGAAAAATGAAAAAATAATTCTTGATCTGTTTTATGTAATGCATAGGAACAGAAGGTCAGACTTTCCACACCTGTAGTTTAGTATTAAATACCTGAATTCTGGCTGTATACTATATCACCTTTTGATGTAAAAACACCATTTCCTTCAACTGTCAACTGTTGTACACAGTCACTTTACTTCATATCGTAATTCAGGAATTAGTGGTAATACACTGTCTAGGTGCATTTTTAGTGCTGGAAGTCTTGCCAAACAAAAAAAAGCAGTTAATGTGATACAGCTGCGTTAGTATGTCTAAAACTCCAAGCTAAGGGCCTTTCTTCAGATTGCGTTTCTCTGCTTCTTGCTGGAGGGTAAGACTGTGAAGGTGGTAGCACTGGTGGTTGCTAAGAGTGCTAGTACTTGCTCATTTAACGTGTTTTGGGGTGGGGGAGTTTGGTTTGGGTTTGGGTTTTTTTAGACCTGTGGCACATACAGCAATCCTTTTTGTGTGTTTTGTGTATATACCTTGAGTGAAAGTTTGCACTTTTGTACTCCCACGAAATAATACTCTAAATTGTCACTTTACTAAGACACCTAACGCACAATGTGTTTAAACTTCTGTTAAAGTGCTATTTACGGTGGCGTAGCAACATGGTTTTGTTGAGTGGTCCATCATAATTTTGTGCAATACTGTATGTAGAAGTCTCAGTTATGATAATAAACACTGCCTGTTGGTAAACATGAAATATTCTTATCTTGAATGATTTTCTTTACAGTAATAAATAATCACTGGGGGGAGAGAATAGGTTTGTGTGCTGGGATTATAAAGCAGATAGAATATTACTGTTACCTGAGTTAATATTTCTCAGAAATACTAAACTTTTCCAAATATTAACAGCATTGGAAAAACATAGAAACATATGGCAAAAAAAAAATATTAATTAACTATGTACAGAAAGGTATTTACACATACTGGAAGGGTGGGCTGTTAATGCATAGATTTCTGTTAAACTTTGCGATATACTGTTCTCAGGGTAAAAATTCTAACAGGCAAGATGCTTATTTTGAAGCCTCCTACATGCCAAAAAGTCACTGTGGTGTGTTTTAATGCAGGATAATGATTTTGGTCAAAGTAACTGTTGGCATAAAAGGTTTTTAATTGGCTAGGCAGTTTAAGGGTGACAGTCAAAGGGCATTCCTGGCCATTCCACCTCAGTGCTGTCTAATGGCACTAATATGCCGTAGTGTACTACTTTTATGACACATTTTGGGTTTTCTCTTAGATACAGTCTTTCCACCTCTAGTGCCATTTTTCCTTTTCCTGTTATATGGGATTCTGAACGATAGGGGGCGAAGTAATAGATTTTGGAAAAACGCTAGAGATTGTTGGTTCAATTGCATATTCGTGATGTTGGAGTGAGAGAACCAAAGCCCTCATGCAGTCGGGAGCGTGGAAACACAACGGTTACCTTTCTGTTGGAGTTCTTACAGAACTTGTGAAAAACCACTTGCTTGCACCTGCAAGTCAGTATTCCTGATCCATCCCTTCTTAGAGCTCTCTCTGAATGGCTCAGGAAGAACAACTTGTTTAGGAAAACATTGAACAGTTCGATACGCAAGTCATGCTGACAACAGGTAATGGGACAAAAATCAATTTGAACTCCAATATTAAAAATCAGATGCAGGTAATGGGACTGAGAAATTTAGTCGGGGAAACATAGGTTGGTTTCTTTTTTTGTAGTTATATCCTGTCTGCCATGGGTTGCTTCTATAAGTTTTGTGGGGTTTACTGTAATTATTATTCTCCTCATTTATTTAAATCAGTGCCTTCACTAGTGGAAAAACTCTCCAACTGTACCACCGTTGTGCTTACACTGGCTGCCTGGCCATTTATTAGATTAATTTTTTGTAACGCTAAAATTTTGCAGTGTCTTCTGACAGAAGAATTCCATAGTTGTCTGATGAGGCCAAGTGTACACCTCTGTGTTCATCGCAAAAGAACCCTCGAAAAAGTACTTGAAAAATTACTTTCTATGGTGACCAGTACAGCTTTTTGTCTGTAAAGTCATCTGCCAGACAGTGAGTGGCTCAGGCTGTTTTGTTCTATACTGCCACTTTTAACAGCCACGAGATACGCTGCTTCAACGTGGTGAGCAAAAATGCAGGTACTTAGCACAATCCCACATGCATTTGGCTCTGAGCAGCGTTTCGGTAGCAATTTCTGTGTGCAATGTCTGGCATTTTTCTTAAAGAGAGACAGCGAGGGAAGATGAACCGCTGAATTTGGGCAAGGCCTTCGCCCCCGTCTTTTCCGTGGCCGTTTCTCAGGCTGTGCCTGCCGTCGCTGGCAGCAGCGCTCCGGCGGTGCGGTTCCTCCGGTGGAACCTAGGGGTGCCAGACCGTGTCTGCCTCGGGCAGGGTCCGAAGCCGCGGCCCCGCTTCTCTCCCTGGGCGGCTGCGGGTTCTAGTTCATGGGAGCGGGCACCTGCTGCCACGGGGTGGCAGCAAGTCTCCAGCCCATGTCCTTCAAAAGGCGAATCGAATCGCCCCCTTCCCGACCCTCCTGTTCAAAGTTTCCTGTTGCATTTCCTGAATACCGGAGTGCTTTGGCTTGTACTGTCGTTCAGCTCTGCTGTTTGTCCTTCTCGCATTCTGTTCCGTGCTTTTTACTTGTTCCTGAAGGATGGCAGAGGACTGCAGAAATGCAACACGTCAGTCACACCACTTCAGAGCTCCTGATGCGGAGAGGAGCAGAGCAGAGTTTTCTGACCAGCCTTGGCTGATGAAGCAATGTTTTTCTCACCATTTCGCCCCTTGCTAGTAGTGTGTTAATGTACCTCATTAATGTGGTGTCCGTCTCCAAATTACTGCAGATTTGTTTCTGACGGTTCGCTTTAACTTTAAGGGTAACAGAAGTTCCTTGCTAGGATGGTACAGTCCAGTGGGACAAAGAATCTCACAAAACAGCATAGTCTCCACTCACAACAGAAATACTCTCATCCCCAACACCTTACTTATCTGGGGTTTTTTGCTGATTGCATAATGATTTTATTGCATATGATTTTAATGAAAAATTCCTTCTGTAGCTTACTGAAGCTAAGCCCAGACAGCAGGAATAAGTTCCCCTTCCCAGCTAATGAAACGACACAGCCTCCAAAAATTTGAAATAACCTAAGTAGCAGAATTCAGTTCATACAGAGGATTTGCCGCCAGCCACTTCCTTTTTCAACCACATGTTTTAATCCTTAATTTGCTCATGGTGAGTCATTCACATAGACCTTTCATTCCTAATCACAGTAGTCCTTCTGATTAAATACTAAACAGTTGTATGGAGTCTGGCAAAACCATGTTTAAGTTAGATTACTTTGCTGTTAATTATATTATTTCCTTCCTTGTGCTTGTTTCACATAAGAAGCTTAAATGCAAGTAAGTATTCAAATAAGGAGAAAAGGCAAGGTGCTAATGCATGTAATGTTGTGGGATTTCATGAAGCTCATAGGTGGTAGAGAACAGGAACCAGTCCCTCCTGCCAGCCTCTGTTTTCACAAGAGGTTTGTAGCGTGCAGTCCTCCCGTTTGTAAATGAGAGCTAGCTGAAGCGTATAGTCAATGTTTATTTCTGCTGACTATCCAATGAATACTCCCCCAAATAAATAAATAGAAAATCCAATAGTTGGGTATAAAAAGTGGTAATGTAAAACCGCTGTTTGGAAACTTTGTTGAGAAGAAAAATCATATTGCTTCCCCTTGACACACACCTTCTGAATTTCTGCCTTTACTATTTGAGCTATGAACTGAGATTCAACCAAACAAACATTGGCAAATCTTACTGAAGTGGTTTTAGGAAGTTCCTGTGTACTTGTCCCCTCTGTTTGAGGCTGCCACTGCTATGGCATGTTTGTGAAACAAGTGCCTGAGCCTCAACTGTTGACAGAGAGTTTACATTAATGTGTTGCACTGTGAAGTTAGTTGCTCCAAGAAAGGAACCTGTTCAGTCTTGCTGAAATGTGGGAAAACCCCAGCAAAGTGATAAATAGTTATACAGTGAGTGCAGTTTACTTAAACTACCCTATTAAGAACTAGAGCTCATCTGCCCATGCCTTAGGGAGCCTGAAACACCTCCTGTGAGGATACTGCAAGTTGGCACCCACAATATTCTTTTCAGGAAGAACCTCTGGTTTCTACAAATAAATTAGAACATTAAAATCCTCTTGCAACCCTTAAACCCAAGGCTTGTTAAACATGTGACATGGAACTTTGCCATCCCCATTTGATAGGCATGGCCCACTGTGGAACTGTGAAACAGTTTAAAAAGACTCAGAAAAATTATTTTGAACTCCAGTTTGGATGCTTTCAAAGAAAACTATTCACATTAGATCTACACATTCACCATCCTACGTCTTACTGAAATTTGTGCTGTCAGTGCTGTACTTAAACTGGTTAAAACAGCCCTGCACTATAACTAGGCCCATATGTCACAATAAAGAGGCTTTTGCATGAGTGCACTTTTTAAAATGGAAGCCTTGGTTTATTATGAATTGGAAAAATATTTCCTGGAAAACAGCACTCTGGTGGGAACCCGCCAGCACTGAGTTTTGCATGGGGGATGCTTTGGTGCACTGTGAAGGCCGTGTCTTTGTTTCTGCTCTGCTTGATACCTCTGGCCCTGACAGCTCGAGAAGCTTCCCTCGTACTCACCCGCGGCCTAAAGCAAGTCTGCCACAGGCTGCGGTACTTTTAATTCAAGAAAGTGGCCTTTTGGGCAGGAGGTGAGAGAAGAGTGAAAACAGGCAGAAAAACAGGAATTTTTCACCCGAGGTAAAATATTTAGCCAAATACATATAAAACTATAAAGTACTGTATCTGTCATCATGCCAACCTGAGCTGCCATTTGCTGATGCTTGTTTTTGTGGCAACCTGAGCCCCAAGAGTTACCCGATGACTGACACCAGCCTTGCCCTCCAGTTATACCTGCTAAACCAGAGCTAGGGACTGCAGTCCCACAACGTGGGGCTTCCCCTCCCTTTTGGGTGCGAGAGAAGGACAAGCCTCCCCATTCCCTCCTTGCTGGGGAGCCAACCAGAGAAAACAAGTCGCAGGGAAGGTAAGGCCCTGCTCTGGCGGCCATCTTCCCCAACCCTGGCTGCCGCTGCCCCTCAGCGCCGTCTGGTGCTCCCAGAACACACTGTCCCGAGCAGCTATTGGCTAACTCAAGCTCTGTCCCCGCCCCATCCGCCAAGCACACCAATCGTGTTCTCTCTGGTCAGCTGCCCCACCCTCCTCAGCGAGGCTGCTGAGGGCGGGGAGATGGCGGTGGGCATTCCCTGTGGTGGCTCCTTCCCTGTCCCTGGGGCGAGGGGCAGCCGTTCTTCTGTGCAGCCCTTGTTGCCCTCCTTCCCTAATGAACTTCATCTCACGGGGAGCGTGGTGGTTTGTGTGCAGTGTGTGGCGGGGCCCACCAGGGGCAGGGCCCCCAGCGAGCGGGGTAGTAGGCCCAGGTTGTCACCAGGATCACAACCCGCAGGCGTCCGCCTGAGCAGGAGCCCCTTGGGGGGGTCTGCTCTGCTCCCGTCTGCCTTCCTGGGATGTGGAAGATGGATTCGGGGAAAGCATAGCAACAGCAGGAGGACTGTTAGGGAAACCATAAAGTGAGCTTAGAAGGCACCGGTGTGCCTTGGCAAAATGTAAGCAAAGGAGAGAAAATGCTGGTCTTCCAGGATGTGTAGGCAGCAAGCAAGCAGGGGATATGTCTATGGCAGGAAAAGGGAAACCAGGGGAAAAAAGAATCACGCTAAGTAAGGAAAATCTAGTATTTTAGGATGAGCTTTCTGCTGAAATCTCTTGGCCTGGGAATCATCTCAAAAGGAAAGTGAGACATCCTGCCGTCTTTGAGAAGATTTTAAACTCTGGTGGGAAAGTACTGTGATGCATAATACAGGTGAACCACAGTTAGCTCACCAGACACTGGGCAATAAGAGACTGACTCCCTCTCGGGCATTTGTATTTTTCCTCTTCACCTCTTCTCCTTTTAATCCTGTTTCTCTACCATTTTCATGTCTTTTAATTACTAATTAAAATGCTTTTCTTTTTTCAGCATGGTGAAGGCACAACGGATCAAAATGGGAAAGATATACTTCCAGAAGATATCAAGCAGAAGAAACAGTCATTCTCTCTTGATTTGAAAGTGAGTGTTATAACAGTGTAAAAGCAGTTTGTAGGTTTTCTGTGTCATCTACTTTCTTTTATGCTGATTTTTTTATGGACTGATTGACTAGGTAGCTCTACAGTACCAAGTTTTTATTTGTTCAATATAGTGGAACTGTCAGAGTACAAAGATATTCTAGGCTAAGAGTCACAAATACATTTATACTGAATTTTTGTGGTGAAAAAATAATTGATACCAGAATTTGTAACAGTTTAATATTTCAAGTTCTGTAGTTATGGCAACAGAAGTTCAGTTAGTATCATTTGCCCCTGTTATGAAAAAAAAAAGTGTTTGTCTTACCTTCATGGCATAAATCGAAAGATGATTTTGTTTCTCGGTGGTGCTCTATATATCAATAGACTTGGTCAGAAGATCAGTAAGAGGCAGGTATCTGATTCTGCTCTGTCCCTTAGGTTGTGTGGCCTTAAATGGTCATTTATCTTAATGAAAACAGCTCAGTTGCCTTCTTTCATAAACTTCGAGTTCTCTTTGAATAAACCAACAAGCCACTGCAATCCCAACAACAGGGGGAGTCTGTCTGGACTAGTTTCTAGACTAAGTAATGCTGCTTACATCTATACAGAAATGGTCAGTTTCTCATGAGTTTTCAGTAAAATAAAATTATTTTTAATGCATAACATTTGGATCTCGTACTTAATAGTATAGGATAGCAAACAAATAGCGTATCCTTCTTATGGTTTGGTTCATCACCTTTGCAACTTCCTAGTAAGAGATTGGCTGGCACTGGGTGCTGGAGGTAAGCTAAGCAGTACTATACACAATGTTACAGCTTCCTTAGGTTCACTTTCTCCCTCTTAATGATCTGTTTTATACATGTATCCTTACATGTTGTTCCAAACAGATTACATTTTTAAACTAGTTTTGGACAATTTTATTAATCAAGGCATGATGTGAAAAATTAAAGATTTTTTTTCATGGAGCAGTTGACATCTACAGTCTATTATAAACATTATAAAAGATAGGCATAATGTAACAAATGGATCCAAAGAGAATGTATTCTGTCATTATTGTGGTGTGCTGGGAACATGGGTCGTTGGTCTCTTATGTGATCATCTTGCTTTTATCTTCATACCTAGCCCATGATTACTTTTTATACTGTTTAGATTGTAAGATTTTTGTGGCAAGGATGATTTGTTTGTATTGCTTGAAGATCAATGGCTACAAAACCATGACTCCCACTGAAAATCCTAGTCTTTAAAAAATTTAAGTAATAATAATACTACTAATAAAAGAAAATTTTGTAGTCATCCATAGAATTTATTTTTACAGTCCTGTGCCATTAATATGAAAAAGTTCCTATATTATTTTCAGGTACTAGAATTGTTGTCACCCCTCACAAATATTAAAAATGAGCAGCAAAAGTATCCATCACTTCTGGAGCAAGCACACATCTCTCTCTTTTATACTATACAGTCAGCAGTAAGATCTAACAACTGGAATGGTGCACCACGTAACAAACACAGCTTTCTTTCTAATGAGTCTATTAGTAGCAGTTGTTCACAAATAGATGTTGAAGAGGAAAATGCTGAATCACCAAGAACAGGAAAGAGAATCTCAGACAGTTTCATATCTGAAGATGTCAAATAGCTGTATAAACCAAAGTAAAAAATATCTGTTGCCGAAGAGCACAGAAAAGCTGATGTTTGTGACCAACTGCAAAAACTTATACTCCCTTATGTGTTTTTGATCAAAAATTGCCTTCCTATGCCAGTTTCTTTCATCCAAGACAAATGTTTCAGTGGGGAGATATTATGCAAGATATGACATTTCAGCAAAAAGAAAAAGCTCCAGCCAACATTTGAGACTTCCTCCATTTCTACATGACACACTTCTGATGGTGAGCAGTCTGCACTGATAATTATGGATGCTTCAGAGTAGCACAATTGAGCTTAGCCAGGAACAACAGAACGAGTTAAAAGCAGAAAAATAATTGAGCCTGAATTTCAAGACACAGTTCCTGAATATAAGAACTCAGATATTATACTCTGCAATAATTTCCAAATAATAGAAACATGATTATCTCTGACATGGAAAAAGATGTTTGTCAAAGCAAAAGTGGGCAAACATCTGCTACGTTTATTTACACCAAACACATATTTTTCCACAAAACCCTGCAAGAAATATCAAAAACATATACAAAATCATGATAGGCATTTTGGAACTCTCTCAGATCTCTGTGCACAGATGTAGTTAATTCTCACAAGCTTGTTAGTTGCTCCTGACATTGTATTCGGTGGGAATCTTGGTTTGGTTTTTGGTGGGAGCTGGATTCATGTAAACAATTTTCTCCTCATTCGAGCAAAGCACTGGATTCTCAAATGAATGACACCTTGGTTTTTTAAATCTGCATCTGCTCTGAAGTGTATTAACAGGCTTTTTTTATGGATTTGCTACAGCTAATGGCTTGCATACACTGTGACCATTCTGTGTGGAGAGGTTACCATAGCAGAGCATCTTTGATCCCACTTGAACAACAGAGGGGATAATCTGTGCCAAAGCAACACTTTCCATATTTCTCCCCTCCTTCCCATCTTCCTGACTTCAAAGTACTTTAGGACTTCGTATCAATTTTTCATATATTACTTTCTGTGTCTGTGTGTGCATGCATGTCTGAGAAAAACACCAGTTAATGGCTCCAAGTGGCCTTCCTGCATAACTTGGGAAGAATTAAACCCATTTTTAGAGCTTCTGGATTCTCAGATATAACATCGAACCTCCAAGGAACAGTTTGGTGGAGGCAGTATGTTTTCCACAATTGCAATACTTTTGGCTAGGTGGTTCTGCACCTGAAGACTGCCATATCATCCACTTCCTTACATCCCTCAAGAAGCTGATAACTGCTTAGGCAGCTAGTTTCAATTGGTTCTCATACTGTTTCTGCAAAGATGTTCCTCAGAGGCCAACGACAACAAAATCCATGCCTAAATGACCATGGAGGTTTTAACATGGGAACAGAATGAAACAAGCTGAAATAAGATCTGTTTTTTACTTCAGATAGCAGAAGCAACGTAGGCAGCATCAGTACAAACCTGTCTTCTGTGATCTGCCAGCAACCCACATCTGTGAGAGCATGCAGTTGTTAAGTGTTGATGTCTAGCCATTTTTTTGGTATAGTGCCTGAGACTGGCAATATGAGTGCCAAACACTGATGATGACATATGAAGTATTTTTCCTCTTGACTTTGTAATCAATAAAAATCTCTCTACTTGTCTCAGTGGAAGCAGGACCAGGCCTGGTTTTTTTTTCTAAAAAAAAACAACAACAAACAATGTAGGTGTTTATCAGTGTGGATACCTCACTGCAAGGGTTGGGTCCTGAATATCAGTTTAAATCATAGCATGGTGAGGTCAGTGTTCTGCCTTGTTACAGTGTACTCTTTTTAGAGAAAAAGTTGTATTATGTATATCTTAACATAATACATACTTTTTTGCCAGTGTCAGAAATTGCTTATGTGATCTTCCACAATCTGAGGGGACTGCAATGGAAATTGTATAAAGGCACTCTGAAGAGGAAAGAGCTGTGCCAGAATTTTCTGAGAGAAGCAAATTTCAGACCTTTCAAGATACTACAGGGAAAATTGCAGAAGGCATACTATGTCCTCACTTTCATTTTTAAGGATTCAATAATTTTTTCTGTTTATCCTGCATATCCTGTTCTGCATTGTGAATTTAAACAGGAATGACTGCAACTCAGCAGAGAAAGCAAATAAAACTAGTAAGTGCTGTAGGCCATTAAAAAGCTATCATTATTTTTAATTATTCTTCAGACTGTAGTAGTAGCTTGAAATTGAGCCTGGAGCATGACCTCCTCATGCAGTACAAACAACAGCAGAACAAAATTACTCTTTCTCGCAAATGTTGTGCTGTTACTCAGATGTGGAACAGCTGGAGGGAAACATAACCTTTCAGGCAAAGTACACATATTTCTTTTTCTCTGCAGGAACATAATAAGTTGCTGTTTATATAACAAGTAGTATGTCTTTTTCTGTTCAGTGTAATTCCCAGTCTAGAGAGCTTGGCTCGGTTAACTGCTCTCTGAGATAGCCCTAGGTTAGGTGTGATCCTGAGAGTAGGCGTATTCTAGGTTAATCAGCCCACTTATCCAACAAGGTTGTGCCCTGCCCAGACTAAGGAACTCAGGTATGTCCTTCCTCCTCTCTCGTCTTCTTATTTCTCTCTCTTCTTGTTTCTGCATATCCATCTCTCTATGTATTTCTTCATTGTCCTCTACCCTCTTTCCAAACAATGACTTGGGTTTCTTTTAATCACCTTTTGTCTCAGAGTCTACCCTTGTGAGTCATGAAGCAGTCTTTACTTCCAAATGCCCAGGGAACAGCCCCTCTTTCAGTTTGCTTTGTTTCAGGGATAAATTTCCCAGCTGTATTCCTCCCTCCTCTTCCATTCTCCTTTGACCCATCAGACTCTCCTGTTTTATGACAGGATTCCCTCAGTTCTGATTACAAAGGAGATCTCTCTGCCAGACCTACAACCCTGCCTCCAAGTTGCTAATCAGTTAGTCTAGTGTTGTTGCCTTGCCAAAAAGACTCCCTTCTTTCCAGGTGCCCAGAACACCCACAACCATTCTCTTCAAGCTGTTCAGAGGTCTCCACTGCTGGTAGCTGCCTGGTAACTGTGCTCTTTTTCTGTCTTCACCATGCAAATAAGTTATTCCCTGGAGGCACCTGTGACAGTTAAACACAGCAGATAAAAACAGTCATTTCTTCAAGGATGAGATACCAAGCATAGGTGCAGCCCTGCTGCATCAGATGGTGTTTATGAAGATACCTGAGGAACGAGTGCTGAAGCTGCTTTAGCTACCCACCACTAGTTATCCTCTCAGAAATCCCACTGGGTGAGAGCTGTGTAAGAATTTCAGGTTTGCTCTAAAGCTGTAAAGTATTCTTCTCAGATGCATAAGGGGTGTGGGAAAGAGCTGAGTGAAAACCTCAGCTAGGTTCTACTTTGCTCAGCTTTAATTGTATCCCCACCCAGAGGCTGGCAGCTAGGTGGTGAAGTACTACTTTGTGGTTTGTTTGGTTGTTGTTTTTTGGTTTGATGTTTTTTTGTTTGTTTGTTTTGGTTTTGGTTTGGGTTTTTTTGGTTTTTTTTTAAATGATCTGACCTAAACCCCATTGAAATTAGTGAAACCTCCCAGTCTTCGGTGAACTTGGGATTAGGAACATAAAGTGTGAAATTGATTTCTTCTGATGTAAGAAAGATGACTACTAAGTGAGTATCCTGGCTGTTTTCTGATAATAGCTGTCCCTGCCTTAGAATTTTATTTTGAAAGGACATGTAGCTCAATTGCCCAGATATGTACTGCTGGGAGAAAGCACTGCCTCTGAAAAACAGTGTGCAAAAGTGTTCTAGATGAAGGAGTATAATATAAATTTGCTGTAAAAATGATTCCTTTAAAGAAAGAAGGTGTTTTAATGCTGCACAAAGGCAAGACTTTGCCTTAGCTCCTGGAGACTCTTGCATCACAGCCTGATGGTAGTGTCGCACTGGAGAGTGTCCTTCCCTCACAAAGTGATCTACAGAATGATAAAGCAGACTCTATACCTCTAATTCTTTCTGCACATAGAAGCATACCCAAAATGTGAATCTTACTTTTATTTAGATGAATTTATACTGCTGGAATAGAATATATGACACAAATTAAAGCTTGTGTAGATCTTAGAACAAGTGCCTATAAAACAAAAGGAAACTAGTGCTTGTGCTTCAGTTGTAGCATTATCATAATCATTCACTGTTTGTAATTTGCAGAAAAAACAGAATTCCTAGTGTAAAACAAAAATTGCATAATGTCCAGGAGGTCAGCTTTGGCTGTATTTATGATGCTTAAAATTCACAGACAAGCTAAAACAAGTAAAATTGCTTAAGAGCCTTTGGAGAAGTTTGTGGAGGGAAAGCAAATGTGGTTGAGGAAGGCACTCTAACCTGTGTTTTGTATCAGTGTTTTTATTGATGTAGTAGCTTTTACAGTAAAGAATTCAATACAAATTATTCTAACATCATTGCTGAATCTGAGTAACTGAAAGCTATGTAGGAGAAATCTAGTCTATTTTTCCAAGCTTTCAGTATCTGCTGCACCTTTTGAGGAGTAATTGGAGCTATTACCCCTCAGCTGTAGTTACCTTTATTAGAAGATGTGAGAGTCTAACTTTCAGTAGTGGTTGTGATGTTGGATGTTTAATTCTGAAGTGCTTTATTCCATGCAGGGTGTTGGAGCTGGCTCACCGCACTCTGCCTGTGCACTGCAGGGGAAGCCTCACTGTCTAATGTGGGTCTTTGAATTCTGCTATGCAGCAAGATGATTACAATTTACATCTTTAAAGCTGATCTTAAACTTCTCCCATCTCCTCCTTCTGCTCCCTACCCCTCCACCCCGTCACTCTAGGCAACTTTTCTTTAGCTCCCTGACATTTCAGGCTTACAAATGTGGTGTAAGTTCTCATGCAATAAAGAGAATACATAAAACAAAAAGGGGGGTTTTGTCCTTTTAAGGCTGTGTCTGAAATCTATCAATGCGGCAACACCTTTTTTTTTTTTTTTCTTTGTGATCAGTACTTGTGATCAGTACTGCAATGGTTTGCATATTTAGGAATGGCTAGTGTCACAGTGGGTTGTTTTTTCTCACATCTGAAGCACAGCTTCACTATACAATTATACCATAGAGGGCATGGAAGACCATGCTCTTTTGTAAATTATATGTAAAACACAAAGAACCAGGGACATTTCTTATATTGGAAAGAAGTGGTCCATCCCCACCAGAACTTTATAATCCTCACCAAAATCTTGCTTTATCATTATCTTTTAAGGGTAACGTGGTGGTGGTATGATGCAACAGAAGCTTCTCACCGTTATGCAGTGGAGTAACTGTTTGCGTTGTACAGACTTGCTAGAGTATGTAACACATTACAATGTGCAACAATTTGTACTAACATGTAACAAGTTTGTTAGTTTGTGTGATTGTTTGTTTTTCAAGTAATGCTTGACAGTGACACTGTTCTCCTGCATTCATGCACTGCTTAGAAATTTCAGTGAGGATTTCACTGGCTGTCCCCAGGCTCTCAGAAACATGCACTTGGTGCCTCAAGCTGTGAGCATGAACAGGGCAGTTTAAGAGAAAGTTTCAAAAACATTTACAAGGTAATATCACCCACCCCAGTGTACAAGTAAATATTGCTGTCTTGTTAGTTTTAGCTTTTTAACATACTTGCTTTCTTTTGTATGATGTTGTAGCTTAACATTTCTGTTGTATTATATGCATGGTGCACCTATACACAGCAGACAACTACTGACCTCACCAGTTAAAAAGCATTAGGGCAACTATAAGGAACAAACATATGCATGGAAACTTAAATATAGAGTCTGCGCTCCTGAGGTCACACAGACAAAGTAGCACATCTGGAAATAATATTCAAGAGCTATTGTCTTTAGTCTCTTTTATTATGCCTTGTAAATCATGCACTGTCCCAAAGCAGATATAAACTATGCTTCTCTTGATTGCAGAAGTCCCTGTGCATTGCCAGAGTAGCATGAACAGGGCTACATGTAAATGATTGTCACAAGTAACAGTTATAAATTCTGTGTAATGCAGGTGCAAGGCCCTGTCTCTGGTTTCCTGAGGGACTGCAGAGAACAGAGGTAGAGGCTGCAGGTTTTTGAAGAAAAATGCTAGAGCTTGAAGTATGGCAAGTGTTGGAGATGTGGTACAAATCACAGCAGATACACTGAGATATGAAAAAGGACAGCTGCTAGGCTCTTCTTCCAATTGCTTCATGGGATTGCCTTCTGTATAGGGAAGGGGGATCATTAAATTTGAATGGAGACGCCTCAAGACAGCCTGGATCCTCCTTCCCACCTGAAATTGCAGTCACTCAGAAAGCAGACTTGGGAATGTATTATGGGTCTAGCTAGGAAATCCCTGTTTTCTTTAATGTTTGGGGGTGGAGATGGTATTTTTTTTTTCCTGCTAAGCTTACTTTCTTATAAGGGAAGATTTTGAAAAGTTCTTTCTTTGTGAGATGGGAGATTGATATTAGCAAGATGAGTGGCACAGAGATCATGCACAACAGTAGGTCTGCAGACTTGGAGCACTGCTGAGCAGCCATTAAAAAAAAAAGTGAGAACAAGTTTGCACTCTCCCTATGCCCTGGAGTATTCTGGGGCAGGTGTAAGTCTCTTCGCAGCAGTAACTTGGGAAACAGTTCTCAGGTTTGTAATTGCTTGTACTTGCAATGGATCCCAGGCTCTTAAAAATCATGTTCATAAAATCAGGGAAGGGAAATGATCAATGCAATTAGTCCCCACTTACTTCTCCTCAGGCACCAAGAGAGACAGTGTGTGCTGAGCTATGCTCCAGTGGGCTGTCACATTCTTGCTTTGAGTATATTATTTCAAATGCATTATTTTTAGAGCCTTCAAGTCTATAAAGGCCCATGGATGTTGGATCAGGGCCAGCTCTGGCTGCACTTCTAAAAGTGGTGGCCACAAAGAGCTATTCAGGGTAGTGCAGTGGATGACATGCAGATCTAATGAACTCCTGGTCTATTTTGGGCCAGCTGTGCTTTTCTGTGCTGCAGGGCAGCCAGCTCATGAAAGGTGCTTATGTGCAGTTTATTGTTGGACCTAAGGCAGTCCATGGCTGTGCAGAGGAGTATGAATTGACTTCAGGATTTAGCCCTAGCATGCCATAAGTAAGCTTTTGTGCTTCACCCAGAAACAAAAGGCAGAGGAAGCTTCCAGAAGGCCTGAGGTACTCTCCCTTATACACACACTCACTTTTGGAAAGGCTTGTTTCCTAAATGTTACATTGTTCTGATGTCTGGAGAAGCTGTGACTATAGAAGCCTGCTGCAGTCCCTGTAGTTGTGTAAATGAGGGTCAGCAGAAATATAGCAAACTGCAGTATTTGATTAGGAGTTCTGTATTTATTTTTCTATGGGACAGGGCAGATTTTTGTGTTTGCCTAGAGCAGTCTAGAGGCCAGGGCCTCACTAGTGCGTTGGTGAGCAGATGGTATTAGCATAGAGTAGTGGATGAATACCATGAAAAAGGTTCTTCCACTGCACACTATTCCCTTTTAAAACCTTTATACAGAAGCTATCAAGCAAAAGAGTTTAGTAAGCACTAAAGTCTTCTTGACTTTAGGTTAAGAATCGAATTTGACAATGCGACAACAGTTGACTAGAGACTACTGTCAACCATGTTGCTGATTTTTGTGAACATCCCAATTTTGTCTCACCTGTTTGCCAGAAGGAACATAAAGGATATGTTCTGCTAACAGGAGCAAAGTGACCATGGAGGATGTTTCTTACTGGTGGTTTTTGATGTAGGAGAGTTTGAGCAGTTGTTCACAATTTATGTAGTATTTTTACAGGTCAGCCTATTGAGCTCACATGTATAAACACATGCATGAGTGTTCATGGTTTCAAGAAATCCAGTATAATTAAGAAAATTCAACAGATACCCATACTATGTGGTTGCTACCATCTGGTGGCTATCTCCATATGCTGCATATTTATTTGCTAATTATTTCTGTCCCTTCAAATGACAGCGAGGCAAAATTAATGAATTTTTTTTTTAAATGTGCCTGTTGTGCAGTATCATTTCTTGCAGGTTTGCAGAAGCAACAGACTGTCACAGAGGCTGTGTCTAATCTGAACATTCAGACTTTGCTGTGGTACCTATATTTTTACAGTGCAAAACCTGGAAATGCTGTTGATGTGACACGTTCCAAAGGTGATGCATTCTTTTTCCTGGTGCTATGCTGGGCGTGTAGAAATACCATTTGCTCAATTTTAGTGGCATCCTGTACATACCATCTTTGAACTGCTGATGACAAAAGGAGATTTGGCTCATGTAGCCAGTGAGTTAATGTTGGCAGCAGTCTCAGCCCAAGTGTGAACAATTAGCTAGCAGCCCTAGTGGAAATGCTTTGCTTTGTCTCAATGCTAAATCACTGGTAAGGCTGTGGTTCTACACTAGCTCCCTGTGGTGGCTCGTGAGATAGATAGCAAATGAGTTTCACACACACAGGCACTTGTGCCTCACAGGCATCAGTCCCAGAAAACACAGCATTGCCTTCACATTAACAAATATCACTGTATGAAACTTGTGTTTTGAACCTCTGTAAATTCAAATGAAAATACTTTTTCTTTTGTCTTGCTACTACTCCTGCATTTATAGATAGACCGCCTTGCTGGGTAATTCTTAGTTTCCCACTTGCATTTCCAAAGTACTTCTAGTAGTTCCCACATGACCTCTATCACTGTTTCCCTTTTTGCCCTATACCTGCATATGCAGTACATGTATTGTGTACAACATAGTGTGGAATTCGTGTAAAGAGGTGTAAATCAGCCTGTGCTTTATAGGGACCAGACCCCTGTACCAAGACGCACCATCAGAGCTAAATACTGTGGGTGACAGGTAATTAGACAGTCAATCATACATTACCATATCCTGCTACCTAGTGCAACCCTGGCATGAAGAAGTGATAAAATGATCCTTATATGTTCTAGCTTCCTATAAACTGAAGTGAGGCAAGTTACCCAAAACTGTACTTGGTTACCATGTCAGTTACCACCACCCTTCCCTGCAGAATTGCAGCTTTGTGTCACTGACAGTTTTTCTAGAAAATATGGACCAAGGCCATTGTTTCCTGGGTGGACATTTAAGGTCTGGAGAGAGCTTTAGTAACCTTTACCCTGTTTTATGTATTTATATTGGACTAGCCATGTGCTGTCCCTAATAAATTAAGCCTCTGAGTGCCCTCATTAGGTGGAAAAAGCATTAGTGTTCTGACTAATTAAGAATAGAGAAGATTGAGTTGTACTTTAACTGTGCATAGCAGAGGTCAGGCTAGAACCTGCACTTTCTGAATTTTGGTCAAATAGGCCAAAATTTTGCAAATGGCAGCCCATGTTCTGGGAGAAACAGTTTCAGCCTGTGACCTGTGCATGTGACTGTAGACATATGCACAAGGCTGCAGCAAATGCTTGCAAATCTGGCATCCTTTACTGCATATGCCACTGGTATCACAGAAATCTGTCCATCAGTAAAACATCCATAGAAAAGAATGTGTTGCATTCCTCTTACTGGCTTACAAATATGGAAGCTAAAAAAGTTGAAAATAAGAGATTCAATCTTTTTAATATTGTTCTGGAAGAGAAAAGAATGACTTAATTCTGGCTACATATGTAACTAAGGTGAACCATATGTAACTAAGGTGAACCATCAAGAGTGAATACAGCCATTGCCTGCAGGTACTACTTTTCCTGAGAAAATGGCAGCAACAATGCTGAAGAGTAACGTTAATCAATGAACATTCTGAAGCAACCTTCAGGGATATCCTGTGAATGAAAAACCTATTTCCCACAGTAGGACAAGGGAGCTGTCAACATACCAAGGACATGGGGAGGGGAATTTTACTAAAGGAAAGGTGAGCCCAGCTAACGTCATAGTTTGGGTTAAATTTCAGCATGAGTATGGGGTCTAAAAATGAGGATCTAATTGAACACGATTGCTCTTACATTTGCTTCTTCTGTAACATAATCTGTTTTCTTTGTTTGTTTTTTTTTTTTTTTCTGGGGGTGGAGGGATGGGGAGAGGGGCAGGAGGAGGGCTGTGTGTAAGATGCATTCTACCTGGACAGTGAGAACAAGTCTATCATTATGATGCTACTCTGTGTGACCAAGGTGACTTAAAAATAATGCCCTGAATCTTGCTTCATCTAGGCCAGAAGTTGGAGTTATACTCAGAGTTCTTCATCATTTAGAATTCACTGTAAGTCTCCATCTTTTCTCATTAGCTCTTGTGGCTGATCTTTTTGTATGTATGTGCTGTGTTTTCATAACAGAAGAAAGAATACAAAGCTTCAACTACTAGTGCTGTGGAAGCTTCCATAAAAACCAAATCCTTGTCAATTCTTTTATTCCAGTATTGACATGAAATATCACCTGAAATTCTACCAGTTCAAGGAGTTCTAAAAGGTAGGATACACATGAACACCATGGTGGTAAGGGAAATAGTTAACATGGTACATAAGCATTTGATTTTTAATTTCATTTAAAAAATATCCAGGGGTAGTAGTAATGTGTATAAAAAAGTGAAGAGTGATTGCCAAAACTCACTCTACACCAGCTCTATATCATTTCCCTGGCTATGAGACAGATACTCATTTTCAAATCTAAGATTTTAAATGACTTGCCCGGGCCTGCACAGAAGCCAATGGCAGGGATGGGATTTGAATCAAAGTTCTTAAAATCTGTTCTCTTTCTGCTAGACCAATGCTTTCTTGCCTGATCAGTGCAGCTAGAACAAAAAAATTAATATCTTTTAAAGATGAACTGGCAGTGTTTCTGTAGTATTGGAGAGGTGACAAGGGAGGTGGAGCTCACATCTAACAGTCTGTGGGAGTATATGTGTTGAAATAGGAATGCTCTAGTGTACATGGGGAAATTTGGTTACAGCAGTGATGCATAACCTGCGCATTTCTATGTTTGTACAATGACCTCAGAGAACATCAGGAAACCCCCTCAAAAAAGTTGCAAGTGAACTCCTCAGGATCAAGATTATTAAACTACTAGTTTTGCAAGGAATATAGTAAGACATTTATTTTTCTCTTCTGACTGCAAGGCAGTGTGACTTAAAAAATGCACTTCCTCACAAGTAGGCAGAAAACGATGGCATCTGAAGTAAAGGCTACATCCACATCTCTCACACACATGTGTTTAAACAGTGCAGATCAAAGAGATCAGCTGCTTGTGTGATCAACAGATCTTATGATTACAGTTACAATCCATTTTACAGGCACTCAGAAATTCAGGTAATGTACAAGATTGCATGGAATCATAGAAAAGAAAACACTTTTGTGTTTGAGATGTACTCTACATCAAGCCACAGAGGTAATACCTCTTAATTAACTAACAAACTTTCAGAAGGGCCTGAACTAATCAAGCATGGCTTATTCAGCAGGGCTTGACCTATCCCTTCTTAATAGTTACAACACAGCACTTAAAAATGCTATAGCTCTTTCCCCATATGCTAGAAAGGCAAATAATTAGCATCCTTGTACTTCAGTTAATGGAAAAAGCACAATGCAGAATTAGAAGATATTTTCTAAAATAGAAAAGAGAAAGAGGTATTGAGGGGTTTTAGCATTAGTTTTGTTCATTCATGGAGATACCAGAAATATCACATAAAGCACAGACACATAACGCTGGGCTGGTAATATCTAAAAAATGTAGATTGTACATGTCAAGCAATTATATGTCAGTCACCCCCTGGAAACATAGTATACCCACACTTCAGAATATTCTTTCACATGGATTAACTCTCCTGATTTATTTGTCCAGGAGTTCAAGAAAAAACAAATGTCCTATTTCCATAGCATCAGCTGTAAAGTACTTGGTACCTCAAGTGTTTTCTTTTTAGGGACATTTTAACATCCATCAAAACCTACTGTGTATAATGAAGTGTCTGTGCAGAGTCCTAGCAACATGGCAAAACTGGTATAGTAAAGTCATCTGCTGAATACTTTTATCTTTCATGGGATAACTCTCAATGTTAAAAAAATGTGCACCACCATCAGTTTTAATGTTTGTGACATAGATAAACATGTTCCTTTACCATTGAGGTTTGTTCCTTTACCATTGACTAATTTGCTGATTTTCCATTTTTGCACATGAATGCATCCTGGTTTTAGTGCTATGCCAGCTATATATATATGCATATATCAATGATCACTTATCTACTGCTGCGTTTCCACTTTATCTAATGATAAATAACCATTATTATACAGATTTGAGTGCTTTTAATCCCTCTTTCTCAAAGCACATCGAATTTTCTTGCTTCACTTTAGACAGTAGCTTTGATTTTCAAAAATACCTCTGGAACAGATATGAATTATGCAGCCTATCCACCTCCAGTAGCCTTCTGCAAATTGCTTTACTTCTAGATGTATTGGATTTGTGGCAAGGTTTTGGTAGTCAGGGCGTTACAGGGGTGGCTTCTGTGAGAAGCTGCTAGAAGCTTCACCTATATCCCATGGAGCCAATGCCAGCTGGCTCCAAGACAGACCCACTGCTGGTCAAGGCTGAGCCCATCAGTGATAGTGGTAGTGCCTCTGAGATAATATATTTAAGAAGGGGGAAAAAAAAGAAAAGTTGTGGGAGGCACAGAAACTGCAGCTGGAGAGAGGAGTGAGAACATGTGAAAGAAACAGCCCTGCAGACACCAAGGTCAGTGAAGAAGGAGGGGGAAGAGGTGCTCCAGGTGCCAGAGCAGAGATTCTCCTGCAGCCTGTGATGAAGACCATGGTGAGGCAGGCTGTCCCCCTGCAGCCCATGGAGGTCCACGGTGGAGCAGATATCCACCTGCAGTCCGTGGAGGACCCCACGCCAGAGCAGATATCCACCTGCAGTCCGTAGAGGACCCCACACCAGGGCAGGTGGGTGCCTGAAGGAGGCTGTGACCCTGTGGGAAGCCTGTGCTGGAGCAGGCTCCTGGCAGGACCTGCAGACCCATGCTCCTCCTGCAGAGGAGCCCATGCTGGAGCAGGTTTTCTGGCAGGACTTGTGACCCCAAGGGGAACACATGCTGGAGCATTCTGTGCCTGAAGGACTGCACCCCACGGAAGGGACCCACGCTGGAGCAGTTCGTGAAGAACTGCAGCCCATGAGAAGGACCCACTTTGGAGCAGTTCATGGAGGACTGTCTCCCATGGGAGGGACCCCACGCTGGAGCAGGGGAAGAGTGTGAGGAGTCCTCCCCCTGAGGATGAAGAAGCGGCAGAGACAACATACGGTGAACTGACCCCAACCCCCATTCCCTGTCCCCCTCTGCTGCTGGTGGGGGTAGGTAGAGAATCTGGGAGAAAAGCTGTGCCCGGGAAGAAGGGAGGAGTGGGGGGAAGGTGTTTTGAGATTTGGTTTTATTTCTCATTACCCTACTCTTGTTGATTAGTGACAAATTAATTTTCCCTGAGTTGAGTCTGTTTTGACCACGACAGTAATTGGTGAGTGATCTCTCCATGTCCTTATCTCAACCCATGAGCCTTTGTTATATTTTCTCTCCCCTCTTTAGCTGATTGGGAGGAGTGATAGAGTGGCTTTGGTGGGCACTAGACCTTCAGCCAGGGTCAACCCACCACACTAGACCACGGTCTTCAGGCACAGTATTTTGGCAGCAGTAAGACACTAACACTCAGTCCTAGTGTGTAGTGTTTCCAAGTGCAAATCTGGCTTCCTTCTCAAAGCCAGCTCAACCCCTTGCCTGAGGGTCATACTGTCCTGTGAAGCCCATATAAACAATCCCTTATGAAGTGTATTGCTTCTGGTACTGGTCCCAAGAGATCTTGCTGAGATCCTCAACTTTTCTGCAGTTTAACATATGCAGATGTGGGTTCCTATTGGCTTCAAAGCAGTGTTAGAATACAATTCTGAAAGATCCGTAGGATTGTGACTGCATAGCAAACAGGAAACCATGCTGAGTGGTCTGACTGCTATATGCCATCCATTTTGTTCTTCTAAACTGAGTGGTTTTCTTTCAAGACTTCTTTGCTTTACCATGTTTATGTTTAAAGAAAAAAACCTTGTATTTTTCTTAGTTCTCTGTTAAAATACATGGCTATTAATTTTTTAAATAAAGATATATTCTTATTAATGTTGCATGTTCCTCTAATTTTTCTGCAAGATTGGTTATAGTTGTAGTTTAAAGTATTAATTAATAGGGAAAGAAATGATGGCTATGAAGATTAAATAGAGCACTTGCTCCTTTTTTACGTAAGTACCATTGCTCTGCAGTATCTGAGATTTTCACAACTTCCTCTCTGCCAGTTACTGGTATTTTCTGAAACACTGGTAAGTGATGACTGCTTATAAATATTTTTAACTAGTTCTGTCACCATCAATGTGTTTAAGTGCTCTTAGAATCAGTTTTTGCAAACTGCATAGCACTGTATTTTTTCAAATCAAGTTAATTGCTTCTCATTGGATCCATACTGAGGATATTGCTGGACTTAATAAAACCTTCACTCTCCCTATTAAAGATAGGCTTTATAGTCAATCAGGTTTTGAGACTTGTCAGTCATTTCTATAGCTAAATGATCCCCCCCCCCCCCCGATCTTCTGGACAGAACTGCCTCTCAAGATAACCTCGTGAGACAGGGAAAATAATGAGGTTATGTCTCCAGAATTTTTAGTTGCCTGTAAGCAAGGAGGGCAAAATTAGTCAACCAGTGATCACAGCTAAAGACAGTCCTTTTTTTTTTTTTTTTTTGCTTGCACAGTTATTCCTGATGAATATTTTTATTGGTGTTTAACGTCTTCTTCTCTCACTGACAAAGACAAATGAGCTGTTTTCTGAGTCTCATTGTGTTTTTATGAATCTCAACAAAGAGTTCAGTTGCCTAAACATTTGAAACTCTGGTTTTAGTCAAATTATAACTCTAGACTTTGGCTGTGCTGGGCTGCTAAAGAAGGATCCACTTATCCTTAAAAACTGAAAAAGAAGGGAAAAAAGCTTCCACTTGGGAAATCACATGTCCCCCTAACTAGAGGGATATGATCCAACATGGCTTTGAAATTGCAAGAAAAATTTCTGTTTCTGAGCTAGACAAAGCTATTGTACGTATTATTATTAAAAAATAATAAAATCTATTCTTTCCCATGAAAAAGCTAAAATGAAGGACTTAACACTGTCAATTTTTAAACGGTCTTCAAGGACTGGAAGAAAGGCTCATATTCGGCATTACCTTCTGACATGTGGAAGGTAAGTTTCGTTAAGTTTGTGCCCTTTGTTCAGTTAGATATGTCATTTTTTTGTTAAATCAACCATGTCATTAAGGAAATTGATCTCGAAAGAGTAACTTCTACCAAAGATTAATAGGTTTTTTTTGCATTTTTTTCATAGCCTACAACCGCCGTTGCAGCAATTTTTATACTCTGCTTTCACTCTGATTGTTTATCTTCCACTTGCAAAAGCTTAACACGCAGAAACAACATGCGGATCTAGATGGTGGAAAGCGTCCAGCTGAGCTAATAACCACGGGGGAAACACGTTGCCTAACTTTTTTTTTTGCTTTGAAATTTTCGAACGAAGAAAAGACCCGCCTCATCCATTTGGCTGTCAAAAAAAAAAAAAAAAAAAAAAAAGTTAAAACAGGCTTCCCGAGGTTTATTCCACTCGTCCCTGATTTCGGACACTCAGCTTTTCCCATACGTCGCTTTCCAGAAACTCCAGCGCCTGCGGTCGGGACTGGAAATTTGGACCTCAGCTGAAGCGCTGGCCAAGGGCTCTGCCTGAGCTGCTCGGACGGAAAAGGCAGGCTGGAAGGGAGGACAGCAGATGCTGCTGCTGCCCGGCGGCTTACCGCAGGCAGGCGTGGACGCACGGGTCCGCCGCAGCCCAGACCCCGCAGCAGAGCCCGGGCGCTCCTCGGGCGGAGGCGCCGGTGGGACGGGGCGCGGGCGGCAGCCGCCGCCGGGAGGTCCCCTCTCGACCCGCGGGGCGACCCCGGCCCCGGCCCCGCGCTGCCTCAAGCCGGGGGCGCCGAGGGGTGCCGGCGGGCCGGGGCCGAGGCCGGGGCCGGGGCCGAGGCCGAGGCCGGGGCGGGGGCTGCCGCTGCGGCCGCCAGACTTCCTCCGCGCCCCGCACTTCCCTGCCCGGCCTCCCCTCCCCTCCCCAGCCCAGCCCAGCCCTGCCCTCCCCTCCCCTCCCCTCGGTGCCGCCTGCTGTCGCCGCTCTCCCTCGCAGCGGGCGCCGGGGGCTGCGGGAGGTGCGGCACCGGCCGCCGCCTTCCTGCTCGGCGGGGGGCGCCGCCAGCGCCGCGGCACGGCGAGGCGAGGTGAGGTGGTGTGGTGAGGTGAGGCGAGCGGCCGCGGCCCCCGCCGCTGACCCGCGGGGCCGGGCTGGGCGCCGGTGCGGCGGGGCCTGCCGGCGGTCCCGTCCCCCCGTCCCCCCCCCTCCCCGCACGGCGGCCTCTGCGGCGGCGGAGGCAGGCGGCCGGCGGAGGCGGGCCGGGGGCCGGGTGGGCGGCGCGGCGTGAGGGACCCCGGGCCGCGGCCTGCCGCCGCTTGGCTGGCTCTGCCCCGCCGGGCGCGTCTCGGCCGGCTCCAGCAGCCGGTGGCCGGCCGGCGGGAGGCGAGCGGCGTGCGTGAGGCGGGGCGGCGGCCGCCGGTCTCGGCCGCGGGGCGGGCGGTGGGGCCGGCGCAGCGCGGCCCCGGGCGGGCTCTGTCCCGCGGGAGCTTTCCCGGTCGCCGCGGGGAGATGCCACTGGCGGTGGCGGGGCCGTTCGTCTGGGCTCAGATTGCGTGCATACCTGACGCTAACAGCGTCTCATTACATTACTTTTTCTTTTTTCTCCGGCCAGTCTTCCCTCTGTGGGTCTTTCGCGCAGAGAGAGGCGCGCTGAGCCCGAAACAACCGTGGGTGTTCGTAGCGGAGGTAGAAACCGTGACGGTGTTTGAAATGGGAAAGGGCCGTAACGGGGCGGGGTGGGAGATCATCTCCTCCCGGCTCCCCTCCCCGGGGAAGGTCGGACGAGATGGTCTGTCGAGGTCCCCTGCAGCCTCGCAGGGCTGTGACCTGCCACTGCTCACCCCCCTCCTCCTGCGGCAGACCCGCCGCAGCCGGCTGCCCCCTTTCCCTCCCCTCCCCGCCCCGCGGGCAGGCGGAGCTGTGGAGGTCTCTTTCTTCTTGCCCCCCCTTGGGGTGGCTGATGGCTTTTCCAAAGTCCGTGCCTCCAGAGGCTTTCCCACTGCCGCTTGGAAAAGCGTTTCCCCCACCTCCTCAGAAACGTTGGTTCAGCTGTCGGGTACAGAATAAATACTGGGTGTTATTTCCTGTACCCGGGAGGTTTACCTTGCTTTGCTTTGTTGGATTCCCTTGTCAACTTGAAGATGGGAGTAGTCGAACAGGTTTTTAATCAACCTTGCTCTCGTGTTGAGTGTTTTTAAATGGCCCTTCATCTTACATCCTAACAGCACTTTGCTCATGAAGAACTATTTGCAATGTTGATTTTTATTTATTTATTTTTTTTTCTAGCTGGAGGTTTGCGTGTTTTACAGCAAAACCTTACATTTTTACCATACAAAACCATACGGGGGGGGGGGGGATGGTAGCAATTTTGTGGTTTTCTCACCACATAGCTAAACTTACTGTACTCAGTTTCCTAATGTCTTTTTTTTAAGATCAAGTGGGTGTCCTATTAATTGTGATCCTAACAAGGTAGTTCATGTTGTATGGGAAAATACCAACAACAAAATACTTTCATAAAAAGAAACAAGCAATCTGACTAACTGTTGAGATCGTTCTGGTGTACAAGTTTGCTTGTTTAATTTTGTTTTCATACACAGTATTTTCAGGTGGTAGTAGTATTGTCTACAAGTGCACCTAGACAGCATGTCCAGAAACTTTGTGTGGGTATTTTAGAAGATTTTGTCAAGTTACCTTTGGTTACCTAACTTCCTTCATCAGAAAAGATACCTACCTGCAACCTTGAGCATCTGTTTAGCTACGCACCAGTTTGGGATTTCTCTTAAATCAAACAAAGGGTGGGACATTGTGCGTGATTGGTTATTAGCTTCTTGTAAAGTAGTCATTTGAAAGAAGACATGCTTCCCAAGTTGAAAAATAATTAGTGGACAAGTGGTAGCAGTCACTCTCCCCCTGAACAGGTAATGTTTTTCAGTATTTTCATGCTCTTCTGATCTGTTACTTCTAGTTTAAAATGCGTTAGAAAAGGAAAACCTAAGAACTGAATTAAGCATCAAATGACGGTTATTCCTTAGAAGGATGAGAGTGCAGTTGCTGAACTTGTTGTGCCGTAAATGCTTCTCCCCTTCCTGCTCCTGTGAAAAGTGTAACTTGATAACTTGGGTAAATAGTGACTTAGTGACATCCTGCAGCATCCGTGTTTGAATTTATTTTTTGTGTGTGTGCGTGTGTGGTTACCACTTTGAAGTTTGCCAGTCATCCAAAGTACAGAAGTTTGAAAAGTGGCTGTTGCTGAACGTTTCAGGAGTTTTGTTTCTTTCAGCCTGCAGTTTTTTGATTCCTATGAAAGGTATTTAGCAAGTTTGTGGTCATCAGGCTTGAGTTCATTGTACAAACTTTAAATCTCCATTGGAAAAACATTTGTTTGACCTCTTTTGACTTGCAAACTTGTGAAAAAACACTCCCAAACGGTGTTGCTGCAGAGGATGATAAGAAATCTGTGTAGTGTGTTTTGTGACAGTGTATTAGACCCAGTTTCTGACCCCCGTAGGCAGTCAGTGCACCTTCAAAAGCATAAAGGTTGCTGCTGGCTGTAACTTGTTCTCGCCATGGGACTTGTGAATGGTGGTACTTGTGGGTAACATCCAGCCATGAGTGAGAACCAACAATTGGATTTCTCTTTCAAGGATGATCACTACTGTATGTTAATCGTATATAAAACTAAAACCGAAAGGTTTTGACTCATTTTTGTCACGTCTCCATTTCCACCCACCCCCAAACCATCACCTGATTTTTGGAAGACTGGGCATACAAATGTTTGCTCTCTGATTCCCTTTTTTTAAGACTTACTTTTAAAAAAGTTTTATTTAATTAATTTTTTTTTAATAATAAAACCCAGTTTCTAGTACCTTCTAGTCTGATTTAATCATGTCTGGGTATAACTAATTAACTGTTGTCAGTGCAAGAGGTTTTGATTAGCTTGCTTGGTTAAGCTAGTGTATTTTTCTTCAAGCAGTCAGACATAGGAATTTCATGGCAATGTCTGAAAAAACAGCTAATTTCTTCCAGAGTGTCACTGAGAAATTTGGGAGGAATCTGCAAAAGGTGGGGATAGCACCATTGTCTATCTGTGGGGGTCCCTCAATGGGAGGAGGTTTCCACAGCCAGGGCATAGTGGTGGCCTGTTGGCTGATCTGGTCAGGATGGGGTTTCAGTGCTGTCCAGTAGCCTTCGGGTCCTTGTAGGTTTTTTTCTTCCTTTTTGTCTCTGGTTATGGCCCTGCCTTTCCAAAGGGGTTTTCCTAAGGTTCTGTCCTTAGTTGGAGGCACAGACCAAGTAAGATGCACCTTCGCTTTTCAGTGGCTGCTCCAACTGCACATGGTCTTCACATGCTGCTCCAGCTTACCCTGGCTTTGTACCATGCGGTGGGTGGGTGGTGGAGAAGGTGGTCAGTAGGCAGGTAAGCAGGCGGGGGATAAGGAACCTTTTTTGCTTCCCCCACTGGCTGTGTGCTGCATTTATTGAAATCTTCATCAGTTCTGCTTGTTCCTGCTCAGCAGGTCTCATGCAAATACACAGAGCTGGACCATGTGAGCAGAGAGACTCTGCTTTCCTTCTGGGAGTCTGAAATGCACAAATTGTTTTGCTCTGTCTTTACCTCTGATGTTTTAGTCTTGAGACTTAGTCAGCATGGTTGTTAATTATCTGTAGCGGAAGATTGCTGGATACCAGCTATCCTACTTCAGCTGAGTACAGTAAAAGAAGGAGTTGCTCAGACTGATAGTATGTTAATACGGGAAATAACAGTATACTGTATGTTAATTTGCTTGTATATCTTGGAGTCTAGAATATCTCCCTCTTGATGAAGCACTGCTAGGTTGGCAAAGCAAAAGAATGAAATCTGCTGTTCAGAAGTCAAATTTTGTGCTCTACCAAATGTAGAGCATTATGCTCATGATACAGCATCTCATTTTCACATTCATGAAAGATGAGTTCCTTCACGTTCAGTAAAATCACTTTCTTACCCATAAAATCAGAAACGTATTTTATTTTCAACTCAAATAACTGTGCCAAACCAGATGTTTCCTGGAAAACAGCATGTACAATACATTTCCATGTAAATGTACTTACTGAGCTGATTTGCTTGTCTCTCCTCCAAAATGCATGCATGTGTGTATATCCATGATAGAAAGTTAAACAGTTTTTATTTTTAAACTGATGGGAGAGGGAATATCAATATTGCAACTGAGGTAATGTTTTGGGTGTGCAATATTTGGATGGAAGATCCTTCTGTGTGTTTCAGCTCTTTCATCTCCTTTTGCCTTTCCTTCTGTTGCATATAAAAATATAATTAACATAAACGATTTAAGGACAAACAACACTGGATTTTCTAGAGAGAGAAGTGTTTTGGAGTCAAACATACTTTAGTGAATTCAATGCTTTCTTGCTTGCTTGTTTGTAATAGCGGAAAACAGCTGAAGGGTCGCTGAGGCAGCTGGGTTTGTGTACTCGGTAGGTATATCAGCATTCCTTGAACACATTTTTGTGCCTATGCTTTAAGCTGCGTAGTGAACTAAACATTCTTCCTTTGAACAATACAGTTGCTTTACCTCTGAAAATTTTTGAGCTAAACAGCTAGTGCCGTATATTTATCCAGTAGTTAAACTCTAGTGCAACTTGTTACTGCTGATAACGTGGACTACTTTCTCTATTTTTGGCTGCTAGGAGGAAAATATCAATTATTTTATTCAAGTAACACTTAGAATGATGCACTATGTCTTGCAGTGCTATGCTTAGTAATTTTTCCGTGTTTTCAGGTCTACCAACTAATACTCTTACAGCGAAGAACAGGATATGAATGATTTAATGACAGGTTCCAATATAAGTTTTTTGAAATATAGTATTTTATTCCGGTAAGCAAAAGTAAATTAATTATCTTGTTCTTAGCTGATGTGGTGGTGCTGATCATCCCCATTTTCCACCTCTCATTTTTGTCACTCTGGAGGTCTGTGGTTCTTGGATTTCAGGGAATCTGTGTAAGGTGAGCCCCAGGCTCTATACTTCTCAGGCACTCTTCTTAGGATGGCACAGCAGGAGAATAATCTGTGCAAGATGTACGTGTTTCTGCAGTTCTTATCTTTGTATTGGAAATTTGTGCCTATGTCTGTGTGTTTTAGTCTACTGCATCTTGATTATTTTTTTTCTTTACAACAAAAATGCATGGTTCCTCCCCATGCCTTTGCTGTTTCTGTTGATCCTACCTCGGCTGTATGCGGCCCCATGGGTGTCTGCTGGAGCTGAGCTGCATGTGCCAGTTTGCTCTGTAGCTGAGGCTTCCTTAGGCAAGGAACTCTGGCCTCAGGTGCTGAGCCTGTGCCGCTATGCACACTTTTTGTTTGTTTGTTTTGCATTTGTTTTGTGTGTGTGTGTGTGTGTATGTACACGAAGAGGCAGCATTTTCAGGAAGCCATGTTTTACTCTTAGGCTCCATATATACCCCATCTGCAAATATGAACAAATTCACAATCTTTTCAATGAGCAAATAGATTTGAAACCTTTACCAGTCTGGCAGCATTGTGCACTCCCTACTGAGAAAAGAGGGAGATGGGTTATATCTTAAAATTGAATGCAGAGGGGGGATTTTGCAGAGGGTGCACATGCACACGTAGGTATAGGTGTGCTGTTGAAGGACTTAAGAGCTGGACATACAGTATAAACAGCGTTTCTGGTACCTGCTGACTGCTGGCATCACCTTCTTCCCCTGTGAATGACAGTGTATGTCCATGTATAAACCCTTTGAGAGTTGCTGCCATTTATTAATTTTTAAATTCATCACAACCTGTGAATTGCATCCGTAGGGAAGAAGTTAGTTTATTTAAGAGCATGCACCTTGAGGTACAATATATTAATACTAAATGTACCCATTTCAGATTTAGTTACTGTCTTGCGATGCATCTGTGTTTGCTGTCTGTTTGATCTGTGCTCATTTTTTTGCTGGCTTTTGTCTGTGGGAGTGCAAAAAGAAAAAAGGTTGATTTCAGTTTACAAAAGAGCAGTCTATTACAAACTGTGCCCAGGGTTACCAGTGGAGTTTAAGGATTCGTTGAGCTAGTTGCTATTACACTCATTAAGACCAGATTTTATCATGTCATAGGATGAATATGGCCTATTTCAAAGAGAAATGCAACTGCCCTTTGCCCCTGCTTTTCTGTTAAGATGGGCTGTTCCACAGAAACAACCCAAGTCTCAATAGCCACCAGTAGTACCCTTGGTACTGCTCGTTTGTTAAAGTGACCTTACTTATTTTCTATTAGGAGCAGAGAAAGCAGCTGAGGATCAAAACAAATATCACTTAATACAATTTACCATTGAAATCAACAGAGTGTCTGCTAATTTTTTTAAATTATTTTTTAGATTATTCTTGAAGTAATTTGGTTCAATCTGATTTATTCACAAGCTTAGAACCAAAAAGTTAAAATAGTATTATCAGAGGGCATAAGTTGAAACTACCCAAGTTTGGGAAGCAAAGTGCAAATTACTCCTGAAACAGTGAAACTAACTTTATTATTTTCTGACTAAATGAGATAACAAGGAATCTATCCTCTATCTGTGGCCAGTGTTGTCTAATTAGCTTTTTGTGTGGAATAAATGATGAAAGGATGGCTGGTTTGTTCTGTTTATTGAGGATTTTCATTATATTGTTAGGAATATTCAAGACTTTCCCCTCAAGTCCATGTGAAACTTTACGTACAAGCTAATAGTATGAGATGGCCTTTCTTTGTCTTTCAGATGGAAATAATGTAGATAGTGTGCCTTCCTTGCTGGGTATAGTCCTTTCAGCTAACAGCTGTTGCATTATTGCAGTAGAAGTTTCATTGTGTGTATAAAATGGCTGTAGCGGAGGATGCAATATAACATGTCTATTTTAATTTGCAGGTTTCCACACTGTTGTGGTTCTTTGGGTTTGTTTTTTTTCTTGAAATGGTAGGGCTAGGAAACAGCTGCCGAGGGATGAAGTCTCCATCTCTCCTCGTGGCTGCGCTCATGGCATGCATCATTGTTTTGGGTTTCAATTACTGGATTGCAAGTTCTCGCAGCGTGGATCTGCAGGTAACTTTCCTATTGCTCTGCATGTTGTTTTGTACTTGCATGGTTAATAAGCATAGTCCACAAGAAGGATGCTTCCCCTGCAAGTAGTGGGAGCTTCAGCTTGTAGGAATTTTCACAAATATTACAATTGTTGCTTATCAGTAGTGGGAGTGGGGGGAATGGGAGGAATGCCTATTTGTAGGTGAGGATGACCCAAAACTTTAAGACCTGCATGTATGGTGCTTGTTACTTGTGCTTACACAAACAGTTCAGCTATCTTGTGCTGTTTCAGTTTACATTTGTGGCAAATGCCATCTTCTGTTTTTCTTCCTAACTGTACATTGAGACTGGCACTCCATTTTTTAATCTGAATGGGCATCTGCAACTTGCTTATCTCCCTAGATTTTTTTTTTTCTTACATGACTCATAAGAATGTATGCATACTGTCCCACCAAGTACAAGGAACTCTAACTTGTTCAGAACAGTGTCTAAAAGTCTGAATTTGTGTTCCTTAGAAACCTTTCCTAAAGAGGGTGCACAAATCATGTAGAGTAATTAACTTGTCTGCTATCTTTCTAATAGTAACTGTATTTTCTGTGACTGTTGAGCTTGGGTTTTAATCCTTTCTGCAGCGCATGTGCTGAAGTTGAGTAGTACGTGAATGAAGTTCCTGGTTTGTGAAAATGTTACAGGATGGTTCCCTTTTTTTGTTGTTGTTGGTTCAAACCTAAAAACTAAGAACCTGGTGGTTAAACATGGCTGATGAGAGCTCCTCCCAAGTTTTTCGACTGAATTTGTATCCTTTTTGTAACTGAGCTGAATTTTAGTACTGGGTTGACAGCTGTAGGAATTGAACTCCTGTTTCATCTCAGAGAGGGCAGTAGTCAAACAGGACACATTTGTGTCATGTCTGGCCATGCGGTTAAGGGTATGTCTTAGCTTTCCCTTGGTGGAGGGTATGATGCTCTGTCTTCTGGGACTCCAGTCATCCCTTGTTTTCCCTTTAGTCAGTGGCCTTGGGATGGTGGCTACTGGCAGGTAGTGACTGTGTCAGTGTGTCACTACTGCTGAAGCTTTGCTGCATGGCTGTGAGGCAGCTGATAGCGAGGAAAATAAGCTACCATAGTAGCTTACTCTTGATCTCAGTAACCTAGAGACACAAGGTCCTTCTTCCTGTTATTGATTCACTGTATTGTCTTGTACATTTCTCCCAAAGCTAGCTTGAAAATCGTTTCACTTCTGCATAGTCATGCACTCTGAATGAAATAAAAGCATAGCTGAAGGCACGGATAGAGCTTCTAAAGCACTATGTCAACCCATTTGTTTGCTGGCAAGACTTTGCAGCTGTTATGACTGAGATGGAATAAGTGCTTTTCTTTGCTCTTTCAGCTAAACTGTTAAGTTTTTTCTCTCTCCCCACCCCTCCCCTCCATTCTCTCCCTTTCTGTGGCAGAGAAGCAGAGTAGGTGGGCAGTAATATGCAGCATACTGTGTCGTAAGAAGATTTGGTCCATTTTCTTGGAGTCTTGGAAGATGTGCAGTTTTTATTATATCTATTTTTTAATCCACCTGGAATCCCCAGGTCTTTCTGCCTGGGTGAATTCTGTTGATGTTTTCCCCCTGTGTGTTGTTCTCTTCCTTGCTGCTGAAGAGTGATTTTAACCCAAAATGTTTAGCAACAATGTGCTGCAAAATTAAATCAGTGCTTTAAAAAAAACAATTGTGATAGTATCAGGCTTGATTCTTTACCTTATGTCTCTGTGTTTGTATGTGCAGTATGTGACGGTGTTGAATTTTCCTCTGGTTGTCACTGCTCTTTGAGCAATCAAGAAGAACGATGATTTTCTGCTTATAAATTAGTTTTTCTTGTACGTGTCTTTCTGTAACAGCCATATGTCAGTTGTTTATGTAAAAGTTGGGCAATGTTGTCCTCCCTCTACTCCTTCTCTTATTGATTTGAGAGATGAGTTTTCCCTCTGAGTTAGTTTCCCACGACACTGGGAAGTGCAGTGATGTCTCCATTAAATTTAAAAGATGGTTTGACCTTGTACTTCAGAAAGATTGTAGACTGCATTTTTTTAATGTGTTTTTTGGGGGGGGGCAGGGGAGGGGAGGTTTAAGCTCAAGTACTGAGGCAGCTTTGCATTTCTCTTGTCTTTAGCTGCAATTTTGATAGTCTCTACAGAATATGCTGTACTGTTAATTTATCTAAAACTGGGAGGGGGGTGTCCGTGTGTGTGCGTATGTCTCTGTGTATGTGGCAGGTATGCTCGGCTGACACAATACTTTGATGACATTAGCATTGTTAGTTCTGTGAAATTTGGTATTCCTTGAATGTATTGGAGAAGAGTCCGGCAAGGGGGAAGCACTTCTATTTGCTTTGTCTAATTTGCTCTTCCTCAGGGTCGGATCATGGAACTGGAAGTCAAAGTCCACAGGGCGGCAGTGGAGAGAGGTGCTGTGGAGCTCAAAAAGAATGAATTCCAAGGAGAGCTAGAGAAGCAGCGACAGCAGATTGACAAAATCCAGTCCTTGCACAGCTTTCAGATGGAAAATGCCAACAGAGTACATCAGGAAGAGAAGGTAGGGCCTTTTCTAGCCACAGTTTTCTGTGAGACTGTGGTTTACCAAGACACTCTCTACAGCAGAATAAAGTTGCTCAAATGTTCCAGCTGATGGGCCTACAGTCAGTGTTGGTGTAGCAAAACATTTAATTTGTGTATCATTGTATAATATTTAGAAAATGGAAATTGAATGCACATTATAGCATTCATTGTATAATATGTGAAATATTAGAAGCTGTGAGTAACAGCACTTCTGATTAAAATCTCTACCCCTCCATAAATCATTGTTACCAAACTTGGGTTGTCCTCTGGCTTCCTTTCTTGCATACTAATGTTTTAAAACTTAAGGAAAAGAAGAAGCCGCACCAACAGATATATTTGTTTTCCCAAATATATTTGTGTATATTTGTAGGCATAAATGATTGATGTTTATTTCTAAATGCGTGCCCTGGTTTAAGCCCAGCTAAGCAACTAAGCACCACATGGCTGCTCGCTCACTCTCCCCTGCCCCCTGTGGGATGGGAAGTAGAATTGGAAGAAAAACGTAAAACCTTGTGGGTTGAGATAAGGACAGTTTAATAGGACGACACAAGGAAAGAAGTAATCATAATACTAATAAAAGAATGTATAAAGTGAGTGATGCACAATGCAATTGCGCACCACCCAGAACCTGATGGTCAGCCCGTTCCCAAGCTGCGATCCCTTGCCCCCCCAGCCAGCTTCCCCAGTTATATACTGAGCGTGATGTCATATGGTATTGAATATCCCTTTGGCTAGTTTGGATCAGTTGTCCTGACTGTGCCCCCTCCCAGCTTCTTGTGAAAATTAACTCAATGCCAGCCGAACCCAGGACAACACATTACAAACTTTGTGGCACCTTGGCCTTCTGCCTCCAAAACCCAATAACACCAGGAGACATCAGAAGGTTAGCCTAGCCTTTTGTGGTAGTGCTTCTGACAGTGTGGCGTTGCCAGAGGGATGGAAGTCCTTTGTGAAGAATGTGAAAATACCTACTTAAATAGCGGTGTGTACGATTACTGCTGTGTAGTATCTTGCAAACTGTTTTGTTATGTATTTTCCTTATGTTGCTGATGCTGCCTTGGATGTGGCTGTTAGTCATTAATACCACTTTTCTCGCTGTTGCTGGAAGTATTTAGCTGAGAGTATTCATTCTGGGTTTATTGCTTCTCCTCTAGAGTCTCTTGACTGAAGTTTATAGAGCAGCTTTCCAGGACTATTATTTTCAGCAGACTGAACAGACACAACTGATGATGATAATAGGTGCTCTTCAGGTAAAGGGGTTCACCATTAGGTGACGTTTCACTGCTCAAAACCTGCAGTGCATGAAGAAAATATCACCAGAATAATCTTTGAAGGACAAAGAAAAATGGAATAAAAATGGAAGGTGGAATTGTTTCATTAATATGCACATCAGTAGCATATATTTTTCATTTATTTTGAAATAATTTTTATCCAAGATCTTCAAAGAAATAATAAACCAGTTCTTTTTACCTCTTCTGAGAGAAACGTGTTTCTTTGATTATTTCTCTCTTCTCTTTGGGTTCAGTCTTTGTGTATTCTTTAAAAAAGGTGAGGTATAGTTTGTCTATTTATTTTTTTAAATGTGTGTATTCATTAAAAAGATACCTCAGGACAGTCAGACAGCATTGGAGTGAGTAATCAATCTTGTCATCACTTCTGCTTCCTAATAGTGGGTGTTGCTACTGAGTGCTGTGGGAATTGTATAAATTTACTATCCTCCGGGAAGGTACCCCAGTTTATATGTTGGTGAAACCCATCATTCTGTTTTGTCATCTTTCTGCATTCAAATTCTGTCGTGCAAGGAATGAAAGCATATGCATGAGTTTAAAAAAAAAAAAGGCAAGAAAAGGGCAAACAGAACTGAGTATTTGCTTAATTTACAGTCTTTTTTACAAGGGAAATATATTTTATGCTTCCTTTTCATAAGTAGATTTTCCTTTATCCAGAATTATTAAAAGTCACTGGAACTGGAAGAGCTGGCCACAGAGTTTACAGCACAGGCTGGCCAGATGGGTAGATGCCGAGAGCTGGTGACAGGAGCTCACCCAGGAGTTTTGAGGATGTTCGGTGGATGAACTGTTCCTTCTGCCAAGCATAGTGTACAACCTTTTGGCTTCAAATGGCCATGGAACCAGAGAAATGTAGCTGGCACCACACAATCTACCTTTCTTTTTGTGGTGGTGTTTTTGAGTCTAGAGGACATGTAGGAGCTGTCGGCCATTAAATCTGGCATCTGTGCCAGGAAAAGTGGTGGGAACTATTTTACAAAACCAGAACTGCTGTTGGACATGGAAGTGAATGCGGTAGTCTGGGGAAGAATCAAAGCATCTTCTGGAAAAGGAAATCTTACTTCTGAAGTCTCTTGGAGTTTACTTCTGAAAGAGTAGTTGACAAGGATGAGAGAGACTAATGAATGCATTCACACCTGGAATTGCGAAAGGCTACACATGCATGGCTTGTAGAAAAATTATGCAGCCACCTGGTAAGATGGTGTTATCATGGGGTGGATGATAAGGCAAAAGTCAGAAAGCAGTTTAGAAATAAACTGGGTTAGTTGTACTGTGGGATGGTCACTGGTGGAGTTTTGTAGTGCTGGAGAAGGCATGCTGAGGAGAACAAGGAGGATAACCAAAGCTGGGCTGTAGTTACTGTATAGGAATCCACAGTGTAGGTTACAAGATGGACAAAAGTCAGCTGAGGAGAGCCATCGCGGGCATCTCCAGGATCCTGAATGGTATGGAAAGTGCTCATGGCTAGAGGAGACAAGGCATGGTTGTTCTTCATCCGCTGACAGGCTTCAAATGGCCGTCAGCAAGTTGTAGTTCAGACTGGGCAGAAGTGCTTTTCACACAATAGATGGTGAAGCTGCAAGTGTGTGACATCCATAATGCCCAGTTGCAGTGGGTCTGTGTAGGGCTAAAAACAACTGGATAACCTTGGGCAAACACCTGGTCCACCACCCAATATAAAGGTGTTTGTTCTGGCTCCAAGTGTTCCTTAGCCAGAAGTAGCTGCTGTCTGGAAAATACTGTGCTTTATGGCTGCTGTGGTATTCATTTGGCATCCAGTGTTAGAGGCAGGATGCTGGGCAAGGTGGATTTTGGGGCTGTCCCAAAATATCTTTCCCTTCCGCTTCAGTGCTTTTCCCTCCATTGTCCTAAAACACAGTTGTTCAGTAATGGAATAGTTTATGAAGCTTGGTGTTGAAACCCCAGGAGCTGATGCTGTAGGAAGCATTAGGTAAAAGTGGTGCAATGGACTCATTTCGCATCTTCTTTTTGTGACTGGAGAAGAGCGTGTCTCAGGAGCCTGAAGTGGTAGGATGAGCACGTATGTGCCTGTGTACCACTTCATTGGCAAATTGAAGAATTGCTTTTGTTGCAACACATGAGCAAATATCCTGCATGGATGTTGTTTGTTTTCCAGCTCTGTGATTTAAGAGCAGGGAGAGTTGTTTTACTGGGAACCTGCGTATTTGTCAAAAGCTGCAGCCAAGTTGGCATGGATTCATCCACTCTAATCTAGGAATGCCCCTAATATGGTGGGTGGGGAAGAGAGGGAAAACTTAGGTCTCCTCACTAAGGATCATGGTCTGAAGAAGCTGTCCAGGATCAGAGGTTATTCCACAGAGGGATGTGGAATGTAAGAAAAGACTCTTTCAGAGTGCTTTTTTTTTGGTGTATCTATATCCATGTATAAGTGTGTGTTGTATATTCACATGGGCATACATATTTGTATACACACACAGGCACACATGTATCCTTGTTTTTCGGCTCCATGGATTCCAGTGGAATCCAGGATTCCTGGGGGGCAAGTAATGAATTCACCCTTTCTGTTTATGAGAAACTTGGTCTTTGAACTAAGCTTTATTTATGCCATGGGGATTGCCAGTCAGTGTTTACCTAGTCCAGGAAGGATGAATGCAAATCCAAATCCGGAGTCTCTCAACTCGCTCTACAAGTAATACAAACTGTCTAACTAACTGGACAGATCTTTCAATGATAAACAGGATTTTGCTTAGTTCTTGTTGTTCTTAAAGAAGAATGAAAATGCTTTCAGCTGATGTGTAGGAGTGAATGGTCTCTCTCAAAATCCCCTCTTTTTCAGGGAGAAATTATGGTTCTTCTGGTTATAGAAGAAATCTGTTCAGGAGCAAACTTTCACAACCTGGACTTCTTACTGAAAGCAACTCTCAAGTAACATTCGAGACCCATCTTAATTGCAGTTCATCTCTGCTCACTGTGTCTTATTACTGTGCTGATAAAATACAAAATAATTATGCCACTGATTTAGTTTCATACCAAACTAATACACCAATAAGATGCTTGCCACAATAAAGTCATTGTCGGTGGCAGTGTGGTAACTACTTTGAGTTAAATCTGCCTTCTTTTCTAGTAGAACTGTTCCTGTGCTCCTTAAAGGAAAAGGGCATGGAAGGTAGGAGGTAGTCAGAGCCTGAAATACCCTGTAGGCTCACCATTCACTGGGGCAATGTAATCCTGTAAAATTGCTGTCATAATTAGTCTCTTAGATCTGAGTATGTATAAAACACTTCTGTCACCAGTCTGCTTTTAAAAAATCTGCTTGAATTTTTAAGGATTAATGTAGATTTAGCAAATGGCTTCTGGAAATCCATACAGAAATACACTGAAGAGATCAAGAGAGGTTACACAGATTCTTAGTAACAACAGCTAAGGAATCAGGAGTGCAAAAGGGCTGTTTCTAATCTGTAAGCAATTTTCCAAAGAACAATATTCTGTGTGGTTGTTATTCAGGACTTGTAGCTTCTGGCATGTATGCAGCCATGATAGTCTTTTTGAACAGTGTAACAGGAGAAAAATGTGTGTAATCTCTCTTGTTTTTAGCAGCTAGAACATGCTTTTTCAGTTTGTCATTTTCTTTGGATTTGTGTGATTCTTCCCCAGCCCACATCTTGTTTTATTGAGGAGAGGTGTCAAGCTTTGTACATTATATGTGAAGCTCCTTACTGTCCTGTTGTTCAGTGTCTTTTAACACTGACCACAGCTGCTCTCAGATCCTCTCCCTCTGGGAATATTTCAATGCCCAGCACAGCCTTTTGAGAAAAAATACCTGTTGTTATGCAGAAAGTCCTGGATGGTGAGAAGACAGAAGAAAGCCTCCTGTGAAAAGAAGAAGGTGCCTATATGTGTTTTGGTTTTGTTTTTTTTAAACCAAACAACGTTGTGTTTTCTAGGTTTGGAAAGGCTTTAAGGAAAAGCAAGCACTGCCTCGTGCCCCGCTCTGCTTGCCATGATGTTACTAAATTAGCAGGAGAAATCAGTCTGCTTAGTCATAACTGTACAGCAGAGGTCTGGAAGACTACCTTGGTTTAAAATATATTTTCACATGGTGGAGAAAAAAAAAGGATGGTCTGGGACTCACTGAACTGTAGGCACCCTAAGAGTGGAAATTTAGAGTATGTGTAGCTTAACAGTCAACTACTGGAGCATTTCTACCTCTTCACAGCAAAATGAATGGGCAAAAAGGAAAGCAGAGGTACATTACATGTACCTGTACAGGTTTTATATTAAGGTTCTTACATCTTAGGATTCTTCTTTGTTTACATGGCCTACTATTTGGGTTTCAATTAAATATAACAAAGTCATGAATGTTCTGTAGCTTATTTTATCCAGTCCACTTGCTGTTGGTGTGCTCATGTAAAAGCAATTTCTTATTCATGGGTGTCAACTTCCTCTTTCTTCCACTGAGAGTGTAAGAAATTAACTTTACAATTTTGGTGTTTTCTGCAGGTTTGAGGGCTGAACTGCGCCATGTCATGGTGCATGTGTCCTTCATCACACAAAAAAAAGAGTCTAGATTGCTTTTAGCAGGGAGTGTGAAACAAGATTGGGTCCCTGATCTTTACCAGAATCTCTCTTTGGGAATAGAGCTGTTTTTTTGTTTTTGTTTTGGGTGGTTTGGGTTTTTTTGTTGTTGTTGTTGTTGTTGTTGTTTGGGTTTTTTTTCTATTTAATGAGGATGGGGAAAAGTCTGTAATTTCTGAATGGAATTCATTGCAGTGAGAAACGGATTAAATGAACAATGTCTCCTCTATTTTGGGCTTGAAATTTGTTTTAGACTTGCTTCAATTGGTGCTCCTCCACTGAAGTATACATGAGTGTGCAGCACACAGACCAACCTAAAAGAGAAATACTTTCTTAGGGATCTTATTTATGAACTTTTCCCCCACTTACTAATATGCAGTTAGCCATTAATCTTATGTCCTAGAATGAAAAAGACTTTTTGTGGCTAGTATAAATGGTTTCTTTACTCCTGAAGATTATTTCAGAGTGGTAAAGAAAAGTACAAAGCAGAAAAGAATTGATGATGTGTGTTACTAGTAAAGTTTGTGTGTGTGGAAGTGTGTTTGCAAAAATAGAGAAGGGATTTGGGAATTTCAAGATATATTTAAGAAATGAACAATAGATAATCAAAATGTGGCTTGTGCTCTGCTGCCAGCATGGTGGTGGGGAGCGGTAGGAGCGTGCAAGGCAGCATTGCTCCTTTTCTTTGCTGTAAGGACTTAGATCATTTTGAGTTAATCATAAAATAGGTGCCCTTTTTCTCCCTGATTAATTATAAATGCTTGTTTCTGCATGTATAAATCTTACCCTCCCAACTTGCTTTGTTTGCCAGTTGGTTTTGTTCTTAGCAGCTGATTTACTGATGCTGTGGCTCATTCTTTCTCCTTGTGAGAGCTGTATTTGTCAATGCAAAGCCCCTTTTTTCTTAGGTTTTAGTTCTGAAACCAGTGTTTACTCTCATCAAGTTCTTTGCCGTTTTATTCCTTTTTCCTGTTGCAATATCTCATTATGCTTTTATATATACCACATATAGTCAGTGTTAGAAAGCATGTATGTCAGTTTAGTGTGCTTGGGTTAGCTTGATTTATGATGGTAGCAAATGCTGAAGGAGTTACTGTAGTAATGCCTCCAAGGAATATGTTTATGGAAACTACTGTGTAAGGCATTAATCGAATCAAATGCACATACATAGTTCAGAGCATGTGCTCAAAACATATGCTTTGAAGTAATTTATCTCAAAGCTTCCTCACAGGTATTTCTGTGTTATGTTTTGGGTTTTTTTTTAAACAATAACATCAACTTTTGTGTTTCTTCAGTGGAGTATGACTTATGTAGACACGTTCTGTGGTGAATAAAAAAACCCCCAAATATATTTCTGGCAGTTGTCATTATAAAATTTGCTGTCCAGCTGGAGCAAGATTTTTCTGTCACTGCAGGTGGCTGTGTGGCTTTTGATATTTGGTTTCTGAAGACCTGCACTTTGCAGCATTGACTCCAATCAGGAGACTGACTTTTCCTCTGTGATAGTCCCAAGGACTTCTGTGCAAGACATGTTTGCAAATATGAGGAGCTGGTTCTATGTTACAGAGCTACTCTGTCACAGAAGATCAGATTTTGGTAATGGTGATATAGAGAGTTTCGAAAAGCTGGATTCTCAGTCCTAGGGAACATAGGTATTGTTTTGTGAGCTGAATGAAATTTAAAATGTGAGTTTCTTCCTACAGCTGATTTTTGGCATGTGTTTGCTGAGTTCTTCCTAGCAGTTTGCTTTCTTGGCCTGCATAAACCCCCCCAAAAAAATAATGTCTGCCTAATTCACCGCCATGAGGTGAAGATTAGTTAACACTTGGATGACAGGAGGAGGAATGGAAAGCCTGACATTATTGATACAGTCGGATTGGAAGCTGGCAGTTGGAGCACTGCCCCATAGATCATTCAACACTACTTCCTGCTCAAGTTAACCAACTAACTAGATTTTCATTATTTATTTTGCCCTGGACTCTTACCCACAACTTCAGGGAGGTAGGTGTGGTGTTGCCAAAAGGAAGCTTTATATGCAATCCAGAAAGACCAAGGCACACTTTTTTTTACCCCCTGTTGTGTTTTAAGGAGCCTTTTTCACATGGCAAATCATTTTATTCACTTCAGCTAATCACAATTATTATTGTCCTAGTAAGTGGTCCTGGCATTTGAGGAAAAAAACATTTTAAGAAAATGTTTTAAGAAAAGAAACCAAACAAACCACAACACAACAAACTGTAGGAACATAAAATTGCCATGGCATACTGATTTTTCTAGTCCATTGACTGTTTCTAGTAATGGTCAATGCTAGAAACACTGAAGGTGATAATCATGGAACAACCTGATTATGTTGCTCATGCATTAGCAAAACTTGGCATTTCCATTGAAACATTAACTTCCTTTCCCCAATAAATCAGGGAAAACAAATCTGCAGCCTTTTTTTAACCCGTCCTATGACAAAAGAGAGGGAAAGGTATTAAACAATCCTAAGTATATATTGTTATTCATGTTATTATTTTTTCCTTTTTAACAGAGGAGCAAGGCCTTGGCTCTTGAGGTTTCACAGTGGTGTTCATGGACTGGCTGTATGTATAGAATGGTGTAGGAATATTTCTTTTATTGGGTTGAAAACAGCTGCCTCTTCAACATGTGAATGACCACCTCTTTGAACTAGGACTCTTTAACGGGTCAACAAAAGACAAATCTACCCCTCTGCTATGTGCTATCCCACTCAGATTGATTGAACTTAGTGCTTTTCCTAGTCAACTAGCACTTATTACTGTAGTCTGAATGAAAAAAGGCACTGACCAGCATTGTCAGTGTTTTCAGGGTGACTTGAGCAGACAGAATGGATGCAGTCATTTCTTTGCATTAAAGTGGTGTGGACGTAAGTACACATCGGTACTTGAGCAGAAACTTCAGGAAACTGGGGACTTGATGTATCCTGATTTGGCACCCCTGCGGAACATTGGGGTATCCTGGGAGAAGGATAATGAGGAAATTGCCAGTGAGGTGTAAGAAATGTGCTCCTAAGACTGGACTTGATCATTTCTGAAGGGTCAGTGCACCTCATCTTTTTGTAGTCTTAAGATGACTCTTCTGCACCAGACTTTCTAAATGTTAAATATGAATCTGAGTTATCCTGACATCTTGCTCACAGGAATTAATTTCATTTAGACTTGCCTTAGTTCTGTCAATATTCAGGTGTTTTGGGACATGCGTATATATATGGGTTGGTAGAGGGGGATTGGTGAAAGAATGGACAAAACATGTTCCTGTGTTGACTGCCTCTTCAGAAAGAGAGAGAGCAAAATGAGGGAATGGATGAAGGTCACTCCAGCACTTTCTTATCAAAGTGAGGAGAGGATAGTTAGAAAAGTGATACAATGCAAGGGCTTTGTGTTGCTTTCGTAGAGTTCCTTTTACGCTCTATGACTAATACTCATCCTTGTGTACCTGAATGCACATGTATTGATTCCTTGGTGAAAGGGTAGTTGATAGCAAGCTGTGCTATGCTGTATTCTTCCTTCAAGGGATAAATACAGTAAATCTGACTGTGACTGCAATTGTGAGATTAAACTAGAGTAAAGCAGCAAGCAATCTTAGTAGCGGGTTCTTTAAATTCCTCCTCTTTTTATTTAAATGCAGTGATATCTTCCCCCCGTTTACTGGGTTAAAATGAGTGTTTGTTGTTTGTAATAGTAAATCTCTAGAGCAGCTAAAAATTTTTGGGTTTGGCTGTAACCCAGCACTTTGCAAAGAAAAGATCTTGTTACATGTGCTTTGGTTGATTGTGTAATATAATATTAATGGTAACACAGGTCCTTTGCAATTAAAACATTGTTTTCCATTTTGCTCCTTCCAGGCAGTGCTGATGAGTAACATCACAGTAAATGACCGAGTGATCCAGAGTCTACGAGGTATGTTGTAATACCCCTCAGAGGAAGGGTTTGCAAACAAGTTAAGAGTATTCCTTATGAAGAAAAGGAGGTCAAAAATTTATGCTACACCATTTTTGTTAGTACGTTAGGCTGAAAGGCTATTCTTACCCAGTCCTGTGCATCTTTGATGAAAAAATTCAACAATTATTTATGAATTTGTATACAAAAAGTGAGCATGACAGATGGATGAAGTTAGTGTGCTTACTGTCGATCTGTTGTTTGATACTTCTATTGTAATATATGTAGGTATATATGTGTGTGTATTTTAATATATATTTTAATCCTGTCTTGGTCAGAAAACTTGAAAGAGTTACAGACAGAATATGGAAAGCTACAGCTGGATGTTTACTGGTTTCAGAAGAACCAGACTAACCTTCAGAGGAAGTTCTCATATGACCTGTAAGTATATTCTTTCTAAAAGATGGCTTCCAGAGTTGTAGGTGACTTGATTATAACACAGACTATTCTTGTGATATCTATAGCACTGTTAGTAAATATACATTTTTAAGGAGAAAGTAACACCTGACACATCTTCTAAAATTGCTCACAGTTGATCTTGGAGAAGAGTGTAGACCTTGCAATGGTTGGCATCTCAGTATCCACAAACTTCTCCCACACTTCTTGATGTTCCTTCCTTTGCAGGAGGAGAAAGGTAGCAATATCCTCATTTAAGAGTGAGGGGAAAATGGAAACACAAGGAGGCTAAATTCTGAAGAAGTTTAAGAACTAAGATACGGGAATACCCGATGAGAAGCTGTACCTCATTGACCTGCCACAGGTCTCAGAAAATTTCTGGTGCACTTATGGTCAGAGCCATGTGTTCTGCATTACTACTCATACCTAGTCATGTTTTTTGTTGAGATTTCCCACTGAATTATACGGCATGGATAACTGAACACAAGTGCTTATCAGTATCCTTACACTAAATATATGTTTCTGGTATTTCTAGGAATTTCTCCTGGGTTCTTATGTATCAAGTACACTTTGCCCAGTGGAAAAATGCAGAGAGAGTATTATTGTATAATTGAAAATGTTATAAAAAGATGACAGAAGTCAAATGCCTTTTTTAACTGCGTACATTGTAAATTACTCTTTTTAAACAATCAAATATTGAACTGTAGAAGACAGTGATAAAATTGGTTGTGCATGTGGAATGCATAGAACAAAATTTGTTAACTTAGAAGGCACAATAGTAATTGTTTTTTCTCATGCCCAAGTCTTGAAGTTTCATCTTAGCATTTTTTGGGGCAAGCTTAGCGTTTTCTGCACGGAAGTCAGCAGGAGTTATGTGAGCTTACTGGTATTATGTGCAAAAGGAGTGCACGTTCCTCAGCAGTTGACTTACTGAGATACCCTTGGTGCACACTGTGGCCAGTGCTGTCTGCTTGTGGTAGAGCTTGTTCAGCAAAGACTGACTGACAGCACTGACCCTTCTCTCCTGCAGCAACCAGAGAGAAACGGAAGCCTCTGGACTGATCTTTTGAAGATATTTCAATATTCAGATGCATTCTGATTCCTAGGAGCTTTGTTTGTTATGTAGCTGCTTCTTTGGAAATTTTGCTACATGTAAAAAGTCTGACAGTTAGTTTGGTATTTGTAACCCTGACAAGTATAAGAATGTGAGTGCACGAGTAATATTTTTTTGGCAGGGATGAAAGCAGCTGATGATACGTGCTCCTGGAGGACAAAGGTGCTCTGTTTCTTATGGTGCAGGCAGGGGAAGCAAATTCAGCAGCCTGGGAGGGGAGAGGCTGCCCACGTGTTCCCATGCATGCAGAGCACACCTGTATGTGGCCAAGTACACAGGTTAACACGGACACACAAACCACTCGCATGAGCACGAACAACACCGGTAGCCTCCTCCCGCTCCCTGAGGGTGGGGGTCCGCTAGTGCAAAATGCGCTTGTGTACATATGTACTTGCTGGCACCACTCCTTGCGCCACCCACGCGCAGCCCTCCCGGCCCGGTCTGACTCCAGTTGCTGCACTCACACCCCCGTACATGGACACACACACACACACACACACTGAACAGAGAGTCCCTCACCCAGGAAAGAGTTAAAAAGGCATTTAATAAGAAATGGGACAGACTGTGGTGATCAGGTGCAGGGCAAGGCCAGACAAGCGTACCGACCAGCAACATGTTTATATGCGACCGACTGTTTATCGCCTCATCTCTCTCTTTTCTCGTGCTTGTTCCTGCCAGAGATCCATCCCTTTCCCTGCGTTTGATCCCATAATAAGTCTTGTGCAATCCTGACATGTTCTAACCCTTCATCCCATAATGTGTCCCCCACCCTGAGCAGGAAACACCTTGGTCTCGTTGACTCATCTTGATGGGTTTTAAGCCTGGACACAAGGTCTGAGGCTGCTCTGAGACAGCATGGGGCTGTGGGGTGGTGTGGACAGGGTGACCCTTCTTCTGAGTCTGTAATTTAGGCTCCCTGCTGCCCTTGTGCCTCTATGCTCCTTTGGGCTCATGGAGATGGGCCTTGGATGGGCTGATGGCTTCTGTGATGGGCCTGGGGGCAGCTGGGGAGGCTATTACTTGGGCACCTTTGTCTGTGCGCAGGTGAGCTCTTTATCACAGAAACTAACTCTTTTTGACCTTGTGATAGAGAAAACGTGCCACAGACACTGAATTCAAGAGCACTGTTTTTGCCCATTTGGAGTATGTCATGTTGATGGGATGAGGTGGAGAAAACAGTGCTGTTCTTGTTCTTCGGAAGTTGTTGTATGCATGAGCAGAGTATTCAAATCTCCAGAAATCCCTTTTACAAGAAGGGAATTCCTTCACAGATAATAAATTAAAAAGAAGGATTTGTCACAAATGTTAAATGAGCTTTATTTTCATGTGCAGTGTGGGATGAAAGAGCATTTGCGAAAGGTTGGTCAATCCAGCTTCAGGCTGTCTGTATACCACATCTTTCTCAAGCTTGCAAACTGAGGTGCAGGGAATGCTGATGTTCTTTTATTTCCTAGAAATTAGTGAATATGTGCATAAGTCAAGCCTATATTGTTTTATTGTCTCTGATGTTCACTGACTTAGGAAGCACTGCTTATTTTGATGACTCTTCCATGTATTAGCATTAGCAAAATCAGACCTGAGAATAATGTCTAGTCAAGAAGAAAAGGTAATACAGGTAATTGATTTGTCAGTTCATAAAGGTAATTAATTTGCCAGTTCATAGCATACCTGTCTGCCACTCTTCTTCCTTTCTTGGTGCAAACTACAGAACAGATTTTTTGCTTTTAAAAAGTGGGGGTGGAGAAGGATGAAAATGCCATAAAATGAGTGACTTGCTGTCATAGAGGGCATGTGCCCTGAGAATTCCTCTGGATTAGGTAGTAGCTTATTTGCAGCTTGAAAACTGGGATATACCTGTCTGAACCAGCTGCAGTTACACCGGGAGTATTAACACTGCCAGTGCCAGGCTCAGAAGAAATTAATCCCCCTTTCTGTCTTAGTGAGGGGGAGATAAAACTTGCAGCATGTTGACCAAGTTGTTATATGTACAAAGGATGGCAAGAGAGGTTTTGCATGCAGGAAGACATGTTTGCAGGGTCTGTAGCTAATGGTATACATTGAACTCAAATTTACCTTAGAGTGGAAAAAAACAAAGAGGAGAGAGAGAAAGGAAACAAAGGGTTAAAAAAACCCCCAACACACTCCTTTGCCACTGGGGCCAGCAGGGAAGAGAAACTGTGTGGTCCCCAGCCAAGCCTCTTCCTTGGGCACACTCTCCAGTGCAGTGGGTGCTGACAACGATGATGATTTTTCACATTTTTCCCTAGCATAATGCACTTCTCATTGGGGTCCACTCAAAACCACTATTGCTTGTTCCTGTTGGGATGAAAGCATACTTGGGGTCATATGATGACTGGTTTCTAAGCCCTCTACATGTGTGTTATGGGGTAATGCTTATGTCCTTTGTTATTCACTAGATCTTGGTCGTCTTCTAATATAAACCAAAAGTTACAAAACAGGTTATGAAGAGAGTGGGGGACAAAAGGTGGTCTTGCCCTGATGGCAGTCACTTCCCCTGAGAAACCCAGCTTGACAACACTCCTGGGGTTTGCACAGGATCCTCAGCACAGCCACAAAAGGGGAAAACACTGCCCTGGGAGCTTCAGGAAAAACACTGCTGCAGCAGCCTTGGGCTTACCTTGAAGTTAAGGAGCTGTGAGGGAAAGGCAGGCCACAGAACTGCAAACAGAAGACCCCTGGTGTCATGACGGTTTATGGACTAATGGCACTGTGTAACTATTGAAAGTGTGTAAAAGATATACAGTACTTGCATCTTGAGGAAATACTCCTTTTGGAACTTAGAGTAGTGTCGTGGTTTAAGCCCAGCTGGTAACAAAGCACCACGTAGCTGCTCGCTCACTCCTCCCCCATGGCCCCGGTGGGATGAGGAAGAGAAAATACACAGAAACAAGGTCGCGACAAGGACAGGGAGGGATCACTCACTGCTTATGGTCACGGGCAAAAGACAGGCTCAACTTGGGGAAAACACAAAATCAATTTAACTTACTACAAATCAAAATAAGGATACTGACAAGTAAAAACAAACCTTGAAACAATTTCCCCCACCCTTTCCTACTTCCCGGCTGAACTCCACTTCTGATTTTCTCTACCTCCTCTCCCACAGCAGCGCAGGGGGACAGGGAATGGGGCTTGCGGTCAGTTCATCACACCTTGTGAGGGGGAGGACTCCTCACTCTTCCCCTGCTCCAGCGTGGGGTCCCTCCCATGAGAGACAGTTCTCCATGAACTGCTCCAGCGTGGGTCCTTCCCAGGGGCTGCAGTCCTTCAGGCACAGACTGCTCCAGCGTGGGCTTTCCCACAGAGTGCGGGCCATCTTCAGGGGCCTCCCCTCGCTCCGGCGTGGGCTCCTTCCCGGGCTGCAGGTGGGCATCTGCTCCCCTGCTCCCCTCTACGGGCTGGGGGGGGACAGCCTGCCATCTCACCACGGGCTGCAGGGGCATCAACCCCCTCCTTCCTCACTGACCTCGGTGTCTGCAGAGGGGTTCCTCTCACATCCCACTCCCCTCTCCACTGCAGGTTCCCCGTCTTAACTCTGTTCTCCCAGAGGCGATACCACCGTCGCTGATGGGCTCAGCCTGGGCCAGAGGTGGGTCTGACTTGGAGCCGGGGAAGCTTCCAGCAGCTTCTCTCACAGAGGCCACCCTTCCTCCACTACCAAAAACCCTGCCACACAAACCCAAACCAAATACCTGCTGATGAACTCCATTTCTGTAACATATGTTTTGTAACGTCTTGCAGCACTGCACTTTGGTGAAATGCTGAGAAAGGGTGTTCAGTTTGCTAGCAGTAGCTTACACCTGTTTCTTATTTCAACTAGTTCCTTGCTGTTTTCTCTTCCTAGCTGAAATCCAAATACACATTTCTGTTATCATACTAGAAATGCTTAGTGGAAGACAAGAAAATTCATGTAGCTTGTTGAGCTGTCTAACAAAAGCAGTTTAAATTAATTTCTTCCAGTATAACTTGGACCGTCTGCACCATGAATTTGTCCTTAGGACGTAGGTTAACACCCCATTTTTTCCTACTGAGTTCTCAAATGTAAGCACAGATCGTAGAACTAAGAAAGTAATAAAAAGAGGAAGAAAATAAAAAAAAGGACATGTTACAAAAGAACTTTTTAGAAGAGTGTGGATGAAAGTTAACTGCTCACTTGTTCATGTTTTCTCCAGGTCACAGTGTATCAACCAGATGAAAGAATTAAAAGAGCAATGTGAAGAAAGCATAGATGAGCTTACAAAAAAGGGTAGTGATATACCACAAATCAAAGAAAACAAAGACTTCTCAGAAGATTCAAAAAGGAATAGCCAGGTATGGTTTGGGTAATTTCTTAAAAATCTTTTTCTTTGTAATTTCTAAGGGGTTTTTCACCTTTCTGCTATCTCCAACTAATATTAGCCCATCTCTGTAAGTTTTACACTGCTTTCTTTCACATTTGTTGAATGTTTCTGATCAATGGGAAATGGAGCAATTCTGAGGACAGAAGAGGCAGAGGTCCTGCAGGATACTCAAAATCACTGTGTCTCTGAGACAAGCAGAATTTGAGAGGTAATGCTGAGAGTGGTGTGGAGCCCATTAAAGAATATTTACACTGCCGAGATTTGGTTCACAACTCCTTTTACCTTGTTAAAGGACTTTTAGTTGCTTTGTGTGTTGAAGACGTGTTAAAAATGAGGATAAATTGTGAATCACATCAGAGTAGCAGCAAGCCTTGAATATGATATTGTAGTCCAAGGGTCTTTGAGGCCCATCAGCTATGAATTTTCACAGAAATCCTAACATCAGCCTTTTACTGTGGGAATGAGGGGAAGATCAAATGTGCTAGCTGTTTGCTTTTGGATATTTTGAGTCAAAGAACCACAAAAGGTGTTGCTATATGTGTCATGAGAAGGCTTACTAGGATGGGGCAGGCTTGCCACATAGGGTGGCTGTGTGCCAGCTGACTTTTCCTTCCTAGGGTACAGAGGGCAAGAGGAGATTCTGAGAAAAGGTAATTTCAGATCATCCTGTTGTGTTGGCATGTGAATTACTGGTGCTTCTTCAGTGAAGGAGGATTTGGTCAGGAATAGGACTTGATTGGTTAAGCTTGATACAGATGGCCCTGGAAACATGCAGTGAAGCTCCTGGGTGAGAAGGCAACTGATTTATTTCTATGTACTGAAGTAGCCCTTCTGTCAGGACTACAAGCCCAAGTTACAGAAGTCACATTTTTTACATGTGACTGCAATGGGACCCTTCCCCCCAACTCTCATTGCAAAGGCAGTGGGGATTTGGTGGTGTATGCCCTTTTCTCTTTGGCAAGGAAAAGGCTACTAGAAGAAGCAATTTGATGACTTAGAAGTGGAAAGGGTAAAGCAATGAGGATTGAAGCTGAGTTTTGCAAAAAGCTGGAAACTGGTGGGAGAAAATGGCTGAAACATCTGCCTAGAGACCCCTAGGTGTTCAGGTAATGGTTCCAGTCTGTGTCCAGTCCTTTATGTAAAACGGTGGGAGAGAGAACTGCTAAGTTTGTGACCTTTTATCCTCGGAACCTGCATTGTACGAAAGCTGCAAAATGACTGAAGCATTAGAGACAGGAAATGCCAGCCCATTATCCCTTAAAAAAAAAAAAAAAAAAAGTGAAAGCTCTTGTTTATCAATAGTTTTTATTACAGTGTCAAATAAGTAAATAAAAAGTAGTAATAGTAATTTTACAGTGAAAAGTAAATTAAAAGCCCATCATTTGAAGAAGATATATTTGTTTGTCACACCAATGTATCTTGTTTAATGTCAAGGTGTGAAATACTAACTATTTGGAAAGTTGATGTGGGGAAGACGATGAGGTGGTCAACTTAATTTCTGGTGTGGCTTTGCAGCTGATTTTCATTACAGTTACTTGCACCAGATGCTTTTTTGTTTGTTTTGCAGTTGTTTTGTTTTTTTTTTTTACCTTTTTGTTTGGAAGGAAAATCATCCCAAAAGGAACCTGAGGAGTTTGGCTGAAGCTCCTCTGCGGGACAATTTCAGTCTCCTGCAACAAGTCCCATAGCTGGAGGCAATCTTTACTCAAAGCAGGCAGTAGGTTAAGCAGGGCAGGTTACCCGTTTCCTTTTAATCTCTAGAGGGGATAGTCCCAGATGAGATAACCACTAATATAGCTACAGTCTAAATAAATTCTGTCTGCTTGTGTTCTCTAGCATCTGTGACCGTGTTTCTTACGTCAAGCTGTAACCTTCTCAGTTGTTTGTTTGCCCAAGGGTTGCAACTTTTTGCTTGTACAAAAGCTGTGTTATTTATCATTAGTGCAAGGGGACCCTGAGGAAATCTGTATACGTTTTTAGCTGGAATAATTCCTGTTTGTAAGATGTACATGCTTATGTAATGGGAAGGTCAGAGTTAAAATAAAACAGAGAAAGAAAATGGAGTGTTGGTTGGTTAATAAACAGCTTTTCTTACAGCTCTGTATTTTAAGGAATGATGTATACTTCTTGGCTGAGGAATACACAACATGTTCCAATTATTATCTTTTTATCCAACCACTTCAACTTAAAAAATTTTCAGCATACACCCTTTTAATTTATTTGACACCATCATTAAAAATTGCTGACCTAGAAATTTAAGATAATATAAGCTAAGGGCTTTTGCATATTTAATTAAGAGGTAATTTCTTGCTAGTAAGTGCAGGCTTAGTATTTTTACAGAAGAATTCATGCCCAGCATAAAGTGAAAAATAATCTTATGTTCAGTTTCTTATGATTTCCACTGTAGAGAGTGACCTCAAGAGGCTGAATTATTGATGAAACAGAATAATTTTTAAATACAGCATTTTTGTTTTCATGACTGAAGGAAGATGGAGTTCTTCTGAATATCCTTACTACAATAACCAAATATTCTGTGGTAATACTTGTTTCTCAAGCTTTCGCAAGAGTTAATGCTAGATTATTTGTTGTTGATGTTGGACTTCATGGTGTTAACCTGACAAGGTCTTTAGTTCTGCCTGCCTTTGACTCAGATTAAACATTTTCAAAACAGCCAAGTAATCATATCCTACAAATCCTCTACAACTTTGGCTTCTTGGTTATTAAACCATTTATTTCTGCAGACATTTCTCCAAAAGACTGCATGAACACTTGACAACCTAGTGTTTTATTGACCTGCTTAGAACAATGGGTAGCTACAGTCTTACCAACATCACAGCAGAAAACTTTGTTGACTATGACTTCCTATACCATAAGGTTTCCTATTCATATGTATAGTACCAGGTGTAAAAAGATTTATATCTCTAAATGTCTGTATGCTTGTTCTTTCTCTGTGTCTTTCAATTTTTATTTTTTTTTAAACAAAACAAAAAAAATGAGCAAAAAATCCCCATAGAACAAACAGTTCCATAATGGTCTGTTTTTTTGTGCCAAAGCTGGAATACACAGCACGGGCTCCAGGCACATTTCATGTTCAGTGTTTGTGTAAACTGAATTGACATAGCTTTCAGCCAATAAAATGCCAATATGAGTAAAAGTTGTACGTGGAATTTTAATTGCTAAATTGGAAGATCTTCAAGGTGGTGTAGATCTTAGCCATTAATCTTTAAGCAGATCAGATGCTGAGAACAGTCTAGTACCAGCATTTAATTCATTCTTAAGTGAGCTTCATCATGTTAAACAGATACTGTTGTCTAGTTGATTGATTTGTGTTTTTCTTATCTTAATCCTGCATTCAACATAGTTTCAGACCAGTTCTGTACAGGTTTGCTTAATTAAAGTCTTATTATGCCCAAACTCAGTTTACCTGTCCGTGAAGATTACTAACAGTAGTTAATGCCATCTGCTTTTTTTTTCTCCACCAACGCTGACATCGTAGCAGGGCAACAGTAGAGAAATGCGTGGTGTTACTGTTCTGTGACCCTCAGAGAATAACAGGTAGTGTTGTTTCTTGTGAAACACTAACCAAGAAAAGTAACTTTATTGTTAGCTGCCGTTACAATAAAGGTGTGTTAAATTCTCCCAATGTGTTGTGCTGTTATATAGAAGCATCACTGCATATTCAAGATTGTGTGGTACTTCCATCACCAATAAAAATTACAGTCCAAATATTTCCAAGTTTGTTAGGATTTTTCTTCCCCCACTAAATTCTTATCTAACTTCCACTTCCCTTTCCAAATCCAGGAGTAGTTACATAGACCAATGCTTATCTGTGTACATTCACTTTATAGGTCAATATTCAACTACCAGCCTTGAAGCAAACCGAGTTCAGGCAGACTGACTTGGAACAGCAGAAACCCAATGAAGATGTGCCTAAAGCAGTACCTACAGTAAAAAAGATAGACTTGCTGCAGGCTAAAGGTGAGATGGAAATCACTCTCTTACTAGCAACTGGTTAAGAATGTTTGTAATTTAATTGAATGCTTAAAAAAACCATTTTTGTACAAAAGATTAAGATGGAAAAAGTGACACCAGCAGACTGAACTTTATTCAAATTTCCAGCTGTGGAGAGGTATAATATCTATTCAAGCATTTTTATTACTAGCATTTCTACTGGTTTAGTTTTGTTGTAATTGACATGTTGCATGTAAATAAAAATACAAATATTTACAATTCTGGGATCACATTCCTCATCTAATACAGAGAAAATACCCTGCTTTTGGAAGCAATGATTTTCAAGCATGTTTAGTATTTGCTTTCTTAATAAGTTTGATACATCTAGCCTGCTACCCGACCCTACGGAATAGTTGCAAGTTAGGCTTTAACAAAACAGACATGCATGCTTGCCATGTGTTGTCAATGAGCAAAATGCAAGTAAAGGAAATGATACATAGGAGATCAGATTAGTTAACCTAATGGTTGCTCTTGGCACTAAACTCTCAGAAACTATTAATTTTAATGGATGTATCTTTGTGTGTCCGTCTTGCATAGTACTGTTTGTGATAGAAATTAAATTTCCTATTTAATTATTCCTACATGCTATCTTAAATTACAATCCTGGGAGCATGCAACTCTCATCTCAGAGAGCTAGCAACTGAAGACAACATCTATGTATAGTTTATTCAGGCAAATTTTATTGTGATTTTTTTCAGTAAAAATAGAGATACACAGGCAAAAAGATATGATAATGTCTGCTAAAAGTAATAGCCCTCCTGCACTTCCTCTTCATATTTAAAAATAAGAATAGCCTTGATTTACTTGCAAATATGCCCATGTGACTGCTTTGTCCTGAGCTACTTTTGAACACCAAATCAGTTTTATTATTAGTAATGAAATGTAACACACAGAAACCTGATGGTTATATAGCACACTACAATTTTTATTTAAACTGCTCTGTTTCACCTGCCCAATTTATTAACTGCACATACCAAAATTTTAAGTAGGTAGAAGCATGAATCTGTTGACAGTAAACAAAGTCTCATCCTTTAGCTGTTCCCAGTAGGAAAAACATGGGTTGTCTTGGAACTGATGTGGTTGGAAGATACTTTTTCAGAGAAAAAACAAGAATTGAATGAGAAAGATAAAGCAGTATTTATTAAAGGTTTTTAACTTGTGCCACCACTGAAAGGCATTAAGTTTTTTCCTCAGAATCATTTTTATTGCTTACAGAAAGAATAAGCGGCCTAGCTGACAGCAGAAGACAGGAGCCTAAGGCAGAAGAGGAGAAGCTTTCTAGTCAACTGAAAAACCCACAGGATTCACTCAAGGCTGCTGCAGGTCATAAGGAGATGCTGCCTGAGTCAGAGAAGGAGCTGACTCCATCTGAAGATGAAAAACATGTAGCTGGGCAAGATGCATTACAGCTGGCAGCAGAGCAGGCTGCTAGTGAGGAAATCGAGAGGGAGCAGCTCCTAAATTATGATGCTAAGCAGGATGACTCACCCACTGGAAAGGCTGGTAGGTAGCATGTCACATATTGTTAAGAACACTAAAAGAAATGAAAGTGTGGAATAGGGCACAATTTCTGCAACAGTGGTGGCAGCTGGCTAGACTTAGTATAAGGTTTCATAAAGGTTAGTGTGAGATGTAAAAGGTTAGTCGGTCCCCAGCAGTCTTCTACAGTCCATGGGTAAAGACAGAGGCTTCTGTTTGTGCAACATGGAGCTACCAGGCTGGGTTGTTCTGCATCACCGTAGCAGTCTTCCTGTCTCTTTCCCCATTGGCTGTACAAAGCATTTGGGGAAATCAGCCCTGAAGCTTTTAGGTATTGAGGCTCTATAAGAATATGATGCATTTGAAAAGGATGAGACGTTAACCATCCAAAGCATTGATGAGTAGAATGATACTAAGTATTGATGTTTTGCCGATAGTCCTTTTACAGTGTCCATGTGTAAATGCTAGCTATCCCTATTTCAAAATAAGCTAGCATAAATAAAACTCGACCTAAGACTTAATGTATCTAAAGTTTATTATTGTGAGTCTGCAAAATTGCAGATCAGATATTGCAAAGGTGCCAGTTTCTGGCATCTACCACACATGACCCTGAACCATGTGCCTCCACAGCACCGAGCAGCAGAGTATTGATGTGCCCAAACCTGACCAGAATCTAGACATCCTTCCATCTATCTTGAGGAACTTGGTCTCAGGTGGACCCAGTAGCCCAGAGTAATCAAGAGGAAGCCTTATGGCAGTCAGAGCAGGAATTGACGCCCACAAAAAATGCTGTTTATGCTTTTCTAGTAAATGCATTCATAGAATCATGAGTAATGATGTTAACACTGTTGATAACTTGGCAGGGATAAATAATCTCATCTGCATTGCTAAAGTAGTATTTTTCCAACTGCTCCAAAAAGATGCTGGCCAGAGCAAGCTGTCCCCCCAAAAGATGTGAATACAAGTTACCTAAACTGCTTCCATTTCAATGGAAATAAATAGCAGAAAGATTAGGTAAAAAAAAATCATCCAACCATTAGTGCAAGAAAAAGCTCTGCCATGTAGCCAGTGAAAAGCCAGGGTTTTCAGCATTGCCTTCAGGCTTTACTCTTCCTTAGGCTGTCCTTTAATGTATTCTGAAATTGTTTAATGCTTTTCCTTTCTGTCTGTCTGAGCGCTGGCTGAACCAAAGATTCTGTCTCTTATGTAGTTCTTTAGATAAGATTTACAGCAAAAGCTGCTCTGAAATTTAACACTCCAAAAGGAGAAATAATATGAAAACCTACACTAAACAGCAATTCATTCAGCAGCCAAGTAAATTCTGTGGAAGATTGCTACAGTAACTGTTTCTTGTGCAGATGACCTTATGGTATAGCATAAAACTAATTAATTTTAACGCTTTTGCAGACAAACAGGAACATGAAGCACTGAACCAGGACAGGGATGTTGCTTACAATTTAGATGAGAATGAAGCTGAATCAGAAATGGACAAGGAAGCAGCACTTGCAGGGATTGAAAATGGTAAAAAAGAAAAAAAAATTAAGATGATATTTTGAATGGTATCCTGTAGCAGATATAGCTAGCTAATTTGTTTGTTCTTTGAGCTTTCCCTCATGTTGACAGAGCGACCTATTTTACATATAACATCACTGAAGCTATTGTTTAACATGTGGTGGGGAGGGACAGTATCTGTAGCTTTTACTGTACTATAAAGTACTTAACAGTCCTTTCAGAATTTCTCCTGCTGTGTTCTAGATTGTTTTCTAGATGAAGAACTATCACTTCTGCCTCTTAAAGAGATTTCTGTACCTTTTTTCCTAATTAGTTCAAAACCCTGAAGATATGAAGAACCACTTATCTGTGCATGATGAACGACAGAGATTGTGAGCAAAGGAGGTTCATCATGCGACCTAGTCACCTCTTCATATAAATGCAGCAACGATGACAGCAAAGTGATCTGAGAATGTTTTGATTATCTTCTCAAGTCTTCAATAAGGGCCCAAATGAAGTAGTATTTTCTTGTGAAGTTTTAGTACTGTTTCAGTGGTGAAAAAAAATCATCTTAAATCTCTGGAGGCTTGTTTTAAAACATCTTGACCTCTGCAATGACTCTTTCCTTCCTACCACTTCCAGTATTGAAATTAACTAGCAATAAGTGTAGTAACTTTGCAGTTAGCCAACTTGTACAGTCATACTGCAGTAACAATATTTGCAGATTGGTATAGATGAAAAAGAGTCCTCTGCCAAGGATGACTCACTCCCCTGAGCAATGCAGTAGAGAAATCCCCAGCCTAGTTCTACGAGGAGCTTAAGACAAGCTGACTTAACCTTGACAAAACATGGGAAGGATGAAAAATGGCCCATGGTGCCTATTCTGCCACCTTTTTACTGCAATGTAGATAGACTCAGAAAGTGTGATTGTAGTCGTCAGATATTACACAGTACGATATACTTTCCTGGGCCTTCTAAATGAAATTGCTAGCTTACACTGTCTGTAACCAGGCTGAAACACTATCCTGGTTGTGTTCTCAGTGTTTAGGTTAAAAAAAAAAAGGATTCTGACAATAGTGTCTTCTCATTAAGAGATTAGTCAGGAAGATTTTTCTGAAAGCTTTGTTGGACCCCTGTTCACAAGATCAGTACTATGGTATGGTTCAGTTACCACTAACTTGCACAAGTTTAAAGTGTAAAAATTCAAACTCCTGAACTTTTTGTAACAAAGCCATCTGAATAGCTGTGCTAGGACTGCCCTTTACTCCACCCAGCCACTATCTTCTGCTAAAAAGTAGAAAGGCAAATGCTTGCCTTGTAGAACAGCAATCATCTCAGCTGTTCAAAGTGACTAATCTGCTCTGCCAGACTTTTGAAGAAGGTAGACCTGACTGCATTTACCACACATCTCAGTGGCTCCCACAGGTGAAGCTGTAGTTGGTGTGAAGTCCTAAGTTAAGCACAAGGTATAATGTTGTTAATGTTCTGTAGTCTTTGTCTTTTCTGTAACTTGTTGAATGTAAACTAGAAACTAGTTTACTTGTGATAACTTAGAAATACCCTCTGCTACCACTAAGGCACCCTTAACTGCAGTCCAGCCTGCATTGTGTCTAGTAAAAAGTTCTGAAGATTGTGTCTGTTCTCAAGACCAACACCTGTGTCAGGAGCGATCTTTGCAAGTATGAACCAACCTCTGTTGAGGCAGCATGGGAGCAGACAGACATGACTGACTTCCCAACCAGCAATTCCATTAAAGAAAATAACAAATTTGTCTTGACTTTCTCTTAATGCACTTCATTTTGTAACTACTTCTGTGGTGTGTCATTCCTCAGTCTACTAGTTTACAGCTCCTGTACCTGCAGATGTCTAAATATGCAAGCGGAAGGTTGGTTCTTTTGTGTATGAGTGTTAGTTATCAGAGTGAAAGGGAGAGCTCAAGTTAAATGGTGCCTCTTAAGCCTAAATACATAAACAGTTCATTGATAGACTTGCCATGTGTGACTTGAATTCTTCTAAGAAAAGCACTAACTTCCATTACTGAATTCTTGGTTACTCATTTTTTTTCACCACTTAAGTCAGACTTAACTGGTCCGAGCTAATACAGTCAATATAGCAGGGAAAACAAATGCCTGTAAGCAGGAGAGAAAAGGAAGTATAAGCATCTCTTCTAACTGACAAGCATTGGGCAACTTGGGCTATTAAGGTGGGTGGGGTTTTTTTTTCAAATAATGGCATATTTTAAGATCAAAACGTTTACCCATATTCTTAGTAGAAGGGGCATTTTCTTAGGACTTAATCTGTAGAGAATTATATAGCTGAGATGAAGTTAATCACAAGTTTAATAGTGATTGTTAAAGAGCATATATTCTAACAGTATAAAATGTACAGTGAAACACTGTATTCAAGTTGAATGAATGGCTTTAACTTGATACTGGTTAAATCCCAAACAAACAAACAAAATCCATAAGGTAATTAGTATATTGCCATAGAATTCTTTTAAAAATGAATTGTTTTGGCTGTATTTCTGTACACTGCCCAAACCTGACTGGGCTTCTTGCTAATCAGCTAGATGTTGTCCTCTCCATAAACAAGACTACCTTTGTACAAAGGACACTTGTTACACCTCTGACAGTAGTGGGTCTGAAAACCTGCATAAGAGCAATGTTCAAAACCATGAATGAATGCAGTCTTACTCTCAACAGCTTCAAGTGCTACAGGAATGTAACTAGGGTAGTAGATTGCTAGTAGACAAGGGGCCTGTATGTCTACTATACAGAATTAGAATTTTAAAATTAAAGGACTTTTAGTTGAACAAAACAAGAGATTAATTTGGAACTGTGGTTTACATAGTGTTGTCTTTCTCTAAAATTTTTAGTTGTGCAAGACAGGGAAAGCTTCTTTGCTGTAATCATCTTGGAGTTAAATTAACACTTGTCGTTGATGTTTTTTTAAAAACTAAGCCTGATCATATTTTAAAATAAAAATAATCTTCTCTACTCTGTATTCACCTTATTCTCTATACTTCATCCACTTTTAATGTTCATGAAAATGGGAAAGATGATCATTCCTGTTTTCTTAGTTCTATAAGTGACGCAGAACTTGGTTTCTCTTTTACTTGCTGCTTCCTTTGGAGAAATACCAAAGGCTGTCCTTGAGCTGCTGTCATGTAGTTCAAGATTTTTAAGACAGGAAAGATTTTTGTGATTGTTTACAAGGCGGCAGCAAAAGCCAGATGAATTCTCAGTGCCTTACACTAGAACCAGTTTGCCATGTTCACGACTACTTTTTAGTTTCCAGGATTTTCATTCCTTTGGCAACAATATAGAAGCATTCAAGCGTATTAGTCATGATGATAAGCAAACATATAAAATGGTATGCAACCTCCTTGGCAAAGAAATCAGGAAAAGCATGTATTCAGGGCAGTAATTCTGCTTCTTTCAAGAAGCTGCAAATTGCTGGCAGACAAATGGGTGTTCCACTTCAGAGTTCCTTCACTGTTTTCCAGCTCTAGCTCAGCAGCACTGCTGCTTAGGTGATGGAGTTGAAGTGGTATTATTCCACAGTACAACCACATGTTAGGAGAAACACAACTGTCTTGCATGGTCAAGAAAGAGTTACAAGCTTATCGCTATGGAGGAAGCCATTTTGCACCAAAATGAAGAATTGTCCTGTCCAACACAGGCAAACCTGGAGGATTTGCTTTTATGGCCCAGGTTAAGACTTGGCAATATGGTTTATCAAAGAGCAAGTCAGCTTTTTAAATGTTTTTTGTTTTTCCGATCTTGTAGCGGAAGGTTGCTCAACACATCAGCTAACCTATTATTTCACATCTGGAAGCACAAGAGGAAGACCTGTTCCAGGAAGAAAAAGGTAGGTTTGGAGCTCCTCCTGCCTGGGATTTCTACCTGCATCAACCATTAAAGAAGGCAGTAGAACCCAGCAGCAGCATTGCAGTCAAAACAAGAGAATAAAAGTCATGCAAGAGTTGACTCAGCAATGGAACAAATTAACAATCCCTCCTTTGCAATAGCAAAGTAACAACAGGATTGAAATAAAGTTGCAGAGTGGTTAACATACACCCCTACTATCTTATGTTCCTGTGTTGCTAGTGCCTATTACAGTATCAGCTATGCAGATTCTCCAGTACCATGAAGAATAAAGACAAAGAAAGAAACTGCAACTAGAAGTAACTTCATTTCTCACTGTCTTCAAGGACTTCTACATTTAAGACAAAATACCTCCTAGATAATTGACTTCAGTAAAACAAATATTGCTGAATGCAGTGCAGTAGGAGCTAAATGACTAGTTTTCATCTGTTCTTAATTTCTATAAAGATTGGTTTAGCTTGCAGGACTGGGGAAGAAAAGAACCCAGTCTTTCTACTTGCAAAGTGAGCAAATTTGATGCAATTTAGGTAAAAATATGGAAACTTGGAGTCTTTCCAAGTGGCTTTGTCCAAAGCAGAATTTCAGTAGCTCAGCTGTGCCTATCAGACATAAGGCTCTACTGCATTGTTCAGTCCCAAATGTTACTAAATCCCTAAACCACCATTTTCTGTCAGAGCTCATTTATAAAAATGATTTATGATTAAATCTTTAATAAAATCAACCAAGGTACAACATTCTTCAACAATACAGTTGATTAAAATCAGCTTCACCCATAAAGCTTTATACAAACCACTTTAAAACAGCAGTTGTCATTCAGATTACGTAAAGAAGGCAGACTATATATTCCATGTAACAGTACTTTTATCCTAGAGATCCCTCTCAGTCTGGGTACAGCACTAGATAATCCATCCTACAACTGGTATCTGATACACAGATTATGCTTCAGGTATCCTAACAATAATCTGTCTTTCAAACAAGCTTCACAACTGGAAAATATTTATGAGGGGAGAAGTCAAATTCTGGAGGGACCTAGAAAGAAAATATTTAAAACATTACACAGCAGTACTACTGAATTTAATATTCAAAATGACGGATACCCTGCAGAGAGAAGAAAAACTTTTAAACAGCAAAAGATTGAAAAAAGAATAATCCTAGCTATTTAAATTAGTATCTGAAAAATATTCCAACCCAGTTCTGGATATGCCAATCATTCTCCAGTAGTGATGGGCACAGAGCTGTAGGGTGCTGGTGTGCCTCTTCAGCGTGCTCCTTCATTCTTCTGTGCTTAGCTTCTGGCAGGAAGTCTGAAGGCCCTGTCCTCCCTCTGAGCCATGTGGCAGCCGCTAATCCTGACAGCCAGCACTCTCCCAACTGTTCACACAAGCTACTGATACACTGCTACCAATTACTTCTTCTTGCTCTTGAAGAATACCCATATTTGTACATGTCATCCCACATGCACTTCCCAATTTTTTTTCCAAAACATTTAGAAACGAGAGTTTTCCATATTTAAGTAACTACAACAAACTATTTCCAAGGGAAAAATGGATTAAGTTACTTTCCCAGTTCTTTTAAAAGTTAGTGTAACTATGGCCTGAATCTGCTCATTCAGCTGCAAGAGATCTGTGGTAGCACTGTGTGTAAGACTACATTTCACATCCAATTCAGTGGGCATCTTCTTACCTTAGAGTCCTTTTTGTGGCCTCCTGCCAGCAGCTTCATGACCACAATATTGGGTTTAGCAACTTTTAGAATTCGATTGACCTGAACACAAAACAGCAAGAAGTTTTCAAGTGAAAGCATATAACCTCAAAATTATTCCAAAGATAATACTCAAATTCTCGACATACAAAACAGCAGTCCTCTTACAGTATCAACTGAACAGAGATCAAGGTGTTTTGGATTTGCTTTGAAGTGTAACAGCTGGATTAATGAAATTTAATGAAGGGGGCATTTATTTTAATAGTCACTTTTTTTATTCAACAGACCATAGAAACCACTGCTCTCCATGCTTATGTTCAAAAATTGTTAAACTATGGCAAGTTCAGAAGCAGTCATCCAAATAAAGGTTTAGACAGACTCTAGGCATCTACCCTCCACACTGTGACGCGATGAGAAGGGGAAACTCAAGTACCAAACTGGTGGTTTTTTCTATGGAAGTGCTCTGGGCACACTCAACCTACCTCTACCTCAGTTAGCCTCAATCAGATAGCTCATGCGTGAATACCACCAGGATCCAGAGAACAGGCAGGGATTCCTAAATTCTCAAGAGAACCTAATCCCGTAACTGTTCTTAACCTGCTCAGATGCAACAGAATAAGCATCCTCCTTCCCCCAAAATACAGTCACAGACACTTAGTTTTTAGGCTATGGACAAAGAGGGAGAAATTCCTACCTGTGTTTACAGCCCAGTGCTGAGAAAACCGCTCCAGGAAACAAGTACTAGACTCAATCCTCTTTTCAGCCTGATGACATTGAAACCTATTTTTCCCGCCTTTCAGGAGTACATGTGAATTACCAGATTCCAGGTAAGTGAGGCAGGCATGCATCACCTTGTTAAAACTGATATGCTTTTAGAACAGGGCCAGAAGGCAACATGCAAGAAGGAACTAAACTGCTATCTAGCATCTAAGATAGTCATCAGGGAGAGGCTTTGGAACAGCAAGCACAACCCTGATTAATGTTATCTAACATATTAAAACAGACCACTGAGTAAGGTGCCACCACCCTCCTCTGATTAAGGAGTGGACAAAGTACTCAGCTTTGCTCAGCATTTTGACAAAGTACACTTTGGATCTCAAGCAGATCCAGCTGAAAACAAATACTTATTCTATTATGAGCAAATACTCCTTTTTCCAGTGTTTCAGTCTTACCTCATAGTCTGGATTAGGAATATTCTCAAGAATCATTTTAGCTTGCTGGAAGTGTTTGCTAGCTGCCATGTAGAGATCAGATGACTGAGGAGGTGGGCTGTACTTATTTAAATCAGACATTTCCTAGCGTGTTACAGAAATATAAAAATATACATTAAAATCAGTTGCCAACAAATTGTATATTTTTATCACCTTAAATGAAAACAAATTAGTATATTAAAGAAAAAAGTTATGTTGACTAAATAATATTTTATGAATATATACTGAAGATGAAAACATCTATTTAAAATGGCAAACACCAAGCAGCAATACAGTGCTTAACAATTATTTTAGAGTGCTGCAGAACGTGATGAACTTCTCATACTTTTTAGAAAACAATCCCTCTCCTGAATAAATTAGCATTCATTTGCTTTAATAGAGCCATGCAGCAGGGTGTGAAAATACAGGAAAAATAGGAGAGAAAAAAGTATGTGATATTGTTTACTCAAATCAAGTTTACAGCAAGTGAGATACTGACACTGTTCAAAACTTCATTTTACATAATTTTGATACTTCCAATTTTATTTTTTTTGTTCCCATTAGGGATAAAAATCTTCAATTGACAAGGAAGAAGCCATGATAGCCCTAATCTCCACTACAACTGTTCATAACACTAAAGTAGTAAGAGTGGGTGGCATACAAAATAGTACAGTTTGAGTTCAGACAGACCTTTAGAATCTTGAAGCCTGGCCACCAAAAATCTAAGTTCAACAAGAAATGCCCAAACTTCTGCACCTGAGGCAGAATAACCCCACAAATCAGTAGAGGCTGATAACCGGCTGGATGAGTAGCAGGGTTACTGTGAATACCAAGTTGAATACAAGCCAAGAAGGTGCTCTTAGTACAAATAAGACAAGCCTCATACGGGACTACACAAGCAGGAGTATGGCCAGCAGATCAAGTAAGGTTATCATCCTACATTCATTATTTGTGCTGTAACATCTTAAATATTGTGTCCAGTGTTGGATCCACTGAGTTCAAGAAAGATGTGGAGATGTGGAGATGGCTGGGGGCCTAGAGCACGTGACCCGCAAGGAGAGGTCAATGGACCTGGACTTCTTCAGTTAGACAAGAAGCATGCTAATGAGTAACCTTAATAGCAGCCTACAACTACCTGAAAGGCAGCTACAAAGTTGTCAGAAGACAATACTCCTTGTTAATGGCAGACAATATAACATGAGGGGAGAGACCACAAACTGGGGCTTGGGTAGTTCAGACCCGACATTAGGAAAGAAGGTGAATAGTGTAGCCCTCAAGCAGGTTATCCAAAGACTAACGGACCAGAAAAAGTAGTTGGATCAGGTTAACTAATCTTTGCCCTTCTGATTTTTTCAGGCTTGGCTAGACAAAGACACAGCTGATGTGATCTATAATGGATCTATAATGATCTACTACTTTAAGGAGAAGACTGGACAAGACAAGCCCCTGCTGGTCCCTTCCAACCAACACTTCTGTGATTTAACACTCAAAATTACTTTTGTTTCATTTTCCTGTTTGCTTGCTGCAGTGATATGTAAACCACAGACAAAAAGTCTGTCAATAGACTCTCAAGAGATTTTATTTACATGCAAACCAACACAAGTATCTCAAACTGCCACATCAGACCTATTTTTAAACATCTAAGGGTCTAATTTTAGTAAGAAGCCAAAGCAATATATTTTCCTTGCACACAACTAAAGCTAGAACTCCTTGCCATTTTGACTCATGCTTCAGTATTAACTTTGAGATGTCAAAGGGTCTTCTTACAATGACAACAATGTCTAAAGCAGGTGAGCAAACTACCTTTATAAATGCACGTGACACCGTGTTTTAAGATTACTCACTTTAAACTGCAAGTAGTGCACTGGGGGTGGTGTGATAACACTGTTGAATGGAGCAAACCTGTGCTCATATCGAACTTGTTCACTATCCAGTTCAAACTTAGGTTTTCTTACTTTGCCATCCATGTCAAATGCGATCATTGTCTAAAAAGGAAAGGATAAATATAGTGAAAAGCATTAGCTTTATGTCAGATTTTGCTGTGAGCAAGATGAAAGTTATGATTTAGCTATAACAGGAAGGATAGAAAAATAGTAGAGAATTTACCATATCACTTTATAAACTTGAACTTAATTTCCAGGCACACTAAAAACAAAGGCGGCATGCAATGTATGCTTGATTCCTATTACAAAAAAATTGAGCCATTGTTCAGCAAGCACAAATAAATTACCTTGTACATCCCAGCACACATATTTTGGTATGCTTGACTCATGGTGATCTCTCTGCTGAGAGGGCGAACTGCAAATTTCACATAAAAATATTTTTTTTTACTCAACATACGTACACATTTTAATTCCAGATCAAAACAGTTCTTTCAAGTTTTCAGAAAGTGACACAATTCTCAATTATATTTTAAAATAATGGAAGAAAACTGAAGCACAAAAAGCATGGTCATGCATTTCTGCTCACCTGGCTCCTGATTACACAAAGTATCTCAAGACATAGTTAACAGTCACATGAACATCATACTGCCATCAATGAAATAAACTGGTCCAGACAGTCAATGGTATTAACATGTCACTATACAACACTAAACAATAGTCTAGAATTTAAAGCTTGTAGTTGAGAGGCCTGTTTGCTTAGTTAATGGATTTTTTTAAACTTTTAAGACTAAAAGGTTAAAGTATTTTTATCCTAGTGAGAAAGATTTTTGTCCTGCTAATACTCCTTTAAGCTGCTCTCTAGCTTCCAGTGTTTAACTAGTGCCAAATTATCCCACACTTGGCAACTTCTTAAAAAGTAAAAAATACAGTAGTAATTTTCTGAATTTCTAGACACAAAGGAATTTAGTTCATATGACCTTGATCTAATTGCTTGTTCCCATTGAAAAGAAGACAAAGATAAACACAGCAAAAAGAAGGAATAGCAAAGAACAAAAGTGAGCTTCTGCATGGTGCTTATTTGCAATGTTAATACTAAGATAACTCCAACATACTACAATCTTAGTAGCCACTTAGGCATGGCAAATATGTATCAGATGCTCTTTAGACACCAGTTTTGGATGCCTTTTTGGTAGGAGGCTTACAGTCCTGACCACAGTGCCAGACCTCCCATATAGGAAGGGAAATTCTCATTTTCTCTCATGCATATACACCAGAGAAAGCAAGAGTTTCTAAAGGGGCTTTTGCACAACAGTACTACCACTGAATTGAAATGGCCCAACTCACCATTGTAAAATTAAGAAACATGCTTGAACACCTTCTGAAGCCAAAGAAAAATTGCACAAATACACTGAAAGTTTAGTCTTTGACTCCACCTACAGTCACAAAACCCCAAATTCTGCAGGAATTATAGACTGCAGAAAAGTAGTATTTTTCATATTTTTAATTACATCTCACAGGATCCAACACATAACACAACTGGTGAAGCTGTGAATATAAATGAGTTTGGGTTTTTTATAAAGACCTGTTTAAAATTAAGTAAATAAATAAATGGGAAATTCTTACACAGCAACTGACTTTTTAAAAAACTTCAGGATGTTTTTCCTGCCCACATCAGTGTTGACCCTATAAATTTTGAATTTTAATTCTACATGGCTGCATGAAGGAGAAAAAAAAAAAGTCTGAGTTACAGTCTACACCTAGATACCTTTTTTCTTTTTCTTTGTCTTCTTACTACTACGGCCTTTCTGTTGTTCTTCCATTATTCTTTCCTCTGCCATTTGAGAGCTGTCAGCGCGGCTCAGTGTTGACATCAACCAGGCATAGAGGAACTCTGATAGGTACCTACAGTAAAAACAGTACGTAGCTGTTACATACTGCAGTGCAAAATGTATTCGTAATGCACACACCTTCACTGAATGCCAAGTTGTTTACTCAAAGAACTAATAGTAAAGGACAACTTTTAGGGCAACTAAAACTCTTTGTTATGCATGGCTGAAATCAACAGATTAATCTGTGCTGGTTTGTTTAAAGAGACTACAGATTCAACCATAGACAGCTCAAGGAATGCAAATTTCTTATACGTTTACTAAGCGAAGTCTAACCTTCTTATTATTTCAAAACCCATATAAGATCAAATTTTTCTAGAATTTTTCCCCCAGCAAATGAAGCATTTTTTAAAAAGATACCTTTTTTAATTTTTTTAGGAGTTACTGTTTTGAGAAACAAGGTTATTACTGATTTTTTTCAAGCATTAAAAAGCCAAGCCCACAGGAACATGAGATCCACAGGCAATTTTTTAAGATTTAAAAGAAATCTTTAAGAATTATTTAAGAGTGATTTCTTAGGAAGTGGGTCCAATAAATCTCTTGACTGACCTCAAATCAAAAGGAAGAGGGGATAAAAGAGAATAGAAATTACAGATCTGGAGCACATGAAGAAGAAATAATACTTCGTAAGAAGTCATAATTCAGAAGGAAAAGTACTGAGAAAAAATTATGAGTTTCATTTGCACATTTCCCCTCTAGAAATTTCCTCTTTTTTTTGTTCTTCACTTACAGTAAGGAGATAAAGCAGCTGACATACCAGTTCCAATTAAGAGTGATTTTATTAAAATGGTGAGAGGAAATACAGGTGGGTAAAAAATACTGTCTTACAGGTATTACTAGGTATTACTTATTGAGGTATTACTTAAAGAATACTGCCATCTTCAGGTAACTATCTGGAGTATTAATTTTTCTCAATGCTTAATCCACTAACAGCATAGAAATATAATGAGATGCATTGAAGTTCAAGTCGTTTGAACTGGTCTAATCTCTCAGAAAGAAGGCTTACAGCTTACCTAATAAGAATTCATCGGTAGCTTTACAGAAGAAAAAACACCATCCAAACCCAAAACACCTAAGTACAAAAGCACTTTAACATAGGAAGGTTCAACATCAAATTTTTAATGCTGAATCAAAAATGAACCATCTAAAATCATTTACCTTTTGGAGCAAGCCATCAGTTATGAAAAATAATTAATGTGAACAGAAGGAGAAAAATAAAAAGTATTTTGACTCCATATATTGCAATCATTTTCACTAAGCAGATGTCTCTTCAAATATGCTCACAGAATAAGATGTTATTTTTACCTAGTCAACTTTCAGATTACCATCACAACTTGAAACTTCGCAGATCTTTTTAAAAATACTAAAGATCAACAAGACAGAAAAGAATAAAGGAAATTGCTTTCCTCTTGCATTCTCTTGTCTGCCAAAATTGGCATATTTTCCATTCATTATCATTAGAAGACACTGTTTTAAAAAGCTAGAGACCGAATTACTATTTCAGGAAAAAAAAAAAAAAAAAAGTACACTATTCAGTAAGTCTAGAAAAGAGACCAACAGATTTTTTTTTCTCCACTTGTGATTTTATGAATAGGTAAACTAGATACCGTGTTGAGCATGCTTGAGATTAAAAAATCATAGTTGAAGTCCCTCCTTTAAATATTTGCAATTATAGCTCTGTGGGAGCTGTCAGTAACGCATCCTCTTACCAATATATGTAGTAATATTCATGCATACTGTAAAGTTCCAACTCAAAGCCACTCAGAAGATACTGTATCATAATACGAAGGTTATGATATAGGACCCAGGTGCCCAAGCAAGCCAGATGTTGCCTTTGTGGTTCCTGCTTCAGTAACATACTATGAAGTGCTGCATCTACTTTCTCTGCCTGTTGAAAAACAGAGAAAAGTAACAGGGGAGGAAGAACATTTGACTGAAACAGCATCCAACTTCTGCCAGAAATAAAATCTTAACAGAATTGGGTCAGTAAAGTCATGCTCCAGATTAAAAGACAGAAATATGTTTTTACAGATTTTGGCACCTCTGTAGTCTAAAATTGTCAGAAAACTGGAAACTTACTCACATAACTGTAAGTAAATTCTGCTGCACAGAAGAAAAAAAAATATTCTATACAGTAACACAGCAAGAACATTACATTTTTTTAAATTCAAAATTTTAAGAAGTATTTGTATATACATTTTTAGCAGTCACGTGAGCACTGAAACTCAGAACCAATTACAAGCTGTTACACATTTTACTATATTGGCAATAATTACTTTTTCTTTTTTTTTAAAAAAAAACTAGCTGCATTGAAAAGTTAAATTTATGAGCTTAACATGCAAGAAACACACTGTGGCCCACCAGAGAAACTAAAATATTGCTGAGACCAATTCAGTGTTAAAAAGTAATTGTATGAAAGACATGAAGTCTCCCACAGTTGGAATATTATCAGTAGTCCTGAACAAATCAATCCATATAATCTGTTACAAAGTGAAAAATCAGTCTGTGTCAGCTGCAGTACTGCAACAAAGTCTCAACAAAACCATCCTGAGAGAAGCTAGAGCACACAAAATCTCCCCCTCAAGTCCAAGTTCCTCGACTGCTCTCCTTAGCCCACATCCTGGAAAATATTACTTCCTGCCTCTCACTGCTGAAGATACACATTTCCAGGAAGTGAAAGTATACCTTGACCTATCATCTTTCACTCCCCATTCTTGAGAAACGGTCAAAATCAGTTGAAGCACATATTTTTAAGAGTTATTATTTAATTCATGAGTATTTTTTAAAACCTTTATAAAATTTTGCTGTTTACATGTTACATAGCTGTAAGACCGAATTGTCAAAGGTGTCTTGTAAACATGGCTCATCTATCTCTCCCTGGTTGCACCTTGCAGACTGACAGTTACAAGCAGGATAGAGACTACAAGCAGTGGAATTACCATTAAATTCTAGATATCACAGCATGTTTCCCTGAAGTCTACTTATTGGGCAAAGTTAATCTTAAAAAAATGTAGTAACTTTTTGTTCAACAGATGTAACAGAAGTCTTTGGATATATCCCACAGACTTTCTGGGCTGCATTTTAGGAATCCTTGTCCTAAAGATTTTAGGACAAACAGAAAGGTTGCTTCATTCATCTAGAATCTAATACCACATGCTCAACTCTGGTAGGAATGTACCTGGAAAGAAAAGTTTGCTGGTCTGCTGCCTAGGACATTACCTCATCCTGGAGGGTGGCAAATTCCTCAAGAATGTGACCTAGTTTATCTCTCTGACGAGCTCTATTGTGTCCATGGATTTGAATCAGACTACAGAATGGCTGAAAGAAACAAAGTGTAGTTTTAAATTTTCAATGTAACTTTGAAACCACAGGAGAAGTACTATGATGTCTAGGCACCCCTTTTATACATCTATATCAGGAGGTGGGTTCCTTAAGGCTCCCTACAGAGTGCAAGCTAGCAGGCAAGCAAGCTCTCTGGACTGATGCAAGAGCCCTTTTCTCTGTAGACAAGTCAACATGAGATTGAGCGAGCATCCTTTAGGAATCTGATCAGAACAGAATGCTTGGGCTAAGAGAGATATTTCTTATGCCTAAATCCATGTGCCCAGGTGGCCAATAGCATCCTGGCCTGTATCAGAAATAGTGTGGCCAGCAGGACTAGGGAAGTGATTGTCCCCCTGTACTCAGCACTGGTGAGGCTGCACCTCGAGTCCTGTGTTCAGTTTTGGGCCCCTCACTACAGGAAAGACATTGAGGTGCTGGAGCGTGTCCAGAGAAGGGCAACGAAAGCTGGTGCAGGGTCTAGAACCAGTCTTATGAGGAGTGGCTGAGGGAACTGGGGTTGTTTAGTCTGGAGAAGAGGAGGCTGAAGGGAGACCTCATTGCTCTCTACAACTGCCTGAAAGGAGGTTGTAGTGAGGTGAGTGCTGGTCTCTTCTCCCAAGTAACAAGTGACAGGACAAAAGGAAATGGCCTCAAGTTGTGCCAGGAGAGGTTTAGACTGGATGTTAGGAAAACTTTCTTCACTGAAAGGGTTGTCAGGCACTGGAATAGGCTGCCAGGGAAGTGGTCACCATCCCTGAAGGTATTTAAAAGATGTGAGATGTGGCTCTTAGGAACATGGTTTAGTGGTGGGCTTAGCAGTGCTAGGTTAATGGTTGGACTCGATGATCTTCAGGTCTTTTCCAACCAAAATGATTCTATGGTTCTATGATTTTCTTAGATTTTCATTGTGCTGCATTCAAAACCTGAATCTTTTAAAACAATTTTTAACATTTTTAAACTGGAGAGAATGTAAAAATAATTTTGTTTATAGTGCTATGCATTTGCTTGGTGACATGAAACTACCCTATAAAGGGGTAGTAGGTGCAGATTTCTAATTAAGTTAAGTGTTTGTGAAAAATATGGAAGCATAATACAGGAAACAAACAGCAGTAATTCTACTGGCTTTTTAAAAAGTGTTTACCATTTTAAGATGGCCAACTTCTGCAGTTTTGCTTTCACATTAGGTGTCTAAAAAAACCTGGTCTCATTTTCAAACATAAGCAAATCTTGAAAGAGCTCATATACACATAAACATACTGTAATTGGAATGAACACTTACCCGAACGCAATGTGTGACAAAGGAATCAATGTAGTCCTTCGCCTGGTGATTATTATAAAGACAACACCTAAAAGGCAAATATCCACCTACATACACGTTTATAAACATGACCAGTCTATGTAGCACAAAATTAAAAAAAAAACCAAAAAAAAAAAACAACCCGAAAGCAGCAACAGCGACTGACTTCTTCATACATAAGCACTAATAAGTACAAAATGTGTATGTTCTTTACATGTCTGTCCTTGCTTTTGTAAGCAGAAATATTTTTTCATCAGACATGTAACCACATACAAGTAAACTCGAGATCCACTTACTTTGGAGAAAGTACTGGAGGACTGACAAAAGACCTTAAAGCATCTTTTACCATGTCTTGCATGAGGTGAGTGCCAAACACCTTCTTGTTATCTACCAGAAAAGTTGTCTGAAAGTGAAAATGTGATTTTAGAAACATGTTTTAAGTTGAAAGTAATGCTTTAGAAATTACTAATTGAAAGCTCTTACAGTACCTGTATTATATTAGAAACTTGAAAGACTGCCTTAAGAATTAAAATGGTTCGGCTAGGTACAAGGTTACAGGCTCAGAAACAGTGGCATATTGAGATCTGTCACTTCTGTGGTATTCCCATGACACAAAATACAGTTCTATTACTTTCATAACACAATGCATGCAAAATGATTTTATTTCTTGGCTTTAAAGATGATTAATCAGACAGATGTTTCTGAAGATTAACATAAAATAGGTTATATGGTTTCCCTGTGCTCTGTCCCTTTCTTACATGGTTCTTCAGCAGCTGGAGAAAAAGCTCTGCTGTCAGGCACTCAGAGACTGCACAAATGCATGTCGTGGAAAGTCAGAACACACGCGCTATGAAAACATTTTACTTGCCAATAGTTATATTTGATCAGCTCTATACATGGTTTAATTGGGATCAAATATAAAGGAGTTCTGATGTCCAGGGACACCCTATTCAAATCAAAATGTCCTATAAGGAAGTATATTTTACTCTTGAGTTAAGGATTATATAATACACATTAAAGGTAAGTGAAGCAGTGAGAAGAAAACTAGTAGCCTGTTCTGCCCTAACCATCAGTTTTACTGTTCTAGCAATAGAGGCAGTCTATACATGAAATTCAGTCCAAACAGGGAAGATGAATGAAAACACCAGCCCCAAACAGAGACAGCATACAGAGAACAGCATAAAGATGCATGTACAGGCCCAGCTTTATGGCAGAGAAAAAATTTTAGCACTTTCTGTTTTAATTAGCATGTACTAACATGATCTAAACAACAGTATTTAAAAATGTTTTAAAAAAATAGGTCAGAACATAAGCCTCCATATACCTAATACTTTAGTATCTCCAGAAAATATTTTACCACTTATATATTATTAAATGATATGCAAATACTTTAAATATTTGCAACAAGAAGATAAATCCATATTTGTAATGAATGCAGAAGTATTTTATTCAAAGACATAGATTAGGACTTGCCTGTAACAGGGATCTTGAAAGAACACACGGTGATTGCTCACTAAACTCACAGAAAAAATCCTAATTTACATTTAGGAAAAAAAAAAAGACAATTCAGGTTAACATGCCAATTTTTTATATACACACATATTTACAATTTTATACACAAATATGCATTTGCATTTTTATATAAACATATACATAAAATTGTGTAAATACACCTATATTTTGTACACACAAACATAGACATAGCATGGCTTATACAACTTGTAAGAAAGTAAGCATGAATCATTTGAGCAAAACAGAACATGAAGCTAAAATCTATTTTTTCTGCAATTACTTGTTATTTAACAGAATAAAACGTTTCTGAATTTTCTTCTTCAGATACAACAATTAAAAGGATAACAGTATAGAAAAAAGATACTGCGAAACACCTAAGATCACAACATAACTGAAGCAGGTATGTAACAAAACTGCAATGTTTAACTGGTACCAGGTGCTTCATGCAAACACTGCTTTTATTCATTTAACAGGAAATAGGAAGACAAAAGATTTTTGCTTGATCTTTGAACTGATGTAACTGTGGCTCTTTTCTCAATGAATGCATGTACTGTAAAAAGTATTTAAAGCATTTAAGCGTCTTCTAATAAATGTAGGCAGTAACTGAGAATAACATCACTTATTCAAAAAAGAATATAAGCAGGTGCTTAACTTTATGCCTATTCAGGGAATTACACGCTTAAACAAACATGTATTAAGTGCCCTCTTGTGTTATAGGCACATATGCAGAATACTGCTTAATGAATTTGAAAAAGTCAGGAATATAGAAAGGATTTATGTTCTGCTACTGCAGATGCAGCTCTTCAACCAAAGAAAGAGTTACAAGGAAATTAACTTGCTTGGGCTCTGCCACTAACATATATAATTATTCAAGAAATTATAGGAAAAATGGGAAGTTTGGCAGGAGAAAAGGTCTTTGTCAAAAAAAAGAAAAATTAAGTATCAGGAAAGACAGCAAACTTTGAAAGTGTACACAACAATGAGAAACACCAAAAGATTTATACATACAGCTCAGTTTTTTCTCCAGTGAGCAACAGCATGCCTATATGGAATGATTTTTTGCAAGTTACATTTTAAGATCTTACTTTGGCTATAAATAAGAAATATTCATGCTTACCAGTATACAGTGCAAATTAGTTAAGTTGACTACTTCACATACAGTTTTTATTCGGTCTATTAGTTTGGAAAAATAATTGACCATTTCTTCCCTTTTAATTATTTTTGCATATCGAGGGAAAGTTGGTGGCAGCAATCTCTGATTAACAAGGGGCTCAAAGCCCATCATAATAGGATGATCTAATGAAGGAGTGGGGAAAAAAGAAAGAGAGAGAAAATCTGCATATAAGCTGTTGGTTCAGAACTCACTTCAAATTTGAAAGTATAATACAAATTATTCAATTGGCCATAATGAACTTTTTAACTGACAGTTAACTTCCAGAGACACTAACTACCCAGCTGAGACAATGAGTACTATTTAAAAAAACCCAACCCTCAACAGCTCAGCATATACCTGTACGGTGAGGTGGTGTTCCCTATTTTAAAATGGCATATACACTGATTTGAAGTACAATGCACTAACAGAAAGTTCATATTATCTCTGGCTTTGAAGTGACAGTATTGCTTTCAGGAGAACCATCATTTAGTGAAATAAAATTAAGATCAAACAATGCAAATCTGTAACAGCTTGTATTACAAGTATTATTAGTTCAAAGTAAATAGTGATTGTTTTTAAATACACATAGATATTAAAGTTTATCAAGACAGCATATTTAAGAAAGGGGAAAAATGGCAAAATCTGAGCCATACCTCCTTTAGTGGTATCATTCTGTGCCTGGATACCATGATGCAATGAATTGTGGATGGCAGAAAGCAAGTCAGCTGCCTGAGTCATTAGTTTCTGAGCTTCTGCAACAGCACTTGTCTGAAAGGCAGGTAACAGTTATTCACATTACGAACCAACATATTTTGACTACAGTATCAGAAGAATGTTCGTACAGATTTTTGTGCAATAAAGTGTTCTTTATATTTTACGTATCTATGCCTACATTTAATACTGTATTTTTTGCTATATAACATAAGCCTTAACAATAGTTACAGCTTCAAGTCTAGTATACGCTACATGCAAGTCCTTTACTTTTGACTGGCTGGGGGGGAGGTGCAAAAAAACCCCACAAAACTCTTCTGCCAAATGAGGCAGAACTCCAAAGGGGAAAAAAAATCTCCTATCATTAGAAAATGCAGAATTCTTAAGAATATAGACAAAATACAACCTACCAACCTTAATGAAATCACTGTACACATCAGAACATTAAAAAATACCAGAGGTCCATTAGAAATCTTGATTCATGATCTGCTGACATGCTGGATTTTCTGATGTCCTGTGAATCCAAATCTGTTAGCAAACTGGGTACTATTTAAAATAGCTCTCTAAAACCTAAAATCTTCTTTTAAAAATACTGGACTAACAATCCCTGATGGAACTTCAAATATTTAAAATCTCAAGTCAAATTGAAACTTGACTTCTTTCAGAAAAAAAGATGTTTAAAACCCCCTGAAGATCTAACAGAAGCCAAACAAGATCTGTAGCTCTGCATAATGAATGTTCACATATTATAGCATCCACAAATCTACTAAAAGAATAAGCTAAGTAGATCTAATTGACATCAAAGTAGTCCATGATGCAAATATCTTATGCTTTAAGTAATCAGACTTTAGCGACACTAAGATAATCTGATTTTGCACAGATCATTAACTCATAGCAGTTAACACAGAATTTGCTTGTACATCAATGTATATCACTTCTGTCACAATTTGATTTCTGATATAAATAACGGTTATACTCAGAATGTAATTGTTCGCAACTACTTGATCACTTTTTCCTCAACACTGATGTCTATCAATGATACTTACACATGACTTTCAATTTAATCAAGGGTTTTTAGATTGTAAAGTATGCAGCTGCTCCAACAGCAAAAATATGCGGGAAAGACTCCATGCCGCTTAAGCAAGAAGCTTGTTTGTTTCTTTATGAAAATGGAAATAACACTAAGCAATAGACAGATATTCATCCCTGTATAAACAAAAAGCTATTCAGACAAAAAGCTTTGTCTTATGTGACATGCCATTCTACCCTTTGCCCTAAAACATGCAGTTCCTTCCCTCCTCAACAATTAGGAAATCTCGTATTCAAAAAAGCAGGCAAATTGCTTGGAAAGCTGTTATATTCCTCTTCTCGGACCAAAGAAGTCTAGATACAAATTCAATATCACATGGAAGGAAAAGCTTACAACGCTCTAAAGATGGACAAAACATTGCTCAATGCCAGGTAACTCCACAAAACTTGAGAAATAAAAGTTTTGCTCATGTGTTTGAAAAGAGTAAAACAAAACCCATAAATATTTTTCTTCAAGTGTTCTAGAATGGATATTCTGTCTCTCTGCAAGGCCATAATAGTGTCAGTTACTATCTTTTCCTGTGTTTTCTTCAAAAATGAGTGAAAACTGAATGGTTGCCACTGTAAGGCTTTATCCAATGTTTTACCTGCAGCAACATCAGTTCAAATCTGCAGAATCTACAGAATAATTGCTTGACCTTAAAGAACGAAAAATGAGTATTTCACAGGATCACACTGTGAACACAGAAACACCAAATGAACGTACCTCTTTTTTGGTAAATGCTATTAGAACAGTCAGTAGTACCCGGGTAAACTTGACTCTGCTGAACACAGCTAAACACTGTTGATGCTGTAATAAAAATATACTGCAAATTACTAAGCAATATGCATTAAATCCTGAAACTTATTAAAAAAAAATTTGTAGATTCATTAAAGTATGCTCTCTAGTCTTAAAAATATGGTATCTAATATGATTCTGAAGAAAATTTATGGGATTTATAGAAGAAATCTGTACTGCTGTCAGAAAAGCACTAACACAAAAATTACTAAGATAATTTGGGTAAAGCACAGCCACTGGCTGCATAGCTATCTCCTAAGCAAATAACATTCACATCTCAGCTTAAGTGAACAACCACAAATTATTAAACAAATTTTCTGTCCTTTTTGCTGAAGATCTATGTTAAAAGTTATTTCTGAAGAAAATAACATTACTGGGAAAGGAAACTCACACCCTTCTAAATCAACCACATCAACTACATCAATTACCACTTTTTCCTGGAAGGAGCTACACTGCTTTCATTTTCTCTTTCTACTTTCTCCCTTGACAGTGAGGCTGCCAGCAGCAGTAAAAGCTGCTCGGAAGGAACTGAGGGAAGAAGGTACAGGATAGGTAAGATCACCTACTTTGCTAATGACTTTTTCTTGAGAGGTAGGTGCATAAATAGCAGAATTGCAGCAGCATCACTATTCTGCTGTTGGGATTGATGCAGAACTCTACCCCTTCAAAGCGTAAAAGCCTATCTGCTAGCCTCAGATTTGCTCAGGGCCTTGTTTACAACAGCTCAGATATGACAGTAGTAGCAACACTGGCGACACACATTTCTCACAAGCTGTTAACTACTGATTAAAGTAATGAGGTACTACTAATCCATGAAATCCGTTAAAAAAAAAAGAAAGCAAACAATTCCTTACTTCAAGTTCAACTTCTGGATCTCTCTCTTCTCCTTGTCGACTTCGAGTACTCTAGAAGGTAAAGGAATTTCAAATAATTTATTAAAAATTGCAAAGGGAAGCTACTAATAAAATTCCTTTACCCTCTCCAGAACATCCATCTGTTAAATAACCCTAAAAATCAGTTTGCAATTTCAAAGCCTCTTAATATAGAATCTAGGTACCTGAATGATCCAAGACTCTGCTATCGTAATGAGACCTATCTCAGTCCACTCTGCAAATAGGCAAGGAAATGGAATGAACATTTCATATTGTAAACTGTGGTAAAGGAAGATTAAGTGATTTCTTTAACATCACATAGTGTATCTGTGTAAAAGCCAGAAATTCAATACATATTTTCTGTGCCCCAGCCCAGTATTATCTTCTACATCACAATTCCACCTATTACTAGTGAAGCAACTATTAAAGAGTTTAGAAGAGTCTGAAGACTTCAGCATCTTTAGCTACAAGGCAAACTACCACCATGTTATGCAAACCATTATGGCAGTTCTCCAGAAAAAAACAGCACCGTTTAATGACGCAAAACTGCCACATTCTTCATAATCCAAGTCCCTCCCCCAAACCTATGTTAAGTACACTTTAAGTATAATTGACAAGGCAAACATGAGAAAAGTACCTTCACTCGTCTTTGCATGTCATCTTCTACATCTTTTAGCATACCTGGAAGAGCCACAGTACAATTAAAAGCTGAGAAGCATTCCTAGGTACACCTACACCACTCAGGGGAAAAAGGTTTTGAGAGGAAATCAAGTTTTGAAATGCTTTACATACCCATTAGCCAAAGACTAGACAAAAAGTATTGTTGCGAGGGATGGTGGGGATTCCTCGCAAGAATACATAAATCAGAGTATAAACTGACTGATTCAAAGCTAAAGTGTTCACAAATTTTCTAAAAATGAATCAATGGAAAGCTCAAGTGCATATCATAGCACATCGAAAGGCTTACTCACATACTTATGTACGTACCTAATAGCATGCGTATTCATAGCTTTAGAACTACCAGATTGCTTTTTCCTCAAAAGCAATCTGTTCAGATCACAACAAATTGTGAGGCAGAGAAACAGAATTCAAGCAGTGCACTTTCCAATGGTTTGTGTCTGTCCCAGACCTGGATGAGCTTGTACCCAGGCACTTGGCTGGCACATCTAATAGCACTTCTTTTGCTTCTCATGCATTTAATAAAAAAGACCCTTGAACCTTCTCTTCAAGGAAAAATAATTTGATCTGTCTTTTTACCAAGCCACTGACTTTCACAAGACTAATAAAAAAACCGTTACATTTGAGGTTCCTACTAATTCATTAGGTTTGGTTGACAGTAACCAACATGCTCAAAAGAGGAGACTGATGGAAGATACACAGAGGCACAAACTGTACCTGTAACTCTAAGATCTGTCACACTGTTGGCCATCTTAAATCCATAAGTCATTGACTGAAAATCTTCCTAAAAAATAAATATCAAAGAGGCAATATGCAGTGAAATGTAAACAGTAGTAGTTACATTTTCAGGTTAGGGTTTGGTGTTTTCTTTTTGGTTGTTTTGTTTTTTTGGGGTTGTTTTCTTGTTGTGCTGGGTTTTCTTTTGTTTTAGGGTGGTTTTGTTTAACATATAAAGTCCAGTTTTATTCTGCACAACTGGATACACCCATGGTTTGGGTGACTTTCCTGCCCAAATCCAGCTTGGGGTAGTTATTTTCTGCATAAATCCTTAGTAACAATATGCCCTTCATATTTTCATCAGGTGCCACCCTATCAAAATGTTACAAGAACTATGGATACAAACTTAACCAATTTTAGATATAATCAGTAAGAAGTGACTCATCCAAACTCAGAGGAAACAAAAATTGCTATGAGTTCAGAAAACCAGACTCTGATTCCATTGCTACATGGACATTTCAGACAAAAGACAATCATGGTTATTTAAAGTAGAAAAATAAAAAATTAAACAGGAAGATAACCACAAGTAAAACTGATTTCAAATTGTTAGCCACAAGGCTTGCATTGTGTAAAATATGTGACTCCAATACTCCAGCAAAATACAGAAAAGAGCATGAAACACCTTCATTGAAGAAAACTGCATTTTAAAAAGATCAGGTCTAATACTTTTAGGGGGATGAACTAACGCTCCCACAGTATCCCCCAACCAAACAGTAATAAATTTCTCTAATATACTGGGTTTTTTGCGTTATGGAGCCTATGCATAACGTTACATATTTAACCATAGGAGATATTGAAACACATACCTCCTCAAAAACAGCTGCTTTGTTAACCTTTTCTCTGGCAATATCACAGATTTTTAGGATCCCTAAAGCAAAAGCCTTCATAGCAGGATCTTCTATAAAGTCTGGATTATGAATATAAAGGCATGTGAATACGGTCTGTGCCAAGGAATGTCCCTCTAACCATGTTATCTAGGGAAAAGAAAATTAAATGTTTTACTCATGACAGCCAAGTCCTCATTTTTATATTTCCATTCTTTTTCCATCTTACTGTGCTTCACTGAGTCACTAAGGAAGTCCCTATCATGGCAACCTTCCATCTAGCAAAAAAGGGCAAGAGAAGGTCTCCGAACCTTTAACCTTTGTTCATCTGCTGGCTGTGGCAGGCAGTAAGTTACTAAACCCTATAACACCATCAAATTCTGGTGTTGGATAAACCTCTTCCACAAAGTTCAGGTCTAATCTCTATGACTTACACATGACATTAAGTTAAGAGACAACCAGATTTAGAATCTTCCTCTATATAAATACTGAATGAAAAGTGCAAGTGGCTATGAAACAACTCGGCAATATTCTGCATGTTCTCTTCTACAACTTACGGTTTCTTTTCACAATTCCCTCTTTCTACTACTTTCATGCTGCTTTAAGCTACAGGGAAAGCTTCGGTAATTTTAACAATTATTTTTATCTTGAAATAGTATAAGCCACAGCAGGATGAGATTTTTAACATGACCACTGTCCCTTTTCAAAAAAAAGTCAGTATTGGTGGGGGCGGGGAGGGGAAGAAGACAAATTATGTTACACAATATCAAATATACAGTGACCTTTACATGTCTTTTTGGACTAAAGCAGTTTGAAATGTTGTTTTAAAAAACAAAGTAATTTTACTGATGTCATTTTAAAGAGTAACTGAAAATAATTTCTATCATTTACTGAGGAAATTAAGACATACATAGAAAATCACAATTATTTGGTAAACACAATTACCAAATAACTGATAATTCACTTATTTCCTCTAAATGGATTTCAGCATTTTCTTTCCTTTCTTCAAAATGCCCCTGTAAGCTCAGTCAATATTGACTGTACAGAAATGAGCAACCAAGTGCTGTAAGTTACTGCACACTCACTTTCCAACACAGTCAAACACCACTATGCAGCAGGCAGTCAGATACCATGCATTTAAAACACACAAATTATAAAACCTTTTTACTTGATTCAAAATACTACCAGTTCTCTTTCATAACCATTTCCTATAATAATAAAAAAAAAATTAAAAAAAAATCAAAATTATGCCTCTTATAATAGCCAGTGCAAGTACCTAAATGGAAATTAAAATACTAAGTACGTATTTTCCACTTGATGAATCTTTTTTCTCGAGTTCTACTGTTTTTTCTTATTTTAAACTGGATTAAAGGATTATATTTTGAAAGCAAAACCATCTAACTTTAAGAGCAGAGAAATGCTTACCAAACAACAAAAACATGTATCCATTATTCCTACCAGCTCAGGTGAAGTGAGATCCTTTATTTTAATGGTGCCATCCTTAGAAAACAAAGAAAGAAAAAAACCTAAAGACTATGGAAGACTATAGGCAAAATACAACTTATTATTTGTATAGCTGAAAAGGAAACTACAACTTGATCAAAACTTCAGGATATTTGTATACCACTAGCTTTATTGATCAGCTTCATAATGTGCCTCAAATTCGGAAAATCTTTGCTTTCCCATCATTGTGTTCAACGCTGATCAAACATAAAGCTATTCAAAGAGTAAGCTAAAATAAAATTTCTGATTTATAAGTAGCCAATAGAAGTTTAAAACCAGATAACTGCCAACACTTAAATCACAAAACAATACGTACAATCATAATAAAGACTGAACAAGGAATAATATGCAGGACCCATTCTTTGAAAACTGCCTTTTATGCTGCAAGTACCTGTAGAATTTTATTGCCTTCAAGGTCAGGACCAAGAAGGCAGCAAACCTACTTCTTTGATTTTATTTGTCCTATGTATGCAATTCTGCATACATTCTACATGACTTAGATGGCCAATATTTTACACAGAGTTCTTTTACTCCATTCAAAACAAGGTCCGTGGTAAAAACCATTTCTTCCTCTGAGTGCATTATTTTTTCCAACATAACAGAAAGTCTTTCAACCTCCATCCACCAGTCTATCTTGACCACACATCAAAAGTTAATCATTACTGTCAATGTTGTTAAATTAGCCAGCTTCTGTTCAATGTTAATGAACTGACAGTCTCATAAAGTGTTAATTTCCAGCTTTTGCAAGAAAGCTAGTTTCCATTCAGCTTAAAGAGGGACTAACCAATACATCTTCATATAAAAGACACATTTTGGGGAAGCACAGGGTGACTTGCAAAACCATTTCCAAAATTTATTTATCTGAGGTATCAATACCCAACAATTTCACAGTACTTTTCACTGCAAGAGTTAACATCATTGTGTTAATGTAGGTAACAAAAGAGGTAAACATCACAAGCTATTTCTTATTTAACTATCCAAAATAAAAAAATTAATTTTAAGTAAAGATTGAAAACATTAATTATGTTGAATTGTGCTTAACTGCAATTTGATAAAACTATATTGCACTTTTACAGACAATGTAGGCAAAACCAGGAAAGTCACACAAACCTTAATAGCTTGCTCAAAGTTAAGAACCTTTCTATTAACTTGGTTTCCAATCATACCAGCATCCATCTTGGGATCCATCATTTCAATGGCAGACATGGCTTCAAAAAGACCAAAACTAAGAATACCAATAAAAAAATGTTCTAAATGTAATTATTTTACACAAAACAGTCTTCACAAACCAATGTAAAAGAACATACAATAACAAACTGGGTACACTGTATTCTGACTACAGACAATAAGGTAAGGTATGTGAACATTATTGCCAATCTTCAGAGATCATGGTTTTGAGGAATTTGAGGATCTCGCAACAAGTAGGTAAGAAAATGGAAGCCTAAAAGTAAAACTCTTAGCCTTTTTTTAAAGCTGAAGAACATTCCTGAGCCAAATATCCCACTACTAAATCTATGCACACTTGCTTCTAGACACCTCATACTGATAAAGCACCTTTTTAAAATCACATAATATGTGATAATATGCTGTTCTTTATTATGCTACATCCAAAACCCCAAGTAACATATGTCCCCCACAAACTAATGACAATATACATGCCACGTACTGACAATAAAATACATTGAATATACCAACTTTGTTTAAAATGGGCATGTTAAGAAAACTGACACAAAAAACTCCAGCATGTGACAATGGATCACCTGTAGTCAAGGCATAAAAGCTTGCAGGAGAACCACACCAAATGAAGACTGCCCTATAGAAGAAGGGATATAGTGCCTCACCTTTGGTATATATGATATTCATCAGAACTGCTGCACAAGCCTTTATTATATAAAAAAGGTTATTGCGTGTGGCACTTTCTAATTCTGAAAAGCGTATGTGCTCTGAAATGCTCTTATGTATAAAATTACACCTCAAAAACGTGCTTCGATTCTACTCAGTAACTACTTGGTGACATCCTTGCACATGTTTTTAAGCAGCAATATATTTAATCGTGTGCTTCCATTTTCTGAGCTATTAGTCTTAAATAAGCACTTTTTTCTTTATGCAAGTGAACAGACTCGTGTAGCTAAACAATTTACTTCTATCTTTAAAATATTTTAATCTTGCGTCATTCTTTAATGAATTCAGCAAGATTTTAGCACATGCTTTTTTTGAAGTATATTTTTTCTTAATCTGTAGACCTCTCTATTTCTGTTTTACCATGTCATTTAAGAGTTACGTTAAAGCACATGGATTGTTTACCGTAAACTTGTTAGTGACATTTGAGGTAACCAAATTCAAAATCTTAAAGTCTTTCTGGCATTTTTTTATAAAAGCATGTCCAATAAAATAGTTCAGTAGGTTCAGTAGTGTCAGCACCACTGATCGTCAGGTGTGCTATAAACTTCTAAACTACATTGATTAACCGAAAATGTAATGTTATACTGGTATGACAAGAAACATTCAGCATTCATACAGGTGCATCATATACATACTGCTGAAGACAAATGATATTCTAAATACTATTTTATTTAAAGTAAAAGTTTAAAAAAGCTTAGTTGATACCAACTTGCTTATTATGACTTGCTTATTAGTGAACATTAACATATTTGCATTAATCCTATCTAAAAACCTGAGCTATCTCACAGGCATACTTACAGCTTGTCATGAAGCAGTTCTCCTAACTTCAGTTCTACAAAGGAACAGAATAGGAAAACCAATTACAATCATCCTTCTAGCACAACTTTTCCAGGATAGTCTTGCCACCCACCAAACTGTCTTATGCTAAGAGAGAACAAGTTGTTCAGAGTCTTTCCTCATCCCTTTCTGTTATTCCAACAGTTAAAAGGGTTTTACAGTTACCAAAAAGTAGCATCTGAATAGCCTGGAACACAGGACAGCTGTTTTATGCAGATGTCTGATTTTCTCCAGGAGAGTTTACTGAAAGGCTTGCTTTTCCTCATTACTTTTAATGAAGCCTTTAGATGTATTTGATAGGTACACAAACAGTATATGATTAATATACAGGAATTATTTGACGGCATAAGGAAATTGTGTTTATTATTATGTAATATTGTGTGTGGTAAGTTGCAGTTTTATATTTATTATTCCATAATGTCATCATAAAATCAGCTGAAAAAATAAAGTCATCGTCATAGTAACCCAGCACTAATATCTAACAACAATAAAGGCACCGTTTAAATGGAAGCAACAGCTTCCCTGTGACTGGGATGCACTGCATCTCCTCAGAAGCTCAGCCTTGTTTCAAAGGTGAAAAATGATGCACTGACCAATTAAATGAATAAATCATTGGACCCTATAGATCCAAAAATGTACAGGAAAAAACCAGACCATTGATTCTGCATGGATGAACAAGGCTTCCATTTGGCAGAAGAGAGAGGAAGAAATCTTTGCAAAGAAAAAAGCGGGTGCAAAAACACGTAAGATGAAAAAACATGACTGAAAAAAGATATTTATGTAATCTGGAGGAAGAAGCAAGGTGAGGTTCTTCTGATATTTTCAACCTCACAGTTAAGTTAAACACAGGGAAACACAGGTAGCTGCATTCATCTGGAGCTCGAACCTGGGTCAAACTATTGCTTAAAACACCTCATAGAACTATGCTTAGTCCCCCAAATGATTCCAAGTTTTCTCAGAATACAAGCAGTACGACTGACCTCTACAAGCTTCTTCAAAATCCTGGGTTATATCTATCCAGCTTGTATTACTCTTTTCCATCTTGTCAGGCACACCGAGTTCCCATCCTGAATCATCATCTTCTACCGAAGCTTTCATAACCATGATACTGCACCTTTAAATCTGTATCAGAGACACTGTACATTATGCATGAATTAGAAAAAGTGCTTCATGGGAGTAATTCCCCCCCCCCCCCCCCAAGAATCAGGTGAGAAAGGAAGACTAACTAACCTGATTTCATTTAAACAGCTACCATTACATAAAACCAGCCCAAAAAACTTATTAATAAAAATTCTTTTTAAAAAAATGTTTTCTTATTCACTGTTTCTCTACAACTAGCTTGTAGGCTATGAAACCTCAAAAACTAAGGACACCAAAACTTTAGCAGTACAGAGCCATAATAAAGAGTGTACTATCAAACTGGAAATAAAATGAGAAACAATGTCAAGAAATCCTCTTACAAGAGATGTAGATATCACAAATTTTTGTTGTTGCTTTACACTATTAGAAATACCTATGTCCTCCCACTGCTCTGTGAAAGGAGTCAAAAAGAGGGAACTGTAAAATAGACCACACACAAGTTCGTTATTCACACAAAGCGTGTCCAAACGAATTTGTGAAAATGGGCGTATTTCCTCTGACTTCTTCAGCAGAATGTAATATCAAGATTATCGCAGCCATGTTAAACAACTTCAGACCGGAATATAATTTTTAAACGCTACCGACTAGTTATTTCGAACTGGTTTTGTGCTTTCGCAATCGCACCACACGCGAGGCAGCCCAGAGGAATTTTATGTTTAGCCACTCAGTCTGCCTTTGAGATATCGGCAATGCTAAACCTGCCCTTATCTAGTCGGAGATCTTGCACGAGACACCTACCAGCCCGGCGAGCTCTAAACAGCTTCATCAAAAGCCGCCATGGAAGCTTTAAACAAAGGCCCCCGTGGCATGAGACCTCCCAGGCACCGGCAGTTAACAAAAAAGGGGTGGGGGGGGGGTCAAACGGAATTTGAAAACCAGTCCGGGAGTCCCTTCGCCCGAGCCATGCTTAGCGTCCCTTCGCCCCCTGTCAGTACGTGACTAGCCCTCAGGCGGCCGCAGGGTCTACCAGGCTCAGTGGTCTGGGACGAGGAAATTACGTGGGAAACTAATTAAAATAAATGGAAATCACGCTTGAATGTCAGGTATTAACGCTAGCGCAGCCAGACCCTCCCGGCGCCGTCTCGGCCCCGCTCCTTGCGGCCGAACTCCCGCCGGGCGCCGGTCGTCGGGCGCGGCGAGCGGCCGCCCGCTGACAGGCCGGTCGGCTCCTCCGCCCCGCCGCCGGGTGAGGGGCAGCGCAACGCTCGCCCGCCCGCCCGCCCCGCCGCGGGGCACCGGCGCCGCGCCCACCCGCTGCCGAGGACTCCCTTCCTCCCTCAGCGGGACCGGCTCTGCCTGGCGCCCCGGCGAGGCAGGCGAGGCAAGGCAAGGCAAGGCGAGGCGAGGCGAGGTGAGCCGAGGCGAGGCGGGAGGCAGCAGCGCTGCCCCCGGCGGCGGCGCGGCGCGGCACACCACGACCCTCCCCGCACCCTCCCCGCCCTGGGCAGGGGGCCTCACCCGCCGCGTCCCGCGCCGCCGGACCGCTCCTTTCTCCCCTCCAGGACCGCCTGAGCCGCCGACCGCCACCGCCAGGAGCCCGCGAACCCTGCCCCAGGATCCCAGCGCAAGCGCACACACACACGACGGGACTCCCCCCGCGCCCCTCCAGAGAGGCGCATGCGCTTACCACGGCTCGCGGTGCGGGGCGGGGGTGGGGCGGGGGGGATGGGCGGGGGTGGCGGTGCGGGCAGGGCGAGGAAGAGCGGTGGCGGCGAGCCCGGTGCCGGCTGGGGCGCGGGCAGCCGTTGAGTCCGCGCCGCGGTCTGCGGGAGTGGCGGGCTGAGGCGGGTGCGGCAGCGAGGGCTCCGCCGAGCTCGCTGCTGGGGAGGGTGCCCTCAGCCCCGCGTTGTGTGGGAGAGGCAGGGGGGAGTCCCGGGGGGAGCGGCAGGAGTCCGCAGACCAGGGGCGCCAGTACGCCTGGCCCGGGCTGGGGAGGAAGAAGACTTGAGAAGAGGCCCGAGGCCTGGCGGCATGTGGAGGCTGTGGCGGCACGGGCACGGGCAGGGGCATGGGCGGGGGGGAGACCCTGCCGCTTAGCGAGGGCAGGGAGTCTCCGTCTCTACTGCCCCAAACGGAGTCGGCGAACCGCTGCCAGCGATGGCCCGGTTCCGCCTCTGCAGGTACGCGCGGTGCCCGCTCTCAGTCCAGCTTCTGGCGGCCCCCGCTGCCCGCCCGGCGGCCGGTCGCACCCTGGTGCGATTGGGAGTTTGGGGAAGGCGCGGTGCCGGCTGCTGGGCTTTGGGGGTCGTGGGCTGAGCGGGCGGCGTGGCTCAGCCACGCGGGTCGTTCTGGCGGCTTTCCGGATTTGAATTGCCGAATTGAAAGCAGACAGACTTGAGGCGATTTTTTTTTTTTCTTTCCCCGTGTCAGCCGCTTCCTCCCCTTCCTTTTGCCCTGTCCGTTTTAATGAACCATATCTGCTAGAGATTATGTAACTGCGTTTCTCTGCAGCGTTTACTCACATGTGCGGATTATCTCTTTTGTGGGGCGGGAACCAGCTGGCATGTCTAAGGGAACTACATTTTTAGAGCCATTTACAGTGGATTTGATCTTTATTAAACTGAATGCTTCCAATGTTTCTGGCAAAGATCATCAATGTAAAAGACAGTGGCTGATGTGCTTAACTAACCAAATAGAGGCTAGCTTAAGTAGATTTTTGCCTCCGATGTTATGAGGAAGTGTCTTAAATCCGTCATGGGAGGAGAGGTCACCTGCTGCAAGTTATTTTCAGTTAGCTTTCCCCCAAGAAGCAGGTATCCCAGTAATTTTCAAAGATTATTCTTTACCTTTTGCCTTGCTTAAAATACAGCTGATTTTTCAGGAACTTACAATTGCTCTGGATGCCCTTGTTAGTGGAAGTAGTTGGTGCAGGGAGAAAAGGAAAATGGAGATATGTGAAAGTACACAAATGTTTTCGTAAATAGAAAGAAGGTGACCTTAAGTTGGGCCAAAGTCTATTTTAATTCTTGCTGTTCTTTAATGTGCCTATATATGAATGACTTTACTACAGGCTGTTCCAGATTAAAGGCCTATTTAAAACCAAAACAACCTTAAAAACTGCTTGAGTTTGCAGCTTCATAGTACTTAGGTAACAGCTTTGTCCTAATATGAGCTGTCAAAATCTGGTGCACTGATAACAGTAGTCAGGATATGAAGAAGTAGCAACATATTGCCCTCAGTGCACAAATTAAATGATGGGCATAAATTTTATCTTTTTAACTGTGAGTATGGAGGTTCTTGTTTGACTTAAACTCATGAGATTCACTCTTGCTTTTGTTGTTTGGGCATGGGTTTTTTTTTTTGCGTTAATATCCTGCATACATAAATTAAATGTGATTGTCAGAAGGCATGTGGAGAAGAGTGGCTGACTTGGTATCAGCCTTTGAAACATGGTGCATTACTTCAGAAATTTGTCCCCTTCCTGCCCTGAAAAACAACACCCACTCCTTCCCACCCTCAATCTCCAGAACACTGAAAATGAAAATATCCACCAGGGTACAAATCTATACGTTCTGAATTACTCTGTGCAAAGACTATTCACGGGTTATTTTATTTGTGGTATTACAGAAGCAAGAGTAGCTGAATGAACCACAGATGTGAAGTTGAACTGAAATGCTTTTGCAGGCATTGAAATACATAGCAGAGTACAAAGGATCCTCTCAATGGTGAAAAAGAACAGCAGCTACTTGGAAAAGTACCAAGTGTTCTAATTGTTAGGGAGGAATGACATATCTAGAGATAAAAAAAACAAAAACAAATTCTCCAGTGTGTTTGCAGAGACAAGTCTTGGCTTTCAAATGAGGGAGTGATTGTTTTTCAGAGTTGAGAGCTGGTAGCATGTTTGTTATCTGGAACTGATTTGGTAAATTCAGTACACAGGAGTACAGAAACAGGCAAGGCCTGTTAATAAGGAACAATGAGTAGCCAGGTGGTAATTACAAAGGAAGCAGGTAGAATCTAATAATGCTTACATATTGCTACCCATTAAAGTATTTTTAAGACCTTTTTTCATATTCTCCTTGCTTTTCCTGCTCCCAGAGGGGATAATGATTAACTTTTAAAATTATTTGCGATTATGTTAGCTGTATGGTCTGAACCTGGAAGTCATACTGTACTGCTTACATAGCAGTAAATGTTTATTTAATAGACTATAAACATGCTGTTGGGAGTGGGAGCCTGTCTTTGAAAACTTTGGTCTCTACATAAACATCAGCAATCTGTCACTCAATTAATTGCTTGTATTGCCTTGTCAAAAATAGTGAATGAATGCAGTGTGATTTGTGTAAATACATAAGCTGTCTTATTAGCTTATGATGCTGGACACCTCTGATGTACTTGCGTTTCCACACTGTGTGTAGCTTGACATGTATTTGTTACTTTTTTCCTAAGTGCTTGGTTTGTCCTGTATAGTCCTATGACTGAATTCCCCACAAATACCAAAATGAGACTTAATTTTGTGTGGAAGCTGTTCTGCTCCACAAGGCAATATTACTGTTGCTGCTATTTTCAGAGAAGGAATGCCTGTCAAGCTTTCACCTTATTTTCAAAACACCACAGGTGTATTATTTTCTCTAAGTAAAATGTTAGTTGTTTGCAATAGTCTTGTATGCCTGTTAAAGATTTTACTTGAAATGTTGTAAAATTTGTGAAATCAAAAGAATAATGAACCATTATATTGACTTCATAGCATCAGATAAATGTTTAGAATTGTATTCTGTTTAATGTGATTTTTAAGTATATCTTTAGAAAAGATTCAGTGGATAAACTATTCACTTTTGCACACAGTAATGTGTTCAAAAACAGTCTCATATAAGTAAACTGCATCTGAATTGGTCTTATTATGTAAGAACAGCAGTGGCCTGCTACTGCATTTGTACACCAGAGTCAAGTTTTCTAAAGGTGAACTTGTCCGCTGTAGAAGTAAATCCTGAACGTGGGATCACTTTGGCGGGGGAGGGGGTGCGTGGTGGAATCTAGGTTCAGTCAATCAATGACCTTTTAACTTCCCATAAACAGATGTTTTGCTAGTAAAAATAGGAGTTCTGCACAGAACAACTTTTTGAGTGAAATAAGATAAATGCAGGCCTGCCCCCCCCCCCCAAGCTTTTATCTTCTGCATTCTTTGTTTACATTAACAGTGAGAAAAGTTAATGGGCTTCAGTAACTAATACAAGTATTTGTATTATTACTGTAACTTATTCTTTCTTAAATGAAATTACACTTTTTCCCAGTCTTAAATTAATTGGATCTACTGCTGTGTCCTCTTTCTTCACTAGAGAATTCTCGTATTTTTAACTAATTCATTTTTGTCATGTGCCAGGACACATACAGAGCTGTTTAAAAACATTCTTTTCTCAACTAACTTAAGTAAACTGACTTTGACTTCAGCTTTAAAAAATCTGGGAGATATTTATCTACACCCCCCCTTATTTGCTCTTTATGTGCCAGAGCCTGCCTGACACTATTTTTGTCTCTGCCTGAGTCATACTTGAGTTTATTCCACATCTTCCGCTTTACTTTAGACAAAGTTATGCATTTAAAAGAATTCCATTAATAGAACTTCACAGAAAACTTGTAGCTATACAGTTTGCTGTTGAAAGTTTTCTCTCTTAAATCGTCGTCCAGTGTGACCCCTTAAGGAATGAGTGAGACTGTTCCTACCGGTTGCCAATGTGCTGCTAAATTCCTGCATGCTGAATATCTGCATTCTTCTCATTCATGCTAGGTGACTGGAGAAACCTGTTAAGGTAGGAGATGGGGGAATCTCCTTCCAAATACATGTGTATGTTCCAGTTGTAACCCATAGGTTTACAAGTCCTGGGAAGCATAATTAGTGTTGAATTATTTGCTGGAGGAAGACCAAGTGAATAATAAAATCAAAGGACAACTGATTATGTGCTTTAATTACTCTTATCCATTCATGTTAATACTGTGGGAAGGGGGCTTAAGAAAACGTAATGAAGCATTTATGCATAAATTATATGGTAATGGACTAAAGAATGTTATACCACTTTAAACTTGAATTAACTTCACCAAAACTCTTGTTGACTTTCCTGATTTAATGGGTAGAAATTAGCTGATGCTAGTTAGCTAGACACCATGCATTTAACCAGGTATCTCCCATCTGACACAGCTACGCAGAAGTAGTCCCCTACTACTAACCTGTGTGGCTTCTGCTGACTTGCAGAGGCTTGCAGCTTTGTTCTGTGTCCGGAAGGTATAGATGTGTATGTTCTTGTGCAGATCATATGTGGACTGTTGCATGCATGATAAGCAGAACTTACCTTTCTAACACTGTAATGCTGTCTTGAGTTAAAGGAGTGACAAATGGTAACTGTAAAAAATTCAGGTGAATCAGCCCTAAGGAAGAGTTGCTGACTGTCACCGGCAGTAGAATGCGGTGCTACTTCCTAGGCAGTAGAAAAGTCTTGGATATCTTTGTTCCTGTCTTCGTGAGTGGAATAAATTATGGTGTGTAAGACAGTAGTTGCAAATCCTGTAGCCAGGTGTATGTATTTTGTAAGGCAAGATGAATAAAAGTGTGTACAATTTAAAGGATCTGAAGTCTTGCTTTTTAATTGATTTAGAATTGGAACAGGTAACTCCATGTTTACACGCTGTTACTGGGAAATGAACCTTGCATATTTCTATTAGGGATTGTGCCTTTATCATTAGCTATTACTAGCAGAAATGAGATTTGAACTGGATGTCAATTTACCAGCCTTCACTAAAGGGCTGCTGCTTCTTTGCAAGTTTTTTAAACTGTCAGTATAAAGATTTGACCTCGGAATTCTTAGCAGTTTCCTTTCTTTGTTTGAGGAACTTCATGAAGAAGGAAATGTTACTTCTGGGTTGTTACAGATCAGCAAGTGTCAGAGAGGGACACTAAACTGCCCACTTTCAGAAGTCATCAGTGACACCGAGTGGCTCACAACCGGGCACACAAGAGGTTAATTTACCGGACAACGTAACTTTTTTTTTTTTTTTTTAAGCTTAGGAAGCATTATTTCCCTTTTGCAAAGACCTGAAGGCGAATTGGGGGGGGGGGGAGCGGAGAATGAAGCCTTTGGCTTTTAAAAGTCACTCATCTTGAGTTTTATTACTTGCTTCAGCGCTTCCTCGGTGCCGTGGGCAGTCGCGATCTACGGCTTCACCTGCCGTGAAGGGCCGGGTGTGGAAGTTCCGCTGGGCCGGGGGGAAGGGCACCGGGAAAATAAGGAAAGCTGGGATGCCAGCGGCCGGTCCGAAGGGTGACGCTACCGGCGAGGCGGGTTCACGCGACTTGTCACGCTGATCCTGCAACGGTATGATTCCCACGCGCCTCCCGGTTCGTGCAGCCGCCGCCTGAGGCGGCCCGCGCCCTCCCTCGCCACCCGGCCCGGGCCACCGGCGAGGCGCCTCAGCGGCCGCTGGGAAGGCCCGCAGCAGCACCGCACCGAGGCGGGCCGGGAGAAGGCAGCCCGTGGCCAGGTGAAGGACCTTCCCGTCTTCCCCTCGCAGCCGCCGGCTCCGCTCCTCTACCTCCGGGGCGACCGGGGCCGGGCGCCGGTGCCGCACAGGCCGGGCACGGCGCTCCCCCCGGCGGCGGCGGCGGCGGCGCGGGGCGCCTGCGCGAGGCCGGGCCGGGGCGGGGGGGGCCGTGACGCGCTGCGGTGCGGGCAGGTTCCTGCCGTTGCCGGCGCTCGCATGAAGACGGCGGGGGCGTAGCGCGGAGCCGCCGCCCCGGCGCGGCACGGCGCCGCCGCCCGAGCGCCGCGGGGTGAGCGGCAGCCTCCGCTCTGTCCCTCGGGGGGGGAGCGCGGGGGGGGGGGGCTGCGGGGCAGCCTCAGCCCTCGGGACGGCGGCTGCCGCAAAGGTGAAGCCCCGCGGGCCGGGCATCGCCCTCGGCAGCGCGGGCCGGCCGGGCCGCAGCGAGGACAGGGCCGAGGTGAGGCGAGGCGAGGCTCCCGCGGGGCGGGGCGGGGCCGGGGCCGGGGCCGGGGTCGGGACCGAGGCGGGGCGGGGCCCGCCCCGCCCCGTCCGCAGGGACTTCTCCGTTGCCGGGCCCATCCCGGTGGCGGAGCGTCGGGTGCGCGTGGGGACGCCAGGCCTCGGCAGCTCTTTGCGGGAACGGCGCCGTGCGTGTTCCCACCTGCTGAGACGGGTACGTGCCCTACGGTGGGAGCGGTGCCAGTTTTCGGGGCCTGGCCGGCGGGGAGGGGCTGGAGCCGGTGGCTTGGCGGCGCTGAGCCCGCCGGTGACGGCGGGGCGCGCTTCTTGCTCCGCGCCCCACACTGCGGTGCGTGGCCCGTTCGGAGGCGCTTCCCGGCTCTGCCGGGCGGCGTTGCAGCAAAACTTCAACGCTCCGCGAAGCGGAAAGGCTGTGGGGGGTGACCCCCTGTCCTGCTGGCCTCGTAACGCCGTGGCTCCGTGGCCCCTGCCCTGCCCGGCGGGATGACCTGGCATGTGGGTATTGGGTGGAAAACACAGCGGCTGGAGTAACACTGGCTTCATGAGCCATGAGGCATGGCCTGCCGAACGTCCGTTTAACTTCACGCTCCTTGGGTAGGAGTTCATTAATATTTTGGGGTGTTTTCCTGCCCCCTCTTACGGTTGTGGAAATCTAGCATAGCAAGTGTTTCTCTAGGTGTCCGTTCAAATGCTTGACAGAGAGAATCTGAGAAATAGGCTGCGTATCGGGGGGGTGGGGTGGTGTTTTTCTTGAGCATAAACTGTTTTCAGACACTGAGCTTTGTCAGATGTTTAGGGATCCTGGCCTGGGTGAACTTTTATTTTGTACACTTAACAGCTGTAAGCCTTCCGTGGTATGCTATGGGCAGAGATGAAATTCTTCTGTGCACCTGTATGGTGTAAAAATGCTGTGAAGCCTCTGTATAGCCTTGTGGTATGAATGTTGATTTTTGTGTATTTATTTTAGCGTCATGAGGGAATTAGCTCTCCAGTGATGTTCTTTTAGAGAAATGCATGTGTGCGCTACCGTTACAGGTTAGATTTCATGAAAGGGCTTCCCTGTTTTGCAGGTAGCTTTCAGTGTGTGTTTTGCACCTGCTTATAATGATGGGTGACAGGATGCAGCTGATGGGATAGCCCCACCTTCTGGTTAATCCTTCAGTGAAGTCATACTTGTGACCTAGGAGTTTTTCTGGAAATTATACCTCATGATGTGCATTGTGAGTGCAAGTGCAAGTCTGTGTTGGGGTATCTATTTATTTTGGGGGCTGGGGAGTGGCAAGATAATTTCCTTTTCTGGAGACCTTCCTATTTAACATCAAGATAATTTTATCACATGCCCCTATTTCAGCAGAACAAATTTTTGTTAGTTTCTGATGTCTCAATTCACCACTGTGACCTTTTTTTTTATACGAGCATAAAATAAAGGAAGTACAATTTTTTTATTTGAAAGCTTCCTAAAAATAAGTTTCTCCTTTTTTTTTTTTTCAAAAAGGGAGGAAAGGGTCCCAAACCAACAAGTAGTGTGTGAAGTGATACCTGATCTCAGGCTTAGCTTTCAGTTCAGGTTTTGGACATGGCAGTGCTCATAGTTAATATTCAAGCAATTCACAGGTTGTCTTCCAAATGGAAGCTTTTGAATTTGAAAAATATTCAGTTTTCTTGGTAGTAGATGGTATCACACAATCAGCTGATTTATATCAGTTAGCTTACTGCTGCTGGGAGCAACTTCCCTGAAATTATGCGTGAGAAGCTGCAATTAGAGAGGGAGAACTTGGGAGAAGGCTGTCTGAAGTCCTCTTGGCTTACAGAAGGAACTTTCTATTTCACCTCATGTTTAGGTTTTAGTCTAGGAAAGACAGTCAGCTTGTAACTCAACAACTTGTCAGCAATGTATCTTATGATGAGAGACTTTGCAGTCTTTAAAATTCATGGTGATACTCTGCTGGACATATCTGGGAACCACCTGTTTTTTGGCTCTCAATGTGTTACTTGAAACTTCTCCTTGAATTCCAGTATCTGTGAGCTGCTTGCTCTTAGGAGATTGCTCCTGTGATATGAATTGCTAATGTCCGAAAGAACTGAATGCTGCTCAAGTCATCCCGGCCCTGGAGTATAACGGCAGTAATTGAAGTGTTTGAACTCCTTAAACAACTGAGAGGGGAAGTCAGGTTTCTTGGAGTGAGTGTGAGAGTGCTGAACAAGGCAGCTGCTTGTATGAGTGCTTAGGAGGGATTTGTAATGGCAGTGTATCTCTGGGTATGTTTTCAAGCTCTGCCGCTATCCACAGCTTAACTGTCCAATATCCTGTGCTAAGCATCAAGAAGATTATGAACTGTTCAGTGTGTGTCCTGGATACGTGGACAATTCAGCATGGTTTACATTTGGAAATACAGTTTTGTAACAGTTAAACAGAGAAGGGCTGGGGAAGGGGAACACCCAAATATCCTTCCTTTCTTTTGCAACAGCTGCAGAAATGACAGTCCTGAAACTGTCATCCTAAAACCTTAATGCATTAAAAAGCACATATAAGTTTTCCCCACATTTTTAAAAAAACCTTATAACTTATGAGAAGCAGGATGCCTAGGGTTTTGTGTACTGGAGGTAGGTAATACTGTTTTAATTGCTTCAAGTATAATTCATAAGCTAAATGGTACAAATCAAGGTTTTGAAAGCGAGAATGGTTGCTGTGAGTTTTACGAATTGCAAGATGATTGTGTTTCTGCACGCTAATGAGGTTGAAGGGCTGGAAGTGTATTTGAGTAGATAAATCTGTAGCTCCATGTTGCAGATTTTTTTTTTTTTTTCATTTCTTCTTTTTCCTTCTGGGTTAAAAACAGGCCTGAGGATTTGCTTTAACTCAGCTGGTGAACTAGCAAGTTGAGATGTTTGGGTTGGTGTCTTCACAGACTGACCTTAGCCATCAAGGAGCAATCACTGGGTAAGGTGCTGGAAACCACCTCTGACATTTAGCACTATATCAATGAAGCATTTCCAAGAGCTAGGCAAAGTTACTGGGATTCCAGTTCTTGTTCAGATTTTGGTGTAGGGAAATGCTTAGTTTCCGCGATGACTGTCCTTTTTCTCCTGGCTATTTTTATTGTCCCCCTCTGCCTCCATGTGCCATTCACCTTCTACGTCATGAAAGGATTATGCTAGCTGGGCAAGAAGTAGCTGACTTTTGCAGTATTTCTGTGAACTTAAATCATGCAAACTTTGATTGTGTTACTCTGTGAGCCTGGTGATGGCAAGTTTGTCCTGTCTTGAGGAGTAGCCTTATGCTTGCCATGCAGGTAACTTTCTAGGATCTTCTTTCCAGGCAAGAAATGAAGTACTGTTTTCTTATTTTGCTCTTTTCCTGATAAATGCTTTTTTTCTTTTCTTTCTTTCTTTCTTTTTTTTTTTAAAACCAATCACCTGTATCAGATTTCGTTTTTACAGTTAAGTGGACTGGTGGTAATTGGCTGCATGCCGCAGTTTGCAAGCTGCTGTACAAGGCTGTGGTGCTTTGGTCTTCTTTGAAGCTTTATATATGTCATTTTGAATGTCTGATTATGTACTGCAGTTTATCTAGTAACATCAAAAAGTCCGCACTTTGCTATAATGCAGCAATGGGTAAACTAATCAGCTGGCTTTTTTGTTTCCTGCTGTAAATATTTATAGCAAAGGGTGCAAAGAAAAGGCAGTAGTTTAATTTCAGAAGTATTTTTTCTTTGACTAGTAAAGGTTGTTAGCCTTTCCAATGTATTTTGAATTTGAAAATTAGATTCTTTTCCACCAAAAACTTAAGATTTTTTTTTTCTACTTAGAGGAGTTGGTTAGCTTTAGTCATTAGATAAAGGGTTATTTTATGCCATTTCCACATGAAGTCTTACATCTAGAAGAAAAGTACCTCTAGTTTTTTATAGTGTCTTGAACAAACTTTTTCTCATGGAAGAAATACTTTTAACGTACTCTTAGGTATATTATTATTTTTTGATGACACTTAAAGCTTTTTGTACTGCTGCGCATTAAAGTTAGGAAGAGATAACTCTTAGGAAGAGATAACTGTTTAGTGTGTACTCAAAGTCATTCTGTCCTAATTGACACTTTAAGAAACAGCTGTTCCTGAAAAAGTCTCTCTCTGGGCTATTGACTAGGACTTTAATTCCTATGAGGCTTCCACAAAGGAAGATTGGGGATGGGGTGGGAAGTCTATGTTTTTGTTTCCCTATGCTTGTAGAAGAAGGTTTGGGAACTGGGCTAGGAATAGGCAACTTTGGAAAACAAATTTTCACTGTCATGTTAGTTGTAACTGTTTATGCATATGGGTTCTGTTTACTAGATTGTGGTTGAGTACAATGTAGGATTTGCCAACTTGAAACTTAAATTGTGAAGTGTCCTGGTTTTGGCTAGGATAGAGTTAATTTTTGTTTTAGTAGCTGGTATAGTGTGGGTATTTTGGATTTAGTATGAGAGTTATGCTGATAGCACACTGATGTTTTCGGTTGTTGCTAAGTAGTGTGTATAATAACTGAAGGATTTTTCAGCTTCTCATGCCCAGCCAGCAAGAAGGCTGGAGGGGTGCAAGAAGTTGGGAGGAGACACAGCCAGGGCAACTGACCCAAACTGGCCAAAGGGGTATTCCATACCATGGGATGTCATGTCCAGTATGTGAACTGGAGGGAGTCAGCCGGAGCGGGGGAGGGGGTCAGGTCGCTGCTCTGGAACTAACTGGGCATTGGTCTGTGAGTGGTGACCAATTGCATTGTGCATCACTTGTTTTGTATATTCCAGTCCTTTTATTATTATTATTATTATTGTAATTTTATTATTATTGTCTTCCTTTCTGTCCTATTAAACTGTCTTTTTCTCAATCCACAAGTTTTACTTTTTTCCCCGATTCTCTCCCCCATCCCATTAGGTGGGGGGAAGTGAGCGAGCAGCTGTGTGGTGCCTAGTTGCTAGCTGGGGTTAAACCATGACACAAACTTGAAGGATTTCCCCAGGTTTTCAATCACTAGAGTTTTAAGTTGGATTGTAGATAACCAAAACCTTTATGTGTTGTACTGTGGATTGAGCTTTCAGGGTACAAAGCAGTACAAATAACTGTGGCATCTCAAAATAGTCTGTGGGACTTTTAATCTAACATTAGGCTTTATGTTTTTATTAAGGAAATTGTTCACACCCAATAACTTCGCTACTTTGTATGGCTTTAAAATAGAAGTGTTTTCTGTCAAAAAAAGTTTTGCAAAAAAATACTAGTGGAAGTTGTCACTTGGAGTACTGGATCGGGAAACAATACGTCATGTGTGAATGAGTAAATGATTAATGGCCAGAGGGCTTATTTAAGGTATAATTGCTAAGCACTTTGCAAAGGGACAGTCGTGCTTATGGCACAAGAGATTGAGACTGTGGAGGTAGCACCGCTGTATTGATAGCAGTGGCCAGTTCTTACTGCTGCCAAAGGAAGAGCGCTGTGCTGTCCTGGTGAATGTTTCTTGTGTAATCTCAAGTAACATACTGCAGTCTTCCATATTGTGCAGGGGTATTTGTGGAGTTTTGCTGTACTTAGGATGCTGGTTATCACGGTGTTGACCTGCTCTCTACAAGCATTCTGGGTAGTTTGCTTTTTGGTACTGAGACGGTGACTTTTGCTGTCACATGTTGCTGCTCATCCTAAATTTTGAACATAGGGCCTATTCCTACAAATGTAAATTTACTTAAGTAAATAGTCTGTTCCTGCAAACAATTTACTTCTATGTTTATAAAAGTAAGCCACAAGTAGTATTTTGGAATAAAGATTGCCTAGAGCACAAATAATGCAGTAGTCTTTTTATATGGTTGTGTTTAAAAAGACTTTTTCAGTGTCTTGAAAAAGAATATTTCAGCCTATGAACAGCTTCTGAGACTCTGGGGTATGTGAAATGATATACTATCAAAGGCCAGTTTGCTTCTGGTTTAATTTGCACTGAGACTGGGGGGACCTGCAGGTACTTCTGTGAGAGGTAGAAGTGTCTTTTGGAAGCATACCCCAGAATGCATTCACCTCATCTAGTGGAGGGTTTTGATTTAGCTTTTTTTCTGCCTAGCATTTATGAAATTTTAAATCATTACATGTTTTCTCAGTTCATACCTAGGGTTTCTCTGTTTAATTTTTTTAATTCATTGCTTTTCGACACAGTCCTGTCCTCTGAACTTTTGTATCCCTTTCTTTTTCCCATGCTAGGTTGGTTTTTTTTTTATACTGTAACATTTACAAAGATTTTGCTCAGCTGTTTGCTTCCACTATCTGATAAGTACACAGCAAAGAAATGACTTATTAGCTGTGCGCTTGTTAATGGTTGCTTTTTTTAACCTTTCAAATCAATAACTCTGTGATGAGCATAAGTGAAGTCTGACTCTGGCTTTGAAAATACTTTGGGATGTGCCTAGCTTTGGATACAAAGCAAAACATGGAAATATCTGTATATGAACAGTCTTACAGGTTTTGGAGACTTATTATGATAGATATATACAATAAAACTGAAGCTTTGTTTTGTCTTTCCATGAATATGATATGTGGTTTTTGCAACTCATGATAAAATGTCCTTTTTTAATATATAGTGAATAGACTCCAAAAATAGGCCTGTCTTTCTGTATAAAGTATATTAGTTAAGAAGATGAGTTTCTGGAAAATAAAAATACAGAAACTAGAATATACTGCAAGTAGAACAGATTTAATAGTATCAATAAACTATGTATATCCATAGTTGGTTTTGATTTTTCTAGTTTTTTTCATGAAAAGAACTGTCGTCTTTGGAATGTAGTTACAAAGTACTCTGCAAGGAAGTCCTGGTATTAACCAGGGTAAATTTCAGAGGTCTCTGGCTTTTTTAAGAAGTTTATTTTCTGGTTGTTTTTTTTGTTTGTTTTTCTTGTGTGTGGTTGTGTGTGGTGTTAGGGTTTTGGTTTTGGGGGGGGGTTTTTGTTTGGTTTTTTTTTTTGGCTTGAGTTGGGCTTTTTGGGGGGTGGGTGTGGTTAAGAAAAGAAAATACAGAGATACTTCAAATTTTTTATTTACACTTATCCTTCCAAGACAGGCATGTTCCATGTTAAATTATTTTGGTCAATTGAAGCATATGAGTTCTGTATGTAAACTCAGAATGCCTTCCCGCTTCAGCAGCAGACATTATCTTTTATTTTCCCTAAGAGAGAGTTCTAATAGCAGAATTTTAGCATAAAACCTGTTTGTTTGGTTTTTTTTTTTCACTCTCCACAGTCTTGAGAGGTAGGTGTTATCTGACATGCTCTGTACATATTACTTCTGAGCACTGTTGTTGTGGCGGAGTCATTTTGCCCTGTCTGACTAATACAGCTCCCTTTGCTTGCCAGTATCTTGCCAGATACAGGTAGATTTGTCTTCCATGGCAGTCATTTGAAAACATACTTTTGGGGGAGATTTTCTATTGCAAGAAAATGGGCTTGATAGCAAGACAGTCTGGCATAATTCCCAAATATAGATACATATTTTAAATGTATGTGTAAAAAACGTCCAGTTTCAGTGGAAAAGAAAAAACAAGCAACCATGAAAGCAGAGCTGCTGTTGGTTAAAATAAGAGTTTTCAGCCTCAGATGTGAGGTTACTTTTTGTTTAACATATGAGAATTTCTTTCAGATGTGATGTTAGCAAAATGACAATGAAAGTGCTCATCACTGACATGTTGTAATGGTGACTGTGCATTTTTTCTTATTATGATTGTAAATTAGAGTAAGGATTAGAGTTTGGTTTTATGTCTGCCTGCTTTACTGTCCATTAGTAATTAATGGGAGATAAAAGGGAAAACAATTTAGAGTGAATACACTTCACTGCTGGTTCTGGTGCAGTTGAGCCATGCATTACTGTACTGAGTTTAATTTGAATTCTTCAGTTTCATTTAAAGATGGCTGTTCAGAGTGTGTAGAATTCCACCTGGATGGCTTGCAATAAGCAAGGGGAATACTCACTTTCCCCTGAAAGACATACATTAGTTTAAGTACCAGAATCTTAAAGAAGATTCAAGAAGAGTTTTGTGACAGTGCTTATGAAGTATTTGGTTAGTAGCATTTACTTTTTCTTAATTCCCTCTTTCCATTGTTAGGTAGATGATGGAGAGTAAATCTGATGATTGGGTAGCTTTCTGCTGTGGTATGAAATTCCTGATACTCGCGTGAAAATGAAAAAGAATTCCTCTAAGAGAGAAGACAAACAAGGGAAGTGGGGCAGGCACTGGCCTGATTTTAGTGAAGGGGATTTTTATTTATTTGCTTATTTTTTGAAACAGATAGCATTTAGGTTTCTCTTCCCCCAAAGCAGCAGATTTAGGATCACAAAAGTAAATGAATGCATAAAATGGGAATGAGACACTGCTTTCTGGAAGAATCAGGAGCCAGTTTTGACTGTGTATCAGATACAGATAGGTGAGATCAAGGAAAAAAAGAGGGCTTTGTTTGGTGTCCCAAATGGAGAGTTTGGACAAGAAACATCATGTGTCCTTGATGTGCGATCTTCAGGGGTTGCAGTAAGGGAAAAAAACCTCAAACCTGGCAGTCAGCAAAGAAAAGCCCAAATCTAGAAGTTTCTTCATCCCCAGGAGAAGAACTGGGCCTCGGGCTGTTTATAAAAGAGGGTATCAACATCTGGATTCTGTGATCCTGTTCATAATACTGTTATGTTTTCTTGCAGAAGCCCTGAGGTCCAGTCACCTATGCTAGCAGAATGGTGTTAGTATTGAGCATTATGAGCGCAGTACAAGAATTACGAAGTCCCCTTTAACCTCCCATGCAGGTCACTACCTAACTTGTGTCAGTGGATTTTCCTCTGAATCCTGTTACAATGACTGACCAGGATTATTACTGGCTTGGAGAATCTAAGCATCTCCGTGTTGTTCTAACACATACAAACCAACTTGGTATTCAGGAAGATGCTGTCCTTATGAGTTCTCTGTAGTCTAACAGGCACTCCCAGTAATGCCTAATAGACACACCTGAGTGTGAGTTCTGAATGAAGTGGTGCCAGTTTGTTTCTTTAGCTGTTGTTCTGAGCAAAAGAAAATGCGCTTTGTGATAGTGCTCACCATTTTGTGCAGTAGCTTTGTGGTTAGAGTATTTACCCAAGAAGTAGGAGCCTGGGTTCCATGTTGTTCTGTTACGTTTCAGCATGTGCCAAAACTTACATGAAAGGTAAATTCTGGGTGGGTATCCTCTGCCCTTTTGCGTGAACTTTACCAGTGAGTGGCGAAGCTTCACAGGGCTGAAAAGATGGATCAGTGGAGAAGGTGAGTCAGTGGCTCAGTGATAAAGAATTCACCTGGGAGGGAGGCAAATACATATCACATAAGACATGTCTTTGATTTTTTGGGGAGAAAGGAAAAGGTGAAAACTATATATAACTTTTTGCAGTCCATTTACTTTATCTTAGTGTTGGTAGCATTATTACAGTGACTGCAGCTTTCTGATTTGGAACTTCACAATTTTGGAGAAATTTCATATGAAGAAGCTGCCTGTTTTACTGTTCAGGTGGGAGGATGGAGGGAATAACATTCCACAGACAATGTGAAAAGGCAGAGTGAGATTGCACAGGATCCAACATATCATCCTGAAGTTTAATAAGTCAACACTCCCTGCTCTCCTCTGTTCCCCTCTAACTTGAGGCTTTTTTTAAAATAGTTGTTGTTGGCCTTTTCAATGCAGAAGAACTGATGCTAATTTACCCTCTGCTCTGCTACCACTGGTAGGCAGGTGGCATTAAATGTGTTTTAAAAGTATGTTTAAATTGAGATTCATGCACCTTCTGGCTTTACCCTTCTATTAATCCTTTATTCAAAATAATCATAATATTGAAAGTTTTAAAAATAGTTTGGAAGTGGCTTTTTTGCATAACCTAGTGTAAAATGTTAAAGAGAGATTTTGTTACTCTAGTGTACATAAATGTTCCACCACAACTCTCTGGATTGCTGATACGTGCTTTTCTATCTCTTTTCTTTTTTTCCATGCTCCTTGTCACTTTTTTTGGGAGATGTTCTTGTGCTTTTTCTTATCTGCTTGTCTTTTACCCTTGACCTGCAGCATTTACACATTAGTGCTTACTGAAATACTTTGTGGTGAATTTAGAGCAAAATAAATTAAGACCTTGCAGTTCAAGATAGTCGAGCTCTGTAGCTGGCTCTACTTGTACAGCAGTTCAGTACACTATAATATGTAGACACTATTGGCACTGGCAGACTGTTCATCATCTGTCTGACAGCAGGTCAATGGTGTAAGCAAAACAGCACTTGGCTACTTGAATTCAAGAATCGAATGTTTTCCCCCCAGTAAGACCTGCAACCTGGTTCAGATAATCCAGACCTTATAATTTTTGAAATTGTCTGCAGTGGTGGACACAGCTATTCTTTTGTAACTATTCATTTTCTTTAAAGGAAGTCAAGATAGTTTGCACTTGAAGGGCACTTGGACAAACCTAGGACACCTGTTAACTTGAGTCAAGCTGGAATTTGTGTGAAAAGCTGAGCAGTTGCTTCCTGGCTGCTGGGAAAAGATTCTGCTTTCAGGTAAGTCTGGAAATAAGCTTGCTGCATACTTCATCTGCTTTAGGCTTTTACCAGTTGCAGAGTGGAATTTACCAGTAATAAAAACCTGATTATTGTATGTGCTGAACTACAAGGATTTTTGAGAGGTCTTACAAAGTTCTCTTGAGGGGGCAGGGGGTGGGGGAGGACTGTTTGTGTGTGCTTGACTGAATTTCTTGCCTGCATTTCCCAAGAGAACAAGTGCTTCATCTTCTTCATTCTCACCACCCATATCTTTGAACATCCTTTTTTCCCTTTACTCTGTCTTCTACCTTAAAACTAACCACTGTGCCCTTTGCACACACTGGGTTTTTTTTCACAGTGGGAGTATTTGTCGTTCCTACTAGATCTCAAATGGAAGTACTGAGGTTCAGTTAATGGTCCTGTAGACTGCAACCTTAATTGCTTGGAGACACCATTTGAGGAAGCAGTGTACCCTGAGGACACTATGTCCTTAAAAGGATAGGAAAATTGAGTCCTTAGTACGATGTGGTTTCTGTCCAAGAAATGTATTCAGGTCTTGCTTAAATAAGAACACCAAACACTCCATGTTTCTCACTGTGCCTCTAGTACTAGTTATCCTATAGATACATGAAATGGCAGTCAGAATTAAGTATTTGTGGCATCTCATAACATTGTCATGTAAGTTTAAAGAAGTGTATTTACTGGCTTCAGCAAAAGCTTTGTTCAATAAAATTCTGTTATGGATATGACAATATTATCTATTAGGTAACTGATATAAATTTCTGTTTTACTATAATCGGATGCTCTCAGCTTTGTAGGACTGAATTATAATGCAGAATCATACTCCATACTTACATTGCAATAGTTTATTTTAAAAGCTGGATCGAATCGATTGAAGAGAGAAGAGCTTGTGACAGTGTGGAGAAATGCAGTCAATGCAAATTAACTTATTTAACATTTCTAGTGTAGAGACATCCAATATGGCGGTAGCATTTCATCATTAAAGAACAGATGATGTTGATAATTTGCAGTTATTTAATATCTTCCAGGTTCTCAGGGATGGTGATTTGAAGAATCAGGTTTCCGACATGAACAAAGTAAAAACATCATCTGAAAAAAGGTAAATTTAATACTATGGTGACTTCTCAACACCAAGCTATATGAGATTTGTGAAAAAAGCAGTCTATATCTTAATTTAAGATAGATAAAATACACGTTATGGGTCCCTAGTAAGTATGTGTAAAGTGATGTCCTGAAACACTGAGGGAGTCAATATTGATTAGCATAAAGTAGCTTCACACTTAATAAATAACTTCTTAAATTTAGAATTTTCAGTTAGTGTTAGACATGTTCAAATATAAAATGTACATTAAATTTCATTGAAACAATTATCAGTTAATTGTTTCATGCAAATATTTGCAAAAAATAAAATGATTTCTGCTGAAAGAATTAAAGGACAGGTTTATAATACTATATAAGAAGACATGAATTTCTCATAAAATGCATATCATTCTCCAACAATCCTGCAATCCAACACATAGCTAGGATAAACAAGAGTGAGATTACAGAAGATTTCAAGAGCTGAAAACTTGTGTTTGTTATTTTCATTGATAACTTGTTTTAGCAAATATCTGAAAAAATTATGAGATTATCTGTGGAATGCAACATGTCTGTTAAGCATCAGGAAACTATGGAAAGGTGTTCAGTCTTACTCTTTTCTTAAGCAAGCACAGGTTAAACCACCACATTAAAGCAAACCATCTAATCAGATTTAAAAAAAAAATTGTAAAGGCGTCAAAATAGGGAATTCTGGCTTCAGTCTTGGCTCTCTGAAATACTGATTATTGTCTAAATGAGTGGATGAATTTGCATGAAGGACATGCTCTACTGTGGATTAATTTTATATCTTGGAATGGATTTAAAATTTTAATTTAAATGGTTGCATGTAGAATAATATTTGCTTTTGCTGACCTTAAGAGTCGAATGGTTTGATATCAGAGACTGGCTGTTCCTGTTTGTGTGAGAAATGGATCAAAAGAAATAGAGAAACTGATATGTTTTCTACTGATGGTATATTAGTTCCTTAGACGTCATGATAAGCAAAGTCATACTCTCTGTCAGCAATGGGTTTTCTTGGAAATACTACCAATTATAATACGTAAAGTATGCAAACACAAAGAATACTAGATTTTTGCAGAGTGGCTACTCAAGTACCATTTATTCTTCTTTAGTTATTGAGTTAAAATGGAAATTTCCATTCCTGCAGTTCAAAACAGTTGTTCCCTAAGTCGTGAATAAATTATGGTGAATTTATTGTACAGAGATAGCTCTGAGCTAATTGGAAGTATCAGCTCTCCAAACATTATTTGGTAACGTGGAGGTGGTTAAGAAACAAAGTAATGTGGAAATGGTTTGCATTGGAATAAAATGAAAATAAACTCATGAGAAGCCTGCCTACTTCAAAATAGTTTTTAATGGGTCGCTCTAACATGCTGAACACGGAAGACCTGTTTGCTGTGGCGGAAGAAGACACTCCCCGATACGTCAGTGTTCTGGCTGACTGCAAACAGCAGCTTCAGAGGAAGTAGGTACGGTTGGGAAACTGAAGGTTTCTGGTGACTTCCTTCATTTCACCATTGTCTCTTGGAAGGCTTCTTACAAGATGAATAGCTGAAAATCATTCTAAGACAACTGAATTTTTATATGCTGCCGTGATAGCCATTAGCATTACCTTTCTCATTGTGAGCAGACACTTAGAAAGGTGTAATGATGTGTTTTAGCATTTGCATAGTGAAAGTAGCGTGCAGTGAGTAATGGAGAGTTGTGAATCTAGCACTTCCTCATAATTAAAGAATGCTTAAACCTTTTGGGAATTGGGGGGACTGCAAGAAGTGTCCCTGCAGTGAGGGTATTTTCTTTGCTAAGATGTTTTCTTGTTTGAAAAAGAACTGCCTTAACATGAACCCCGGAAGTCCTATGTTCCTCACTGTTGGGGCAGTTGCTTCCTTTATATCTACTCACAGCTTTCCTAACCAGAGAAGGAGGAAATGCGCAAAGCTTTCTCGTTAGCTGAGTCATGCTGTACGCTTTGGGAACAGTTGAGATGACAGCAAGATTGTTTGTTCATGCTTCTTTTCTGCAAACAAGGTGGTGGTGTGAGGGGCGTTCTGAGCTGTGGCATTTGAACATGGGATGGAGAAAGGTTTTCCTGCCAACGGAGACATGCAGTGTATGGGATCAAGTAAGCCTGGTAAACTGTACCTCAGGACACTTAAAGAAAGTCTGAATCCATCCCACTATAATAATTATCGGTTGTCTTCAGAACTCATGCAATTTGGGTTAAATAGTGAAAGACAGAGGTGGCAAACCTAGTGGTTGTGTCTGTGGGAGTCAGGGAGCAGAAACCGAGTAGCTGTCAATCCACCATCTCTTTTTTTTTTTTTTTTTTTTTTTTTTTTTTTTTTTTTTTGTGCAGAAGGTCCTGGAAGAACTAACCAAATGGATGAGGCTGCGAACAACCAAAAGTGGTTTGAGTTGTCCTTGAAAATACATCTGATTTTTCATGTGTGAGAGTCACAGATCCCATGAGCACAAAAGTGGCATTAAAATACCACATACATGTTTAAAGCTTTACTAAAATAACCACTGCATGTGATTGCTATCAGGAAGCTAAGGCAAGTGCTCTGGAGTAGAGCACTGACAGGATACCAGAGCAGTGGTAGTTGAATGCTGTCAGGAGGAAACAGTGCACAGTTTGTTTTTGGATGTGGTCTGTCTTTCTGTTTCTGGTTACAGTTAATGACTGAAAATATTTTGAGTTTTGACTAATGATCTGAAAGAGAAGAAAGAGTTCTTGTTAAAATTGCAGACAACTTCAAGCTGAAAAGATCTGCAAAAATATTGGAGTACCAAATGATTTCAAAATATTCTTGTCAAATGCAGGAAATGGTTAAGAATATTGATGGAAATATGTGCAAGGTACTGTGCTTAGGTATACCACTGGAAAGGATAAAGGACAGTCACATTTGTAGTGAGGAGAGCCAGAAATAGTAAGATTATCCTGCAGGGAGAAAAACTTTCAAATGAAGGGATACAAAGTGTTAGAACAAGGTTGCCTTTGTTATTGAAAAAACATTTTTGCAGGCCGTTATGGACTGGTTGGGCATATGTCTGTCACAAAAAGCAGCTGTGGTGTTCATCCAGCTCTGAAAAGAATGGTTTATATGGCCTTATGAACTTTCTTCAGGTGCTCTTTAGTCACAATTTTTATACCTAAAGGTAGTAGAGACTATGTAACCCTCGGTGACTACAGAGTGCTCTTGTGAGAAGGCTTTAGAATGGGTGGGGTGAAAAATGTCTCTTTCAGTAACAAGGGTTCTTCACATTGTGGGAAAACAAGTTTTGTATGAAGGGCTGGCCACACTGTTCAGGGTATTCATGTGCAGTTCTGCAATGTCAGCAGCTTAAGAGGAAATCTAGCTCTGACAGGATGCGGTTTTTATTGTGCCATTCTGACTATTCCCTTGGTTTACCTACCTGTTGGATTAAAAATACTGAATTCCATGGTGCCTCTCTGTTTTGGAGAGCTGTCTTGTAGATTTGGATCCTGAATGGTTTGTTGGTCAAAATGTACATATTTGGATTACAAGTATCAGAAAGAGTCCCATTGTAAATTGGGCTTCAGTTTGGCTTGTAGTTCAAATGGGTTGTCACAGCAGTATTACGTACAGGAGCAGAGTCAGTCAGGCTGGCTGTCGTAATTCCTGTCCTACAGCCTTTTAGATTTACTGTGCAGACATTGAAAGCCGTCACGGTGTTATAACCATGTCCTGGTTTCGGCAGGGATAGAGTTAATTTTCTTCCTAGTAGCGGGTACAGTGTATTTTGGATTTAGTGTGAGAATAATGTTGATAACACACTGATGTTTTATTTGTTGCTAAGTAGCACTCATCCTAAGTTAAGGACTTTTCAGTTTGCCATGCCCTGCTGGCAAGCACATGCACAAGAAGCTGGGAGGGACCACAGCCAGGAGAGCTGGCCCAACTAGCCAAAGGGATATTCCATACCATAGAATGTCATGGCCAGTATATGAACTGGAGGGAGTTGGCCGGGAGGGGTGGATCACTTCTCGGGCATCTGTCAGCAGGTGGTGAGCAATTGCATTGTTTATCACTTGTCTTTTTCTTGTGCTTTATGCTTTGGTTGGTTGTTTTGGTTGGTTGGTTGGTTTGGTCCTTTTCATTACTATTATTATTATGTTTTATTATTATTATTGCTAGTATTACATTTTATTTTACTTTAGTTACTAAATCGTTCTTATCTCAACCCATGAGTTTTACTTTTTTTTTTTTTTTTCCAATTCTCCCCATCCCACTGGCAGGGCAGAGGAGTGAGTGAGCATCTGCGTGGTGCCTAGTTGCTGGCTGGGCTTAAGCCCAGACAAACCACTATGTATACTAGTGTAGAATATTAATAAACAAGAGTACAATTCTTGTTTTAAGAAGAAAACTCAGTCATAGCTAAAAGGAAATCAGGACTTTAATTTATATTTCAGCGTAGACTCTGGGCTGGTGTTATTTTCAAGAACACTTTTTTGGGTATGCCGAAGACGTGAAGTTTATTTGGCTATATTTCTGTTGGAAGACTGCTTGTAAGATGAATAGCGTAAAACCATTCTGAAGATACCTCTTTAACCGCTACAATGAGCGCTCACTGCCCTTGATAGAAACTCTGGCCCCAGGAGGAGATTATACCTCTAAATCTTAGGGCTTAAATTGTTATGCCACCCAGTAGTGAGAATGAATTACCCTTCCTAAACCTTTTAAAACTTTTAGTAATTATGGAGAAATTAAGTTAGATGCTAACTTTCTGTACCTGGTATATTACTTCCATGTGCCAGTGTTGCTTGAATTTTGCAAGCTGCAGCAGTCAAAAATCAGCTTTGCGCTGAAAGTTTAATGCCTGTAAATGAGTTTTGTTCTTACAAAAACTTGTATTTTCTTTGTTTTTTTGTTCCTAAGGATCATTTTTGCTTTCTTGGCTTGTTTCCAGCTTTCAAACTACATCCACTTCATTGTGAGACCAATGATACACCACAATGGAAATTAAATACATGTGTATACAGACACACACACATTGAAGCAGCAGTTCTGTTACACGTTGATTTATATGTGGGTTGGCTGGACTCTTACTTGTTTTGATTGTGGAGCTGGTGAAGATAACATCCTTTGGAAGTTTGTCAGTTTGTATAGCAGATCAACAGAGCTTGTGGATTTAATTAAAATCTTGGGTTTATTTTGGAGTATTTCCAGTTCAGTGGATAAATGGAGAAGTAGAAGTCAACAAAACAAAGCTTATGCAAGTGGTAATGGCTTTATACTATTCAACCTGGGCTTAGATGATGAGAAAGGATTGGAGGGATTATGATTTACTTATCCAAGGAAAGTAATATTTCAGCAACCAAGGCAGATATATTTCAGATCAAAAAATACTTTTAAGTCAAAGTCTAGCAAGTAACTGGGAAGGTGATATACTTACTTCACAATATAAAATTATTTTGATTTAAGCTCTATAATTAGTATAACCATTTCTTACTACTGATTTTAACAGCTTGTAAGTATCATCTGTAACCTGAAATTGTTTTTTGGTTATGCTTCTCATTTAGATGGAAAAATGGAAGTGGTAGAAGAAGTTTCCTCAGCAGTTTTTATATCAATTTGCTTTCATGACAGCACAACCATTGCTGTCAGCTACATTTTTTCCTTGATTTTAACATTTTTTTCCACATCTAAACAAATTATTTTAGTAGAGTTAACTGTGTGAAACCTTTTCACAGATGTAAAATAAAAATCAAGGAGTAATAATTCCTTATTGTTAGAAACAAAGCTGACAGTATTTATAAAGCCTAATGTTATATACTTTAGTGTTATTGCAGATAGTCAGAACAGTATGTGTGTAAAATGAATTATTGTTGATTATTGCGGGACTCTAATGTTACAAAATTGAAAAGTCAAGGTAGTTAATCCTTGGAAATCATCATTTCCTGTAGTTGATTACATGACTATAATTCGAATGTTAACCATTTGTCTAAAAATTACTTTCATGTGGGAATGTGAATCTCAAAACTATTCTGAGTAGTTGTTATCATCTAAAACTGGAAAGCAAATAATTTCTAGACTGACTATTTTGAATACTATAAATATTTAAATTTATTGTTTATCTGTAATTTGCCTATCTATATGAATGCCTGGTTCAAAATTGTTTCTTATATTAAAATATATTTTCAAGGCAATTTTATGATGTCAGGCCAAAATACCCTTGTGTTCAAAATGAATTTAAACTGATGATAGCTTTGGACACCTTCCAAAGTTTTTCTTTAAAATTGTGTTCTTCAGCTGGTGGGTTCTGGCTTGCTCACTTCATGAATGATAATCTTTTCTTTCACCTCCAAAACACCAGCTCTCTAAGACAAACAGTCTTTGGGACTGTTTGTAGCCAGTTTTTCCTTGAATAGCAGGTTTGATAGAGTATCCTGGCACTTAACATAAACTATATTAAATATAAGTTACTCTAATTGACATAGATAAACAACATTTGTACCTATATCTGGAGTTTATTTGCTGCAACCAATTTCCCTGTTCGCAGTTGCTCTTGGAGATGCTGTTATATATAATCAGTCTGCTGCAATGCAGGCTTTGCAAAATCTGTAAATTTGCCAGAATTAAGGAGAATTAAGAATGTTTTTCTATCGAGAGAAAATATGAAGGTGAATTATCCACTCCCCTTACTCTGACATGGGATTTCTGTTGTTAGTATTTTTTTTTTTGATCTGGTCTAGATGGGAAAAGTAAATGTAAAAAAATCTTTCTTGTAGTGTTTCTACCAGTTCTCGGACTACGTCGCTGCTGTCACAGCTGGAGAAGATCAATTTGGACTCTGTGTTAGGAGAAGCAGACAATGCTAGATACGTTACCTCAAAGATCCTTCATCTGGTTCAGAGTCAAGGTAAATATCTAAGTTGTGTGGGTTTAGTAGTTCTCCTTTAGAGCCTTCCTCCTTGTATTTCTTCCTTGCTGGACTTTTCTTTGTTTCTTTTTGGTGAACTTGATTGTCTATACATTTTTGTCCCTGATTGTTGAAAGCACCTGTTTAAGGCCCTGTTTAATGCTATCTGGTATAGTATTGGTTACACTGAGTGCGTTTTGATACAGCTATAATTTCAGTAACGATTCACAATAGATGTATGTGTGTGTGCATATATATGAGAAGTAGAAGTATCTGGAGGAGGGCTTTCTTACAGATTTTTTTCTTTACAGTTTCTTTTCTAGGGCGTGACAAGGTTGTTGAACAAGTAAAAGCAAGAATGAGTGTTAAATCACTTAAATCTTTTACTTAGTTTTATATACATATATGCAGTTTTAAATAGGTTTTATTATTAGCAGTGTAGATTTTCTGATCAATCTGTATGTGATCACAGGTTTTTTTCTGCAAACTAGTACATTAAAAGTGGTCTTTTTCTCACTGGCAGAAAAAACCAGGAAGGAGATGACTTCTAAGGGCTCTACTGGAATAGAAGTTATCCTGTCAACGCTAGAGGTAAAACCTTTTAATCTGTGTGGTTAAGGGTACATAGCAAGTTTTCATTTTATTATTGGGCTTTGTATTATCAAATATGTTGTTATCCTAGCTAGTCTCCAAAACTTGTGTAGGACTGTAATGATTAGATATGGTCTTTAAGTATCATAACCTACATAAGAATTTCTCCCCCTTATTTTTAAATATTCAAGAAATTATTTGGCAACTATCAGTTCTAATTAATATGCCATACTACAAACTAGATTTTAATTGGTTTTGTGGTTAATTCAGGTTGCATAGTGGGATGGTTAGCTGGGTTATTACATCTTAAGTTCTGTTTGATTTAGTGGTGGCAATTTCTCTGAGCTTTAACTATCTAAACCACTATATCAGACTTCCACATTAAGCAAAGAAATCTCTCTGGTTTTCATTGCAGAATACAAAAGATCCTCAAACTATTCTAAATATATTGAATATTCTCATCGAGGTAGTCTCCGTTGGTAAGTTTTCATTAAGGAACAATTTGTGATTTTTTTTTTTTTATTCCTGTATTCTTCTGCAGACTTTGGGGGTGGTTTTTTTGTTTGTTTGTTTTCTTGGTGGTTTTTTTTGTTGTTTGTTTCTGACATTTGCTAAAGCTGATTTATATGCAGAATAAAAACCATAAGGACTGAAGTCACTTTTCAAATAATCATACACAAATAATTTATGTTGCTGCAAGTCTTAATTCCAGCATGTTCTTGAATAGTGCAGTCACACATGAAGAAAATATTGCTCTTCTAAATACTTTCTTTATGATAACTGTAGCTTAGATACTTAATTGTTCTTTGGCTTCAGAGATATCAGTTAAGTTTTAATTTCTAGGTGGTGGTCGGAGAGCCAGCGTCTTAGTCACTAAAGGAGGGACACAGATCTTATTGCAGCTGCTTTTGACTGCCAGCAAAGACACTCCACCAAATGAAGAATTAATGGTGCTTCTTCATACTCTTCTTGCAAAAATTGGTCCAAAAGGTGATAATGATATACTTAAGTAATATGGCTTAATACTTTACAGTTTCATGACTGAAACTTAAGAAAAATTTTCTTACTATTATTGTATAAGCATCCATGTACTCAGAACTGGTAGAGAACAAAAGGAGGAGTAAAACAGAGGGTAGGATAGAATGGTGAAATATAGATAATGCAGAGTTGACATTATCAGTAGAAGGAATTCACAGTTCACTTATTTTTTATAATAATTTCAAAATTAGTTTGATTGATCTTGTATTTCTTTGATGTCAGACAAAAAGATTGGCATGAAAGCAAGAATTAATGGTGCCCTCAACATATCATTGAATTTAGTGAAGCAGAATTTGCAGAACCACAGGCTAATACTGCCATGTCTTCAAGTATTAAGAGTTTACTCAACCAACTGTAAGTATTGCAGATTATTTTCTTTCCCATGTGATATTTTATCTAGGTAACAATTAAAATACCAGATCTAGAGGCTTGTTTAATGTTAGATGTTTAAAATAATTATTTTTATCAGACACTTTGCTTTTTATATTGCCAAATCGCTTAAATTCTAATAAAAACTGTGAAGCATATTTGTACTTCTGTCTATCTTTGGTTTTTGTTCAGTGTGTATGATTATATATACATAAATATATATATAGTTGGGAGGGTTTTAACCAGTGCTATTGGATGTGTGGAATTTTGAGTCATCTGGTTTGCATAAGTGCTGATGATTTAAGATCTAAACCAGAAATGCTAACACTGTGCTTGCAAAAGCACTTCAAATTAAATAATTATTCTCTTTATTATACATGCTCATGGTTTTTTTGCTTTTTATTATTTTATTTAATTCTTGATTGCTAATTTAAAACTTGGTTCACACAGGACATATTTTATTTCTTTATTTAACCTTTCCCTTATTCCTTGTCTTGAAGTGCCCTACTATTGGACTAACATTCTTTCACAAGAGCCTAATTAATTGTTTGGGCAGGCAGTAGGAAATTGATAAAAATAGTGTGGTTCTTCCTGTGTCTCTACTGTTGGTTAGATGCTCTTAAGTTTTTCCTTTGAGCTCAAAATGGCCGTTAAACCTCTTAAAGAAGTGCGAGAAAGTGAAAACTTAACCACATTCCTCCAAGAGAATTGATTTGATGATGATCTATGAGATCATGTTTTCAGGACATTAACATGAGCACCTATAATTCATAAAGTCCCAATATTTTTAAAATGTGGAAGCTTTATTTCTGTTGAGCCGTCTGATAATGAGGTAAAATGTTTCTAAATGGAAGACTTTAATACAGATAGTTACATAGCTTCGCTGGAAATTTGCTTCATCCTGAAAATGGGAAATTGAACTGAGTCTTTAATTAGGATTCTGCTTAGATCAATTGTATCTTTCTGTATTTCCCACTCCTTATTAGCAGATAAACTAGTAGTTTATTACACGTAAATGGGAAGTACTACTTAAAGTTTGTATACAGTTACTACCAGCATAGAATCCTAACTTAGATTCTAGCGGTGTAATGTTGCTGCTAATAATGATGAAATTGCAACTTCAGTTCGAGTACTAAATTCTACACTAATAACAGCATTTGTTATGTTGAAGTCAATTCTTAGTTGCTGTCTTCTACTTTGTTAGGAATGCATATTGCTAAACTCAGTTGGGAATTGAATTTCTGTGCCTCTTTCAGCAGTTTGTATTTTCAGTGGGCGTTGGGCTTCAGCCATATATTCATCCAGTGTGCATTTCTTGAATGTAGGTCTTAGCATAATTTCTTTTAATTTGCTTCCTTTCAAATAGATGGTAATTTTTTTTTTTCTGAGAACATACATGCATAATGTGTAGCTCAGGAAAGCTTATACCAACTGGCATTTCTAAATTTTGCAGCAAACGCTTGGCTTTCAAATTGTGGTGGACATACCTATCTTCCCAATACTGAAGGATAATAGCAGGTCATAGGACTTGTTAGACTTAAGAATTTTAGAAACCCTGCCATTTTGATAAACTGTGAGACTTTTTTGGAAGAAAAGTCTTTTTATGATATATCTTAATAACAAAGAAAGCAGAAGCGTGCATTGGAAGTAGTACATAATTTTATTTGTAAATTAATAATTAATTTTTTCCTTCTTTTGCAAGTTTTATCAGGATTGGATTATCACACTAATTATGTAGAGAGTTACTGTCTGCTTGTCATTGTATGTCTTAAAGCCCAAACATGTTTAACATTTTTTGTACTTCAAAATTAACTTGCATGGATTTTAGTTTGAGTATATTGATATATTTTTTTTCTTTTGCTTTTCTTATTACATGATCTTAAAATGGATTGTTTTTAACTCTTCCAGCTGTAAATGCAGTGTCCTTGGGAAAGAATGGAGTAGTAGAACTGATGTTTAAGATCATTGGCCCTTTTAGTAAAAAGAACACTAGCCTTATGAAGTAAGTACGGTCTCTTTAACATAGTATGTGGAAAAACCTGAGATAAGTTTTGAAACTTACTTGTAAATGAAAAATTGTATTAGGGAAATCAAATGTAACTCATATTTGAAATGAGGTGGGAAGGAGAACCACAAATCTGACAGTTTAATTTTACCCAGTAGAGTAAAACAAAATATTTGGATGTCTAGTTACAGTACTGGTAAAATAATATAAATGTTATTTTTTGTCTCTGATATTCCTGTGTGGAAACTGTACAGGGGTTATCCCCAAATCAGGACAAACAGATCAAGACAATCCCATCACTTTTCAATTTTTTGAATTGGCTCCCACACCTCCTTTGTGGTTTTAGAGTCACTATCTATTTTGTTTTGTAATAGAATTTTCTTTCTGTTTTACTTCAAAGCAATTACAGACTCTCAGAGCAAAAACATAAAACACAGTAGTAAGCACCAGCAATGTCTGTCTAGTGGGCTATTGTGTGTTTAAAAAAATAAATAAATTACTGCATAACCTTAAAGTGGTGACTTTAGATTCCCCACCCAGTGTATTTTTCTCTTTTTTTTCTTTAAGTGAATTTAGGGTAAAAATAGATAAGTGGATCTAATTGGAGAGAGGCCTTTCTTTATATATTACCACCTTTTTGAAGTACTTACCTGTGGAAAACTGAATTTTTCATCTGGTTAGCAAAATAGTAATCTCATGTTGTTCATCTTCTAACTTCAGTACAAAAAAAATAGTGTTATGTTATCTAAGTTTGTGGTCAGTGGAGTATCTTGTAAAAAAATGCTCTGCCCCTTTTAAGCCCCAGCTATAATTAGACATATGAACTTGCTATTCCATGATGTGAGTAATCATGATAGCCTTGTTTATAGTTTAAGATCAGATGCATGGAGTCTATCTTTGCAAAGAGGGTAAAAATAAGTATATACATTTTCTAGTTGTACATCTGGAGTTAACTGAGACAAGATCTTCTTGTACAAGAAAAATCTTACACTGATGATCTTGTATTGTAGTACAGATTGATGAGCATTACTCTTCAATATATTCATACACTGCCAGTTTTGAGCTACAGTTTTCTAAAATGGTGTCATTTGCTTTGTAGAAGTACTTGTTCTGCTACTGAGTATGGTTCATAAACATTACGTTGTCATTTATGGTGTCTTTTTGCAAAGGCTGAAAGTTTGAATAGCCATTGCATTGCTATTTTTAAATTTCACCATCAGACTTCAGATATAGCAAATATGCGTGATATTTTAGTAAAATCAAATATTTAAAAGCAAAGTCTGTGATACAGTGCAACCAGGAAGACATGAGGATAGATGCTAAATAAATCTGCTAGCAGTAAATATTTTATATAGCTTTACAGTGTTGTAGAGTAAGCTTGCTGGTTGGTTGCTGTTTTGACTTTTCTTGTTATGTTGACAGGGTTGCTTTAGACACACTTGCTGCATTGCTAAAATCAAGTAAGTGTTTGACTACAAAAATCTGTTTGTCTAGTTGAGATATATATATGTGTGTGTATATATACACAGAGTAAAACTAATATTAAGTCTGTGGCCAATGCAAAATCCAGGCTAGAAAATTTAGAAGTAAGGCTACAGTTGTATCTGCAGTTTCTGGTGCTTTAGTATTTGTATGGTATATATGTATATGTTTACTAATTAGTTACTGTTTCTTCAATTGCTCAGCAGAAAGGCTGTGCTGCTTCTGCACACCTGGTCTGGATCCAAGGTGGAGAAATAGCCTTTTACAGTCATTCATCTCAGGCCTTCAGTAACAGATATCTGTAACTTAGCTCCTGTGCATCTTCTTTATATATACATCTGAAAATATCTGTTGGATGGCAGGGGGAAAATACAGGGTTTCTTCAGGTACCTTCCTGACTAATTAGGTCTTGGTTCCTCATGACAAGTCTGTCAGTGATGCTCATGAAGTGGAACCAAGGGTAACGAAACAATGGTCTGTTCCCAGACATTGGCTGTCTTAGCTGGCAGAGGTGGATCCTGACAAATGTCATCTGTGCAGATTTTGTGTCAGGATTGTAACTGACAAGGAATTAAAAACTCATTCTCTCTAAACAGTTGTATAAAAGCTACAGCATTCCTGGTAGTTTTAGTGGAGTTGGATAAGAACTGAGACGTGATTAGATTTGCAGAAAACCATTTCAGGCAAATGACAGGAAACGTCTGTACCGATTATTACAGGGTGCTGAGATTTCTCATGTTTGATCTGTGTGATACCTTGGTCTTACAGATTTGTGTATTTACTAATATTGGAATTTCTCCTTAGGATGTTTAGGGAAAAAAAAAAATTCTGAATTATTGTCAGTATTCTGTTCTGTAAATTGGCAGTTAAACTTTAATGTTGGGGAAAGAAATTAAATGTTGAAAAGTTGTGTCTTTAAAAAAGGAGGTCTTGTGCATTTATTTTGAGATGTCTTATTCAGTCCTGAGGGCTTTGGACATTGTAACTTCCTACACTTTGTACATGTAAATCTTTTCATAAGAACACTAATCTCTGGTGTGTAGAGTCCAGTTGTCATACTGATTATCCAGTATTTGGGTAGAGGTATTTTGCGTTTATCAAATTTGAGTGATAGCTGCTGCAAAACTCTATGGATTACAAGCAGTAAGAAGTTTGTTTCAAATCTTCTATCTGTCTACATAGTGTGTGTGGATAGAGATAGATATGCTTTATATAAACTTTTTTTATTTAATTTGCTATCTGACAGTATCTTACAATTACCTTTTAAGCGTAATGCACACTGTTCTTCTGGTAAACCATGAAAATTACATGCAATGTTATTCTGATGAATGAAGTGTAGACTACTGGCCTGAGTTATTCAGTCATTTCTGTTTAGGTTGATGTAAAACTCCGCTAAGCGTGGCTAAAATACTGCTTTAAATGAAACGATTCAGTTATTTGGGTAAAAAGAATACTTTTAACACTGGCTTGACAATAATATTGAAGTCATTGGGCAATTTTTAATTTTCTTTCCTAACTTTTTTTATAAAGAAACAAATGCCAGGAGAGCAGTAGACAGAGGATATGTGCAGGTGCTTTTAACAATTTATGTTGATTGGCACCGTCATGATAGTCGACACAGATACATGCTGATACGTAAAGGAGTTTTACAGTGCATTAAAAGTGTTACAAACATCAAATTGGGAAGAAAAGCATTCATTGATGCCAATGGGATGAAAATTCTTTACAACACTTCACAAGTAAGTTTATCTGTGTTGGTTTTGTTGTTGTTGTTTTTTTACTCTCCAGCTTTAAAAACACATCCTGACCTCAGATTTGTCATAGTTCTCTTATGATATTCATGGTCATTACTGATTAGGGGGTAAGGATTATTTTCTGCTGTTGACTGAAGTGGAATGAAATAGTACAGAATTAAATTCATATTTGCTGTTATTTGGCTGTGACTATCCCTGGGAGGGGCTGTTGAACTTAATTTTAAAAAAGAGGGAGGAGGGAAAAAGCTTATAATTTTGAAGTTTGGCTTTTTAAAAAAGTTGAACTTAAGTTGGTAGAGGTTCTTCTGGCCTTCACAGGAGGCATTAGCAAAATTTATTGTAAACAAAATACTTTGCTATTAGTGAATTCTAGAACTCTGTAGAACAAATGTAGCTTGACTATTAGTTTGAGAGAGACATTTTTTTTCTTGTCTTCATTATTTTCCTGTTAATAGGAGTGCCTTGCAGTAAGAACTCTTGATCCTCTTGTCAACACATCCAGCCTAATAATGAGAAAATGTTTTCCTAAAAATCGTCTTCCTTTACCAACTATTAAAAGTGCTTTCCATTTCCAACTCCCAGTTATTCCTGCCAGTGGTCCTGTGGCTCAGCTGTACAACTTGCCTCCTGATGGTATGGTAATTTTGTAATATTTTGTCTTTAAGCATGTCTTGCTTTCTGTAAGGTGGAATCAATTGCAGTTGTTTGTGTTCTCCACTAAAACTTGGACGCTGAGACTCTTCTCAGCTAGCAAAGGGTCAGTGGCTGTTAGTGCAGAGCACCAATTTCTAATGTTAAGTTTTAACTGATGATAATCTTGTCCACACATGTGGTTATGTTTCTAAGAGAAAAAAAAACCAGGAACTAAAATGTGATGTTCATCAAACTCTGAAATATAAAGCATAGGCTGTACATATTAATCTACAAACCTACATGGGCTCTCTTTTTAACTCACTTATCATACACATTCTCCTATGTGAAATGGAGTGTACATGGTGTTTTACGGGAGTGTATATTGCTTGATTTACTTCTGTTACTCTGATAAACTGCTTGTAGTGAGTTTAGATTAATGTGCCATTTGAAGCATTATTTTTTAAATTATTGTGGTTATTCCTTCATTTGCACGATGAGAAAAGTAGAGCTGCTTTCTTGGACTGTTGGAGCCTTTTAGGCAACACTTGTCTGCAAAGCATTTTTGTATCGTGTTTTGTAGGAAATAGATTTGTCCCATTGTAAACACCTTTCATTATTTTTGGATGATTAATATTTAATGCATTTTTAGATATGGTGAAATAGCTTGATAACTGGGTAAGCAACTAATGAAGTTGCTGTCAGAAAGTTTCTCTAAAATGAAGAGGCAAAGTCAGAATTCTTAATATCTTCTTATTCACAATATTCTTGAAACAAAATGGGATCATAATCTGAAAGAAGACGGCTATCTGATTGGGGTTCATATGGGTCAGAATCAAACTGCTGGAGTTTAGAGTTTCTTTGTTTTGTCTTCAATGTAGAAAATAGATTTAGAAATATGTTTCAAAATTCACAGAAATTAAATGTCTACTTAATACAGTATGTTGAAGTAGACTACTGACAGGTTTTTTTAAAAGGTTTGTTATCTGTACAAAAAAGAAGTGAAAAACTTAGGGAAATAGGATACATAGGATTTTCTTTTCAAGGAAAAAATTCTGTATTAAAAGATGTGTAGAATATTGGGGTGGTTACAGCTCTGAGTTTATTAAAAATATAATCTTGTATAGTCAGCATTGTAAAAGTAATACATGTAATCATTCTGAATACACTAGAAAATCAGTATAATTTGTAAACCTCTGAGTGAGAATTTTACTGACAATCAGCAAATTTCCTGCATGGAAAACACTCTTTCAGAAACATAACAAAAAAACCCCCAGCATCAAACTTCATGAGATTTCTAGAAAAAGATCAAATTTGCCACTAGTAAGCTAACGCAATTCTCATTAGTCAATTAGTTTGCTTCCTGTTGTTTTTCTTTGTTATGAAAGGAGGAGGTCATAGATCCTTCAATGTACTGGGTCTCTAACTCAAGTAGAAATTAGTCATTAGTATCCAACTAGTTCCCCATCTCTAAAAAATAACATCTTGCTGTACGTTTTGAGGGTAAAATTTAGTTCCCAACCTGTTCATGCTAAGCAGTTGCAGTGACTACTCTCCTTGAGTATTATCCTTACTGGTTGAATCTCCAGTGATACACTTGACTTTTTTTTTTTCTTTAATTGTTAGGCCCTATTTAAGCAAGACAAAAATGGTAAAGGGGGTACTTTGTCCCACCGTTCCCTGATATGGGATCAATACTAGGTGACATGACTAAAAGCTCCTGAGACCTTAATTTTTTTTTTGGGTGTGGTCATTATTACTTTGGGAAAAGGTTTCAGAGTCATCTCATTTTGTGCTGACCTCAAGCCGTGCTGAGATGTTCTTGGCCCATCCACATTGTAAAGTATTTCTATGGCCATCTGCTTTCTTGCTGGCGTTTTTTTGGGGGAGGTGGGGTAGTGGAGTGGTTTTTTGTTTTGTTTTGCTTTGTTTAAACCAGAGATCTTTGTTTTGACTTAAAACTGGATAGAAATGTGATAAATTGAGTCTGCATTATTGTCAAACAATTACTTTGTTTCGTAAATCTGGTCATAGTAATTAGTGTTTACTAGTTGGTTTTCACATTTTTTCAACTGGTAAGTAAAAAAGAAAATAAACCCAGAATACAGAAATTTTTTTGAGCATATGTATTGGATTAAATGTATAATCTGCCTAACAAAACTCTTTTGTACCGTAGTGGATGATGTAGTAGATGAAAGTGATGATAATGATGATGCTGAAACAGAATCAGAAATTGAAACCGAAAATGATGATGACAGGGACCAACATTTTAAGGTTGGTATGAGACAAAATTAACAGGCAAAAATCAGGCATAACAGGTTTTTAAATTTTTACAGTTTTTTTTTTTTTTAAGTTGCTTGAATCATGTATAAAGCCAAATGTTTTAAGTGTTAAAAGGACTTTGAGGCGGTTTTCAGGGCAGTTTCTAGAATTAAAAAAAACTCCTGAAACTTAAGGAGGGTGTGTGGTGCTTGAAAATATCAACTTTTGTTGTTCAGATTGCTTACAGATTTTTGTCAAAACCTGTTTGCTTCATATTTGATGTGTCTGGAGTACAGAGGAACCAAACTGCAAACTCTTTTAGCACTGTTCTGCTCCCAATTTGTATTTCCCTCAGCTCGCTCTTCCCACCTAAGCTGCTTAGTGTGTAGGAGCTGCTCTAACTTTTCCTCTCATTCTGGACTGGGATTGAATAGGTCAGTGTTTCAGTAAGGTAACTTTGAAGTTCAGCCAACTGTAGAGGTAGAGATCAGACCTCTTACTGTTGTATCACTTTAGGAAGGTCTTGTTCTGCTCTCCAGCTGCTAGCCATGACATGAAAGGACATTTGGCCAGAACTGCCTTATTCTGTATTTTTATGTTACATATGTTCAGGAGTTAATCAATTGTCTGTCCACAGACTGCAATGGCAAATTTTATTCAAGGCTCTCATAAGCCCCAATGAAGGGAGTATCTTCCATAGAAGCCGTTACTCCTTTTTCACTGCAGTCAGATGAAATCTCCACATTCCAGGTTGCAATAGTTGGATTATGCACAGATCTCATGTAAAGTGTATTCTGATGTCTGTGCGTAATACATTTGGATGAAAGCAAGAAAATTGAGATATTTGTAATATTTCTGTTGAAATGAAGGCTTTGACATACTAATAAAACTGAGCAGCTTAAAACTTCATGGTGAAAGGTGAGGTTCAGCTAATTTTAAAATAGTGCTATTCAGCTCTTAAAGCATGGCTGTGTCAGAAGTAAAAGGTACATGTAATTATTTTAGAAGTTCATTATTTCTGGATGTAAGATTAATTTGTTCTGGTGCTCTTTCAGAATGATGATATTGAGACTGACATTAATAAACTGAAACCTAGACAGGAATTGGGAAGACCCATAGAAGAACTGAAAATATATGAGCAATTCTTCCCAGAACTTTCAGAAAACTTTCAGGTAAAGTGTATAATTCCCAAGGCATTACTTGTCATGAGGGGTTGACTCTGGAATACACTTTGACATTCTTTTTTGGGTGGATAGTTCCCCTAGCCAAAAAATGAGTCTGCAGTTCTAGAGCTACATATGAGTGCTGTATAGTGAATTACTTAGTTAAATGTCATAGGTTACTTTAATCTGACTGAGAAGGGGATTGTGGGTGGATATAAAGGAAAACTGTTTTCTGATGTCTGATTATTACACACAGCGGAAAGTAAAATAGTAAGAAAGGACATGACATTTGTGACGAACATTGATTGTATTAGGTATTTCCTTAAATGCTGTGCACCTCTTTAAAGTAGTTGGTGAAAATATCTAGGGAATTGCATTGACTTGATAATTTGTTGTTGATGAACTACTTGTTTATTGCTTTGACGCTATCTTCTTGTGAAAGCTGAAATTTCATTGCTATGTTTACATAAGTTTAAAACTTAGTAACTGTTGTCTTTTAAATTACACTTATTTTGGATTATTGCAAAATGCACCTCAGGAACAATGAAGGAGAATGTTTGTGTCTAATAGAAATGAAACTTTAGGAACTCTGTACTTTTTTACAATCTCTTTATTTTTTTTTCCTTTTATTTTTTAAGGAATGTGACTTAGTTTCCAAGGAACCAAAGCCTTTTGTACCTGATGCAAATCTGTGTGGACCTATTGTTGTTCCTACAGCAGGAGAGGAGCACTCTGCTGAAGCAAAACAGTCAATGAAAGGAGTTGTTTTAAAGGAGAGCAATCCTTTATTGGCAGAGGAATATAACAGAAGGCCAGCCTTTCTGGAGCTACCAAAGAAAGATAGTATCAAAGACAGTAGTTTACATCAGCAAAATGATCAAAGAAATCTGCTTCCATCATGCCAGTGTCTAAGCCAAGATATTGTGAAGGGCTTGGACAGAATCAGTCTGCAGAGCAGTGCAAAAAATGACCAGTATTATTCTACAGGATGTGTAATAAAGAAGGGAAGCAAAACTAGCCTTACCACACTTGCTTGTAGTAAACCTTGTGAACATGTTTCACCCTGTGGAAGCAGCCTCTTTGAAGGATCATCTGTCCAGCTGGGAAAACTCTGCTGCACTGGAGTGGATTCAGAGGAGGAGGATTCCAGATCTAGTTCATCAGGGGAACAAGTCGTGCTTGAGGTTTCTGATGTATCACCAGTTCATGACTGTGATCTTTATATTGAAATGGTAAAAACCACTAAGTCTATTCCTGAATATTCAGAAGTGGCCTATCCAGATTATTTTGGCCATATTCCACCCCCATTTAAGGAGCCTATTCTGGAAAGGCCATATGGCGTGCAGAGGTGAGTTACCATACTCCTTTTTTTGTCATTATTTTCCTTGCTGTGAGAAACTATCTTTAGGATGAGATTAACAGGCACATATACAATGTTTACTTTGGTATCTAAAACTGTTTTCAGTGAAAAGCAGTCTGAAGGTAGATGAGTAGGCATTGATAAAAGCAGAGCCATAAACAAGAACACAGTCTGATTCTGTAATTGCTAATTCTGTAATTCAGTTTCTAAATACTGTTTAATTTATAGTCTCCCTTTCTGCCTTCCCACTGTCCCCCATCTAAATCTTGTAGTTTGCAAAAAAACCCAGAACACCACACAAAAACACCCAACAAACAAACAAAAAACCCCTCTTGAGTACTCCCTTCAGGTCTTAGCAAAGATAGGAGAGTTAGTAGTTTAGAGATACTTCAGCTTTTCTTTTTGTGCTAACAAAACTATCTTTCAGGAAAATGTAGTGGCAAAAATTAAAAAATTAATGCACTTAAGTGTTTGCTTTTTTAGTGTTTGCAGTAGAAGAGTATTTAGAGGTAACAAATGCTGAGGATGCAGTTTGAGTTCAGTCCTCCAGAATGACACACAGTAAATGCTGAATGAAAAGTAAAACAAACCAATAAAAATGAACACATGAGCACACACATTTATTTCTTCACTGAGAGATATTAGAAGATGATGAAGGGTGATGAGACTCTTAAGAATAATTTGCAGAGGTGGTATGAAGAGCTGGCTCATATGCATAGTAAGTTACTATAAAGACAAATGAGCATGTTAGCAGAACTTGTAATAGTAACTATGAGACCTTGCCACTTGCTTAATTATTAGATTGAATGCTTTCAGCTTTATACTTTAACCGGTTTCATGAGTCTTCATATTTACATTTAGATATTAAAATGATTAAGAGATTAAGTGTCTTCAGATTGTATAATTAAAATCCTTTAGCTGTTTCACATGTGTCATAAAAAGTGATCTTTCTAGTGAAATGACCAGGTGTTGAAACACTAATGATGTAATGAATATACTGTTACTAGAAAGCACTGTTCAGTGTTGAAGGAAAATAATCTTCCCTACAAGCTTGTTTTTTTAGATGCATTCAGCCAGTTTAGAAGGGAGATAGTCTTTAGTCAGAAATCTTGTAAGAACTGCATTTTAAGAAAATCTTGCAAATATTCATGGATGTTTTTGTAGTACTTAATAATTCTGAATTTTATCTGAGTAAAGTTGAGTGAAGTCAGATGAAATTTTTCATTCCAATGCTCATTCTTCTTAGCTATAAAGTACTGTATTAATTCTGACTTCTAATAAACAAAGCTACCTGTGTGGTTATACATAAAGCTGATTTCTAAACCGTAAAGGTAATTCTAGAGTATATTTTATTTTAACTTTAAAATGTTTTATTTTTGTTGTATTTTCTACGTTGAAAGTAACTTTTTTAGGTCTTGTGTGAAACAGGAATGAATATCAGGTAAAGTTGCTAAACTTGTATCAAAAATCCTGCATCACCTTTTTAAGTAACACCGTTGTAAGAATTCAGTTTTCTACAAATGACTTGGTCTTGCTACTGCAGTGTAACAAATTTCTGAGAAGGGAACCTGTTTAAAAAGGGCTTAAACTTTTTTGGAATTTATAGGAAGGTGGTGAAAATGAATTTGGTAGGGGACAGGGGAAAGCTTTTAACTCTTCTACAAAGCTGTGTCCAAACTCTTTTGGTGTTCAGTGGGAGTTATGTTCTCCTTAATGTAAGCAGTTAGTTGCTGCTTGTTAGCTAAGTCTTCTTTAGAAAACAAATAGTTGTCGTAATCCATCCTTGTAATTTAAGAAAATGTTGTGGAGGGCTGAGCTGGGGAGTTAGGGTTTTCTTTTTACTTTTGTTAGACAAGCGTGTGGGGTTTGGTGTGTTTTTTTTTTTTTTGTTTGGTGTGTTTGGTTTTTTTTTTTAGTCTTGCAATATGCTGGGAGATGCACTGTTTTTGAATTTGTGCTTTGGAGGGCTTTTGCTTTTTTTGTTTATATTTAGTAACTTGCAATTTTCACCAAATGTCTCACCAAATTATTATTGCTTGGAAAATGTCATTGAGAATACCTGAGTGTTTTATATTATTCTATGTTTTAGGGAAGAAAATTATTATATAATTCAATACCTTATACATTTGGGTTTAAATTCCTACTTTTTTCCATTCCTTAAAATTTTAGGGTTTTTTTTGCTGTACACTTCAGTATTTTGTAATCACTTTATTTTCTAATCATCTGACACTTAGAAGTGATCATCAGGTAAATCAAGATCCACAAAGGACTAACCTATAAACATAGAGCTCCACATCACCAGTGTTGGTTTTATGTTTTTTCCTTTAATTATCTTAAAATAGCTCCTCTTTTGTCTTGATTTTTTTTTTTGAACGTGAAGATGTCTGCTACTACTTCTCCTTTTCATGTGCATCTTGAATACCATTTCTTCTTTCCTTTTGTCTACATCGGTTATTACTATGATCTTTGAATGCCTGATATTCAGTAATGGATTTTGTCTTGGCAAAACTGCTGTGATGATAGCAAGTATTGTGACCCTTTAGAGCTGAGGCATACTGAAAAATCTGTGGTTCTGCCTTGAACTGAACCTGATCAGATAGATTGTGGTGAGTCAGCCTCTTTACAATTTTGTCAGTACATTGGTCTTATGACTTGTTTTCTTTTCCAGTTAAATTTAATAAAAGGCACTAGAGTTGTGCGCTCTACCTTCTTCTCATCAGTTAACAGTATCTATTTTAATAAAATGGAGAATTTCCAGCCTGAACATACTTTACTGCTCTGTTCCTGTATTGTTCATTGTTAATCTGCCTCCTTTTCTTCTTATTGCAGGCGCTTTGCAAGCTTTTCCACACAGCTCTGCCACTATATTTCATTCTTGAACTGCAACACATTCTTACTTTTCCAGACCAGGACCTAGATAACTGCCAGTTGTGCAATGTTTTTTATGATCTGGATAAACATACACCTGACATTTTGCTGACATCACCAAATTCATTCTTACTTGTTACCTAGTTGATAAATGAACCTAGATCTCCAGAGGTGAAAAGCTAATGCATTAACACGCTCACTGCATGACCTACTCTCTAAAATGCTTTAATTTTAGTTATGGTAGGACTCATGTAAGTTACTAATGTTATCAAGTGCTGTCCTGGATTAAAGCATTAACATAAGTAATGTTTGAGTAATTCCTGCTTCTACTATAGAGTATGAAATGGTGCATTTTTCCCATAAGAGAAAACCCAGTGGGTTGTGTGCATGAAAACTCAGCTCCCTCACATAAAAATACTGGACTTGGTCAGCTGTGAATGCAGGTGTTAAAACTTAAGTACACTTACAGTTTGCCCACATAAGTGGGGATGAGGCTGAGGTCTCTCTGAAAACCTGTTCCACTGTCTTCATGTCAGCTTTGTTAGTTTTCATTGTTGTATGAGGTAATTCCTCTTTTGTAATTGGAAACAGTATGGAACAACTTAAATGAGAACTCTGCTTTTTATTTTAGGACAAAAATCTCTCAAGATATTGAAAGACTGATTCATCAAAATGACATTATAGACAGAGTTGTGTATGACCTTGATAATTTGAGGTGAGTTTTCACTGTTAGGAAAACAATATTCAGCGAATACCCTAAGCTTTTTCTACTTTTTCTGTGATATGATTTGCAATACTTAACGCAGTACTATTATGACAGACTTCAGTGAAAGTGTCATCTGGTGTAACAGTGTTTCTGCTGTCCAGGCTGCATTTAGAGGAGGGTTCAAAATAATTTCTGGATTACCAAGTGAGGACTAAAATAAACTTAATGAGTTTGTTTTAGTTAAGTTTGCTTTATTCATTTTTGTCCCTTTTCTTTTTCTACTCATAGTTGTTCAGTACCAGAGGAAGCAGATGTCTTGAAGTTTAATTCCAAATTTGAATCAGGAAATCTGCGCAAAGTTATTCAGATCAGAAAGTAAGATATTTCAACTTTTTCTTTTCACGCATAAGACCTTTTATTTCTGCTTTTTAACAAAAACAAATCAATCTTTTTGTTTTTTTAATCTTTAGAAACGAGTATGATCTAATTCTGAACTCGGATATAAATAGTAATCATTATCATCAGTGGTTTTACTTTGAAGTTAGTGGAATGAAAACTGGCATTGGTTACCGGTTTAACATCATCAACTGTGAAAAGTCAAACAGTCAATTTAACTATGGTAAGATACATTTCCCATATTTTTAGAAGAAATACGTAGAAAAATATCTGTACTAGACAGCTCAGCTCTTTCCTTCTCTCTGCCCCAGGATCAGTAGTATTTTCATGTTGTCAGATCAGATTCTTTTTTAATAGCATTACTAGAAAATGTTTTGACAAGTTTCAGTTAAAATGAAAAAAAAGTATCTTAAAATGTGGGCTGTCAGTTTTAAAATGAAGTCTTCTTGTAAGTGAGGCCAAAGCAGAAGGAATTTACTGGTGGCTGCAGCTAAAATTTGTCCTAAGACCATGGTGGGGGACACACCACCAAAGCCTGTTGATCCACATAGGTGCAAGAAGAATGACAGGTGTTGTCATTAATCCCTCTCTGAATAGAGGTGTTATTTTCAGATGCGAAAGTAAGCGGAGACATTCTCAAACAGTTTTGTGTTATTGATGGGAAGAGAGGCACATTATCTGAGAAGGAAAAGTAAGTCTCCTTTGAAATGCTGGGCTTCGTAGGTGACCCTTGCAGTCTCCAGTGAGTCGTGTTTGCTGCTTGTACCTCATCCAAAAGCACTGGCTTACCGAAGAGGCCTTTCTTGGACTTGTTGAGCGGGGGTTGGTGTGTCATTCAGCTTAAAACCATTTGTTTTGTTAGGTTTTTTTTTTTTCCCTGCTGGATTTTCTGAAATTCATCCTGTAAGAAGGAGGAGGAGAAGTTCCATACCACACCCCCCCACCCCCCCCCCCCCCCCAACTCAAACTCTTGGAACAGAGTAACATCATATTCTTCTTTGTTGTAATTGTACAATTCACATTGTTAAAATCCAAGAGTACCAGGTAGTTTAACCAGTAATAAGATGCTTTTAAATTATTTACTGATCTTCATCAGTAACCTTAGATCTTCATTCATATGTTGCATATACTTAACTGATAGTTATGTCCGTTTTTAAGTACGCTGACTGAATCAGTCAATGTACTTGGCTAATTATCTAACTAGTAAATAATGTTCAATTAATATGTATTATTTTCTACTCTAACTTCATATTAAGTATTCAACTGAAGTATAGCCTTTAAAAAATATAGACTTTAGAGTTACTGTTTAAAAAAAATTAAATTTGTCCTGAAACATCAGTTATTTTCCAGCTATCCGGGTGAATGGATGATTGCATCAATTTTTTGTATTCTCTTTGAAGCTTTTTTGTAATGGTGAGCTGGATGGAGTGGGACCAGACTTCTTGTAGATTACCATTCATGCTAAACAGCTTTCATGTAACATTTCATTTTGGTCTTCCATAGGTTTGATTTTTTTTTTTCCCCTTTAATTTGTAATTTGCTGAAAATTAGGACATAATAAGGGGAGAGGGGGGAAAAATCTTTTGTCACCTTGTTAAAAGAGTGTACAATACCCAAGCATTCATGAAAATACACTGTATGATAGTGAGTAAATGAGTATAGGTAGATTGGAGATTGACGTACAAGTGTCAATGTGGTCCATTACTGCAAAGATCTTGATGTGTAATGTTAAGCATTAAAGTGAGATGCATTTTGTCTTTAAGGTATGCAGCCCCTCATGTATTCTGTTCAAGAAGCATTAAATTCTCGACCGTGTTGGACTCGTGTTGGGACAGACATTTGTTACTATAAGTAAGTAGACCAATCAAACATACAGCAAATCTTACACTGAAGATTAGCATGAGGTACAATTTTTGAGAAGAAATGTTTGCTTCTGAGTTTGATAATTCTATTTTAGTAGTTCTGTTGTAAACAATTTTCTTCCTGAGTTACTATGGGAGTAACAGAAGTGATTGAAATAGATAGGGTCTTATTTTGTTAGCATACTGCTAATATTTAGGCTGTTCATCTTTTACACTTTTGTAAGAAATTGCATACTGTTCCAGAGAACCTTTTAAGGGAATGTATATTTGCATACTTACTTGAAATCTTAATAGTGACTTCCAATAATACTGATCATGTGGTGCTTGTGATTAGGCTCCTGTATTCTATGGTGCAATTATTGTAGAGCAATCCTGGAACACAGGATGAGATGGTACAGGATATCCATGCATTGCCCTTCTTGGTCAGAAGTTGTGTGCTTCCTTCTTTTTGTTTTGTTTTGTTATTTGTTTACTGGCCTTTTCCCAATGTGAATGAATGTGTATCACTGTTATAACAAAGTATTTTACAGATAGTGGGAACCAGTGGTTTTTAACCTGGATGTATGCAGAAGAGAAATACAATCACTGAAAATCTTCCTGGCTCTTAGAATGTGTGTTCAGGAATAATCAATGATATGAAAAAAAATTATTCTAATGTGTTAATTGCCTTCATTTTACTCTTAGGAATCACTTTTCAAGAAGTTCAATTGCTGCTGGAGGTCAGAAAGGAAAATCTTACTACACAATTACGTTCACAGTGACTTTCCAACATAAAGATGATGTTTGCTACTTTGCTTACCACTACCCGTATACATACTCAACTTTAAAGGTAAGAAGATTATGATCTGTTACATAGATAAATATTTATACTTTCGGACAATGTGAAATGTAAGCATTCATGAGTGAATTCTTTTTATTTCTTTTTATGAAGTTCAAAATGCTCCTTCAAATGGATAATTTTCATAAAATATTAGTGTTTAGACTGGTGAAGTCTGTAGGTTGTTCTAAAGAACAGTCCCTGGAAAAATAAAGTTGATACTTGCAGGCTAAATGGGTTTTCTGGGAATGATAATCCATAATTGACAGGAAATGATGCTAATTGGATTCAGTATTTGTGTGTTAGACAAATGACTCATATCCTGCTCTTCTACATATACCTCTTCATAACTGATCTATTTAAGTTACTATATCTAAGATAATTAGAGACCTTTTTAGGATAATGAATTGGCTGAAGGAGTGTTGTGAAGCTTTTGGTACTAAACAAAGCTCTTGGCTAGAATCTCTGTTGGTTGTTTCTATCATAGCAATAAAAGCGAACTTGGGGACTCTGTGGCCAGTATGTAACAGCATTGAATGAAGCTTTTTACTAAGCCCTCCTTGCTCTTGGAAGAAGTACCTGTTAAGGGATGTTATAAGGAGCTACTGCCTCTAGCAGCTCTGGGGCCTGGCAGTTCCTCCTGCCTGGCTGCTGGAACCCAGCAAAGGGACCTGCAGGGTCTCTGTCCCAGGCTGATGGACATGGCTGCTGCTTCCCTGTTTGCTTGTAGGTTCAACCACTAGCGAGTATGAGTGTGTATCCCAAAAACAGAGAGAGACTCTCACACACACACACACACTTGCACATCCCCCCCCGGTTTTTAGCAGGCTACACAGACTGGCACAGACAACGTGCTGCCTTCAGCGGCACCCATGTGTAACACTACCAGGACTTGCTTAAAAGATAACTGCAGACACCCAATTCCCTTTTGTCCTCTCTAGCTGGTAAGGATTGCTGTTCACTGGTAAAAATACACATCCATCCAGTCTCTAGAATCACATGCACATTTGTGGATGACTGGCATGGCCTATCCATGCCATACCCCTGCCTGGATGCTGGGCTCTCTTACCTGCTGTGCAGGCCTCCAACTTGCAGGCTAGTCCAGCCTGATGCTCACTAGCAGACAGATGCATGCACTTGCACGCTCTTCTCACAGGTACTCCACACTTGTAGTACCCCCAGATGCCAGCATGGACTCTGCCCACCTGATACCCCTGCCTTGGCCTGGGGCCTCATACTCACTGGGTAGCCCACCTCGAAGTTTGCTAGCAAATCGTACATGCACCCCACCATGCACACTAGCTTCAGGGAATATGCATATGCTTGCCCCCTGTCCCCAGCAGCTGGTACCAGGCACAGGGGTTCATAACCCATGTTACTACTCTAGGTGCTGGCACTAGAGGGGAGGAGACACCTTCCCTTCCTTCACTCACCCTTATCATTCCACTAGCTGGTTTTGGGACACATACTGTTCTTGCCCCAGTGACTGGACACCAAGACCCTTACGCACTCCAGTAGCTGGCGCTGAGACCCCCTCTCGCTTCTGCTGCTGATACCACGGACCAAAGGGTGCCTACGCTGCCTAGAGCTCCAGCTGCTGGCACCAAGTCCGCTCACTTCGATCCCAACAGTAGCTGGCACTTCGGACACAAAGTCTGTGGTGCCCACAGAGATGCCTGTGTGTGGCCTTTCCAACTACTTGCTGATGCTGAGACCCTTGCTCACTCCAGTTGCTGACCCCAAATGCACTCACACCTGTCTTGTTAGTTGCACCTAGTCCACACAGCATTTGCATGCATGGGATAGAGAGTGAGGCTGCACAGAGAGATAGTGTTGTCTGAAAAGCAGATTTGTTTCCTGGTGTGCCACCACCCAATAATCACACACTAGGGAAAAACATTAGTTATTTCATATTTGTGTAAAGATGGGTGCTAGGTGGTAATTCCACAAAGCTAGGACACCACGCCAAAGAAAAACAATGTATTTATTCTGTTACATGATTAGTAAAAATCCGCCTAAAATCACGTTCATTGGTTAGTAGTCACCATCTCATCTACTGACTAGTTATATTTAAATTAGCCTCACTTGCTATGTAGATTAGCATGCGTTTTTCTCGTGGGTGTGTGGGGCCAAGTTTTTCCAGCCTGGAACTGAGTTGGTGGTCACGATCTCCCCCTGCCACCTTTACCTTTCCCCCAGTTCATGCTTCTTGTCAATCATCTGGCCTTTGGCACCTTCTGGGGCAGGATGTTTCTTTTTATCAGTCACTTCCTACATTTCTTAGGTCCAATTATCTTTCACGTTTCTTTTCTCTCTGATGAACCTTGAGTATTCTCACCAAGTGGGCAAGGCACATGAAACATCCTCAAAACATCAAGACCTAATTGTTCCAGGGTGTTCTTACTCTATGAATGCCAAGTGTGTGTTTTTCTGATTACAGCCTTACTTGTTAATTTGATATATACAAAATACACCTTGCACAAAAAAGACTGTTCTAATTCTCTGAGTTATTCTCCAACAATTCCTCCCTTTTAGACTTGTCTAGGGGTATTCCTTAGATGAGTCTCATTTCTGCATCAAGTTGCTTGCTGCCAAGCTACACCTACAAGTGCATTGTAGAAGTACATGTAAACACACAGAAGCTAACAAGATTACTATCAATAATGTCAACAATCTCTTGAGCCATAAGCTTAAATCAGGGTACCAGGAAGTTAACCATCTCCAAATCTCTTCAGATCCTAAAGGTGTATCATCTTTCTGAATTTTGTGTAAGATCTTAGTTTGTTGCCAAATTTCATTCAAATCAGTAGCAATTCTTCCACTCTGATCTACATATATACAGCAGCTGGTGTTAATTACCGTACATATACCTCCTTGAGAAGCTAACAACATATCCGATATCATGCTGTTCTGAATGGCTATATTAGCAGCCTCGGACATCTCTTCTTGTAGAGCCTTAATGGCATCAGAAGTCACGTTCCCTATTTTCTCAATAAGGGCAGAAATTCAGTATTGCCTTCAAGTTCACTAACTCCTAATGAAGGGAGGAACCATCTCGCAAATGAATGGAAGGTTGTAGGGCAATTGATTAATGGGTTGTGGCTTCTTCAATGTATTTTCATGTATGTTCATACCCATAATCCTGCCTTGGTCTCATTTATTACTGTTACATTAGGAACAATTGCATCCAAAGTGCAAGTTCCTGACTGATAGGGAGGTGGGGCCTTTCATGCTTTATTCCCACATAACCAATACCACCCACTACTTTTTGGAATATCCAATAGCCACCCTGCTGTTTCTTCCTTTGTAATTGTGTTGACCAGTCACAATACAGGTAATGTACTACTGCAACATTACTAGATGACCTAGTCTTATTTGTTGTCACACATTTAACATCTAAAAGATTGGGATCCCCTATATCCCAAGTTTGAAGGTCAGCTTCATTCTTTCTTGTGAATTTTGGGTTTAGCCACAGATTATTCCAGGACGTATTAAAAGGAATTAGTATTCCCACTAAGTGTACTCCCCTATCACTATATTCCAGAAAATGGGTGTATACCCAGGAACTTGTTTGATTAGCTGCTACTCAGCTTTTTCAGTCATTTTCAAATGAAGATTATGATTCCAAGACTCAGAGCATCCTTCCTGGTTCCCATTAATTGTCTGATTCAGGAAGATGAGAAAAAATAACAACCATATTTCTTTCATCGCTAGGCTTTAAAAAAGTAGTGTACCTGTTTAAAAACCATAAGAACAGTATTACTGCTATTCCTAAAACACAACCCAAGAAAATTTTTCATTGTATACACTCTGAATGTAAAACTGATCTAATATGAATCCAAGTGTCTCTGCATATTTTAAACTTCAAAGGTTGTATTTGTTCAACTTCCCATATCTTTGGAGGGGCCACCTTTATTCGGGTGTAATGAATCCAGGAATCAGTTCCTTGAAGTTTCATAGCAGCATTTGTAGTCAGTAGCACAAGGTAAGGTGCCCTCCACTTTTCTGTCAATGGCTCCTCTTTCCAGGTCCGTAGATATACCTGATCTCTTGGCTTAAATGGATGTACAGGTGAATCCAAAGGCACAGGAGCTCTCAGTTGGATGTACCTGTGGAGAAAAGCAAGAACTCTTGCCATAGACAAGAGACAATCACTTAAAATTTGATCACCCTTAAGGTGCTTCCGGGTTTCTTTTTCCTGTTACGTTTATAGTGTAAGGTTTCCCCATACAAAGTTTCAAATGAACTAATCCCTTCTCTAAGTCTAAAAATTATTCTAATTCTTAATAATGGTAGAGGTAAAACTTACATCCATTTCATCTGAGTTTCCTGACATAATTTTCCAATCTGTCTCTTTATTTTCTGATTCATCCTTTCTGCTTTTCCACTGGACTGTGGTCTCCATGGAGTATGTAAATCCCACTTAACTTGTAAAAACCTTGACACGTCTTGAATTATTTCTGCAAGAAAGTGAGGTCCTCAATCTGAAGAAAACCCTTCTGGTACCCCAGATCTTGGTATAATTTCCTTCAAAAGAATTTCTACCACTTCTTTTGCCTTACTGGTGTGATGTGGGAAAGCTTCAGGCTATCCTGAAACAGTATGAACAATTACTAGCAAACACTTTTATCCATTACAATTAGGTAATTCAGAAAAATGAATTTGTTAATATTCCCCAGGCATAAAACCTCTTCTTACCTCTCCGGGAGGGAGTCTCCTTTAGATCTTAGGGTTATTTTTGGCACAAATCTCACTTCATTGTGTTAACACTTTTGGCAATCAGCATCATATTAATCCCTACAGCATATCTCTTCACTGTTTCAATTAGAGCCTGAGTCCCCATATACGTACCCTTATGTGTTCGTTCCATTAGTTCCTTCATTATCTGTGGAGTCACAACACATTGTCCAATTGTTGTTACCCACCATCCTTTGGCAGTCTTTATACACTCTAACAATTCAGCCAGCTTGTTTTCCTTTTCTGTATATTTAAGAGTGTCAATTTTTAAAATTCTTTTTCAAACTAGAGTTGCCATTGTTGCTGATAGAGCAATTCTTTTTGCAGCCTCATGTGCTTTTCAGCTTCCTTTAATCACATCAGTTGGTCCAGATTGATGTGCTTTGCAGTGTATTACTTCTGTTTCTCTAGGTTTATAAACTGCTTCAAGAAGATTCATAATTTCTTTGCTGTATTTTACAGGGTTTTCTTGTGAAGGTAACAATCCTCTTTCTTTCCAGATTGCACCATAAGCATATATTACACCAAAGGCATATTTTGAATCAGTATATATATTAACTTGTTTTCCTTCGGATAATTCCAAGGTTCAAGTTAAAGCAATTAATTCAGCCTTTTGAGCAGATGTATTCACTGGCAGTGGTTTTGCTTCTATTTCTTCTTCTAAAGTAACAACAGCATATCCAGCCTTCCATTCTCCTCTCACAACAAAGCTACTTCCATCAGTGAATAGCTCCCAGTCAGGCTCCTGTAAAGGAGTATCCTTCAGGTCTGAACGACTAGAGTACACTTGTTCAATAGTTTGCAGACAATCATGTGCCAATCCCTCCTTTTCATGTAGAGGTAATAATGATGCTGGATTCAGGGCACTGGACACTTTCATTGCTATATCTTCCTGTTTGAGCAATATTGCTTGGTATTGTACCATCCTGCTTGGAGATAACCGATTATGTCCTTTCTGTTCCAGCACTGCTACAACAGCATATGGCACATAAACAGTTATTTTCTGTCCTAAAGTCAATTTTTGTGCCTCTCATATTAGCAATACAGCAGCTGCCACTGCTCTCAGACATCCTGGCCATCCAGAGCTTACCTTATGTGATTGTTCTGAAAAGTAAGCTACTGGTCTTTTCCAGTCTCACAAAGTTTGTGCAAGCACTCCCAGTGCCTCCTGTCCTCTCTCATGTATGTAAAGTTCAAAAGGTTTTGTTAAATTTGGAAGGCCTAAGGCAGGAGCACTCATAAGGGTGATTTTTATTACATCAAATCCTTTTTGGCATTCTGAAGTCCATTCCAGTAACTCTCCTGGTCCCTTAACAGCTTCATACAAAGATTTAGCCATTAAACCAAAATTAGGTATCCACAGGTGACACCATCTGGCCATTCCCAGAAATCCCCGAAGTTCTCTTTTGATGGGGGCGGGGCTGGGCAATTTGGCAAATTGCCTCTTTTCTCTCAACCCCTAGTTTCCTTTCTTCTTGGGATATTTCAAATCCAAGATAAATCACATTTTTCCGCATAATTTGTGCTTTCTTTTGTGACACTTTATATCCTGCCAATCCTAGAAAGTTCAATAAATCAATAGTGGTCTCTTTACATTCTTCAGCCATGTCTACTCCCAACAAGATATCATCTACGTATTGTAGCAAGGTAGTGGTAAACTTTTTACCTTGCCAGCGTTCCAGTTCTTCTGCCAATAAGTTACCAAAAATTGTAGGACTGTTTTTTGAATCCTTGAGGAAGCACTGTCTAGCATAACTGCATTTTGCATCCCATTACAGGGCTCTGCCACTCAAAGGCAAACAGTTTCTGACTTTGTTCATCCAATGGAATGCAAAAGAAAGTGTCTTTTAAGTCCAACACTGTAACATAAACATTTGAATCAACTATCGTTGTTAACAGAGTGTAAGTGTTAGGTGCCACTGGATGTACATCAATCACTATTTGATTAGTAGTTCTTAGATCTTGTACTAACCAATAGTCTTGTGAATGTGACTTTTTAACAGGCAAGATCGGGGTATTGCATTCAGACTGACACTCTTGCAACAGTCCATATTTTAAAAACGTATTAATTATAGGCTCTAGTCCAACCTGAGCTTCCAATTGCATGGGGTATTGTTTTTGTCTTACCGGCTTCACTTCCAGTTTCAGTTCCACTTTTACCAGTTCTGCTGATTTGGCTCTTCCAGGTTTCTGAGTTGCCCAGACAAAAGAAATCACTGCATTCATGATTTCAGAGGGGGCTTCAATTTGTCCTTCCTTATTTTCAACATTCTTTGTTTCTGACAATTCCTGTAACATATATACTTGTGCCTCCCAGGCATTATTTTGTGGAATATGTACTTAGACTTTATTTGGATCAAAAGTTTTTTGTGCTCCCAATTTATTCAATAAATCCCTTCCCAATGTAGGGAACATTCTGGCATATACAAAAATTCATGTGTAAGTACTTTGTTTCCACTTTCACACTTAATTGGTTGAAAGAAAGGTCTGATTTCCCATTTTCCTGTGGCACCAATCACTGACATAAGAGAATTTACTCATAGGTCCTTTACAACTATTTAGTACAGAATATGTTGCTCCTGTATCGACTAGAAATTTAACTGTCTCATTCCCCAGCTTAACTGAAACCAGGAGTTCAGCTGGGGAAACTAATTTCTCAACCCCTGGTCCCTGTCAATCTGAATCTCCTGTACTATTTATAAACAGGTCTGCCTCCAGAATGGGTACAGATGGGGGTGTCCTATTAGTTAGTTGTTTCTTTGAACACTCTTTTTTCCAATGTCCCTTTTCCTTACAAATTGCACTCTGATCTTTCCTCAAAGGGATTCTACTCCCTGTGTTTCCTCCTGCTCTCTGTCCTCTGTCATGCGCTCATCCTCTCAGAAAACCTCTTCCCTGAAATGAGATTTGCACTTGGGTGAATACGGCTGCCAAAATTGCAGCATTTTGCTTCTGATCTTTTAGTTTCTCCTTCTGTTTTTCTTTTTTTTCTAACTCTTCTCTGTTGTTATACACCTTATAAGCAATCTTAATCAATTGAAATAGTCATTCCTGACATACTATCTACCTTGTGCGGCTTCCTTCTTATGTCTGCTGCTGACTGCCACACAAACAAGGTGGTAAATGTTACTTTGTTAGCTGCCTCCTTTGCATCTAAATCAGTCCATTTCCAAGCCATTTTGCACAGTCTTTCACAAAAAGCAGATGGGTCCTCATTTTTACCCTGTGCTACCTGATACAGCTTTGTGAGTTTTTTGGGTTTGGGGAGTCCATGTTTCACTCCATATAAAATCAACTGTTGATACTGCTTAATCATTAGCCATCCCGCTCCAAATTAGGATTGTAGTAATGTTCTTGTGTCGGCATAAAATGTTCTGGACTGTCTCTGTTATTCAATTTCGTATTTTCTTCCTGAGCTTTTTCCAACACCACTCTCTTTTCCTCAGGGAGAAGTAAAGTATTAAGAAACAGCTGTATATCCTTCCAGTCTGGGTTGTGATTCTCAATTATCTTTTGAAATGTCCGATATACGTTTTCTGGATTTTTTTCAATATGATCCAGCAGACTCCTTCCATTTCATTAAATCTGAGGTTGAAAAAGGGACTTTCACATACACAGGCATTCCATCTGGCCCCACCGCCTGGCATAAGAGAGCCTGAATCACAGGATTCTGCTGTGCCCAAGTTCTACCTGCAATAGGACTAAATCCCTAGCTTACTTCACTGCTTCTCTCCCTATTTTCAATTACACTGTCCTGGTCTCTTCCTGGGGAAACCATCAATTGCACATCCTCTTCTTCACTGTCCACTTTCAAACACCTCTTCCCAATACTATGGGCAGAACAACAGCGAGGCAATTTCTTTTTATCCTCCATCAGCATCAAAACATTTGAATTGGATATCAACGATTTACACTTTTTTTTCTTATTTTGTGATCATTTCTTAAAGAAAAAAACCAAATCCACATATGGGATCTCCTCCCATTTATCCTGTCTTCTGCAAAATAACATAAGTTGCAAAATAGCATTATAATTCAAAGCCCCCATCCCTGGCCATTTTTCCCCATCATCTAGTTTATACATTGGCCACCATTGACTGTAGTATTCTTTTAATTTTCTCTTTGTTAGGGGATCCCCACCAAACTTCTTCCAGTATTTCAGGATGCTTCCTAATGGAGAGCAAAGGGGAGGTTCAGACTGTCCTGCCTGTCAGACTGTTCTAAATCTCTGAGTTATTTTCCACCAATAGCTAAAGGCAGACTGTAGGGATCAGGTGCATAAGTTTTGTATAGTCCCACAGGCCCTCCTTGAATATCCCACATCCTTGTGTTCCTCTTGTTTCCTCCTTGTTCCTCAGGTGGCCCTCTCCAAAGCTTTGCCTGTAGATTCTTAATGGCCTATCAGTTAGAGAATCAGTTAAGAGACTTGAGACTTTGGTCTTTGCTATTGTTTCTGTTATGTTTCATCTACCAGGATTGTTTGTTTCTTCCTGTCTGTTGCTTCTCCCTTTGGTATCTCCTTTTGTACTGAAAAAGGTCCCTGATCAGATAACCTTAGTGAAGCAGAAGTTCTTACCTTCCACATAGCCTTACTGTATCATCTGGTAGAAAAAAATGTACCCTCTGTGCCTTCATCTTCCTTGAAGCAGGTGGAAAAACAGACTCTTTATAGAGAATTATTCAGTCAGTCAGAGATGTAGAGAATGGTATTTCATGGTCAAAATTATGATGGAAACTTGAACATTGTTTAGAACAACAAAAAGAGAGATTGCTTAAATAGTATTTGTGGAATATGCTGTGATATGTGACTGCAAAAGATTTTAAGTATTTTTTCATTAATTTTGGGATGAAGATGCATCTTCAGAAGCTGGAATCTATGCACAACCCTCAACAGATATATTTTCGACAAGACGTTCTCTGTGAGACCCTGGCTGGCAACAGTTGTCCCTTAGTCACTATTACAGCCATGCCAGAGTCCAATTACTATGAACATATCTGTCAGTTCAGTAAGTAAGACTTTTTTTTCTCATGAATGGAAAATAATGTAAAACTAACTAGTTCTTTATGAAAAAATATAGTATTAACTGTTGTACATTGTAAAAATAAAAATGTAAAATAAGGTGAATGAATTTCCTGAAATTAGGAGGTGTCAATGTTCAGGATTTGCTTTGTATTAAATAATATTTAATCCTAAATATCCTAAATAAGGATATTTATATCTGGATATATAAGAGTATTTATATTCATATATTTTAACCTAGTTGCTAGATACTTTTCTGTGTTACATTTTGCAGACAACAATTCTTGAAAAGAACACCTGTCTCCTGACTAAGTTTTTTCTCCAAATGCTCAGGTTATTTGCTTGTCAAAAAATCTTTTATAAAGCCAGTATCTAAGCTACTGCAATTTGAAGTGAACTTTAGTTATGACAGCATTCCTAGTTTGTTCCTCCACCCCCATATTTTTCTTGCCTATTGGAAAAAAAAACATCAAAGTCATCATATCATAATTGCTAGCTCAAACTAGTTGTGACCACGTAATTGTCTGATTGAATTGAAAGCTCCAATGTGACAGTTCTGTAATGAGCAGTCCTTATAGATCTTGCCAGATTATGATTATCAATAATACTGATACTCAATAGTACTCAACTCCCAAATACTGTATTTTGCATTGTAATAAATGAAGCTGGCTATTGCCTCTTTTTTCAATTAACAAACTGGTTACTTAACTTGAATCATATTTTGCAACTTCTATGCATGCTTCTTCTAGGGAATCGTCCTTATGTTTTCCTATCTGCTCGTGTACATCCTGGAGAGACTAATGCAAGCTGGGTTATGAAGGGAACACTGGAATACCTTATGAGCAATAATCCAAGTGCCCAATGTTTACGAGAATCTTATATTTTCAAAATTATTCCTATGCTCAATCCAGATGGTGTCATCAATGGAAAGTAAGCATAAGTTTACTCACAAGTATGTAATCTGTACTTCTAAGTCTTTGCATCTGTTATCTTAAAAAACCAAAAAAACCCCAAACCTAAACTATCCCAGAAACATACAAATGTAATACTTAATATGAAAAAAACCCCACCAAACCCAACACTTACAAGTGGCTAGGACTTTTCAGTTTTTTGGCTTTTTAAGGGCAGACGTATCGTTCCATGAATTTCAGTTTTATAAAAAGTATTTTCAGTTGTTCATGGATGATAATCATTCCTAGGTGATTTGTCATGGCATTTTAATTCTTTGAACTACAGTCTTAGGTGTCCAGTGTTATATGAGAGCACAGCTGCTTTTAGGAAAAGCTAAACAAGTTGATTGTTCTCATGAAAAAGAACAGTCCTTGTATCTCAGGGAAATGGCTGTTGTCAAATGTTATTTTAAAAGGGGGAGAGTTAATAGGTGTGCAAGAGAAAGGGTATGAGTATCCTGATTTCAAGTTAATGATAGTAATTCTTCCACTTACTACCGCTTTTCTTAAATTTATTAGGGTATATTTCAGAACCTTTTGATACTGCTATGAGTAAGCATTCAGCAGTCTATATTTACAGGAAATTCATATAAAATGGAAATTTTGGTATGGTGATTCTACAGTTCCTTCTTTCCTAGATATGGGTAGTATTTTAAAAGGTTTTGTAAATAAAATAATAAAAAACAAACCTATTATGGATTTGAGTAGAACCCTGTCTTTTTTATATGTAAAAGCATGTATCCAACAGAATACCTGGAATTAAATAATTCAGAATACAAGTGAAAGTTTAATAAATGGACAGTTGAGAAATCTGTCCCAGCAGACACAAGCTAAAGACAAATGCACTGAAGATGACTGCATGAACATGAATTTCTGCAGGTTTAAAAGTTCTTGCTGATAGTTGACAGAATACAGAGATGATCAATCTTTGTTTGCTGGTTTTTTTTGATTGGTTTTGGTTTTTTTGTCTGTCTTGTTTTTCTCACAGCTACTTGTCTCCTAACAACTTCATGTTTCAAGTCTCAGAATTCTGGTTGACATTAGTCTTTATATTACAGAAGTCAAGACACCGAAACTGTACAGATACAATATATTCAAAATTACTGATTTTGAACTAGCATTTGAATAGGATCATAAGCCTTCAGTTTCAACAGCAAATAAGCAAGATTACAGTTGACTTTCTATAAGAAGCTACTTTAACTTATTTTTAGTTTTTCTGTAACATAACTTAAAAAACCCCAAGCACTTCTATTATTTGGCACATTAGAAAACTGAAGTTTGTTTCTTACCAGACTCCTTCCAAAGGAGCAGTGGTGATGAGGAAAACTTGAGGTGGGGGGGAGGCTTATTTAAAAGTATGATAATACAGACTACATCATGCGTTTTTCCACCCCCCCACAATAGCCACCGTTGCTCTTTAAGTGGAGAAGATTTAAACAGACAGTGGCAAAATCCAAATCCAGATCTGCATCCCACTATTTACCATGCTAAAGGGTTACTGCAATATCTGGCTGCTATAAAACGTTTACCTTTGGTGAGTATGTGTGTGTAAGCAATTCTGAATCTTTTTAACCTTGCCTATGTAGCTAGTCTGTAAAGTAAACATTTTAATACGGTCTCATAAACTGTGTCACACTTAAAGTTGACTTGGAGAACTGGTCTTCTGCAAACTTTTAGATGTAAATGTTTCCTTTGCTAGGGTAGAAAGTTAAACCTTCCTTAGATGAATCCTACGTTTTTTGTCTTAATGCACAAGTTAGTTATATAAGGCGTTGTATTTCCCAAATCTTTGGAGCTTTCAATGGTACAAATAAAAATTTTTGTTTGTCCTTCTATTACTTTTATGAAATGTGAATTCCATATGCCTTGGCTTATTTTACCAAATGATTTGTTGTAGGTCTACTGTGATTATCATGGTCACTCTCGTAAAAAGAATGTATTTATGTATGGCTGCAGCATCAAAGAGACAATGTGGCACACAAATGTTAATGCTGCCTCTTGTGACCTGATTGAAGACCCTGGTTACAGGGTAAGTTTGGTATTTGTGCCTTTTTCACTTGGCATACTTTTCAAATAACTTTCCGATATTATTCTGGGCACATAGTGACTTTAAAGCATAAGCAGACTTATTTAGAATGATCTCTTTTTAGTTTGTGAGTGTACTTCAAAGTATTTTGAGAGCTTTAATTGTTGTATACTAACACAGCAGTGGAGTGTTTTATTTTTTGGGGTCTTCGTACCAATACATGCTTTTCTATGTCCAACATCACCATTATAGTAAATACATGGAAAATATGCTTCTGTGCATTTATAATTACTGGATGAAAAAAGAGTCATTTAAGCATGGCAAACAATATTCTAGCAACAAGAAAATAAAAAATACTGAATTGCTCTGAGAAATACTCATTTTTGTGTATGGAAATAGGCAAAGTTCCTCTTGTAAAGATGTGTAGTTAAGGCATGTGGCCCTAATAAATATACATAATAAACTTGCACAAACAGCATCCACTGCATTGTATAAACTTTCAAAAATTCCGAGAGATTTAAGGAATTATGTTCTTTCTTTTGTGTAACTCCACTGCCGCCTTGTGGCAACTGCAAATCTGTGCAGACTAATGCATCCAGACCCCGTGTTTTTTTGAGGAGATGCAGAGAGTTAAGCTTGAGAAGCATGTGAATGCAGGACAAAACGGTTGTTATGCATCCGTGAGTGTAAATGAGTGCAGATTTTTTTGGATTTTTTTCTCAAATTTCCCTCACTTAAAAAAAAATAATTCTATCTTTCCTTGATTTTCTTGTGTGGATTTCCTGGATGCTGAGTTCAATGCTGTTCATGCCTGCTGCTCAACACGTTTTTATGGGGTTTTGTTACTTCAGCCTGCACTATCATAGCACACAGAAGACTAGTCAATAAGAGTTGTGGGAAAAAGCCTTTTGGTTTCAAAAAGGCAAACTGAAATGTTTGGGCAAGCTTACACCAATAATTGTATATGTACTACTGAAATAGTAAATTCAAAGTGTTCATGTGTTTTGGCTTAACTGATACAAATAAAAGCTGGAAATAATGTAGTCATTTAGCATTAGTCAAATACCTAGCTGTTTCTTGTCTTTTTCCAAAGCTGTTATGTAAACAGTTATATTGAACTTTGATTCACGTTCTTGAAGTTAAACGTGCGCCTACTGCTGTGTTGAATATGAACGAATTTTATGTATTAATAAAATAGTGCCTGTGTTAGGTCTGCAGATTGGATTGTTGAAACAATCTGAAACTGAATTAAATTAGTTATATGGTGTATGTAGTATACTTAATTTGAGCAAAGTTAGCTCGATGAATTAGGGGATGGTGATCACCTGAAGAACTCTTCTGTATCCTGTTTCTTACCCACATGACTAACAATTTTAGTGATTGAGTCTGAAAAAGAGTGTTTTAATAAGTAGGAAATAGCAAACCTGTTGTCACTTGAACACACACTGGGTTTTGAAAACTCAAGATGGAGAAATGCTTTCATTCTTGTTCTTTGAATTCAAATTGCAGCAATTTTTTTGGTAACAGTTTGTGATTGTATATTTCCCGCCCCCCCCCCCCCCCGCTTCCATAAGTGAGATAAAAGAATCACTGTATTTCTCAAATTGCTGTCCTGCAGGCACTGCCCAAGATCCTGAGTCAAACTGCCCCAGCATTCTGCATGGGCAGCTGCAGCTTTGTAGTGGAAAGGTCCAAGGAATCAACAGCGAGAGTTGTTGTCTGGAGAGAGATAGGAGTACAAAGGAGCTACACAATGGAAAGCACATTATGTGGATGTGACCAGGGCAAATATAAGGTAAGAAAATACATCTGTCCAATTGTTCTTGCTTCATAATTTCTTCCATTTGCATTGGTATCTTGTTGTATAACCCCACTTGCTTGCTTGCTTTAAACTTCTAAAACTCTTCTAAGATCTGTGTACACTAATGTTAGAGTGAAATTACGTAATTTACAATATTATAGGTTGCGTAACAGTCTTCATATGTCACTTAACACCCCCCCCCCATATGTTATGCTGATTGGCTGTTTTAACAAGATTAGTATTAATTATGGCTTGTAATACATGTGCATGTATGCATGTAATTAAAAAAATCAGAACTGTTCTTTCCAGTAGATTATTAAAATTGGGTAGTAATAAACGCCAATAGTAGAATAAAAATTTCCTTTACAAATGGCAATTTCAGCTTCACCATGGCACTACATGGCTCTTCACCAGATACTTAGTAGTGTCCCTTACAGGATTTTCCTGTGTAGCTGCAGAAACAGGCTTATAAATCAAAACACTTTCATGTCAGATTACCAGAACTACAAATTACACATCTCTGAACTCATTGTAGTTGTTTTTGACTTCTTGACTTAAAACTTGTTGTCAATTTGTCTCCTTCAAAAGTGTTAACAGGGCTGGATATTTGAAAACAAAAGGTGACCCTGTTCATAGTTTCTCACTAACAGAAAACTTGCTTCAAAGAAAATACTCATGGGGGAAAAAAAGGAGAACCACCACCCTAACATCTGATTTTCAACTTCTGTCACTGGGTTAAATTTAGCTACAAATTGAAGCAAGTTCTTAGAATGAACATTCAGGAAAGAAGTCATGGTTTCCTATGCTTGAAAACAGAATTTAGGAATGCAAATCAAGAAAATGACCACAAGCCTCACATAAGGTGCTTGACAAAGAGGATCAAGGCCAGGGAGGGAGCAGGAACAAAAAAAATAATGTTGGAACCAGGTATATTTAATGTATTAATATATGCTCCAACACCCATGCTTATCTCCTTATACAGAAGGAAAATAGATTTTGGCAGGAATTTCACTAGGTCTGTAACTACTAAATGAATGAGTTAATTTTGTCTATTGATAAAATTATTCCTGCTATTGTCAGAATATTCCATTATTCCTCAGATGACATCATTATGGAACTTTAAAAAACAGTAACTTGTCCAACTTGCTTATTTTGAAACTTCCAGAAAATTCTTAAACATGAACTTCATGGCTTTAGCAGTGTTGCTACAAAAGTTCTTAAGAAAGGCGAATTGAAGGTTCTTTGTGGACAAACTTTCAAGATGCTTAACCTGCAAAGCCCTTCTTCAGTAAGGGTGGAAAAAAATGGCTGAATTCTGTGGAAAAATCATTTACTCAAAAGGGAAGAGCATTCCTCTCTGTAGTAGAAACTAGCTGATGAGATCAAATTGCTGTTCTGTCATTTATTTTATTTGGAATAAAGCAATTTGTGAGGACTTAGTCATCCTTTGAACATAGGGGAAGATTCTTCATTTTTTCCTCACTATGATAATGCTCAGACTTACTAAGACAATGTATCTAAAAGGTGAAGGTGACTAGACAGAACAAGAAAAGAGCAACATTTGTCTAATGAGAAGGTCAAAGAGATAAAGGCTCAGTCATCCTTTTTTCGTGTGTGTGGAGGGAGTGGGGCCAGCAACTCTGTAAATAAACTTGCAGTATAAATTAGCTGACATATTTCATAGTGGGTTATTTCAAAACACAGAGAGGAACTAAACTGTAGAAATTCCTTCCCTTCCTACTTCCCACCCCAAGGGACATGACACTTTGGATCTGAGAGACTGGACTGTGTGTAGTGTAAAGGTCTGAAGCAGTTTTCCAGTCTTCTGGTTTGGCATCATCACTGAATCTTGTTCAAAGCACAAAGAGGATTACTCAACAATTCTGTTCTTTGTGGAAGAAATGCTGAGTCTTTGCCAAAGCTGGGGAATATCAGAACTTCAGCTTTTCTTTTTTTACTCTTTTTTGTTTTACTCGGACAACAGTGATGCTACACTATTGCCAGCCAGGAAGCTGTTGAGCTGAAGTTAGCAATTCTTACCTGAATTTAGGATCCCTGGTGACAGAGTTATCTCTGGAACCAATCTTGTTTTAACTGCTTTTGTGGGGTCTTTGTAGTACACTGAGAATTAGTGCTGCAATTATTGCTCAGTCATCTGTGATTCAAGATACTGAAAAGCAAATGTTCAGCTGAAAAGATGCTCCCAAGATCTACTGTGGAGGATAATTAAGATGCCAGACAAAAGAACAATTTCTTCAACAATTCAAACCACCTGAAAACTGAAATCAATCCCTTTCCTGATTGGAGATTAATAAGTTTGGGAGTATTGCTTAATTTTTAAGTTAATTGAAAAGACTTCGTTATCTTGCAATTTTATGGTGCACATAAAGAGAAGACTTCAGGAGATAAGGATTCAGTCAACAAACTTGGTCAGTTACCATGATTCTTCAGTCTCTAGATTTTGAGCTATCAGAAATAATCACATTTTTGTAGCCTCTGCTGAATAAGCAAGCAGAAGAACAAGATGATGTTTTACTGTCCAACTGACTTCTCCAAATCTTAGTATGGCTGTTTTCAATTTATTAAGTACATATTACAGGAATATTCTTCTCAGCTTGAGGTCGCAGTCCATTGTGCCTTTGTTGTGTATCTTTACTTTCAGGTAGCAAAGTTCATCACCGAAACACTCTATTCATGTAAAGGTATTTTCATGATGTGCTTAGTAAGGAAGACTTCAACCAGCCATCTAGAATGTTACTGTCTAGAAGAAACAGTTGTATAAAATGTAAAGAAAAACAAATGAAATTTGGTGCATGTTTAAAAAAAAAAAAAAAGGCAGTTACTTCCAGGTGGCTTGTGCTTCAAAGCAATGCTTTAACATTTAAGGAACTTTAATATGCCACAGTTAAAAGTGCTATAACAACAGTTGAAGGTGATTAGAAGATCAAGAAGAGGAATGTAATGAACGCTTCCGTGAAAATGGACTTCACCTTGGGTCCATTAGTTAGGGCAACTGCTTGTTATTATTTCCTGAAACAGACTTTGGGTCTCTTGTTTCATGGAAATTAAGAGATTTGGCTGATGAAAGAATAACTATGGCTTAAGAAATTTGGTATTTGGCAACTGTGTGGTATTGCATTCTCCATTATGATTTAAAGAAATGGCAGAAGCAAATCTAGACTTTGGCATGAACTTTTACCACAAGAATGTAGACCCTTCGGTATAGTAAGTTCAGACTTTATTGTTCAAACTTTGTTTCACAGTTATCCACCTTCAGTCTGATCTGTTTACGTCTGTCTTCGGTTATATCCTCTTTCTGCTGTGGTGATAATAGCAGCCGTGGAACATGCACACGCTATTTATCTTTCTAACAATTGTCTTTGCACTTTCTTTTATACTGTACTCTTGTCCATTTTCAACTTAGAGCACTCCTATGATACTGTCTTATAAGGAATCTGCCAACTAACTGTAACTTCTTCAGCAACAGATGTAGACAATGATTGGAAAAGTTTCTGAACCATCAAGCTGTGCACATTAGTAACCTGTGTAACAGTGAGATTACTGTTACCCTTCTCCTTCCTCTTCTGCATACTTGTTGCCTCTTGTCCTTAATGTTATTTTAATCTCTTTGGGGCAGGGACTGTGTCTTCCTGTGATTAGCATAGTGGAGCCCCAGCTATGATTGGGGTCTTCGAATGTTACTGATGTGCAAACAAATACAAAACAAAAACAAAAAATTGGCCTCTGTGGATAAGGTACTGCACTGGGAGTGAGGAGAACTGATTTCTGTTCCCAGCGGGGTCAGTGACATGCTGTGAGACACTGTGCAAATCGCTTCAACCCTCTCTGCCTCCATTTCTCCATCAGTAAAGTGAGGATAATTCTTCCTTTATTAATAAAGTGCTTTGAAACCTACAGCACAAAAGCATTATAAAAGAGGTAAGTAGTATTACTATTAACAATAATACATACTCAAATATCCAACTCTTGTTCACTGCTAGCAAGTTTCTGTACCATTTGGCTGGAGGATGGCACTGTTTAGTGAATATAGCATTAGTTTTCTTGTTACTAAAAAGCACCTTGTTCATGAAGAATACCAAGGGGAAAAAACAGAAGTCGCAAGAAAAATAAAATCACAATCTTTCTATTTATTAAGTGTGCGTATGTTCAAAACAGAAGTACATGAAGAATGTGCGGACTGTACCGTTTCTGGAGCAGCATAACACTCTTTTTTTAAACCTTGCATTTTAAAATACAGTGTCAGTGTGGCAACATACACAAAGCTTGTGTGTGTGGTTTTTAGCTTTTAGTAAAAAAAACCTTTTACTCCATTCTTTTTGCTTCATGTGTTTTCCTACTTGATGACTTAGCTTACCACCAATTCCTGGTTCTGCTTCCCTGCTTGTTTTTGTCAAAGCTCCTTTTTAACTACCCTTTACCTTAAGAGGCTTAGAAGACCCAAACTAAAATCCTTCTAAATTCTCCTGAGGTATGGAAGTTGCAAAGGGGTAGATTGAGCTGGCTTGTGACATTGAATTTGTTAGTGTATATACAGTCAGTACTAGCCAATTCCATAATTGTTAAGGGTCACACTGGATTATCATTCTTTTCATAAAGTAGTTGAGGTCAGAGGTTCTGTCCCTACATACTGCACTGCTAAATTAAAAATGTAGAATTATCTGGTGGGAGGCTTTATCGCATATGTAAACTCAGAGAATATTACATAAGTTCTACGCAAAGAGGAAGATGCCTTGGTATATCATTCAAGTTAGAAAACAGCTATGGCTTTTGATACTTTGTTGTTTTTAATTACTAAAAGTGTGAATAAATGCTTTCAGAATTAACACATACAGCCTGTCACTTATAGGAGGGGAAGAGGTGTTTGTGACAAGGAGTTACTTTGTTGCCTTAAATAGTCTTAGTTATGCATCAGAACATAGCAATGAACTTGATCACAGCTAAAGTATGAATTCACTCATTTTTTTCATTCTAATGGAACTTCTGTTGAAGAATCTTGTATTTGAAATCTTAGTATTTGGAATTCCTTTTTATAAATTCTGTCTCAGGTTTTTAAAATAATTTATACTTATAAACGCGGACATGATCTCTGTCTCTCTTCCAATGCCACTGGGTAAAGTCCTGTTAATATTGATGTGCTAGAAGTGTAGACTAGGAAGCTCCCAAGAAATATGGTTGTGTCCAGAAATGTCTGTTCAGCCTTAGAGGAGTCATGTAGTTATTGAGTTTTCTCTGATACTCTTGTTAAGTGTTTACAGTTCTTATTTGTTCTGTCTTTAGAGCAAGAGAGTATATTAAATAAAATAATGAAATGTGTTTTAAATAGTAATTCTGCAGTATGTGTGGGTCCATCTGCGTGTACCTATTTTGAATATTTAATTCTTATTTTTAAATTAGGGATTGCAGATAGGGACAAGAGAACTGGAGGAGATGGGAGCAAAGTTTTGTGTTGGCTTACTGCGTTTAAAAAGAATGGCCTCACCTTTGGAATACAATCTGCCTTCTAGTCTGTTGGATATTGAAAATGAGCTGATCGAGTCAAGCTGTAAAGTGACAAGGTAGTACACATTTATTACTTTTACTTTTTTTGGGGGGAATTGCAGTTTCTCAAATGATGTAAAGATTCTCTCAAAAATGTTCTTTCGCTCATACAAAACAATGTTGATGTGTTTGACCTGTTAGTGTAACAATAATCTAAATATATTGGAGATGTATTTTGTTAATTCAATTACTTGAAGCTTTTAAAGAAAACAATAAATACAGAGTTAGACTATATGTCATATTTGTTGCTGGGATAAATAAAAACTGGCCATTTTAATGTCATCGGGGAGTTACTATATGCAGTAAAACTCAGTAGGTCTTAGGTCTCAATTGTTTCTTTGAGAGCATTTTTTTTTTCTTTTTTATTACTGGCTACAGTATTAAAAATGTATTTAGACAGGCTTAAAGTATGTGAGTTAAAGCACTCTAAGAACTGCAAGTTTTTCTTCCAATTTCTTTTTTCTTTTTTCCTCTCTGGTAGAGATATATAACAACATTTAAAGAACTTAAAATGTGTGAAATAATGTTCGGGTCACAAAAGAAACGTATCTGCTCAGTAGCTAGCTTATGAAGTTGCCAATTCTTAAAGCTCTAGATAGGCTTGCAAAAGTATGCATACTAGTGCATATTTCTATTCATCTAATTAATTATTGAAGTATGCACATGTACATAGTAATTGCGGATGCACAGTAAATAAGTGATTTCAAATATACAAGCATCTCTTTCTGAAAATCTGGTTAGAGATTAAATAAAGCAGAGTTGCAGAATTCCAGACTTCAGAAAAGCATTAAATTAGAAAGAAGTAAGATTTACACACTATAATGTTACCACTTGGCATACTTGGAGCCAAAAACGTTTTTATAGTGGCCTTGGCTGTAGCTCCAACTTAGCTAAAGCAATACAGTGGAAATTTGGTGTCAAATAAAATATATTGTTGTTTTTGTGCAACTGCAACAAGGGGGTTCTTGAGACTAAGACTTTCATTAGATGCTAGACTGATGAGCAATTTGTCTGTAAACCATGCAAAACCAGCAGAGATATGGGAGAGTATCTGTGGTACCCTGTGGAAGGGGAAGATGATGTTTAGTTCCAGCATTTAAACACATGAGTGTTATCAGAATGTGGACTACTGAGAAAGGCTGGAGCTTGTGTTCATGCTTAGCATTTACACATAGTAATGAAAAGTGAAGTATAAGCTAAAAGGTGATAAGAACAATAGGCATAACAATAGGAGAGTGTCTGAAGGAAGTGGTTAAAAGTATATGAAAAGCAGCTGTGATGTATAGGTATCTGTCTCTCCAGTGACAGCTGGATCTGCCAGTATCATTTGCTCACTAGTACAGTTTTAGCATGCTTGTAATGGCCAGATTCTTACTGTCAGACCAAGTTTTGTGCTTGGGTAAGGCCAAGTTAGTGATTACTGGAAGAGATAGGATCAGAAGGTGGCTTTGGAGTAATCCACCCCCACCAGTGTGTAAGCCTCACTGAAGTGCAGGTAGGCTCACTGGGAGAGAGTCATATGGCAGATGCTGAAAAAAGCAAACAGTGCTTTAGAACTGTTGGAGTGGCATTAGCATGGTGTCTCCAGTGCAGGCAAAATGCAGCATTTTAATTGCGAGGAATGCCGCAGTGTTTTTTACTGTACTAATGTAACAGTACCAAAACAATGGTAGCAGCACAGAGCAGCACTCGGCATTTGTAACATTACTGTTCAATGTATCACTCAAAATTTTCACTTGATGTTATATGAATTACTATCAGCCTTGTAAGATATAGTTTGAAAGTATAAATAAAATATCAGTGTCCTTGGTTTTGCAAGCGTAAAACCATATTCTGCTATCTCTATAGTGTGTTTAAAAAAAAAAAAAAGAGCGGGGGGAGGTAGGGGTAAACTGTGAAGAGTCTTGAACTCTTTTTCTTTTATTCCTTGCATTTGTTGAAAAGTTGGCCATTAGAATGAATTAATGTAATTATCTGCTTTGCTCTAAAAAGTCTCTTACTTGTCCATTTGTGCAGCATAGTAGTCTAATGAGCAATACTACAGGGATGTTAGCACAGAAAATCTGCTTCCACTGCTGTTATGCTGGGGGGCCGAGATAGCTGATCATCAGGTAACTATGGAAAGCAGCTCTCTTGTCCTAAGCTTTTGAATTAGGAAAACACAGATTCAGTGGGTTTTGTCTCATGGACAGGGACCAGCTTAAGGAGAAAAAACTTTATTTGCTTATGTATTGTTTTATATGTGTTGCCAGGGATTCTGGATATGTATCGTCTGAAGGTAAGTAATCTGTTCAGAATTCTTCTTAAATACACGAGGAGCTTACTGTCTGATAGACATTTGAGTTGTTCTTTGGGATGAGGTGTAAGCATTGACAAAAGAGACCAGAACTTGAGAAGTGAAAAATGTTAACTGGTCAGGAAGTGTGTAGATGCTTGAAAAAAGTTCTGTAGTGCATCTCAGATATATTCCTTGAAATAAAGCTGGGGAGCAAGGGGCAATGTTTTATACTGTAAAGCTCTTGAGAGGAATTACCAGATAGAATTCCATCTTTATGATAGAGCAAGTCTTACTACAGCAAACAAAATTAATCATTTTGATTACAATTTTCCTCACAAGGCTTTTATCAAAATTAAGAGGAAATCTAGGGGATGGAGAAGGAGAAAAGAACATGACACCTGCCTTCAAATACGAGAAGACAGACGCAAAGAGTCTGTTCTCTCTAGGGCAGACAGGTCCAGGAGTAATGGCCTTAAATTATGAGGAAAAGTCACTCTAGACTTTAGCTAAAAATTCTATATGGCAAGCAAAAATGAAGTTCTGGAACAGTCATCTGTAGCAGTTGCAGAGTCTCCACAGGAGATTAAGAATAGTATAGGCAGGCTTCAGTCTAGAATGGCAGTGGGAACAGCTGAATTAGCCTTAATGCACAGAGGTACACAAAGGGGCTGTGGGAAACTTATTCACTAAGTATCATACTTAAAATAAATTACTTATTCATAAATACTAAATGGTTAAGAGTCACTTTGACTCTCCTCTTTAAAGCATTGCTTTACAGCATTCTCTGAAGCATTTGCATGTAAGCAAGGAAGTGCCTGTGAGGGACCATATGGAAGAAACCCAGACCCTTTCTGAGAAATAAGCATGCTGCGGTGCCTCTTTGAGGTGCCTGCATGCTAACGCATGCAGCATGGGGAAAAAATATGAGGAATTAAAGGTCTGTGTGCAGTTTCATGGCTGTGATCTTGTTGGGATCATGGAGATGTGATAGGATGCCTTGCACAACTGAAGTGCTGCAGTGGAGGGATACAGGCTGTCTAAGTAAGGATAGGCTGGGAAGATGAAGAGGAGGAGTTGCCCTTAATGTGACAGAGCAGCTGGAATGCATGGAGGTCTGCCTCAGGATGAATGATGAGCCAACCAAGAGCTTATGGGTAAGGATTAAAGAGCAGATCACACTGTGTGACATGGTATTGGGTGTCTGCTGTAGGCTGCCTAACCCGGAAGAAAAAATGGATCAGGCCTTCTATAGATAGCTAGAAGCAGCCTCATGTTTGCAAGCCCTGGTCCTTGTGGCAGACTTCAACCAACCCAATATCTGCTGGACGAACAACACAGCAGGGCATAAGTAATCTGGGAGCTTCCTGGAGGGCACTGATGACAACTTCCAGACCCAAGTGATACAAGAACCAGCAAGGAGATGTCCTTTGCTGGATCTGGTACTCACAAACAAGGATGTGCTGGTTTGGATGTGAATGTTGAAGGCAGCCTTGGCTGCAGTGACCAAGAGATGATGGGAGTTCAGGTTCTCAAGAGGAGGGAGCAGGGCAAAGACCATAAGCCTGGGCTTGAGGAGAGTTCAGGGATCTGCTTGGAAGAGTCCCATGGAATAAGACCCTGGAGGGAAGAGGGACCCAAGAAAGCTGGTGGATATTCAAGGACCACTCCTGGCAAAACTCAAACCTGTAAAGGTGTTGTGGCTTAAGCCCAGCCAGTAACAAAGCACCATGTAGCCGCTCACTCACTCCTCCCCACCCTGCCGTCCGGTGGGATGGGGAAGAGAATCAGAAAGGAGAAAAGAAAAAAATGGAACCTTGTGGGTTGAGATAAGGACAGTTTACTGGGACAACACAAGGAGAGAAGTTACAACAACAATGGTACTATTAAAAGAATATACAAAAGTGATGCACAGTGCAACTTCTCACCACCTGGAACCCAACACTCCGACACTTCCCACAGCAGGAGGGAGAGCCCCTGGCCCTACAGCCTGCTCCCCATTTATATACTGAGCATGATGTCACATGGTATGGAATAGATCCTTGCCTAGTTCGGGTCAGCTGTCCTTCCCAGCTTCCTGTGAAGATTAACTCTATACCAGCCAAACCCAGGACAAAAGGAAGTACGTAGAAGGTGGAAGCAGAGACAGCTAACCTGGCAAGAATATAGAGACACTGTCTGAGTACGCAGAGACGTGGTTAGGAAGGATAAAGTCCACCTGGAGTTGCATCTGGCATGGGGTGTTAAAGGCAACAAGGAGGGCTTCTCTAAGTACATAGGTAGTAAAAGGGATACTAGGGAAAATGTGGGCTGACTGCTGAATGGGGCAGGAGCCCTGCTGACACAGCGCATGAAAAAGGCTGAGGTACTGAATGCCTTCTTCACCTTAGTCTTTGCTAACAAAACTGGCTTTCAGTAATCTAAGGACCCAGGGACAAGGGAAAATCTGGAGCAAGGAAGACTTATGCCTGGTGGAAGAGGAACAGGTTGGAGAATACTTAGGCAAACTGGGCTTGCATAAGTCTGTAGGTCCTGATGAGATGCACCCAGAAGTGCTCAGGGAGCTCGCTGATGTCACTGTGAGGGCACTCTCAATAATCCTTGAATGATTGTGGTGATTGAGACAGGTGCCTGAAGAAAAGCAAATTTCATTCTTATCTTCAGGAAGAGCAAGAAGGAAGACCTGGGGAACTATGGCTGGTCAGCCTCACTTTGATCCTTGGGAAGGTGATGAAACTAATCCTGGAAAGCATTTCCAGCCGCATGAAGGAGGAGGAGATTGTGAGTAGTCAACACAGATTCACTAAGGGAAGTCATGCTTGACCAACCTGATAACCTCCTACAATCAAATGACTGTCTTGGTAGACATGGGGAATGAAGTGGATATTGTCTGCCTTGACTTCAGTAAGGTTTTTGACACTGTCTGCCATAGGATCCTTGCAGAGAAGCTGATGAAGTATGGGCTGTATGGGCAGACAGTGAGGTGAATTGAAAACTGGCTGAACAACTGGGCCCAGAGGGTGGCTATCAGAAGCACAAAGTCTAGTTGGAGGCCAGTAACTCGCAGTGTACCCCAGGGCACAGTACTGGGTCCACTGCTGTTTAACATCTGCATTAATGACCTGGACGATGTGGCAGGTCCTGTCATGGTTTAAGCCCAGCTGGCAAAGTGTACCCTCAGCAAGTTTCCAGATGACACTGGACTAGGAGTCGCTGATCCAGAGGGACCTTGACAGGCTCTAGAAGTGGGCTGACAGGAATCTCATGAAGTTCAGCAAGAAGTGTGAAGTCCTCCACCTGGGGAGGAACAACCCCAGGCACCAGTACATGCTGGGGGCTAACCATCTGGAAATAAGCTTTGCAGAAAAGGCCATGGGAGTCATAGTGAACACCAAGTTGAACATGAGCCAGCAATGTACCCTGGCTGCAAAGAAGGCTAATGGTATCCTAGGCTTCATTAGGACGAGTGTAGCCTGCAGGTTGAGGGACATCATTCTTCCCTTCTCCTCAGCACTGGTGAGGCCATACCTGGAGTACTGTGTCCAGCTCTAGGTTCCCTAGCACGAGAGAGACATGGACATAGTGGAGAGAGTCCAGTGAGGGGCCCCTAAGATGATGAAGGGATTGAAGCATCTCCCATAGGAGGAAAGGCTGGGGAGCAGGGACTGTTAGTAAGGAGAAGAAAAGGCTCAGGGGGCATCTTATGTAGGTGTACAAATATCTGAAAGGAGGTTGTAAAGAAGATAGAGCCAGGCTCTTTTCCAGTGGTGTCTGGTGACAGGCTAAGAGGCAATGAGCACAAACTATAGAGGAAATTCTATTTAAGCATTATATATATATATAACGTGAAAAGGGGGAAATGTCTTTAAGTCTGTCCTCAAAAGACACTTGAGTGCTGGTGTTGTGGGCCTCTTCAAATTGGAGTCCTAGTTTAGGCAATTAGAATACAAGGTTCTAAAATCACAGTCTAGTTGCATTTCTCTCCCTCAGAACTTTCACAGGCAAGCTTCTGATCCTTTGACATTTATGTCACATACTCTTTAATATTTTGTAAATATGATTTCTTCCATAAATACAGGCTGGCTGTAAGGCAGTTTCACTTGACAGCTCTTGTGGATGGCCTCTAAATGATAGTCTTTCAGCAAGGGCATGTGTTTGTTTCTTGAGTTCCTTGTGTGCATTGATGCAGCATGTTGAACTGAAAATTTAATACTGACATGTTACACCTACTCATCATACTTTACAGTTTTTTAAAAGTTTTACCTTTTTTTATCCATTTGCGGCTACTATTATGTGTTAACGAGATTATAATATTTTTCCCATCCATAAGTGTTATATCGTTGTCAATTTTATTAGAACTAAGCTTCAGTATAAATGTATCTATTTGAAATATTAAACCTCAGTTACAGCATTTTGAATCAAGATGTGGTTGTAATTAATTATTAAGGTGCCATTGAAAAAGAGCCCCAGATGTCCACATAACTTTTTATTAATAACTGCCTCAGATATAGAATCTGTATTTTATATTGTCTCTCTGGAGAAAGTTAGCATCCTGGGTCACAGGTGTGCTGTGCTTCGGAAAAAAATTATGTGCTGGATTTCTCAGTTTGTTAATGTTACTTATGATGGAGTGGCCTTAAAACAGCACCTGTTGAATTGGGGAATGTCATACATAAGTCACTCCCCATAGGATCTGCTGGAGAGCTAAAGACACATCAGAAACACTTTAGTATCGGGATGGGATAAAAAAAGGTGAGGAGTCACGTACCAGCCAGCCTTCTAACATACCACTTTGCATGAAGACATGCATAAAAAAATCCAGTTCTGAAGCTATTTGAAGGAGGTGAATAAAAAAAGAAGCTAGAGTTCTTGACCTTCTTCCCAGGGTAGTGGGGGGAGAAACAACTGGTTATGCTTTACCGCTCTGGTTAAGCTTTTAACTGATCCACAAACTGTAGACAATTAGGTGCAATTGTGCTAAAGAAGTAGGGAAACTGTTGTCTGGATTAAATGTTGGTGCTAGATGTCAGCTTAAACTAAGAACAGGGTTACTGCTTTCTAATATTGCTGAAACTTTTAACAGATCAGCACAATCATTTATTGAGAGAGATTTTCTTGTTTTGGTGAAATTAAACTTTACCGTAAAGGTAATAGTTATGGTCCTGATTCTGGAATAGGATCTCCGTAGTTAGTCTGTACACAAGTTGATCAGCTGCTTTGAAAGCATGTACAAGCATAAACACAATCCTTTGGACTTAATGGTTCTTCCATTTTGGACTTTTAAAGCACGCTGTTTATGATGGGTATGGAAGTGCCTCCAGTGAGTAAAAGTCTATTACTGCTTTCTGTTTGATAGCAGACTTGAGTAACGCTAGATGAGAAAAGGAATAAATGGGAAAGTGGGTTGTTTTGACGTTATGAAATAAAGCAAATCTTGGAAAGAGGTATGTGAACAGACATGTATAGTTTGAATTTCCTTTCCTTCTCCAGATAAAATACTTCATTAATCCAGCTAGCTCTAGAAAAACCAAAATGAACTGCATGTAAAGTGCTGGGGCAGCGGGAAAACTGCTTCTGACTTGATTTACATTTTGTTGGTGGAAGTAAGGGGCATGGAGACTGTTTTATACTGGATTTTCTGAAAGCACTAATGAAAGACTTACTGTTGCAAAAACACAATGTAGCTGGTTTGGCACATGTGAGCATAGATGAAAAATAACATGAGGCTCATAATAAGGTTAATATTATTGAGACTGTACATGGAAATATTTAGAATCCTTTTGTGTGAGGAAGGTAACTGGTACTCAGGAACTTCAAAAAACAGGAAGGTTCAGTCTCCACCCCAAAAGACTGGGTCATGAAAATCACAAAAGTAATTGTACTGCAAGACAAAATTTTAAGTTGAGAGATGAATGAATAACTTCATTCAATGTTTTGAAACTGAATTTGTATATAGAAAAAAAAATAGTTTCCTAATCCTGACCTTTGGCTACAGATGGTGAAAGGTAGTGACAAATGCTTCTGCACTATAGAAATTAAGGCAGTAGAAAAAAAAATCAGATTCTGTGCATGTTAAGAGTTACGATTTTTATCAGATAAGGAACATTGGCATAAGAAATATTGAGCTTTATTGGAGAGATCTGTTAACAACTGTTTAGATTTTTCTAATGTCTGATGGCTTTGTTTCTTAAATCTATTAAATGTAAATCTATTAAATGTAAATTTACTTTATAATACTAAAATAGAAAAATATGTAGCATGAAGTGAGAAAATAGGTACCTTGCTCTCAGTGTTCATTTAGCAATACTGTGGATCTATGTGAAAATCTGTGGTGAAAAAACTAAATGTGTAAATTCCAAGAACTTGTCTTTAAAATGTGGCATTAAGACTGAAATATGTTGTGTATTTGTACCTGATTCTCTATATGTTCTGAACCCATCTTAAAAGTGATTTGATAATCATAATTATTTATACAGAGATTCATGTCATTGAATTCAGTGGAAGTGCTTTTTTAAAATGTTGAAAAATATTTAAGCACATAATACTTAACCTGGCAAGATGTTCCTCTAGTAAACCTAGAACAATATGACTAGATTTTGTTTATTTCTTAAATTATAATTCTGTTATCCTTCTGAGACAGGAATGACCCATGTCTATGCATGATAATAGGAATTTTCTATCTGGATAACTGAGTTGACTCCTTTTTATTTTTGATAGCTGTGCTGTGTGCCGTAGAAGCCATGTGCATACATCATTTCTGCATAAGCAAGAAACTATAATTTTGTTCACAGTACCTCCACTATTAGCAATGAAAGTGCATTATAATAATTTACGTTTTCATGTTATTTTTTTCATTCTTTGCTGAAGGGATTAATACTGCCATAGGTGGAATTAAGAGATGGGCTGATTTTTGTTTCTGGAGGCTCAGAAGCCATGTTCTGCCATATACCTTAGGCCATCAGACTTTCGCCTCAATTACTTGGAAAAGTCTGTCCAGAGCAGAGCGATTTTATTCTGCTCCCCAACAAATATGCCCATATGACAATTGGGCCAGATAGCCTTGGGGCCCAAGTTTTCTGTGTTTGATAGCACTCACCGCATGTGTCAGTAGAAAGTTCAAAAACCTGTACTGTTTATCAACGACAATACTCAAGGAGGAAGTCTCATGTTATTTATTTTCAGGGACTGCCTCATCTTCAGAACAGAAACACATACTGTAGAACAGGTTGTACTTAAAGGTCAGCTCTTTTATGGGATAATGAAGATACCGTGTTCTTCTATTTTGTATATTATTTAAAATAGATTTTAATATCTTTTTTAATGAATTCTATTGAAAGCCACTTTGTACTGTCTCGGGAAGTACTGGGCGAGGGTGTAATAGATAAGTGTTGATGAGATCATTCCTCCTCAAAAAAACCCAACCAAACAAAAAAAAGTCAAGGAATATTCAGATTTTAGCAGCTGAAAAAAAGTGTGGTTCAGCATGGATTTTCCCCTGGTCTTTCATAATTTTGGTTTTGGTCTTTTGGGGGGGTTGTGGGGGTGGTGGTGGTATAGGTTCTATTTAAGCAGTATTTTTGTAATGATCACTAAATGAGTTTTCAAGACTATGCTGTATTTCCCTTATACAGTGAAATAGAAGACTGGACACTGCCTCAAGATGTTGCAGTTCATTCAGATTCCATAATCGTAGTTTTTCTTGTCATCTTGGTGGTGTGAGAGGCATGCCAGAACATTGGTAGAAGGCTACAACTAATTTACATAGATACAATCTGAAGCAGCTGCTGGTGACACCTCTGATGAGGCTCATCAAACTCTTGAGCTCTCCTTTCCCCACTTCCCAGTCCAACGATAATGAAATGTAGAGAAGCCCATGGCTGGTATTTCTAAGTACTCTTCTAGCTGCAGCACAGGGGAGGTGAGCTCCCTAGCTGTATGAGACCTCACTGCTGTTTGGAGGAAAGGTTTTCTTTGTATGGTTTTATTTCTTCCCCTCCCAGCAAGGATCTGGCTACTTTTCTGTGCAGCAGAAGTCCCTCTCTTCGTAATTATCAGGAAATAGATTTTCATTTATTTTGTTTCTATTTCTTGGTGAAATAGTATCTGTGAAATATGTTGTCCATTTGTCCTTTGGATCAATCCTCATATCCAAAGTGCTGAAGTTTTAGCATTTCTGTACAGCTCTAGATGAGTTATTAAAAATATCTATCAGCTGAGATACCTGTTCGTTAGGTATCTATTCAGTTGAGTGCTGGAGATACACAAAGAGCTTCTATTGAGTAAAATTCATAAAGCTAATTTCTATTCAGCTTCAGAGGCAGTCATGGGTCAGAAGATAGTAGTGCTATTCCTTGCTTTATATGCCCAGACTTCCATTCCCATTATTCTATTCTAATAAACGTACTGCTTATTCTTTCCTCATACTTACATGATTCACTGCTCATTTCTTACTATTAGAGATGAATGAGAAGCTACCTACAGAAAATGCAGGTAAAAAATTCATGAATAAGAAGCATATAAGAGAGTAGTTTTTACACAGCTATAATATCCCTGTGTAGTTAGAGGAATGAATAAGATTGTAGTTATTTCCTTTGTATTTTGGATATTACTGGTGTTACTTTTTACAAAACGACAGTTTCAGTGCTTTAAAGGATAAATAGGCAAGTTTAAATGTTCAAGTCTAAACACACAGAAGCACTGCTTTTATTTCTTGCAAATGATTTTGAGGGGTTTTCAAATTCTTTTTGGTTTTGCTGATTGTACTTAAAATAACCAAGTAAATGTTAATATTTTAAAATATACCTCCAGTATTTCATTACACATAGGCTCAGTTTCCATGAGTTCATTTTGAACCATGTCTGAAACATACTTGACTTAAGAAAATAAAGCAGTAAGTAGATTTATTTCCCTCTGGCAGTGCACTTTAACATTTTAAGTGATGAATTAAACACTTTATTTTTCTTTAATTATTTCAGACCCATTTGCCAATGTTTCCCCCCCAGTTCCAAATGGAAAAGATTAGACTGAATGTAATACTGATCTTGTAGTAAGAATTATAGTTGTTATGCTGACAGGTTTGATAGAGTCTGTATGCAATGAAACAAAAACACATGACTGCAGTCATAACTGTTAGGACTTACTGGAATTATCCTTTGCACAATAACTTCAGCTGTTTTTGGAAGTTCTCATCGTTTCATTGATTGTTTTGAGGCTCATTAGTATGTTCTAGAACATGGTGTATTTTTGTTTGTTAATTTAATTTAATTATAGCAGAGAAGCAGACAGCTTTTGGGACCCAGCATGTCTAGAAAATGGTAGAAAAAGTAGACTGCCAAAAGGAGCTGTGGGAAAGAAAAAACCTGATGCAAAATCCATTTCCTGCACTTAGCCTTACACTTGAGAAAAGACATCAGACTGGTAGGGCAAGGAGTGAGGGGTACATGCAGTGAGGATGTGTCCAAGACTTTCTTGTAAAGGGTCTCTCTCTAGCTGCTAGAAGGAAACTGGATTTGTCCTACTTTATTTCCCTTCCCCTCAATAACTCTTAAACTTTGCCCAGACAATTGCATACTCCTAATCTCTATCACCTGGGAGTAAAAGTGTTTCCCTCCCCACTCTCCTGCAGCATTTGAGCTTTTCTTGGCCTTTCTTCCAGTACCTTAGGAGTACAACTTAGTTAAAAAGAAGGCATCTTATGCTGCAACTCTTGTCATGTCTGTGCCTTTCAGAAGGTTGGAAGAAAAAGGTATGAAAGATGACACTCAGAATTTCACTGGTGGGCCTGGTGGCAGTGCCTGTGCACCAAGATGCTCCTCTGGCCTAAGTGAAAGTGATTGCTTTTAATTCTTTGTAGACTGTAGTGTCAGAGTACTGTTCATCTTCTCTAGGGCAAAATAAGGAAACTAGTAATCTAGGAAAAAAAAAAAAAAAAAGTATGATTAATAGGTTATATTCTTCATACCATTTTTCAAGCTTTTCTTCCACTCCTGGTAGTATGATCCAAATATTAGTCAATGATTGTTGAATCCAACTAATTTAATCCAGTTTTTAGTTTCACAAAATGTATTTCAGGGTGACAGCACAAAGAAAATGTTGAGATGAATTTTTATTAAGCTGTGGAGTGAAATTTAGTAACTCTGAGGATATTTAAAAACAAGACTTAAATGGGATTTGGATACCCAGCTTCTTAGGGCTCAGAAAAGAGTGAGACATGTTGTTCTCTTTAGCCTTGGAAATTCCCTTGAGGAAATATCCTTACTACTTGGGAAAAACACATACGTGAAGAGGTCCTGAAGGGGACAGCACGTAGCTGCATGTGTGATGTTGCCTACTGTAGCAGCATTGCTGATCCCTAGAAGAGAATATAGACCCTAAAGGGAAATTAAAAGGAAAAGTATGGAGAAACGATTCCTTTGTGATACCTCCTGACTCTTTCTCCGCTAAAATTTTCCCTCCCCTGGCAATGCAGTTTTGAAAAGAATCATTAGTTCTTCAGATCTTTCTCTCCTTCCTTTCCCAACTCCCCAAGTAGCTGCAATTCTCCATAGTTTGGCAGGGAATATTTCTTATTTTTTTCTTCTGAAGTTTTAAAATGTATACACTTCCCCTGTAGTCTCAGAAAACTGCTGATCTCCATGGGGCTGAAATTGGTAATGGTTGTGTCTGGCTTGTGGATTAATTTCTCTGTAATTGAGTCATGTGGATAATAAAACATCCAAGTATAGCTTTTGAGGGACAAATAAAATTTTAGTTTGAAAAAATACACTATGTTAGTGGATAGGTTTATTTTTTAATGTTTGGAGCATTAATGTAGATAAGAAAAAACATAGGAAGGTGTTGTCATTAAAAAAATAATAATTAAAGTATGTTTTAGAAAAAAGTTGTATTCATTCCTAAATTCAGTGTATACAATGGCAGGTGATGTAGAAAATATTTTTTCTTAAATGAAAGGGATATCCTTAAAGTTCTTCATAAACATGAAGACCACAGTATTGTATCAGGTACTTCGGAGTTCATCTTTTTACCCATAAAATGTTGTTTAAGTAAAATCTGCAAAACTTCAGGTTTTCATGTAGTATTCTCTTTTAACTGCCATGACTTCAAAGAAGATACACAGATTATGCTATTCCTTGAGTTACAGAACTGTAGTTGTGTGATAAACAACCTCTGCTAACCTGAGAAAAATAATGGTTTCCTTTTAAAAGGAAAAGCGGGGAGGTGTGGGGGTAGAGGAAGAGGGATTATTGAGCAAGTTAATTAGAAAAAGCCCAAGGGAAAAGTTAGGAAATTAAAACGCATAGAATCAGCATGACAGCAGCTAAAAATATATTGTCACAAGATATGCCAAGGGTGGGGAGCGGCAGGGAGGCAAATAGAGAATTTGATTAAACAGCAAGAAATTTTTTCAGGTGTTTTGGTTTCTACATTTCTTGTGACCCAGCCTCAGTAAAACAGCAGAGTAATAATTACATTTTGCAGATTCATGCTTACCTTTAGAATAAGATTGCTGAAAAGTTAAATATCCAAGATTAACATTTGCTATATCAGAAGAAAACATGCCATGGGCAAAGCAAATGTATGTGAGTGGTATGTGACACGGGTTTTTCCTTTGAATGTTTTCCTTTGAACTCAGATACCATTTTGTGAGGAATGAAGACTCAAGAAAGGGAGAGTGAAAAAATAATCTTAGTAAATACAATCATAATATTTATTTTCAGTAATAAGTGATTGAGAAGCCATGGTGCATTGGCCTGGATGGTAAGTAGAAAGCTAAGATTGTTATAAGGCAGACTTCAGAGCCAGTTTTTATGTTAAAAGTTTGTGTACCTTTGAAAATAAGATCTGTTCATCTATTCTAATGGTACTTTTTTTGAATCAAGTAATTTATAATGTTGATTTTATTAAATGGGAAATGTCAATGAAAAGCATTCCTCAGTTTCGGATGAGAATTTTGAACATACACATGCCAGAGCAAATGTGTTACATCAGACACACTGACCTGAAGACTGCACAGTGGCTGAACTTCTAGAAGTTAGGGGCATGCCTACATGCTTACACATACCTAAGTAAAATACATATATACAAATATAACAAAAATAGATATTGAATACATATACCTGTGTGTTTTTTCAAGACAATATAAAATAGGACATATTATATGAAATGACAAGCCACTTCTAAGAGGTGAACTAAGAGGTAGTTTGCTTGTGTGTCTAGTTTTGTGTTTTTTTCCTTAAAATAGGTTTTGTTGGTTGCTTTTTTTTAATTGGATTAACTATATGAGTTTAATTTCCAAATAATGACACTTATTAAAAAGAGTGGATAGAATTTTTTAAGAGCTTTATTATTCTACATTATACCTCACTAACATGAATTTTTATAAGTGCCTGCTGTAATGTGTTAACATCCCATTGTCAGTGGTTAGTAAAATATGTCATTGACATAGTTCATTGTAGTTTTCTGTTTCAGTATTATTAGTTAATATTGGGCCAACATTCAGATTTAATGGCTCCATTTCCTGTGAATTGAATTACACAGTCTATCCTGCAATTGCAGTGTGGATCCCTTGCATACGAAAGCTAACAAATCATTATCTGTGTTAAGTGATTAGAAGCAGAAGTTGCAAAAAAACTGTGCACTGGTTGGAATGTGATCTATGTGGCGAAGTTCCTTTCATTTTGTTCTTCAAACAAATGAAACAAACTCCCCCCCCACCCCCCAACTTTTTTTCCTTAGAAGAAGTGTTGATAGGTAGTGACTTCCTAGGAAAGCGTCACAGGACAAAAGCACAGAAAAATTACATTCCTTTTGCTGGTTCTACCACAGGTTTTTCATGTAAAGCGTGTATCCTTATGGTATGTTGGCTTACCTACCTGTAAAATGAAAAAGGTATCTTAGCAAAGATAGTAGTTATTTTCCTCACTCTTTGTGTCTCCTAAATGGAAACAATTTTGTTTTAAACACCTAGTTCATTAACCAACATAGTGGGTTGTTCCCCTGGTTATGGCTTAAATAATCTCTAAAAGTATTTAGTTTTGTGGAGCATTCCTTTTTGCATGGCTTAATGAGTATGAGCTTGTTTAGTGAACCATGATACAGATTGTTTTAAATGTAAATCCAGACACTGTAGCTAAACTGAATTTTTGATAATTTATTTTCTTACTATTTTAGGTCTTCTGTCCTTTTTTTCCTTAAGCAAGGATTAACAGTTCTTGTCATTTGTTCTTCTCCCAATATTTAAATTGAACTGTCAACAGTATAAAACATGACAGTGTAGCATGTCGTTGAGGCTACAGGTAGAAGAAGAATACCATGAAATTTATTTATATTGAATAGAGATTGCATTGCAGATTTCAGGTGGTTCACTTAAGCTCCTAAGAGACCTTTAGAAAGCAGTGATTAATCCTTTTAATTATAAAGCCACAGCCAAGCTAGGCTGTTGTGTGCCGTAAGACAACAAAATTCATCAAAATTAATATGCAAACATTGCTACAAGTACCCTGTGATCTTTCTCAGTAAGAATATTCTCACTGTTTTGTATTAGTTCTGTGTGACTTGATTATTAGGTAAAATGCATTACAAAACCTTCATAGGACTTCATCTGAATATAAAATTACTTATGAAATATTTAGGAATACTTAGTGCTTTTAAGCAGATAGCTTTTTATGTCCCAAGGTGGGTTAGGAAAACTGGAAAACACTTTTTGTTTTGGTGGTGGTTTTTTTTTCCCTCCTCTGTCCTAGGGAGGTGGGAGGATCAGAAAGTTGTCTTTTAACCTTTCTCCAGTTAACACTAAAGGTGTTAGTCCTCTTATTCTTGGAGGCCATTAGATAAGGGCATAGACCATTCTGTGGGCAGTGGCTCAGTTCCTTAAATCCACTGCCTTTTGAACAGCAAGGCTTAACATACAAACTTTAACTACGTGCGAGTGTGTGAGGACCTGGTATGAGTCAAGTGATTCATGTGGTAACTTAATTCTAGGCATAAACTTGACTCCTTGTTTTGTCATCTCTGATATGTACTGTGTAATTGTTCACAATGCTTTTCAGCAAAATGTGTGTTCTAATAAAATACAGAGGTTTCCCAATTGAATTTTTAGCGTCTCATCTGTTTTTTAGTTTGTTTATACCTTATAGCAACTTCTGTTTCTTTATGTAGTTGTATCCTTCTGCAATAACCTCTGATAGTGCTATAATTATATGAAGTTCTTAGAGGCCATTAGTTTAAGTCTATAATGTGTAGCTTGTTTGTCATGGCACATTTGGATAATGAGTTGTGTATGACTGACTAATTAGTTCAGGGTCTTACAAACATGGTTTTGGCTCCCAGTTGTTTTACATGCAATTAAAAAATTGATACTATTTCGGGTAAACAGCCCCTTTCCTGAGGTAATTTTTGGATTATTTTATGTCAGGATAGGGACAGGGCATGTTCTGAATGTATTGTTTCAAGCAAAACTTTTAATATAATTCATATAACTTCTTGTTCATTATAGCCCCACTACATATGTTTTGGATGAAGATGAACCTCGCTTCCTTGAAGAAGTTGATTACAGCGCAGAGAGTAATGATGATCAAGACATTGAATTAGCTGATAATGCAGGCGATTATGAGGCAACTAATCAAGAAGATGGACTTTCAGACTCAGATTCAACAAGGATACTCCTTTCTTGAACCATCTTTGCAGCCAATAATAGGAAATTAATTTCCTGGATTTTCATAGTCAAATACTTCCTCACTGTTGTCTACCAAGGGGATAGGCTTAAGGAAACAGAAATAACTAGGGCCTGCCTAGCTCAAGGACAATAAATATTTCTGATTTCTGGTAAACTAGCATTTGTTTTGTTTAAGGAATTCTGTGTTTCCTTTTAACACTAAATAGATGAATTTATTTACCGGTTCATTTTCTACTAAATAGAACTGCATGGCATTTTGTGTCCTTAAACCCTATCTACAGAAAAATGAATTATAATTTGTGGTGTGTCAGAGTACAGAAACTAATTCTTCATGGTACGGTTCTTCGAGTTGCTTCCCGAAAAATACACATGTACAGATTTTCTAAATTAATTTGTGTATGTATGTGTATATGCGTGTGTGTATCCTGAGGTGAAGAGGTTATTTTTCAACATTATTTCAAAGATACTTGATTGTGTTTGAAGTAATGTAGTGCCTGCTCCGGAACCATTCAATAATTACTAAATTAAAAATGAAAAATTGATGTATGAATTGTTGCACTTGTTTCTTGCTTCTGAGGATTATATTATATGGTTTTGCCACAGTACTAAGTGAAAATATATTATGTCTGTTCACAGTTCAGGAATTTTGCACAGTGACCAATGCAGCCTGTGCTTACAAGACCTATACACTTGTATAAAACTCTTTCCCATAAAATAGGCATGTTTTAATATGAAGAGAGTTTTTGTTAAGTGTACATGACTGCAAAAAGTGGTTAGTTGTGTACGCTGTATGTATGTTCAGCTACCCAGTTGCTCAATTTTTCTTGTTCAATATGCACGTTGATAAAAGAGTTCACTTTACTGCGGGCACATTAGTAACATACCCAACTCAAATGCTTTAAGAGGGAAAGTGCATTTTGGTTTAAACATCTTTTGCCTGGTCTCAATCCAGTGTTAACCCTATTGTGAGAAGGAGATCGGGCTGTAACTTCCTGAGGTCTCTTCCAGCCTGAATAATTATTCTGTGATTCTGTATTCTTCGTGTTTAAAGTCAAGCAGTCAGGCATGGGTTTTACACTTCATCTTCTCCTGTCATCTACTAATTTTTACTGCCTCTTGCCTCTGCTTAGAATAAGAACTAATAGAGAAATGAAGTTGTATGCTGCTGTTTATAGAACTGACATGTTTTGCAATGAAAAATATTTTTCCAAAATTATTTTTACTTGATGTGACCCAGTTGTGGCATTCATTTTCCACTGCATGTTCAAGGGCTTTAAGAGCATAAAAAATAACACTTCTACGTTACAGCAGGTTTTTAACTGATGAGAACTTTATATATGTTTACTGTTGCAAATAAAACTGTATTTGGAGGGAAAGGGTGCCTTTGGTAGAAGGATAAAAAAAAAAGACTCAAGACAATTAACTATATCAATGATTCTCAGTTGGGAGATGGATTTTCAGCAAGATCTGCTGTTGCAAATACAGCATTGTTTGGTGATGCCTTTCCATACCATCCTGATTCTAAACTGAGGAAGGGTTTTTGATTTCTCATAATATGCTGCTGTATTTTTGTTTAAAGGCTTGAATTTATATTAATAATCACACAGTTTTGAGATGTAAAGGTATAATGGAAACATTTACATTCTTGTTCTTTTATAAATTTCTCTCTGTAGTGAACATTATCATTCCTTGTGTTCTGTGAACTACATACTGTAAATAAGAAAGTTTATTTAATACCCTATTGAAGAGGAGCCCTCTGCATTGAAATTGTAGAGGAATTTGGGAATTTGCCAAACAGAAGGATTAACATTGCCACAGAATTCAACCTATCTTTAAGTCAGCCTAGTGAGACCAGTGCAGAATGCTCATATTGCTGTGTCAGTCATATACTAGTTATCTGCATAAATAGTTTTTCATTCTTAAGGACTTGTACTTCAGTACTTCACATAAATAAGTCTGACTTAAATTTCAGGAGGTGCAGGATGCCACATGTTAGTTAACCCCATTGTGCATTTCTCCTTAGTTTTCATATGAATCTGTATTAATCCTGGAACACTATTTTCATACTACAGGCAAGACTAGAAATGTACTCCATCTATTTAGAAAGAATTGTGACTTAGTAGTACAAAATCATCTTTTCATCCTGAGTAAATATGCGTATATGTTCTTCTCGTGTCTTCTACAGCTTTTAGTCTGTGCAAAGAAGGAGTTATGAATGAATTATGTAATGGCTCAGGATAACAGGCACTTTCCTAAAACAATAATGTTGTAGTTATACATTAGATTCTAATGCACTTGCGCATTAGATTAGATGTATGTGTTTGATTAGATGAGATGTCAGTCTGGCAGTTGTGGGTCTGCACTTCTACCAGTGCAGTTCCGATGCAAAAGTGAAACTTTGTTCTTACCTTACACATTGTTGAAAATGGAAAGGCTGTTACCTCTTACATGTTTTGTGGCGCTGCTTAACACCTCTTCTGAAAGGCTGAGTCTCCATTTATGCTCACAGGGGTGCCAGTTCATGGGAAGAACTGCTGCAGTGGTAGCTGCTTCACACTGTTTATCCCTTCTCTACTGCATGTTGCCATTGTTGCAGCAGTGTTGGCAGACACATGCGGATATCCCCTTTTATCTGTTTTTGTGGGAATTCTGGTGTTCAGCTGAAAATGGAATAGCTGAGACTTGAGCACATGCTCCATTCTGTTACTATGGCATTCACCCCGAATAAATGAGCAGAATGGATAGCAAAGAATGGCAGCTTCTTGAACTGTCACAAATCAGTCATCTAGCGTGGCCTGTCCCAGACGATCTGTGGTTTACGCATTGGCATTCCAATGTGTTTCTGGTTTTAAATGATGCTCTTTGCTATTAGTAGGACTGATTCTGTATAGGAAAAGAAGATATTCTTGCCTCTTTTTCCAGTCATAACAACAGATAAGATTATAAATGATAATTATATCTGTGTTATTTACTGTCTTGCTTCTAAATAATTGCTGGATGATTAATTACTTTATTCCTTTTCCAGGTATAATTCAAGTTGCAGCACAAATTTTGGTATTGTGTCTTCACTGGTGACATCCCCTGGTGTAATGTTACTTGCAGCTAAGATTGCAGTTTGTGCCAAAATCTTGCCTGGTCATTTTTGGAGGTGGATTGCTTTATCAGCCTGACTTATCAGGGAGAATCGGTTTGAATCCCAAGTAAGACTGCAGTAGCAGTAAACACTGTTCACAAAATGCAAAAATTCAAGGTTTCAGATAGTTTCTATTGTAATGCTGTGATAGATATAATTGTTGCAGTGTTATTATGCATGCCCCAAATAACAATACTTAATAAAAATACATAATAAAGAATTAATTACAATTACTTTGCTTCCCTATTATTGGTTAGAAATGTTTAAAGGATTTCTCATCATAGCATTTGCAGCAATGTACCTACCTATAGGAATTGGTGTGTGCTTAGCATTTCAAAAAGGAGGATATTTTTGTTCTTTGTCAAGTTAAAGTCAGTGTGCTGCAGGCTTAGACTACCATTTGCATATTAATAGACTGAATTATAACTCTCTTAAAAAGCTTAATATTCATCAATGTATGTAAAACTTAGGAAGACTTTGGATGAACCACAATGAAGGCCATTGAAGAGCACACAGAACGGGAGAGTCTTTTGGCAAGAGTCCTTCCCTCCTACACAGCCAATAGACTTTTCATCTGATCTAAGAAAGGCACAGGTTTATTCCTCAGTAAGTCATCCATTTACAATTCAGCTCTTACTGCAGCTGAGGACTAAGTTATTTTTAATATTTATATTTCTGCAGTAGCAATTTTAAGATTTGAGACAATTTTTTGAGGGAAAGTTTAAGATAAAAGCAGATCTTCTAATTGTATGGAGCTGTCTGAAAAGAGCAAGTGGTTACTAGGAATCATCAACGTTACTTTTGCAAATGCATACGCAGTTTACTTAACTATGTCTGTCATGTTAGTTTAAGTTGAACAACTTCCTTCACAAGCTGTGTTGTCCAAACTGTTATAGGGTGTAGAAGAGTTGCAGTGACTCTTAAATTAGTCTAAGGTTATCTTTCTTTGATCTTAATGTTTCTAAGGTTGTCAGGATGTAAAGCATTTGAGATGTGACCTTGCATCTTGTTTGCTTAAATAAACTGTAGATTGCTTTGAGAGAAGCGCTTCAAAATATGGAATGCTAAACAGCTTTGACACCTAGTAAAAATTACATTATCTTAAATTATGGATGACTTCGCTATTTTTAATAGTATTATATAGAGAATTTGTTTAGTCCCTGTAAAATACTTTATAAATATGAAACACACACCCTTAATTCTTCTGTTATTGGAAAAAGTTAGGTTTCTTTTTTTTTTTTTTTTTTGTAAAAAGCATGGTATTGTTAGTGCAGCTTTTGAAGCAGTTCAAAAAGAATTGTTGCTGTAAATTATGGGTTTAGCAGCAAAGGAAACAGCATACCATAGGATTTGTTGATCCAAATTATGTGGTTACCAAATGCCAACCAGCTGCTGCTTTTTGCTGCCTATGCAGCATTCTTATCATGAGATGTTTGTGCTTAGTGTGTGCCCTTCTTTCTTGGAATGGGGTTATTTAGCATGCATCATTTTTCATGGTAGATTGGAAGAATACATGCTTAAACTAGTAGCATCACATAGCACTACTGTAAGTTTTCAGAGGGCTGAATGCTAAATAATAGAAGAACCCAAATAACCAAATTACACAATAGTACTCCATACATGAAACACTGCTGTTAAAATGGAGTGGGGAGATTGACTTACAGTGACCTGAAATAGAACTGCTCTTTGCACTGTCCCTCCAGACTTAGAAAGGTAATGCAATAAATGTACAAAAGGATCTCCACAATTTAGTACAAACTAAGACCTTTTTTCCAAACCCCAGACTACCCTTACCTATCTTTTGTCCTACTCACTTCAGAAGAAAAAGGTCTAGAGTTGCTTGTTGTGTACTTAGAGAATAACTCAGGCTGTTACTAAATTCCCCAAAAAAGGCAACTGGAGTCTAAAAATGATGTAATGCTACTGTAGGAGTCTTCATACAGCTTAATCTGCATAAGGTCTCTCAATTTAAGGTAAGTTCTAAGCTTGTTAGAAAAGCTGTCAAGGTCGTAATGAGGTTTGCCCCACAACAAGTAGGTCCATGGCCCAGGAATGGCTGAGATGGGGTTAGCTTTTACAGAACAGTCTTGCTTCCCCTCAAACTTGAACATGAAACAAAGGTTATTTGCCTTCCAGGCTGCTGGGAAAGGCGATGCAGGCTAAAGCCAAACCCCAGGTCACCCAGCCCAAGTTTTATTTGCAGCTTGCAGTCTTCTTGGAGTTAACACTGGCACCTGAAATGGCTCTGGGAGACTACTGGCTTTTGGGATTGAATTGCTTTGTACTGGGGTGGTCTTTCATCATTTGATTCATTGCAGATTGCTCTCCTTAGCAACCCTCACTTAGCCTTTCAGGGTTAAATCAGAACTGTTGTCTTCTCTGGCTAATTATTAAGGCAACATAAACCACTCTCAGATGGCAGCATTGCATTTGTGCTCACTTTGTTCCCAAAAGAAAATGAACATGAAAATATTTCGGCAGAAACAAGACATGAAGCATAGAGTAAGGGAAGACAGATGATCTTTAATATTTTGTGTAATATTTGCTTAATTGTACCATACTTACATGAATCTTATTAATGACGCAAGCAGTCCAGCTGACCCACAGATTAAAATGGCTCAGTTGTACATTTTGTGAAGACAAACTGGAACGAGGTGTCTCGCACAAACCCTCAGCCAACAGTCTGCCTTAATACTTGGCTTTGATCCAGCATCCCACTTAATGCAGTTTAGTACAATACACTGCCAAATGAAAAGTCCTAAACTGCGCCAGACAATATTCCAAAATAACGTATGCCTGGGGGTTTTTGCCCTAGGAAGACTGTTGCAAAATTTGCAGATTCTCCGCAATAGTCATCCTGCTGTTACAGTGCATGTATAATCACAAAAGGGACAAGTTCAATTTACGCAGAGCTTGTGCTTGTGTACACTTGTACATGAGTTCAATTTAATCCACGTCTGGTCTAGGTTACTTTGTTCTTTTAAAGCATCCAGTCAGGTCAAGGCAGTTCTTTAGCTTAAGTGATCAGCCAGTGATGTTTCTTTCTTCCTTTGGGTTTGACCTCACTGTTGACAAAAGCCTTCTGTTACGAATCACGTCAGTCAGGATTGCTTGAAAACTCTTGTTACCAAACGTACACCTTAAGTGTGTTCCAGAATGAAAGAAGGAGCCCCAAATCATCTGTTTAAAGACAGTAGCTCATTACTCAGTATGTCAGGTACTTGTTCCTTTTGTCCAAAGACTGAATGCCTAGAACAGAAGTAGATTCTATTTCAAAAGAGTAATTTTTCAGATCTATGAGTGAATTCAGGAAGATATTACCTATACAAATTCCTTTATGCTAAGCACCTGGACCCAAATTTTAATAGGGAAGTAGATCAAATCTGATGTACTCAGGCAGGGGTGGCTCCTGGTCAGGTAATTCTATAAGGAAGCCGAGTCGCTTGGTGTTCCCTCTCACACAGCTTCCTGCATTGAGGAGAAAAAGCTGTCATTCATAGCAGAGGAAGAAATCTTCACCTTAATATTGTTCACCTGGCTGTGTCTGCATCACAGACCTTAGAGATTTGTGGGGCAGATTTTCCTCTGCCTTTGAGCTGTGCTCTGTGGTATGGGGGGAGGGAGAGAAGAATAAATTACAACTTGCCAGTCACAAGGGTCACATAGGCTAGTGCTTAAGAGCAACCACCCTCATCCACGACTTCTCCACCAGGGTGAAGTGGCTATAGGCAAAGCACCTATTGGCAGTGAAAGGAAATGGAGAATTAGACACAGGAACTACCTGCTTTGTTTCTAGTCTGTGGACAGCAGAGGCAAATAGGGCCTGAGGAATTCCTCAGCCGCCTATGAAAACTCCCTCCCCGCAGTCCCTGCTGTGAACTTCCCCCTATGCCATGGCCAGGTCTGGGTGAGTGCTGGGGGGCCTGATGGAGCATCACTGCTTGACCTGGGTCCAGGCTACTGGCACAGCTGTGAGAGCATCCCCATAGCAGTATGAAAGGCAACACTGGGGGCAGAAGCAGGGTTGTTGAGATGGGACCATTGATGGGTCAAGGATTCAAGAAAGAAAACACCAGCCTAGGAATCTTAGGGGAAAAGCAGAGGGCAACTAGGTGGGAGTCACTGGGCTGAGCTGCCAGTGCTAGTGTGTGGGTGGCAGGTGCCTCTCTGTGGGGCTGAGCATCCCATGGGAGCTCACCTTGCCTGTGGGACCAATGCCTACCTGGCCCCCAGAGCCTTGCTGGGGTGGTCAGCACACTTACAGCTTTGCCTAGCAGCTCACTAAATCCCAGTGAGTAATTGCTTTATGCTTTTATGTTGTGTACATCCTGCTTGCAGTGTCACTTTGTACCTAGAATAAGATGTGTGAACAAACAGACCCAAAAGAAGGGTCGCAACATGTCTTACAATGACTGATCAACCCACTTGGGTGAATTGTACAGAATTTTGGCCCTTCAGGAACAGAGCTGCGAGTCTGCAGAAGCAGGATCCTTGGGCATATGGTTCTGTGAGCAGGAGAGCCAGGGATCCCAAGTAATTGTGTATTTCTAGGTTATGACTTGCATGTTCTATCATTCTCTCTCCTATATTCTTACAGATTATTGCTAGCTGTATCATTAATATCTCAATCTGAGAAAACGATTTTGTTCTAAAACAAGCGGACATAAGTGTTCCCTTGTAGCTTAAAATCATCAGCTTAAAACCAGGATCCACCTACAAAGTTATTCCTGTTAAATTTAAGGATATATCACAAGGATTTATGTCCACCCTTAGCAGGTGTTCATGTGAATGGAATAATATAAGCAGAGTACTTCAATAAAATTGAGAAGTGTTTTTCAAATTGGAGGGTGGAAAGAACATGTCTGAGATCCCAGCCTTATGTGCGGGAAGCCTTATAGGTTGATTGAGCTCTGGAGTTTGCAGGAAGAGATGTTTAAGCCAAATGTGTCTGCTGGAGGCTGAGTGACTCTCAGGAAATTTGGTAAGGCATTTACTCATTCCCAGCTGAAAGGCTCTATATGCCTCTAAGTGCTAAGGATTTAAGCTGTGCCAAAAGAGGAAGAGAAGAGGTTATGGTATTGCAAATTAAGGGGATGGCAAAGAGGTTTCAAATAGCTTAAATGTACTTATTTTCAGTGCCTCAAAAAAAAAGGGAGAGTGGGACATGACACAGTTTAGGTACAACAAATTCTGCAGTCACTAAAACTCTGAATTTCTAAAAGTCAGGTTCTCAATTCATTTTTAAGCTAATGAAATTTCAGTATTGTCTTGATAGGAAAGAAATTTTTCCTGGTATACTGACAGAAGAAGCAGTACTGTTTCCTACGAAAGACCACCTGCCACTTCAAGGCTACAGACATGTATAGCACAAACCCAAGCCCATTCTTTCTTTCTTTTTCTTTTTAGTGATGTCCTTTAAAGCCTCATTCATAATGTAGGTCAATACTGTGAAAGAAACATACCATTCTCCAGCCCAAGGTTTGTAAATTGGGAAGGCCAGTTAATAGTACATCATGTAAGGATATAAAATATTGATTTCTATAATAAAAGCTGTGATAACTGGTAGTACACTTAGAATGCATTGCCCGATAGTGTTACATATGTAAAAGATTCACATTCCCATGTGATGCCAGTTATTAGAATAATCCCTTGGGGAAGCTTGTAAAGAAGTGAAAAAGCAGTCCATATGGCATTCAGCAGTACAGCATGCTTCAAAGCTGCAAGACTGTTCTGAGGAGAAGCTGTACCTTATTTTTACATAGAGTTCCTGTTTACACATCTTAAATTTCATTATTTTCACCATACACATCTGGCTGCCAGTTAATTTCTTGCAACCAAATAAACAGCAGAAGATTGCACACCATAGCTGTGGAAGTGCTGGAGGAGAAAAGCAAATGTTGCTCCTTGTTGTCAGGCAGGAGCCTTTTCAGGCAGCAATATGAGTGACAACTAAGGGTGATGTTTATACTGTGTTTCCCAGGTGACTGCTCTTATTGAATGGGTGCCTCTAATGATGAGACAGGCCTTGGCCTAATGAAGTGGCAAAGGAGATGTCCTTCAATAGGTATGGGCCATGAAATGCTACCAGGAATCATTAAAATAATGTTTTCCTGTACTTTCTTCCTCTGGTTTGTTTTAATTTATGCTATTGTCTTGTACTTATTGAATAGTCAGTGATTAACCTATGAATGAGATGGTACTAGTGGTACCTACATAATAGAAAAAATATCCAGTATGTTTCCATATACTGGCACAATTTCCAGGTTAACAATTTTCTTTTCTTACAGACTGGAAAAGACATAGGGCCTGTGCTACTGAACCAGAGAAAGGGTTGGTGACCTCATCTCTGCCATCAGCCAGTGTTGACAGCTCTGGGAAAGAAATGAGGAGCCATTTATTGGCTAATCTAGCCAGAACAAAATTACCCCTAACAGCCAGAGGTTGTTTAAAACCCTGCAGCAAAAGAGGGGGTTTTTCCCCTTCATTAACTGACCATACTTATCCAGTCTATCCAGATGTTGCTATTTTCAATATTGTTTAGTATCTTCACTTAAATGAAGCACTGTGACAGTTTTGTCCCTGTGAAAGTCTCATGCCACAATTTTTCTATCCTATTGAATATTCCCTGTTTGCTGTTTCTGAGACCATAGATGGCCACAGTCCACGTCTTGTATTTCTAGGTGGAAACAGCTACAGTCACAAGCCAGTGAAAATCCAGGATGCCTCTTAAGACTTACTGGGTGTGCTAATGATGCCATTGAACTATCATCATGAATTCAGAGTTACCAGGTAGGAATCTAAGCAGGTAAAACAACAGAAGAGCAGGACAGAAGCACTCAAATAGTCTGACCTCCAAGCTGGTAGTAATGCTCACATGGAAAGAAACGACAGCTAACATAAAAAATCTGTTCTCCTGCCCTTCCCTCCTTTCTGTTCAAATGCCTGAAAGTTCTGTGAGTTTCCAGTTTTTGGGAAACCTGAAAGATCTGCATTATTCCATTTTTTGTAACTTTTGGCACAGTGGCCTGAGACCATGCAGTAAACTTTCAAAAGAGCTGATTCTGAAACTACTTTTAAATATAATTCATATGATTTTCTTGCAAGTTAGCAGACACTTTATAGATTTTCAGGAAAAGAGATACCATTACACCTTATGCTCATTAATGCTACATAAAAGGTCATCAAGCAGCTCCTGTCTCAGGCTGGCCAGTGGTGGCTGAGAGCAGTACTTGTAGTTCAGCCCTGAATTAGGCTCTGAGAACTGCTGAGTCCTGAGGAAACTTCTTAAATTGCTAATTGCTTCTGAAGATTGATAAGGAAAAATCCCATTTTCTAGTTACAGTGTATCTAGCTGTTGGTATCTAGTACTTGACCTCACTTTGTCTCTGCCTGCTTCCAGTACAGAAATCACTAAAAGGAAGTCATCCTTCAATCTTTTCTTTGTTGAAGTGAGTGGACTGCACTTCTTCAGCCTGCTTTCCTGTAAAGCATCTTCCTAAACTTGGATTCATTCTCACAGCTTTTTCTGAGTGGTCCCTGGGTCACCAGCTCCTGTTCAGCAGTGGTCATCAGAGACCGTAAGGTAACCCTGCGCTGTACCCACAGATTCCCTGATGCTGCGGGCAGCAGTACACCAGTTTTTCCACTTCCACTAAGCCTTCTCCTGGCCATACATCCAAGTATATCATTGTCTCTGTGCTGAGACTTCACATAGTTTATCTGCCTTGACTCTAACCTCTTTGTCTATGTTACTGTTTCCCAAAACTATAGTCACTATTCCAGAACAGTTTTTGATTTTTCAGATGTCTGACCTTGAAAGTCTGTGCAGGAAAACTTGTGAGCTCAACTAATCTTGCAATTTACTCTGTGTTCAGCAGGTAAGCACTCTCATTTTGGAGAATATACTCTCTATTCTTGCAAAAAGTAGAGACTTATATGGAGATTTCTAATTTAAATGAAACTTTAAAAATTCACTGAGCATAATTTTCCATTTTAAAATATGCCTGTTTAAAATTCAATGTAAACTTATGACAATCTAAATTTAAGCTGATTGTAGAAGCAATTTAAAAATTTGACTCATTTACTTTAGTGTTTAATGCCTATGAAAACTATGGACTAGTGATGTAGAAAAGAGTTAGAAGGTCATAAGCAAGCCCAATGTAGGTAGGAAGGCCTTCTCTCTGGTGACCATAGGAGTTTTGTGGCAAATACAGCACAGATCAGTCACCAAAAAGCCTCAGTTGTTAATGCCAGCCTGAAGATCTAGATTTGGTGTTGTCATGTCCCAATTTCTCAGGACGATGACTCAGGTTTGCTGATTCCCAGGTCAGGATTAAAGTGAAATGACACCAAGGATCCTTTAACTCACAAAACTCAACTTTCATTCGCTCAAAACAAGAATTGGCATGCTCATAACAAAAATTGGTATGCTCACAACAAAAATTGGCATGAAACTACATCAGTAAAGTGTGTAACATGTGCTAACCATACACCACCAAATACATACTACAGGCCTTACTTATTTGGGGATCAGTTCAGGGAAGACAATAAGGAGAGCCCTCCTATTGACTCACGAGGTTCAGAGCGGACTCCCTTGCTTTCTAGGCTCCTTCTCAGAGAGGAGCTCAGGGGCAGCTGGATCCACTCCCAGTCCCAGACTTGGTCAACAGTTTATGTCTAAAGGGATGTGGTGTAGGGATTACAGGAAAAAAGAGAGAGAGAGAGAGAGAGAGAGAAAAGAGTATAATTTCACCAGTCCTGGGTCCAGTGTTGGCCTCGCCAGCCGAGGGGTCCAGTTCTGGAGGGTGCGAGCACCCGGGGCTTCAGTTTGTGTCCTTTTATGATCTCCTTGCCCCTCCTTCAGGCAGGCACTCAAACTCATTAGGCTAATTAGGTGTCATGCTCGGTTTGTGCTTTCAGAACCTTCGGGAAATGGGTTGGTGGGCTTGGCGGTCATTTGGGCAGTAACTTCTCCCTCCCTGCAGGCATGACTGTTCTTTGATCTTTGGCCATGCAGGGTGAGCTGCCCCACTCAGCGGGTCAGAAGAGGGAACTGCGCACCCTCTGGCACAGCACGGCACGGCCTCCGTGCCCTGTTGCTGACTGACTTCTCACCTGCCTGCAGGGTTCGTTGTTAGGCAGAGTGTGCCGTTGTGCAGAACTTGCCCCACCACAGTGTTTGAGACATTAGCTCCTTCAGTCTTTGGCAGTTATCCACTGCTGCCTTTGCTTTGTGGACTTAGCCAGGTCCCTGCTCCTGGCTTCTCAGCGCCTGGTGAGTGTCAGTTTCTGACTGCTTGACTTGAGACCGCTGGAGCACTTGCTGAAACTGGTGGGAGCTTGTTCTGAATATATGGAGTGTAATGCTTCACATTTCTCATAGGGCACTGAGCATTTGTAGTTACTCTGCACCTTAAACTCTCAACACTCCAGATCCCAGCTAAGAAAATGGAGGAAAACCCCCACTCTCTTACTTAAACATTTTGAGTTTGCTAAATGGTAATACAGTGATGAGCATCACTGTATTTCAAAAAATCTGTTTCTAAGAGTCCTGTGAGGAACTTCAGGATTTTGGTTTCAGAATACTTGGAATAGTGTGAAGTTAATAAGGCAGAAGATCACACAGTGAACAACAGGGATGAAACAGCATATCAAATAGTTGCTCGTTAAGGGTAGTCTCTTTCATGCAGTGAACGAGGCACAGATACATGGGGAAAAAAGTTTATACCTAAAGATTGCATCACAATTTGTAAGCATGTGGGGCTGAACAGAGTCTGTGCAGGTGACTTTGGAGTTCTTGAATGCAGCTTTATTACTACATTAATGCAATTTTTTATGGAGCATACAGTTGGGTCTTTCGCTGTGGTCCAGCAATCAGTAAATGCTGTTTCAGTCTCACTGTCTTCAAATTATTCCATCAAGTTATACGTGTTGAAAAAAGAACACAAAATCTGACAAGAACTTTCTCATCTTTGTATTGACATATGTAGAGCACATAGATGTTTTGACAGGGTAACTGTAAAATATTATTAGTTTATTTACCTAATAAAAAAGCCCAAAGTTCCCTAAAATAGCCCCATGCAAGAATTCAAACACCTGTTTTTATCTTGTGCTTATTTTCATAGCAAAGTATGCAAAATAATTATGTTTAAAGCAGAATAAAAAAAGTAGCTTGCTAAAAGCAAACCTACCTCCAATGTTAAATCCTTGACTTGCTCTGAACATAAATTGCTTTTATTTTAAAGGTTTTTATATGGGCTGTTATTCATACTCTTGTTTGTTCTTTATGTTAAAGCAAAAAAGGAATAATTGTTCTTTCTTAGACCTTGGAAGACACAAAGTTCTAGAAAGCAGAAGCTTGAAGTTTGTTTTTGTTGTTTGGCATCATAATTGAGATTATGAAAGATCACATAGCTCTCTTGAATGTCACAAGTAGTGAAAAAAAAAAAAGTCACTCAGGACCTCATTAGCCTAGAAATGGACCACAGAAAAAATTAAGCTTGGGATGTTTGTAATGTGAACAAGCAAAATGAAATCCTTATATTCCATCTATTTTTCCCCTGCAGAAATTGCTAAAAATACCAGAGAATTATAGAAGAAATACAAATATGAAACACAGCAATTTGCTGATTCAGCATGTCCAAAAATCAAGACTGGGATCATTTGTGGCTTTATAACAACAAACCGCAACAATTGCTCTCCTCAACTTTTCCCTTTGCAGAGGATACAAGATCCTGTTAATGGTCTTCTGAGTGGAAGCAAAATAAAATGTTCTCTCTGAACTTAGGTCCTGGACAGAACTTATTAAATCCTGTTTTAAGAAATAGCAGTTGCTTTACTTATGTGGTCTTCTGAGACATAATGGATTATAATATAACTAGCCAGTATAGGTAAGAATTGAAATCATGGAATCTGTGAAGTGCTCAGCCTGTTTTTCACAGGGTAGATGTTCCGTGATCAAGTTCCCGCCTTTAAGATACTTGATTTAGTACACTCTTTACACACACACAAAAACAAAAAGAGGAAGAAAGCAGGTTCCCCTGGATGAGGGATGTCAATCATGCTCTGAGCTGTTTTTCACAGCGCAAAGCCAAGTTCTTTGTCCTTTCACCCCGGGGATACCCCAACAGAAGCTGTCCAGTGCCCCAGGGGCGGCTGTGCTGAGCCCAGTGCCATGCTCCCACTGTCCTGGCCCTCCAGACAGATGGCATCCCCCTCAGGAGAGGACACGGCAGCCATGGGGCCACGATGTGGAGGCCATGGCACAGAGGACAAATGCTGCCTGCCCACAGTCAGGTCCTACGCCCAGCAAGCTGGGCCTGTGGAGAGAGAGAAGTGTTGGGAGAACACGTCCTGGGCAGCTGGGATAGGGACTCTGGAGACGGCAAGGTCCTGACGCCAGGGCCACAGGGGATCCTGCATGCCTCAGGCACACAGCAGGAACCTGGTGAGAAGCGGAGCGGGGTGAAGCTCTGCGGGCAGGCAGGCAGAAAGCAGTGACAGCAGGCCAGGGCCCACCGCGCTGGGGCTGCACGGGGGGCTGCAGGTCTGCCCTGGGAGGAGAAAACAGCTGCAAGACAGGGGCTCTCTCTGGAGACCGCACGATGCAGGAGAGCAGCCACCTTTGGTGGGGGGTCTCATGGAGTTGCCCTGCACTCCTCCGGCTCAGGAAGAATCAGCTGCTTTCATGCAACCTGCTTCAGCAGTCTGACACAAATCAATGACTTGTTTTGGAGGGGGGGTGTGTCTCCCCTTTTATTTTCTGCTGGTTTGAGTTTTTTTGGTTGGGGTTTTGGGTTTGTTTGGGTTTTTTTTACCAGTTTCCCTCTCAGTTTTGTGGGAAAGGTCAGGTTAATCCCAGCCAACTACCAAATGATGGCAGAGTTCAACTGGAATTGCTTTTGTGACTTTTGCCACCTTTCCTCTGTTGGATCTAAGCAGTCCACCAAACATGTATGTATTTTTTGGCTGCAGAAATTGGGTTTGAAAGCAAAACAGAATAAGCAAATAGTCAGATTGAAACTACAGAAATTATGTCAGAGGCACAAAAATCACAGGGCACCTTTTAAATTACTTTTCATACAGCTGTTGCCTAATAGATTTTTGGATAGGGGAAACAGAATTTTTATGCCACCTAACCCCTTTGTAATAGCTTCCAAATATAAGGAGGCACACTTCACAACAATAACTGTTTCAGCTTGCCCTACAGCATACTGCCTAGAGCTTTGATGATGTCCTTGAGGTAATGTGTCTTTAGAGTGCTTTAGTCCTCTAGAATTTTTCCCTCTTCAGACATTTCATGTTACCTGTTTGCATAAGCTAGAATGCTGGATAACTTTTCTACCTAAGCACCATTAATGGATGATAATGTTTTAGTGAAAGATCATTCAATGCATCACAGAATCCTAAAATAATTTCGACTGGAAGGACTCCTGGATGTTTCTAACCCAACTTTCTCCTCAGAGCAGGGTCAATTTCAAAATTGCACCAGTTTGCTCAGGGCCTCATCTGCTTTGGAAACTCCCCAAAGAGAAAGGCTCCGCTGCTGTTCTGGGTATGTGGTTGATGTGCTTAACCTCAAGGTGAAAATTCATTCTTCTTATGTAGAATCAGCATTTCTGTTGCTGCAGCTTGGGGCCATTGCCTCTTGCCCTCTTGCCACTTGCCTCTGCTCTGGCTCCATTACCTGCAGGCAGCTCTAAGACCCACCTTAGTCTTTTCTTCTCAAGGTTAAACCGGCCCTGCACCCATCGCCTCTCCTCATTTGCCATGTGTTCTATCCCTCTTATGAAGTGAGTGGCCTCCACTGCACTTTTTCCAGTTTGCCAAACTCTCTCTTGCCGTGGAGGAGCCCAAACTGATCAGAGTACTCAGAAGAGCTGCTTCATTCATCTGTATCTACTCTTCAGCAGATGGTGGCTGTTGGTTCCCCAGCACCCCTCGCCATCACCACCACCTCCCCATTGTGCAGTCTCTGCAGGACGTGCCCCAGGCCAGCCCCTCTCTACTGCAAGTGAATCCTGCAAAAATGGCAGCAAGGTTCAAAGGTGTTTTTCATTTGGATGGCATATGCTAGGATCCAAGGATGCCACTGTTAAACCTGGGGAGTTACACATTAGCTGATGACCCTTGTAGGGAACGCATATTTGGAGAGCAACGTTTCATTCCTGTTCATCACTCCTTTGAAAGTATTTCCTTGAAGAGGGAGGTCTGTCCTGGAGATCTGCCTGCTGGGTCTCTCTGGTTGTGCAGGGGTGTGTTGGGTGCCTGGAGGGAAGCCTCAGGCTGTGATAGCTCCTCACCCAGCTATAGCAGGTGTCTCTGGGGCAAGTCGAGGTCTGCAGCCAGCCCTGTGTGTTTTGAAGTTGTTCATGCTTGGTGGAAAAGGAGTGTCCTGATGTCACAGGAAATGCTGAGAGCCAAAGATCAGGCATGTCAGAGTAGCAGGAAGAGCACTAAATCTCCTCCTAGTCTATTTTGGGATATGCAGCTGAATAATCCTCACCATTTAGAGCAGTCTATGAACCAGCTCTAAGTTCTTCTCCTCACAAATATGAAGCATTTTAAAATCAGCTTTCCTTGCAGGAGAACACAAGCAGGCAGTCAGAATGGTATCAGGCTGATAGCATACTGTAAAGCGTGACTTTATGATACAGATTTGGGTTTTCTGCTCAAGTGCCACATTCTCTCATTTCCCATAAATCTCACCACCTTCATAGATTTTTATGTTATCAGCTCAGAGCCATGCATTCTCAACACCCATTGAGTGTATCTTTTCTTATACTTACACTGGCCTTTAATTAATTATTTTTCAGTTTACACCCTAGTAACTACTTTTTCACTTCTTGAAACACTTCCTTGTTTACTGATTTTTGGACTTAGCATTGTAATGGGGAGAACAGCACAGTGAAACCTGTGCACAAGTAATGTGTGAGACAACAGCAGGTGATTAGAATTTCAGTGTCTCTGATTGACTAGAAAGGATGCTGCAGAAAGACTTTGGTTAACCTAGTAAACTTCCAGACCTGCTATCTGAGAAATAAACCCTATTGCAAATGCTTGATAATAATACGTGTGAAGAAATTTCAGGTTTGAGGATGATTATATTGCATAATGAAATATGCTCTGGGCCTGAGCAATATCCTGTAACTCTGCCGTCTTACATTAAGCTTTCTCATGAGAGCAGAATTTATTTTACTATCAGTTAGCAGACATTGTAACATCTGAGTCATAATTCATAAACCATCTGCATACAGCAAGAAAAACAACTTTGGTTATTTGCAACGTACTGCAAAATGACAATTGCTTCAGTTTGCTCTAGACTCACTCTAGAAAATATTTTTCAGGACTTGCTGAAAGTACGTGTATTTTGAAAAGGATTATCAAGGTTACCTCAGCTTTTGTACGTCTATGGAATCCAATTTTCTCTATTTCACATAGCTCCATAAACTATGCATACATTCTTTTGAACACTTAGGACATGTATGTCCTCATTAACTTCCCTGTCTTCTTTCCTATCATTCCTGCTGCATGTGTTTAATAATCTTTTTTGTAATGCTTCTTCTCCTGACTGACTGATGCAGGATTGCTATTCTAATTTAACAGTAAATATAGGAAAGTCACAGGTGCTGGTTGTCACATTGCAGCTGTAAGCATTTGGAAGAGCAATGAAAAAAAGAAAAACCTTATTCCTTTACAGACAACATTGTAATTATCTGTGATGGATAAAATAAGTGGGTGGAAAGGCTCTGTCCCTCATTTAGCAGCTACTTTAATATTGCCCTTGGGACAGGGGTTTCCAGAGCAAACCATATCTGATGCCAGGAAGGAGGGACTCACAAGTTTTGAAGCAGAGGCTGGCTGTTCCACCTGACCATTTGCAGGATTTCAGTGCAGATGTGCAATCCAGTGAGGTATGTGATCCATTCAGTCTAAAACTGACAATGCAATTACAGTTTTGATTACCACCTAACATTTAGGTAAATTGCTATTCCTTTTTGATGTTTCCCTATCAGCTCATGAACTGAACCCAGTGATTACCCTTCTTAGCTATGTAAACCCAACTGAAAAAACTTGCAAGGCTGAGTTTGCTAGGGAGCGTTAAAACTTGTGTGGCAATAGTTGTAGCCTACTGTGCACCAAAAATTCTCCCTAGAACTATTTTGTTACTCTTATGGTAAATGGAAGGCAAACATTCCCTCAAATACTTGGGGAAAAAAATACCAGAATTACCTATTGCTTGTGTGTATGTGATGATAAGCTGCCTCTGCAGAGACCAACGGGAGCTACAGCTGCTGCCTGTGTTCACAAAGGCAAATTCAGGAAACTGTAGTCTTTAAATTTTCCTAAGAGCACAGCCTTGATCTCTCTATGACATATGCTGGTTCACCTGAGGTCAGACTAGGTCTGTTATGGGTTACTTTCTCATTCTCTTGGGCTTTTTGATAACCAGGGGATTGACAGCACTACTTGGCAAATGTATGCTGCAGCTGATTGATCTTCTGCTCTAATTATGATTCTGCACTAAGAATGTCCCCCAAACCAAAGGATTATCAGTGGTCGTCATTGTTAGGTTCAGATACCAATACTAACCTTGCTTTGTCTCAGGACTGTAGATCTTGGCAACCAAGAGAGTCTTCAGAAGTGCCTGCAACCTCATTTTTGGATGGGTGAGGTTGGACATGTGTGCAGGTGTGAGGAGAGCCAATAAAAAGGGGGTCTGGACATGAAAACAAATTTGGAAGTTTGAGATCCCAGATACAGCTGGCTAGCCATATACCTGACACATTCACTAGCGTGAAACCATGCATAGCACTTATCATATAACCTTCTTTTTGTGTCAGATATCCCTCTCTATTTTCTCTTTTTAGTTAATGTCATGCATTCATCACTAGCTCTTTGAAGCAAATAGAAGGAAGTAGTGGAGTATGTATTTATTTATGAAAGCAAATCTGGCTAGTTTTAAGATTGACCACTGCATATGCAAGAGAAACTAGAAAGAAAATGAAGCTGTAACTGCAAACAGAAGCTGACACCCCTTGTACTGCAGCTGTGTGACTTTCTTCATCATCTTCTTCTGAGATCATTTAGTATGTTTTACCAAGTCAATGAATAAAAAACATCCTTCTGCGCAAGTACTGTGTTTTTATATGTTGCTGAGAAGTGTTTTAAGATGTGCCCACCAGTACATTTCTTTGAGGTTTTTATGGACATCAAGTTTCCCTGCAGGCTCCTATTCTTCTGTTCTTCAAGAACATTCACAGAAGCAGCATCATTTTAACTCGCTGGGATGACTCACAGGCACAAACTAACATACTAATTTGATGCAACAAGATATAGCACAAATAACATCTTTACAGGACTTTATTAATAAAGGGAAAAAAATTAAAATCACAGGAGTTTGCATCTAATGTGAAAGTAATCACGTTATGACATGAATATAATGTTTGTAGAATATTTATGTTACTTAATCTCTGTGTTTCCTAGCCATGGACTGAAAATCAGTTCAGTCCTTCATGAGAGAGATTCCTTGTACAACAGAAAATAGACTCGGTGACAGTGACTATACAGGAACCAGACTTTCTGTTTGGTGGCAAATTTTAAGTTTAACAGAAAGTTTTGAAAATAACTCTCATGAAAAAAGTCCTTTGTGGTAATCAAAACAAGATGTCAACACTCTGCAAATAAATTTTTAAAGTAAGGCTAATACAAAAATTCTTTTTGAAATGAAAAATCAAATCACTCCATTCTGGAGTTGTCCGAAAGAACGTTAATGGAAATCCTTTCCCCTTCTTTTCTTTATGACAACTGGTGTCAGAACTGATTATTTCTGTAAAATGTTGCTGTTTTAAGCAATTGGTAACTTCTGATGGGGAAAAACACTGTTGGTAAATTTCTGATCATCTCTGAATGGCAGGATCTGCAAATAAGAAGTGGCAACTTGCAGAATGCCATGTAAGTATTTCTCAGCTGAAGGAAGAAGTTTGACTCAGGTGTGGTTTGGAGAGAAGATTTGGTCCAGCTTTTATTTTACTAATTATTTTACTTAATTCTTATTTAATTCATGTTGGTTTTCTCACTCAGCCTTCTCCAATGTAATACTGAGTAGCTCTGTAGGCCAAGAAAGGTTTTGTTTGTCACTGCAGTAAACCGGCTACTGCTTTTCTTACGCAAAGGAGCTGTATGCATTTATGCAGCGCAGAATTACAACATCCTTTGTTACAGATCAACAATATCCCACTCTTATGTGATCTGTGCTGCCTTTCCATTAACTCACATGTACTAAAAGAAGCAGCCTGGGTAGTTCAGGGAATAGTTAATGGACTAAAATCCCTTTTTATGTAGTTCATGGGTTTGGACAGCTGGTCATTTTCAGCAATTACAAAGAGTTGATACAACCCGTCATTTTGTTTGTGATCCCTTGCTGGGAGGCAAATTGGTAGTCTCAAGCCAAATGCCAGTGAGAAGGTCTTCTGTAACAAAATCGACAAGACAAGCTGCAATACCCCGGCACCTTCAGCCAGGAGAGCTGCAAGTGGGCCAGGAGACCCACCCGTTGGACGAGGGGACCTCCATAAAAACGGCCTTGTTGGTGCTCTGTTTCTTGGGGACCTGCTACCAAGGGGGCTGCTGTTGGAGTTGCACCTGCTGCATGGCAGCACTAGCAAAGCAGGGCTGTCTGTAGGAAAGGAAAGCAAAGTGGGACCTGAGCAAGGCCAAAAGTCCTCCGGGAAGGTGCCGTGGTGCCTGTCCCCTGGGAGATCAAGGGACAGTCACAGGTCAAGTGCCCCTGAGGCCAGCTGGGGCAGCGTGGGTTGCTGGAGGAGCTGTGATCTGCTCTGCCTTGCTCCCCTGAGGCATAATAGAGGAAGTGGGGATACATCTCATGCCCGAAATATGGTCTTCAGAGGAAGTTTGAATGTTTGTTTTTTCCATAAGACTAAACTAATGTTCACCCAATGTTCAAGTGTATGGTACCATTTACTTAACTTCCTCTCTGCTAAACGTTGACTTTTGTCCTTTTAGACTTTTTTGGTTTTCTCTTCTTTTTTTTTTTCCCCCCCCACCTTCTCAGTAGTTGTGTAAAATGAATCCATGACTGTTGCCCGTGATTGAGGCAGGTGCATGGTTTTCTACTCCCCTTTTGTTCCTAAGTATGTGGGAGGATTTTGTTTTACTCACTTCCTCCAACAAACCTTCTAAGTATGTACTACTAATCCAAAAGGAAAGCCTGGAAAATTTCTGACTGAAAGGTAAAAACTGTAGAAAGTTCTGTTTACCAAATCAATGAATAAAGAACATCCTTCTGTGCAAGTACTGTGTTTTTATATGTTGCTGAGAAGTATTTTAAGATGTGCCTACCAGTACATTTCTTTGAGGTTTTTATGGACATCAAGTTTCCCTGCAGGCTCCTATTCTTCTGTTCTTCAAGAACATTCACAGAAGCAGCATCTGTGAAAGCAAAGGTTTATAACAAAAGCAGTTCAATAAATTTAATTCTGTTTGTTGTGGTCATGGCAGGTTCAGCAATAATGCAGTCCTCATATAGTACTACATCACATTCCTGGAGAACTCAGAGAAGAAATTATAAGATTACAGATATCTGCATATCTCACTTGGAATGACCACAAAGGAATCCCTTGGAATATGATTGGGAATTAAATGAGGTAATTAGTTCTCATCTCCATCTCTGCTGGAAGTTGTGTGTTCTTAAGGACTTATGTTATCCTCCTGTTTCTGATCCCAGATGATATTATCCACCCTGAGTGCTGTGTGGATGTTATGTTCACATCTCAGAAGCATGAAGGGATCTTTCTGTCTGCCACAGAAACCTGCAGATGACCCCTCTTGTTTATGGGTTAGGTATATGTAAAAGAAGTTGCAGCCTGGTTTCAGATGCCTTAAGGGGGAAGCCTGGGATTTGAATCTAAAGCAGCCGTTCAGGAAAAACACGTCTTAAGGGTCTTGTTGCCAGGCAAAACTATTTGGTTTAGAAGTTGGAGCTCTAATGCAGTTTTCAACAGGATACTTAAAGAACTAGCCTTCACAAAATAGGGAGTAAACTTCTTGGCCAGCTTAACAGTAATATCTCTGGTTAACTGATTGCTGCAACAATTTTTCTACTCTTTATTAACCTATAGGTGAGTGATGAGTTTTCAGTGGGTTCTGTGGCTGCTTTTCCCCAAAATGCAGAATTAAATTACTTTTCTTTCCCAAATGTTTGACTCCTTTCTTCTGTCAGGAAAACATTATTTAAATTGTTCAGCCACAAATGGAAATGCTGACAATAAAACCCCGTTCACTGAAAATTGTCCATCAAAGCAAATCCTGCATCCTTATCCATTTACCCTGTAGTTCTTATTGACTAATGGGGGATAACTGGGCCCAAATTCCCTAATGCAACCAGTATCTCTCTGGGCTTTTTGAAAAAGTTATTATTTGTAGCCTAATACTTCAAGCTATAGTTCTACAGCGCTTCACATGTGGGAACTTTTTTTTTTTTTTTTTGGTGAATGTTAATTGTGCAGCTAATTTGCTATGAGAAATAACTGTAGCACATGCTTGATTTTTGTTTTCCTGCTAGTGGTATCGCAGTAAAAATCCCTGTGTACATGTTGGAAGAAGGGATGTGGGGAAGCTGTACTTGCTTTTTACTCTTTTGACACCACCTTTGCAATGACTTGAAGGTTCTAGCAGGCCACCTGAACAGGCTGAACCTGCTTTAGGAGAAATATTTCTCTAAATTAATATTTGCTTTGTTTTCTTGCACCCCAAGTTTAAAAGGAGAGTTTCCAAATTAGTGTGAAGAAGGAATATACCCACATGTTTCTTGTCAAAATGATTTTTTCGAAGGAAGGGTTTCTTCAGCTGTTGCAATCTGAAAGCCACCCAAGGACGGAAGTAAAATCATTGTGAAAGAAAGCAGTCCCAAGTTAGAGAGAAAGGTCCTAGAAAAAAAAAGACAATGTATGCAGCTACTGCAAAGTGCCTTGCCTTCAAAGGAAAACATCTTGCAAAATCAAGATGTTTGCTTTCTGCTTATAACAAACGATGAAAAAAGCAAAGAAAAACTGAAAGAAGCATAATTAGCAAAGCACACAAAACTTAATTCAAGCCCCAGAGAGCAAAAGGTTTTGTCCCTTTTTTAGGCTGATGGTTTCAGCATCTGATGATTTGTATGAAAACCAATAAGAAACATGGCTTTCATTACTCCATTGTGCCTTTGATTTCTGTCCTCAACTGTTATTTGTTCATTTGGTCAAGTTATCCTGACTCTGAGTCACTTGTGATGTGTGGAGAAGCACAGCTCTGACCTGGCTAGCAACAGGTCATAAGTGGTTCCCCCTAAATGAAATCAGAATGTAACTCTCCTGACCACGGTGTTCCTTGTGTAAGATCAGCAGAAAACTTGCATTTTAGGGACTGTGTTTCTTGTACCATGCTCATCCTCACAGTGAGCTAACCCAGTACACAGATTGGAGTACTCCTGGGTGAATATTATAGAGTGTCTTTGATTTGGTTGTGTGGGACTTTTTGCTTAGCAAGGGTCATGATTTCCCTCCTTCCTTATTAGCTGTATCATCACCCTTCTTCCACTTCTTGCTCCTTTTCTTCCTACACCTTTGTCCCGTACAGCACTTGGCCTCTCTGCCAGCAGAATACCTGTGCTGCACATGCCTCACTTCCCAAATTGCACCATGGCAAACTGAGGGTCTTTGTCCTGATTTCTTTGATACTCTGTATTCTGGGTAAGGGTGCCTAACAAAACACTTGTTAATGAAGCAACTAATTATGCATGCTTAATATAGCAAGGACACCAAAAAGGGTGATACCAGGCGTCTTTTCTGTCGAAAAAAGGTTTATAGTTGGCACCTCTCAGGGTAATTCCTCCAGCAGATAGGAGGATGATGGCTCCTATGGTAGCGGGTATGTTTTTAACTCTGACTGCAGAGGACTGGAGTAATCATTCCTATCTGGTGGTTACCAACCCCTCCAAAGGCTGGCTGCTGGCAGTCAAGTAGTGATTGTTACTACCAGTAGTCCTGCCATTGGAGCTGGTAGCAGCACTCACAAGAGGAGAAAATAGGGCAATTTCAGGTTCTAAATTTGTAAATCAGCAGAAATATTTTAAAACTAAGGTGGTAGTTGAAAACTTTGGGGATTGAGGCAGACTGGGAGTTACTGGGAAGGGAGAGTTGGTTTCTGACTGCAGCATGTGTAGGGTGTGAGAAATTTCCTTCTCTGCTCCTTCCTTCCTCTCCTTTTGGAGGTGATTTCTGCCAGAAAGATGTAGATGTCTAAATTGGAAAGACTGGAGATGAGGGAACAAAGGTGTTCTTCTGGGTTCTCTGGAAATAGGAAGGGTCTGACATCTTCCACTGGCAAGAGATAATTCTGTACCAATTTCTGGCTTTTCACTCTGACTTGTTTTTTTTAAAGAAGGTTTTGACCCTTTTGGTTGTTTAAACTCTGAGTTTCGTTTTGGTTTTGCAATTCCCATAGAATAAATGGTGGGTGGTTTCTCACTTACTTACTAAAAGCTATGAGAGCCTGGTAGCTAAATAAGGGGCATTCCCAGAAGGGAGAATATCCTTCACAGAAAATAGTCCAGATTTTCTGCACCTAGAGCTGCCATCTTGCTGACTGAGAAGCAACTAGAAGTATCACACCTGGCATCCTCTCTGCCACACTGTTTGGGGGAAACTGATGGTGCATTTCTTTGCTAACAGCTTCATGAGGGCCACACTGAAGGGGACTCTGCTTGGCTCCATGTGACGCGACCATGGTGGAGGAAACCTCCGTCTCCCTCCTCCCTCCACCTTAAAGCCTGAGGGACAGTCTTGGTCTAGGAGAAGGGGAAGGATGTTCTTATGGAGATAGCAGAGCCCATCCTTTTCACTGTGTAAGTGGGTGATCCTTGCACTGACCTTTTAAAACATGTGAGCATTTCATAGCCAGGGTTAGTGATGCATCCTTAGCTCATGTAAGTATTGTTAATGGTCTAAAAAATTTCATCATATTTATTGGTGCCTCTGTATACAAAGGAATAGAAAACATCTGCTCCAAACAAGAAAATCCAGATACTGTGCTTGTGACAGGATCCATTAGGAACAGAGTGGTCTAAGTTCTGGAGCCAAACCCACTCCTAATTTAATTTTATTGCTATACCTTTGAATTATGGCAGAAACAAGTTTATTCTGTAGTCTTCTTATGATACTATCATTAGTGGCAAGTTCAGAGACTAAACATTTTCCCAAAGATTTCCAACAGTTTCCAGGTTTTTGGGAGAAGTGCCTTACTACTGCATACATTAAAGCATCAGAGGACCAAGTATCTGAGAACAGATGTTCAATAGAAATGAAGCCAACCCTGTGATCATCTCTTTTTTTCCTTCTCTGAAAATTGGTGGCAGACAAATAGACATGAAAAAGTTAAATTATAAGAAATGTTTTTCTCCGTTTGGAAATAATGACTTTAACACGTTGTTGGATGTCTGTGAGTAATGACATAAAGTGGAATACAACCTGCCTATCTAAAAGGAGGAGATGACAATGACAATAATGGGAAGAATAAGTCAGGTAATTCTTATTTCAAAATTACTATAAAAATAAGATTACATCTTTGTAATAAATACACGATCACTCACATGTTTCCTTGAGAAAGAAAAACTAATTCTGAAATGTTTAACTGTGATTTTTTTCTTTTGGCTTGTAGAGCAAAATAATTCTTATTAAACATCAAAAGTCATATGCTGAATCTGTTGAAATCAGTGGGAAGCTTTCTTGATTTTAGTTGTGTACCAATTTCCTTCATAACACTTGTCACTTTTTTTGCTCCTCTTCCTTCATTCTATTTTCGATGTACATGTAGGAATAGAAGGAGAAATGGAGGGAACTGTTAGGAGGTACAGTATGGCTACCATGTGTTTTCAAATGCTCTACCTTCCTTTTGAAATATGAATTTCTTTTCAGATGCCTTATATAAAAATTAACATTGAGTTTTGATACTTCTGATTTTACATCTAAACAGTATCACACAGGCATTTGTGTCTTTGAAATCATAATATGTAGTCTCTAATAACAGAGGGTGATAGCTGATCATATTTCAAAAAATAATATTTTGGTTTTGTACACAGAAAAGTACATCTTGGCTTCTCACTGCAATTTAAAAATAGCTGATGCTTTGTTTATAGACAGGGAAACTGAAACACAGAAGGGTCGAAGGATTTGTCAGAGACATTTATATCCACAGCAGATCTGGGAAAAAAAAACCTTAAAATTCCCTGACTGAGCACTCTGTCATAACCAAAGTGTATTTTCCCACTTGTGAATGCTGGTGTTTCTGAACAGACATGCAGAAACCATTGTCAGAGAAAACTGTCATACTGGTAGTTAGGGCAGGCAATGAAGACATGCCATACTCTCTGGAAAAAACATTTACCAAATGAAAGGAGTTGGAATGAATTTTGACTTCCAATGCAGTATTTCAGAAGGTAGCTGAGCAGTTCTTTTTAATGTATTTCTCATAAAAACCCATAATTTCTCCCCCCCCCCCAACAATAACTTTGCAGACCAATGGGAGCAGCTTAAATATACAATATTTAGTTATGTATTAGTGAAACAAATGCAGGAAGGATCTCTCTTTGTAGGCTGTACTGTCTGCTTAGTGGTTGTTTCTGATGGTAGGGCTTTGATTTTTACTGTTTCTGTTTCTTCAACTTCTATTTTTCATAATGCACATGAATGGCTGTTCTGTTTTCTCAGCTGAGGAGCAGACTTGCTTGCCTCAGCTGCAAAACAGCAAGCTGGGGGTAGGGACTTTCTTGCAGGCTTGACATGGTGACTGCATTGAATGTGATTTCCCGTCGGCTAATCTCCTCCCCAGGCATGGGAACATTTCTGGGTTGGCTGCAAAGGCAGCATGCTGATGAGTGGCAGGGGTCTGAGTGCTGGGTCACTGGTAGGGAACAGGAGCCCTTCACAACCAGCCTGGTAGCACCAGCAGCTGCAAATAGGAAGGAGGCCCATTTTAAGGGAGACACCTGCAGCAAGAGAAAGTCCACTGATTCAGAAAGGCTTCATACAGAAGGCTTTACTCAAAAGGCAGAAGAGACAAAGACAATTGCTGAGCCTTTCCCAGGTACTGACTGGCAAGACAGAAAACACATCCCAGCACCCTTGAGCCCTGCTTCTGCATCCTCGACAGCTGATCTGGGCATACACCCGTGCCTCTGGAGCGAGGTGAGGTGCCAAGGCACATGTACCTGTCCCATGTGCATGCAGCTAGCATGACATGAGCAGATAGAGATTCAAAGTTGCTCTTCCTATGGCAAGAGCAAAGCACAAATTAAAAATAAGATGTAAGGCAGCTGTGGCAGGCCATTGAGAGACAAGAAAATCACCCCTTGGGACCTGGTATTGCAAAGGGACTGTGAGAACCAGCAAACAGAGGCGGACCCTCTGCCTGGGTGCCCGGTTTTTGTGCTTCACACACAGCTAGTAGGTGTCTATAGCGAGCATGTAAAACAGGCCTTACTTTTTACCTAGTTTTTTTGCTTAGAATATTGGAGGTTTTATGATTCATTTTTTTTAAGTACCCAAAAGAAATGACTTAAATATTAGATGGAAACATGTTTATTTCCCCTTTTATAACTACATGTGCATCCTTGCTCTCTTGTGCTCTCTCTTCCTCTCTCTTGTTTGTGTTCACATCCTCCCAGACAGTTCTTGTGCTCATAGCTTTCTTTAACAGGACTGTTTTATTCTTTACAAAATTGAGACTTATAAAAGAAATAAATCTCACTATTGTTCTCTTGGGGTGCAGCTGTGTTAAACTGTAATCATGGGAGTTGAAACAGGTTTCCTCTCACAATAACATTTATATTCATTTCCTGACACTCTTTCCTAATAACATGTCTTCAGCTGACCAAGGGGAAAAAAGCCCTCTGCTGAGCACTTCTGAAAGTAAAATAATACTTGTGCAGCACAGAATAGTTACTGCTATATTACAGTATTTTTGAAATTCTGTTGCATTGGATGAAGATCCACTAGATCTCTAATTTCTAAGCTAATACTTCCATTTACGCCGTTTTTTCTATGCCCAAAGTTTCTGCTACTACTGAGACATCTTTTTGCCTGAGGACTAACTAAGCCAGGCCTTACCATCTACCTTACCTGCTTCTCTATGTCTTTTTCCTCAAGGATGAGCACAAAAGAGTAGATCAAAACATCTGAGAAAGAGGTAAAATAGAGCTTGTAAAGTCTCATGAGGACAGAAAAACAGGAGACTTTCAGCTCATTGAGGCACTTCCTCTGATTTCTGTGAGCAGGAGGAAAATGGTTATCTTTGTATTTCAGCTTTTCCACCCATAAAAGTTACTGTAGTAGTAAAACTGTGTTATCTGCATCTCCTCTCTATGTCCAGACCCTTAGATAAAATATTTGTCTAAAGATTAGTCTGATTTTAATCAGTGATAAACACATAAATGTGATACTCTCACTTTGGAGAGCAGATGCTAGAGATTGATACCTTAGTGGCTCAGAGCTGATCTTACACCTTTTTAACAAAAGAATGTCTTTTCCTCTTTTTTTTTTCCTTTTTTTTAACATGCCAGTGAATAAATGATGTTTACAGACCAGCCAAGATAATACAAATATTGTTGAAAACAGGAAGGAGTGAACTCTTTTCACTTTCTTTTTCATTTCAGAAGATGTTGCTATGGAAAGCAATATCTGCTTTAGAGAAGTGTGAGAAGCCATACAGAAAACTCTTTTTTTTTTGAGGTTAGTATTTGTCGCCAATAAACTGTCTGTGTCTGTATATGACAGAGAGACTTCCAAACCCTTCAGAAGAGCCTGCATACATACATATATATATATATATATAAACACAAAACAGTCCCATGTTGTGTTTGCATCTTTCATGTCTGTCCTGCAGCTGACACATCCTCCTGTATATTTTAATGAAGACTAAAAGCACTGTTAGCCTTTGTTATTATAACCTTTTCTTTAGCACAGGGGAAAGCCTGGATCCGGTACCGAGTATGAAAGAAAATAACATGAGAAGATTTTTTTTATTTTTATTTTTTCCAGGGGAGCAGGGTCATGAAAATGATAATCTGCAGGATGCAATGCCTGGGTAAACTGCTC